>NC_077227.1:304499632-305147978 GCF_027887165.1 Monodelphis domestica | reverse complement strand
TAGCTTCAATTTCTGAGTTGGCTTCATTTAATTAGTGTTAATCCTGGATCCTAGTTTAACATCTGTACAAAAATATATTCCATAACTTTTTGTATCTTTTTGTGTGTTCTTATAAATGTGATCTTTTCATGTATATATTTATCCATATTTGTCCATATATGTGAGGAGTATGATACCATATATTTTCTTTAAACTAAAATTCTTACCCAAAATAATAAACACCTACACTCATCTATCTTATCCTAATACTATCCTATTGTAGGAATTTAATCAAGGAAAGGAAAAAGGGAAATTATACAAGAAACAAGTACAAAGTTCAGAATACAGATCAAACATATGTAAAAGCATAATAAGCAAATAACATCAAAATCAAAATACAAACAAATTTCATGCAAAACATTAAAATCATAAAATACTACTCTTTTCAACTAATGCAGAAAATTCTATTACTGTTGCAATGTGTAAACAGCAAACTTGGAGAAAAGCAAAAATATTTTTGAAAAAATATAATGAATACAACATTGCATAATTTTTACAAAAAACAGTTAAACCAAGCCATCAAACTTTCTTATGCAAAATACATTTAACAATAGAAAAAAATTAAACATTGTAATGTAAAAATTTTTGAAATTTCTAATGATTGTGAAATAATGGAAAATAATAAAGAATGTAAATTGGATAAAGATAATGTGATTGTAAATGAGAACAATGATAACAAGGTAGAGGTTATTAAGACCAATTAGAGTAGTGAAAAATCTGATGAAGGTGATAAAGATGTGAAATCCTGGGAATATCATGCAATTCAAGCAGATGTAAATTTGGATGGACAGAAAATGACTAACTTTTTACTGATGTTACTGTATTAGCTCTGGTGTTGGAAACATTTCAACCAAATAGTACAGAACCACATGTGTCTATAACTATTGGAGACCAGATTTATGACCTTCTGGTTGATATTGGAACCAGTAAAGCAGTTTTGCAAAGTTTTCCTGGGAATTGTAGCTATTGGTACAATGGAAGTAATAGATTCTACTGGTAAACTGCAAAAAGTAGCAAAATTACAACCAAAAATTATTACTTTAGGTCCATTATCTGTGGACCATGCATTTCTTTGTATGTCAGAATGCCCAATGAATCTCTTGGGATGAGATTTATTTTGTTAACTGAGGGCAACGATCCAATGTACTGAAACTGATGATATCTCATTGTAGCTACCAGAAGAATCTCTGAAAGCTTTTCCATCGATGTTCTTAGATTCATTCAGTACAGAGGGTGACTTAGGTTCAGTCTATCTAATACCTGAGGATATCCCCAAGGATCTGTGTGCAAAGTCTTTCACACATGTGGTTTTATTGAAATCAGCTACTTTATTCAGGGTGAGGACTAAGGAAGGACGAATTCCATGTATACCTCAATATCCCTTGCCAAAGGAAGCAATTGAGGGTATAAGACCAATCATTGAATTCCTAGTACAATAAGGAATCATACTACCTTGCTTTTCAGAATTTAATACTTTTATTCTTCAAATTAAAAAGCCAAAGTTGGATGAGAATGGCAAACTTGTATATTGTTTTGTCCAGGATTTAAGAGTAGTCAATGATTATATAATCAAAACTCATCTTATTGTACCAAGCCCAACTGCTATAATTTCTTCCATTCCATGTCAGGCAAGATATTTTACTGTGGTAGATTTATGCTCAGCTTTTTTCTCAATTCCAATTCATGAGGATTCTCAAAAGATCTTTGCTTTTACCTGGGAAAAGACTTAGTAGTTGTGGACTTATCTACCTCAGGGTTATATAGACTCACCTAGCCAATTTTCACAAATTTTAAATAGAGATCTGAAAACTATAAAATTCAAAGAAAGTAAATTGGTTTATTTTGTGGATGATATTCTTCTTGAGTCCCCAAATTCAAATATGTGTCTGAAAGATAGCAAGAGTTTTTTGTTAGAACTTTGTAAGTGTGGGCATAAAATCTCCTAGGCAAAATTATAATGGTTTTTGTCTAGAGTTCAATATCTAGGTTTTGTTTTATCAGAGGGTTCAAGAAGTATCACACAAATAAGAATAGTTGATATCCAGAAACGGAGTGCTCCTAAGACCAAAAAGTAGCTCAGAACTGATCTTGGAACAGCTGGATTCTGTAGACAATGGATAACTGGATATAGTGAACTAACACATTGTCTAATGGATTTAACCATGAATAGAGAACCTGAACTTCTGAATATTAAGACTGAACATCTGCAAGCCTTAAGTAAGCTTAAAGAAGCTATTTTATCTGCCCCAGCTTTGGGAATCCCAATCTATATAAAACTATTCCAGTTATTTGGTAATGAGACCAAAGGTATTGTTTCTGGGGTACTGACACAGACTTTGGGACAAAGTTAATGTCTAGTTGTATATTATAGTCATCAGCTTGATCTAATAACTGCAGGTACTGTACCTTGTCTAAGGGAGGTAGCTACTCCTGCTGCTGCGTTAGTCTAGAAGTCAGAAGATTTAGTTTTGGATTGTCCATTGACTGTATATTGTTCACATCAAATAGAAGCACTAATGAGGAAGTTTCGGACTCAAGCTTATTCAGATCAACGAATTTCTAAATATGAAATTCTTTTCCTGTGTAGGGAGAACATCCAGTTGAAGAGGTGTAGTATATTGCATCCAGCTACACTTCTTCCTGATTTACCAAAGAATGGTGAACCATTACATGAATTGTAGAAGTAGTAGATACGGATGGATTTGAAAGACACTCCTACTGAAAATACAGACTTGGTATTATTCACAGAGGGTTCTTCATATTTGTATGATGGAATTAGATGTACTGGTGCTGCAGTGGTTACAGAATTTGAGACACTGTGCTATCGCTCATTACCGAGTAATCTTAGGGCTGAAGGAGCAGGGTTGGTGGCATTGAAGTAAGCCTATCTTCTAGCTGATGGTAAAAGTGCTTATATATTTAAGTATACTTTTTTAGTATGTCATGCAGTAGGAAAGATCAGGAAAAAATGAGGTTTACTACTGCATCAGGAAAACCAATTGCACATGCAGAAATAATTGAACTTTTGGATACTATCCAAAAATCTAAACAGCTAGTGGGGATCCATTGCAGAAGTTATATTTGTGGTAGAGATTCAGTTTAAAAAGGAAATCATAGAACTGATATAACTACTAAGTATGCAACCTGGAATGCTCCAGTGTATGTCATGAATTTTTCAACTATTGAGTCTGATGATTTAGAAAGAGCTTCTATGGACTCAGAAATTCAGAAGTGGAATGAGAAATTTGGAGCATGGAAGGAACATGGAATATGGATTGCAGACACTGGAAAACCACTGTTACCAAAATATTTATATACCTATTTGTGACAAGTCATTCATACAAAAGACCATTTTGGTACTCAAGCTGTAGTAGATTCTGTAAAAAGTCAATGCGTAGCACTGGGAATAAGTACTGTTGCAAATAAGATCTGTAGTAGTTGTTCCATTTGCCAAAAATTCAATCAAGGTACATTCAGAAAGGAAGGTTTAGGGGGTAGACCTTTGGCATATTGTCCATTAAAGAATTTGCAAATAGATTATATAAGCATACCAAAAGTTGGGAGATATAAGTTTTGTCTTGTAATTGTAGATAAATTAACAAAGTGGCCTGAAGCTTTTCCAGCGAATACTAATACAACTAGCTTTGTGGTAAAAGTGTTACTTAAGGAATGTAAAATTGAGATTTGAACTCTGGACTACAATCCCCACAAGCCCTTGCTCCACTTCCCCAAAATGCTCTGTAATCTCACAAAATTCCAAGGTGGGCAAGATCGAGAAGGTATTTAAGCTGGCTTTTGAGGTCTTTTTTTGGACTTCCATTTTGGGGCAGACGTGGCTCTTTCCATAATGTAGGTGAGGTCTTGTCTAGTCCTCTGGCCTAGGCACGTGTTTTTTCTTACTTGCATATTCTTAAATTTTCAACCTTTAATAAACCTCCAAAAAATATAATATTCCTTGCAGAGAGAAACTAATTTCTACCTGCCTCAGTCTCCCTTAAATTTTAATCTTTACAGTTTGGCGTAACCACTTCAGGAAAACGAAATATCTCAATCTTCTGATTTAATCTTTAATAGCTAGTGCCTAGAAATTTTTGCCGAGGTTTCTTTTTTTTTTACCCTCGCAAAGCTGCTGCTCGATCTAGACCTGTTGCATTTGCTTCCCCCCCCTCCCCCCCGCTTTTGCCTGCCGGGAATTCAGCCCCCAATCCAGACCTGATTCAACCAAGATTGCAATCACCTGGTACCCGATCTCCCGGCCCTGCCTGCCTGTTTCTGCGTCCCAGACACACAAGTGTGACCCCAGCCGGCTCATCACCCAGATCCTTGGAGCAGACTGCTCAGGACTCATTTCTACCAGCTGGTAACTATTGGCTATGTGGGCAGATGGTAGCAGAGGAGAGAGAGAAAAAGGGAGAGGAGAAGAAATAGACTTTTCAAACAGACTTTTAAGCAATGGGCTATTTAAAAGGATACCTTTGGACTCTTCTGGTAATTTCATTGACTTCACCTGCCTGTCAGGGAGCAGACTCAGCCCAAAGATTCAACTTTAACTTTGAAGGGGCAAATGGGTGGCCCAGTGAACTGGGAGCCAGGCCCAGAGACGGGAGGTCTCTAGTTGAAATCTGGCCTGAGACACTTCATGGCCTTGTGGCCTGGAGCAGATCACTCAGACCCCATTGCTTAGCCCTTACCACTCTGACTTCGGACAATAGACATTTAAATGGATAAACACACCTAAGGAACTTTAAAGACTAGAGGCTATATTCTAAGACATTTCGGACTCCAATGGTTTATAAAAACTCTCTGTATTTCTATTGCATTTTTTGTTTAAGGTTTAACTTTGTGATGTTAAATTCATATATTACTGGATTGAATATTATTCTGCTATACTGAAGGTTGATTGAATTAATTTTGAATGTACTGAGTTTTAAAATTCTGTTGTTTTTCCCCTATAAATATTGAACAAATATTATTGTAATTAAGCCCATATGAAAAAATAAAAACAGCCTTTCTATTTTGCCGAGGATAGATGGACTTCAGAACTGGTTACAATTGTAGAACAACCCTTGGAAAATTTAATATGCTAAATATCTCAAATGATTTTAAGGGTTTTAAAAATATCATTTTTGCCTTCCCCTACCATGAGGCAAGGCCCATAGCTGAAGTGAAATATATTTTATAATCCCCAACCTTCCCACATGTGAATGGAAGTTGGGAAGTTAATCTCAGGGCATTTGTACCCCTAAAAAGCCTCCCCAAAAAAGGAGCACCCCTTTATTTATACTCTTCAGCTCACTATTTTACTTACACCAGAATGATATATAGATTTCTTGATTATGTTCTTAACCCAAGATGAGTTTTACTTTGTTTAAAAAATATGTTTGAATACTAAGGTTGAAAGATTGCTACATTTGTAAAAATTGTGACAAATATCCATCAATTTATAGGCTTTCAAATGTCATACAGCAACTTATGTGAAATATGATAGTGTGATTGTTTGCTATTGTAATTAATTGGGCTATTGAGAATTTTGGGGATATTAATATCTACATATTTGTACTACTGTTCAATTCATTTGCCTTCTACTCACAGTGGAGCATGGCCAGATATTAAGAGGAAATGGATCTCATTTTTGGTGAGAAAGCTTTGCATTTTATATTTTCCTAGCTGACACAGAGTGTCAATGATTATAAGCTATATTTTTGAATTTTTAAAGCTCTTTTATTATTATATTTTCTTGCATGTGCAATATACTTTTTCAGTTTTTTAAAAATTTTTTTCTCTTTTTTTATATTTGAAGCACATGTCACCAGTATTAAGATTTTCTTTAACTTTTTGACTTTTCAGTACTATAAGTTTGAAATACATTTGTCAGCGCATGCCCCAAAAGCTTGTCACTATAAAAATGATGCCACTAATTATTTAAATAAATTATGGGACTTTGCTTAATGATTCTGTCTAATTCCAGGACAAGATATACACATAAGAGCCATTGCACAGAGCCAAAGAAAAGCCAATCCAGGATGGATTGATGCACTTCCAGGCCAATACAAAGGTCTTGAACCTAGTGTGAAGACTCGAAGTTACTGTGTTTATCATTGCTAGACATAGGCTTTCCTTGTGTCCACACTCACTCTGAAGATACTCACAGAGGAGTATCCCCAAACTTGGCTCCTACTTGGCTCATAATCTGGTCCCTTTTCTGCCTTTCATAGTGTGGTACCTTTTTGTAGTCCTGGCTACTGACTGGGTAAATGCATCATTGCTTAGATCATTTTGATTGGACCCTGATTCAAGGACTTGTTATAGATTTATTTTTCTTTTTACTTAGAATTTTTTCACCTAAGACTTTGATAGCCTATATTTTCATCCAGAAATTTTTCTTTTCTTTTTGATTTTTCTGATATCTTTTTAATATCTCTTGTCAATTGATTCATATACCTCATACCTCGGGCATGATCCTTTTTACTTTTCTCAATCACCCTCTTAATGGGGGGAATGTAAAAAAAATATCATTGTTTAAATTGCAAAGTTTAGATTCCTTTTGAGGTGAATTTCAGGTAAAAAAAGATGCTACCTCTCTGAATCCAGAACTGAACTGTTGGAGAAGCCACCATGAAGAAGCCTCCAGACCACAAGTTGCACAAAATTGAACTTTGGGTGTGGTTGATTGAACATTTATTTGTATGTATACTTTCATGCCAAAAGGGGACTGCCCCCTAACTGGCTTTTAGTCAATTAGTTCTGCAATTATTGGTTTTATTCTTTTTTTCTCTTATCCTCAAATTATTGTAATCTTTAAATTGATTATGTTTTTATGATCCTTTGGGGAAGGACTTCTTCCCAGAGGATCAAATGGGGGGAATGTAAAATTGAGATTTGAACTCTGGACTACAATCCCCACAAGCCCTTGTTCCACTTCCCCAAAATGCTTTGTAATCTCATGGAATTCTGAGGTGGGCGAGATCGAGAAGGTATTTAAGCTGATTGCAAAGGCTTTTGAGGTCTTTTTATGGACTTCCTTTTTGGGGCAGACGTGGCTCTTTCCATAATGTAGGTGAGGTCTTGTCTAGTCCTCTGGCCTAGGCACGTGTTTTTTCTTACTTGTATATTCTTAAATTCTCAACCTTTAATAAACCTCTAAAAAATATAATACTCCTTGCAGAGAGAAACTAATTTCTACCTGCCTCAATCTCCCCTAAATTTTAATCTTTACAGGAAATTGTTCCTAGGTTTGGTGTACTGTAGATTCTGATAAAGGATCACATTTTATACAAAATATTCTGAAAAGAGTCTATGAGAATCTAGGAATAACAGCTGAGTATCATGTTCCTTATCATCCACAAAATATAGATCAAGTGGAGTGTGTGAATAGGGAACTCAAGACTATGGTGGGGAAAATTTGTGATGAAACTCATCTAAAATGGCCAGATATTCTTCCCATAGCTTTGTTTTACCTACATAGAAGACCAAGAGCACATATATCATCTTATGAAATACTTTTAGGACATGCTCCATTGTAGGCAAAAACATGTAAGACTGTTTAATACATCTCTTATAGGAGGAGATTGTCAAATTGCTTCATATTTAAGTGCATTACAACAATGTCTCAGAGAACTGCATGATATGGGAGTATTGATCCAATCTGGTCCATTGGATTATTCTCTTCATAATTTTCAACCAGGTGATTTGGTGTATATAAAAAATTTTGCAAAAACATCAGCAACACAAAAGAATTGGGTAGGATCTTTTATAATTGTATTAGTTTCACCATCTTAGGAAGAGATTTGTGTTATCATTGTTCACATATTAAATCAGCTCATGGAATTGATAATGAAAATGTAGAAATTGTTGAAGAAGAAAATGAATTAGAGTTCATGGAAAGCTGAGATTCATTAGTCAAATAGAGTCTGCAGTCAAAAAGATCATTAAGGAGAGGGCCATTTCAGTGGACGAGGACATTTGGATGGAAGAGGACATTGCTGTTGAAGAGGAGGATTCAGAAAATTGATGGACATTGTACAAAGACTGAAAGACTTATAAATATTAAGCAGCTAAAGACTTTAAAGAGAATTTCCAGTGAAGATGATCAATTGATTGATGGACTAATGGTTTTAAGAAATTTGGGTAATGTAATATAGCAACATAACATATCTTTGTAAGTATTCACCAATACATTTATTACCATGGATTTTGGAGAGGAAGAATTCTTCAAGCAAGATAAGAAGGGAAAATCTGAAGTTTTGGTAAGTATATTGAATGCAACAGTAACACTAACATAAAGCAACATAACATAGCATGAATAACAATGTATATACACAAAATGTATATACACATATACACAAAAACAAACATGGGTAGGATACATTGATTCACATGGGTAGAATACATTGATTCAGTGAATGAATGAAACAATGAATCTCTAGGTACTAACAATGTTATAATTACAAAGGCTAGCTGCTTAGTATAGAATTTAGTACAGGATTTAGTTAGTTTAGTATATTATAGGTTAGTAATAGTATAGGTATATAGGAGATTTTATTAAAATAGGGCTTTAGTTAAATAGATTAGAGTTTAAGATTGATAAGGTAAGGTAAGACCCTGAACTACATTACAAAATACATTGCAACATATATGACAACATACACTACATAGTACATATGACATATAGCAGATCACATATCACACAAAAATGTAAATACATATGTAAGTATATGCAAATTGTGTGTATTATAGTTAGTGTTGTAGAATTGTATTATAGTATATGTATATATGTAACATATGTAAATGCAAAGGGTATATATGTGTATATGTATAGCAAACATGTATATAGTGTATGTATTATATGTAAATATTATATAATAGATCATATTTGATAAGTTCTTAACATAGAATAAGGTTAATTTTAATTTTCATCTATTGTTAAATGTATTTTGCATAAGAAAGTTTGATGGCTTGGTTTAATTGTTTTTTTGTAAAACTTATGCAATGTTGTATTCATTGTATTTTTAAAAAAAACTTTTTTTGCCTTTCTCCAAGTTTGCTGTTTATACATTGCAATAGTAATAGAATTTTCTGTATTAGTTGATAAGAGTATTTTATGATTTTAATGTTTTGCATGAAATTTTGTTTATATTTTGATTTTGATATTGTTTTCTTATTTTGCTTTTGCATACGTTTGATATGTATTTTGAACTTTGTAATTGTTTATTGCATAATTTCTCTCTTTCCTTTCCTTGATTAAATCCCTAGAATAGGATAGTATTTATTAGATGGGATAAGCTAGATGAGTGTAGGTGTTTATTATTTTGGGTAAGAATTTTAATTTAGGTGGGGTATAAGCTTGTTGGTACACAAATACCAAAGTACTATTTTCAACACTATTTTGGCTTTTGGCAAAGGGGGAATAGTTATAGGGATTAGCAGGAGCAAGAGCAATGCAACAAAACAGGAGCAGGAAATCCTACAGGGCAGAAGCAAGATTCCAGAACTTTGAAGAAGCAACAGACAGTTTTTCCTCAGGGAGAGACAATTAAGCAGTTGGGAGCAGATTCTGAGTCTTGTTCTTCTGGGGTGGACCTAAAGAGCTAGATATTCTCTATCCTGTGGCTTTCCTTATGATCTAGCTGATCCTGGTGAATCTTGCTGATGTGGAGAGTGATTTCCAACAGAGCTGCTCAAGACTCCAGAGGACAACTATCAGTGAGACCTTCCTTTGAACCCTGTTCCTGCTACCTTCAATTCTTTCCCACTTTTATATATTAACCAAGGGGGTTAATTTAAATAATTGTAGACAGTAGATTTGTATGTAGAGAAGTATTAGATAATGTGGGTTAACAACTTGGTTTTGGGTTTTAGATAGATCATCCCAATTCCTTTCTCTTATCTTAAAATAAACTATTATTTTAGTTACATTTATTTTTATTTATACCTATTGTTTAATGTGGTTATTTTAATACCCACATAAAAAGAAGATAAGTCATACATTTTTTTTCTGTGTTTCTACTCCCACAGTTTTTTCTCTCAATGTGGATTGTATTCTTTCTCATAAGTCCCTAGGGATTGTTTTGTAGTAGCAAAGTTCATTATATTGTATTGTCCCCAATGTTTCACTTACTGTGTATAATGTTCTCTTGGTTCTGCACATTTCACTCTGCATCTGTTCCTGGAGGTCCTTCCAATTCACATAGAAATCCTCCAGTCCATCATTCCTTACAGCATAGTAGTATTCAATCACAGTCAAATATCAAAATTTGTTCAGCCATTCTTAAATTGAGGGACACCCCTTCATTTTCCAATTTTTTGTCACTATCAAAAGCTTGAAGATGAATATTTTTATACAAACACTTTTCATTATTATCTCTTTGGGGTAAAAAAAAATAGAAGTAGTATTGCTGGATCCTAATTGATTTAGAATATTTTTTTCCATGGTTACATGATTCATGCTCTTTCCCTCCCCTCCTTCCTGCCCCCTCCAGTAGCCAATGAGCAATTCCACTGGTTTTACATGTATCTTTGATCAAGACCTATTTCCATATTATTAATATTTGCAATTGAGCAATCATTTAGAGTCTACATTCTCAATCATATCCCTGTTGAACCATGTGATCAATCATATTTTTTTTCTTTTGTGTTTCTACTCTCACAGTTCTTTCTCTGGATGTGGTTATCATTTTTTTTTCTCAGAATTATCCTGAATCATTGCATTGCTGCTAATAGGGAAGCCAATTACATTCGATTGTGCCACAATGTATCAGTCTCTATGTACAACATTCTCCTGGTTCTGCTCCTTTCACTCTGCATCAATTCCTGGTAGTCTTTCCAGTTCACATAGAATTCATCTAGTTCATTATTTATTCCTTTCAATGTAATAATATTCCAACATCATTAGATAAACAGTTTGTTCCGCAATTCCCTAATCAATGGACACCCCCCCCCCATTTTTCTAAGTTTTTTGCCACCACAAATAGTGCAGCTATAAATATTTTTGTACAATTTTTTTTCCTTATTATCTATTTGGGGGTTTAAACTTAGCAGTGGCATGGCTGGATCAAATGGCAGGCAGTCTTTCAAAACCTAATTCCAAATTGTCTTCCAGAATGGTTGGATCAATTCACAACTCTACCAGGAATGCAATAGTGTTCCAATTTTTCCACATTCCCTTCAACATTTATTACTTTCATTTGCTATCATATCTGTCAATCTGCTAGGTGTGAGGTGGTATCTCAGAGTTGTTTTATTTGCATTTCTCTAATTATGAGAGATTTAGAACATTTTTTTCATGTGCTTATTGATAGTTTTGATTTCTTTATTGAAAACTGCCTATTCACATCCCTTGCCCATTTATTAATTGGGGAATGTCTTGATTTTTTTGTACAATTGATTTAGTTCCTTATAAATTTGAGAAATTAGACCTTGTCAGAAGTTTTTGTTATAAAGATTTTCCCCCCAATTTGTTGCGTTCCTTCTAATTTTGGATGCATTGGTTTTGTTTGTACAAAATCTTATCAATTTAATGTAATCAAAATTATCCATTTTACATTTTGTAATATTAAACTCTTTCTTTTCCCAGATATCTGACAGGTATGCTATTCTATGTTCACCTAATTTATTTATAGTTTCCTTCTTTATATTGAAGCCATTTACCCATTCTGAATTTATCTTGGTATAGGGTGTGAGATGTTGATCTAAACCAAATCTCTCCAATTTTCCCAGCAGTTTTTGTCAAACAGTGAGTTATTGTCCCCAAAGCTTGGATCTTTGGATTTATCAAGCACTAGCTTGCTTGATACCTTGACTTGAGGTCTGGTACTGCTAGGACCCCATCCGTCACATTTTCTAATTAGTTCCCTTCATATTCTTGATCTTTAGTGCTTCCAAATGCACTTTATTATAATATTTTTCTAATTCTATAAAAAAGCTTCTTGGTAGTTTGATAGGTATAGCCCTGGATAAGTAAATTAATTTGGGTAGGATTGTCTTTTTTATTAAATTAGCCCATACTAACCAGCAGTAATTGATGTTTTTACAATTATTTAGATCTAGTTTTAATTCTGTGGAAAGTAAAGTGTTTCTTAGTTGTGTTCATATAATTCCTGTGTTTGTCTTGGCAGATATATTGTGAAATATTTTATATTGTCTGGAGTGATTTTCAATGGAGTTTTTTTTCCTAACTTGCTGCTGAGTTGTGTTGGAAATATATAGAAATGCTGATGATTTATTTGCATTTATTTTGTATCCTATAAATTTGCTAAAGTTGTGTGGATTGGGAAAAAGGTGGGAAAAGATAGGTTAAAAAGGAAGGAAGGTAGCCTGGCATTCCCCCCTTTCCCCCCACCCTCACAGTAAGGAAATTCACTAGGCTTTCCCCTTAACTATAACTATGCTAGGGAATTAAATGAAATCAGGCCAAACTCTAGGGATAGTGAGATAGATTTATTTGGGCTAGGAAAGAAAGGAAAGCTAGAGAAAGCCTGATCTCTAGAAGCTATGCAGGGACCAAAGCTCTCAGGGGCAAAAGGCTCTCTACAGCAAGAGGTGCTCCTCTCATTCTGGGGAAAGGGAGCTTCTCAGGAAAGGGAATGAAAAACCTGCACTTCTCTCATCTTTTATACTTTATCAGATACCTCCCACAGAGGAGTGGGAGGAATCTGAGGAAGTTGAGGTAGAGAGTCCTGGGAAATGTAGTCTCCCGGGGTTTCAAGCCATTCCAAAATGCACATTTATCCCCTGTGATCCTTTGGGAGACCAGTATCCTCAATGGATCAAAGCAAACACAAATAAATTTACAATCACAATAAAGTTAAGAGTATATACATCAATACAAGGGAGACATGGAAACAATTTTTTTTTTTACAACAAAAGAAAATGAAATAGTTGGTGCTTTTTTTTTTTTTACAAAAAAGTCAAGACAGTCCACTTCACAACAACAAATATGTGTGTGTGTGTAAAACAAATGCATTTAAACACAACAAATGACTTGTTGACAAAACAAATGAATTTTAACCAGACAAATGAATTTTTTCAACCTCCCAAAGTTCAATTTTGTGCATTTGGTTTTTCTCTCTGGATCTCCTGGAGTAGTGTGCAGTCTTTGTGTCAGTCTCCATAGGAATCTCCATTTGGATTCTAGGAGGCAGTAAATCTCTTTTCCTAAAATAACTTAAAAGACATTTTCCCCCTGAGGAGGATATCAAGAAATCAGGGAAATAACACATAGAAACATGTCTGAGGTGATATGAATCACTGAAAAATAGCACAAGAAAGCCAAATAACTACTGGCTGAAATTTCTAAACATCCAATCCTAAATTTTAGATGGAAAAATTCTAAATAAAAAAATTTATAAAATTACAACAGAACTTTGAATAATGTCCAGTTAAAGTAATCCACTTTTGACAGCATGCACTTACACACTCAGTAGCCAGGATCCCACTCAACTGCCACAGCAAGAAAGTTAGGAAAAACAGACTCAGTTCTTATTCCTTGGACTGATGTAGTTCTTCTTTCATCTTTTCTTCTCAGGGATAGAATATGGAGCCAGACTAGCCAATTGCTAGGGACTTGATATGAATTTCACAAGGAGTGTGGTACAAGGAGTCCTGCATCTTAACATCTGTTAAACATCGCAACCTCAAGTCTCATACTAGGTTTAAGTCATACTTTTTTATTGGCATAGAAGTCTCAAGAAGTCTCAGCAATCCTAAGAGGATTGGTTTCTCTTTTTGACCTGTTTTTTTCTTTTGGCACTATTCAGGTTAAAATAAATATGTGCTCCTGTGGCACTGTGTAGATATCTAGGCTTCTTTGGCATGGTATAGATCAAGTTTGTGTGCCTTTTTGTTCCCATTTCTTCGAATCATACATATGTACTAAGTTCCATAATATTTAAATGCTAATGTTAGTTTCAGTAATCTAAAACTTTGGGGAAGGCAGTTATAGTTAGAACTAGTAGACATAGTAAACCTACACTAGGGTAATAATCTTAAATCTTTCAATTTAGATGAATGACATGTGCTTAGGAAAAATTAAATTATACATGCAATTATAAAAATGTGCTAAAAATTAAAAAATATTTTTCCTATAATCAGTGACAATTAAAAAATATATCTTACAATTAATGTTACTTAAGGAAGGGTAGAATATCAAACTTCTTACCCAAGAATTTAGATACATTTCCTCTTAACTTAGTCATGGTGCACAGTGTGAGTTCAAATATAGATAAAACTATGGAGGTATAAAAGCAGTAATACGTTGAAGAAAATACAAAAATTTCACAAAGAGGCACAAAATGCAAATCAAATCAATACAAGTTACTAATACAGGTTTTCTGTGAGGTTCGAAGAAAATATGAAATATTCAAAATTCACAAAATACAAGTTTTCCAAATTATCAATACAAGTTGTTATGGACTTCCTTAAAGGCACAAATAAGGGAGCCAAATACAGGATGGTACAGTCAATTATTCAGTATCAACACAAGATAACTTGTTTTACAAGATTAAAATCTTCAGCCACAGTTGATTGTTTTCCATTAGTTTTTTAGTAGATTTTATAGGATTCTTTAACTAGACCAACATATTATTTTCAAAGAGTGATAGGTTAGTATCCTCATTGTCTACTTGCATCCTTTCAACTTATTTTTCTTCTTTAATTGCTACCATAAGCATTTTTTTAAACCCTTATTTTCAGTCTTAGAATCAATACTGGGTATCGGTTCCAAGGCAGAAGAGTGAAAAGGGCTACGCAATAGGTGTTAAGTGACTTGTCCAGGGTCAGACAACTGGGAAGTGGTCAGATTTGAACCCAGAACCTCCTGTCTCTGGGCCTACTTCTCAATTCACTGAGCCACTCAGCTGCCCCTGCTACCGTTAGCCTTTTGAGTACGGTGTTAAATAATAGAGGGGATAATGGGCATCCTTGCTTCACTCCTGATCTTATTGGGAAGGCTTCTAACTTGTACCCATTGCACATATGTTTTCTGATCATTTTAAACATGTACAGTTTATTATTTTTAGGAAAGGCCCATCTATTCCTATAATTTCTAGTGTTTTCAATAGGAATGAGTTTTATATTTTGTCAAAGACTTTTTCTGCATCTATTGAGATAATCATATGATTTCTGTTAGTTTGGTTATTGATATAGTCAATTATGTGGATGATTTTCCTAATATTAAACTATATTTGCATTCCTTGTATAAGTCCCATCTGATCACAGTGAATAATCCTCCTGAAAACTTTCTGGAATCTTTTTGCTCATATTCTATTTAAGATTTTTTGTAACTATGTTCATTAAAGAGTTTGGCCTATAGTTTTCTTTCTCTAGTTTTGGTCTGCCTGGCTTTGGAATCAGTACCATATTTGTGTCATAAAAGGAATTTGGTAAAACTCCCTCATTGCTTATTTTGTCAAATATTTTGTATAGTATTAAGATTAATTCTTCTCTAAATGTTTGATAGAATTAACTTGTGAATCCACCTGTCCCTGGGAATTTTTTCTTAGGGAGTTTGTTGATGACTTGTTCAATTTCTTTTTCTGAGATGGGATTGTTTAAATATTCTATTTCCTCTTTTGTTAATCTAGGTAATTTATATTTTTGCAAATAGTCACTTCACCTAGATTGTCATATTTATTGCCATATATGTGGGCAAATTTTTTCTTAATAATTACCTTAATTTTCTCTTTGTTAGAGGTGACATCTCCCTTTTCATCCTAGATACTGTTAATTTGGTTTTCATCTTTCTTTTTTATTAGATTAATAAGTATTTTTATCTATTTTTATTTGTCTTTTTCAAAGTACCAGCTTATATATTATATATCTTATATATTAGTTCAATAGTTCTTTTATTTTCAATGTTATTACTTTCTCCTTTAATTTTTAGAATTTCCCATTTAGTTTTTACCGGGTGACTTTTAATTTGTTCTCCTAATTTTTATATTCATTCATTGATCCCAATTCATTGATCTCCTCTGTTTCAATTTTGTTGCTATAGGCACACAGAGATATAAATTTTCCCCTGAGTACTGCTTTGGCTGTATCCCATAGATTTTGATATGTTGTCTCCTCATTGTCATTCTTTATAATGAAGTTCTCAATTGTTTCTATGATTTCTTTATGAACTTACCAATTTTGAAGAATTAGGTTACTTAATATAATTAATTTTAAATTTGCCTCTCCATGGAATCCTTATTAATTATAATTTTCATCATATTATGATATGAAAAATTTGCATTGATTATTTTTGCTTTTCTGCATTTGTTTGCAATGTTTTTATGCCCTAGTACATGGTGGAACTTTGTATATATACTATGTACTATTGATTAGAAGTTTTTCTTTTTATCCCTGTTTAATTTTCTCCAGATATCTATTAACTCTAATTTTTCCAAAATTTCATTCACTTCCTTTACTTCTTTTTAATTTCTTTTTTGGTTTTATTTATCTCGTAGGGGAAGGTTGAGGTCCCCCACCAATATGCTGCTACTTTTTTTCTTCTTTAAGGTCCTTTAGTTTCTTCTTTAGAAATCAATATGCTGTACTATTTGGTGCATAAATGTTTAGTAATGATATAATTTCATTGCTTATAGTACCTTTTAGCAAAATGTGATTTCCTTCCTTATCTCTTTTAATCAGATCAATTACTATGTTAGCTTTGTCATGATTGTTCTTCCTGCTTTTTAAATTTTAGCTAACGAATAATAAATTCTACTCCAGGCTTTTATCTTGAATCTGTGTGTATCACCCTGCCTCATATGTGTTTCTTGTAAACAACATATTTTAGGTTTCTGGTTTTTAATTCACTCTGTTAACTGCTTTGGGTTTATGGGTGAGTTCATCACAGTCACATTCAGAGTTATGATTACTAACTGTGTATTGTCCCTCATCTTATTTCCTCTTTACTTCCTGCTCTGTTCCTCCTCACTAGTATTTTGCTTTTTATAACCCCCTTTTTTTTATTACCCCTTCTCTTGTCTTATTCCCCTCCTACTTCTCTGTAGGGTAAGATATCCCAATGAGTATATTTGTTTTTCTCTCTTCTAGCCAGTTATGATGAGAATAAAGTTTAAACATTGCTCACAACCACCTTTTTCTTCCCCTCTCTATAATGATTTTTCATGCTTCTTTATGTTATATAATTTACCCCATTCTATCTCTTCCTTCTCTTTTCTCTCAGTGCTGTAAAATTGGGCTGCTCGTTTTAGCCCTAAAGTTAGCTTGCCTAAAACAAAACTGTCTCTACCAGGGTCTTCTAAATCAGAGACATCAAAACCTGGACCTTCAGGATTACAGGCTAAATTGTCAATGTCAGCCGAGGAAGGCTGGACAGAAAGCAGTCCCAGAAGGTGCCAAACTCATGGGTGTTGCTACTACTACCTGTCAGGGAGCAACTTAACAGTTCTGTTTTGACCAACGTTGCAGAAGTCCAACTAACAGTGAATGGTAGTATCTAGAAAGGGTATGTCTCTTCAGGAGAGAGGTGCCAATGTCCAACCTGCCTAATAACAATCCAGGGGGTTCACTGCGACGTTCACAGAGGAACACTGCCGGGGCCCAACCACAAGACGACTTAATAGGAGGAAGGTCACATTTAGGGCAGGCAAAACATAAGGCATATAGCCCTCCTGAGAGTAGAAAATCTATTTCTAAGGCACCCAAAGTGCAGTCTAATACTACTTCTGAACAGTCAAGGGGACACATTTCTAAAAGAACCTGCAGTTCATCATCTGCTGTCATAGTTCCACAACCAGAAGATCCAGACAGAGCCAATACTTCAGAAAAGCAAAATACAGGGCAGGTGCCTAAGAAAGACAGTTCTTGAGGAGTGAAACGCAGTGCCAATCCAGATTACAACAGGACAAATTCTCTGAGCTCTGCTAAGAAACCCAAAGCCCTTCAACATACTGAACCTCCCTCAGATACTTCCCAGCTGTGTGGCCCCGAGCAGATTGCTCAGACCCATTGCCTAGCCCTTACCACTCTGCCTTCGGACAATAGACATTTAAATGGATAATTAATTAAAAAAAAACACACACACACCTAAAGAACTTCAAAGAGACTAAAGGATAAATTTTGAGGCATTTCAAACTCCAATGGTTTATAAAAATCTCTGTATTCTATTGTTTAAGGTTTAACTTTGTGATTTTAAGTTCATATATTACTGGATTCAATATTCTGTTACACTGAAGGTTGATTGAATTTCTTTTGAATGTACTGAGTTTTGAAATTCTCTTGTTTTTCCACTATTACTGTGCTGAACAAATATTATTGTAATTAAGCCCATATAAAAAAAAACAGCCTTTCTATTTTGACTTTGTAAATTATCACATAGATGGACTTCAGGACTGGTTATAATTGTAGAACAACCTTTGGGAAATTTCATATGCTAAATATCTCAAATGATTTTAAGGGTTTTTAAAATATGATTTTGGAATTTTTTTTAACAGTCTCTGGTTATTTTTGACTTCCCATACCACGAGGTAAGGCCCATTCTAGTAGCTGAAGTGAAAAACATTTTATAACCCCCAACCTTCCCGCATTTCTAAATATGTGAATGGAAGTTGGGGGAGTTAATCTCAGGGCATTTGCATCCCTAAAAAGCCTCCCCCCAAAAAGGAGCACCCCTTCAGCTCACTATTTTACTTACACCAGAATGATATATAGAGTTCTTGATTATGTTCTTAACCCAAGATGAGTTTTACTTTGTTTAAAAAAATATGTTTGAATACCAAGGTTGAAAGATTGCTACATTTGTAAAAATTGTGACAAATATCCATCAATTTATAGGCTTTTAAATGTCATACAACTCATGTGAAATGTGAAAGTGTGTTTGTTTGCTATTGTAATTAATTGGGCTATTGAGAATTTTGGGGATATCGATATCTACATATTTGTACTACTGCTCAATTCATTTGCCTCATACTTACAGTGGAGCATGGCCAGATATTAAGAGGAAATGGATCTCATTTTTGGTGAGAAAGCCTTGCATTTTATATTTTCCTAGCTGACACAGAGTGTCAATGATTATAAGCTATATTTTTGAATTTTTTAAAGCTCTTTTATTATCATATTTTTCTTGCATGTGCAATATACTTTTTCAGTTTTTTAATTTTTTTCTCTCTTTTTTGTATTTGAAGCACATGTCATCAGTATTAAGATTTTCTTTAAACTTTTGATTTTTCAATACTACAAGTTTAAGATACATTTGTCAATGCATGCCCAAAAGCTTGTGTCTATAAAAATGATGCCACTAATTATTTAAATAAATTATGGGACTTTGCTTAATGATTCTGTCTAATTCCAGGACAAGATATACACACAAGAGCCATTGCACAGAGCCAAAGAAAAGCCAATCCAGGATGGATTGATGCACTTCTAGGCCAACACAAAGGTCTTGAACCTAGTGTGAAGACTTGAGGTTACTGTGTTTAACATGTTGTTACGACATAGGCTTTCCTTGTGTCCACACTCACTCTGAAAATACTCACAGATGAGTATCCCCAAACTTGGCTCCTACTTGGTTTCTATAATCTGGTCCCTTTCTTTTCTGCCTCTCATAGCATGGCAACTTTCTGTAGTCCTGGCTACTGACTGGGTAAATGCATCATTGCTTAGATCATTTTGATTGGACCCTGATTCAAGGACCTGTTATAGATTTATTTTTCTTTACTTGGAATTTTTACACATACGACTTTGATAGTCTATATTTTCATCCAGAGTTTTTTCTTTTTTTATTTGGATTTTTCTGATATCCTTTTAATATCTCTTGCCAATTGATTCATATACTTCATATCTCAGCCATGCATCCATAAGTGATCCTGTATTTGTCAATCACCCTCTTAATGGAGGAATGTAAAAAATATCATTTAAATTGCAAAGTTTAAATTCCTTTTGAGAAGAATTTTCGGTAAAGAAGATGCTACCTCTCTGAATCCAGAACTGAACTGTTGGAGAAGCCACCATGAAGAAGCCTCCAGACCACAAGTTGCACAAAAATGGAACTTTGGGTGTGGTTGATTGAACATTTATTTGTATGTATACTTTCATGCCAAAAGGGGACTGCCCCCTAACTGGCTTTTTGTCAATTCGTCCAGCAGTTATTGGTTTTGTTCTTTTTTTCCCCTCTTATCCTCAAATTATTGTAATCTTTAAGTTGATTATGTTCTCATGATCCTTTTTGGGGAAACTTCACCCCCCAACAACGATCATTGGGGGAATGTAAAAATGGATTGGAATCCAGGACTTCAATCTCCACAAGCCTTTGCTCCACTTCCCCAGAATGCCTTGTAATCTCACCTGGGCCGAGATTGAGAAGGGATTTTACCTGATTGCAAAGGCCTGATTGCAAATTTACCTGATTGCCAAAAAAAAAAAAAGAGGTCTCTTTTGGACTTCCGTTTTGGAGCAGATGCGGCTCTTTCCATAATGTAGGCAAGGTCTTGTCTAGGCCTCTGGGGCCTAGGCACTACGTGTTCTTATCTTGTATTTTCTTTAATCCTTAATCTTCAATAAACCTCTTAAAAATCTAATACTCCTTGCAGAGAGAAACTAATTTCTACCTGCCTCAGTCTCTCCTAAATTTTAACTGTGACAGTGCAATCTGATTGGCACCAGGTTAAGAAGAATTTTAAGTCATAAGAGAAACACTTACATTTGATCATAGAAGATAGTATCAAAAATAATTCATTTTTTCTTTTAAAATCATGTCTTCATCAGAATTATGATAACAATTTAAGTTTTTATTTAAGAGAGAGCATATGGGAATATAAGCATTAAAAGCATGATCCTGCTAAAAAAGCATTTTAGGTTATAAAGCACTTCATTTTAGACAGGGTCAGTGTGGGATCAGATCTTCCCAATTTCCTTCCCTTCTTTCCCTTAGCTTAAACAAACAGTTGGTTATATTTATTTATCTATGTGCCTATTATTCTAGATATTATTTCAGCCTTAACTTTATATTTTATTACTTTCTTTAGGAGAGACTAAATACAATGCTAGGTACTATCAGTTAATTGTGATGATTGGACAAATCTATGTGAGAGAGTGAGGGAACTAAGAGAACTAGATTACTAAGGAAAGTTTGAGACTTAATTGTCTCATAGAAAGAACACCAGAGGCTATTAACCTGGGGATTTTTTCTTAGGGAGTTCTTTGATGGTTTGTTTAATTGCTTTTTCTGATATGGGATTGTTTAGGTAGTCTATTTCTTCGTCTGTTAGTCTTGGCAATTTATATTTTTGTAAATATTCACCCATATCATCTAGATTGCCATATTTATTGCCATATGCCATATAATTGGGCATAATAATTTTTAATGATTGCCTTAATTTTCATCTTCATTAGAGGTGAGGTCTCCCTTTTCATCTTGTATACTGCCAATTTGGTTTTCTTCTTTCCTTTTTTTAATTAGTTATTTTACTTCCCTTTCTACCCCTCTCCCTTCTTATTCCCCCCTTATTTTTTTACAGTCTTTTTAAACTACTTCCCCTCACCCTCTCCCTCCCTTGTACTGATCCCCTCCCCACCAGTCTGTTTCTTATCCTTCTACTTCCCTATAGGAAGGAAATCAATTCTCTGCCCCAATGGATTTGATTGTTCTTCCCTCATTGAGTCAATTTCAATGCACGTAAGAGTTGGCTATTTCCTATCTCCAACCTCTTTACCTTTACAGTGTGTATTGATGTTCTCCCCCTTCTGCCAAGAGCTTCTTTGTGACATATAAATTTACCCCCTTTTGTTTCTTTTCCTATTTCTTTTAGCATTAACCTCTTTTTTAGCTCTCGTTGCATATATATATACACACACACATATGTATGTATTTATGCATACATATATTTGTATACATATTTATGTCTTGTTATTTCATCCTATAGTTTGTCACTGTTCCCTCTAAGTGTAATTCTTCTAGCTGCCCAGATGATAATAACAATTTTTAAGAGTCACCAATGATCTCTTTTCTTATAGGCATACATATCATCTTAACTTATTGGGTCTCTTTAAAAAGTTTTTTTCCCCCCCTTAATTACCTTTTGATGATTCTCTTGAGTTCTGTGCTTGGGCATAAATTTTTCTGCTCAGGTCTGGTCTTTTCTCTACAAATGCTTGCAATTCTTCTATTTTGTTAAATGATCATACTTTCCCCTATAAGGATAGAGTCAGTTTTGCTGGGTAATTGATTCTTAGTTGTAGACCTCTTTCCCTTGCTTTCTGGAATATCATATTCCATGCCTTTTGGTCCTTCAGTGTAGATGCAGGAAGATCCTGTGTTATCCTCACTGTGGTTCCATGGTATCTGAATGACTTCTTCTTAGCAGCTTATAATATTTTTTTCCTTGGTCTGATAGTTCTTGAATTTGGTTATAATTCCTGGGTGTTGTCAGTTGGGGATTAAGTACAGGAGGTGATCTGTGGATTCCTTCAATCTCCACTTTCCCCTCTTGTTATAGAATATTGGGGAAGTTTTCTTGGATAATTTCCTGTAGAATGATGTCCAGGCTTTTTCTTTTGTCATGGTCTTCTGGTAGATCAATGATTCTTAATTTGTCTCTCCTGGAATGATTTTCTAAATCTTCTGTTTTGTGAATGAAGTGCTTCATATTTTCCTCATTTTTTTTTATTCTTTTGATTTTGTTTTATAGTGTCCTACTGCCCTGTGAAGTTGCTTGTTTCTAGTTGTTGTATTCTGGTTGTTACAGACTGAATTTCATCCCTGGATTTTTGGTCATCTTTTTCCTTCTGCTCTGATTTTCTTTGGAAAATCATCTTTCATCTTTCATCTCCTTTCCTCATATTTCATTTTCTTTGCCTCATCTTTCATCTCCTTTGCCTCATTTTCAAGCTGCTTGATTTTGGCTTTCAAGACAGTATTTTCTTGTTTTAGTTCAAGTGCCTCTGTTTCCAGATGACTTATCTTAGTTTTTAAGTTCTTTTTCCAATTGTCTTCAGCCTCTCTTAATTGTGTTTTGAATGGTATTTTGAGTTTTTCCAGAGCCTCTATTCAATTCACTGGGTTTTCTATTTTTTTTTTTTTGCTTGGTGTTCCCTCATCCTTCTTTGTTCCATTTGCTCTTTGTTCACTGCCTGTATAGAAGCTGTCAATTGAATTTTTTTCCTTATTTTGTTGTTTGCTCATATTTTCCCATTATTTACTCCCTGCAGTTGCTTGAGCCCTTGCTTCTCTTATCTATTATTATTTTTTGTGTGTGATTTTGGACTTTTCTTTCAGCCTTCACCCTTGGAGTTTTGTCAGTAAATCTCTCAGCACAGTCTGTGGGGGAGGGGATGGTGGAGCTTGAGCTTCCCTGCCCTCTAAAGGCTTTGATGGGTTTAAGTCCTGGTGGGTTGCTGGATGTACCCGAGGCCAAAACCTCAGGAAGGGGGGCAATATGGAGTGTCTTTGCTGCTACAACTAGGCTGCCCACTCTTAGCTCTGCGTTTCTTCTCTAACTGGTTCCCCACTGCCTGTGTTGGATGCTCTGCACCTGGCACAGCTTTTTCTGCAAGGTAAACTCCCTCATAACCAGAGCCTTTGCCCACCCTGAGGTTCCAGCTGCTGCTAAAGGTTGTGGAAAGGGAACTAAAACAAGTTCTGGACTTTCTGCCACTCTGTTGAAACAAGTAACAGTGAGTTTATTAGAGAGATAAGAAATTGACAAGACTGACAGTTGGTGGGGGAAGGGGCAACTGGGAGTGGCAGTTGATCTTGTGGTGAGCACTTCCTTCCTGGTGTGGGAATTGTAAGGAGTTTTTCCTTCCCAGTCTCTGGATAGAAGTGTCTCTATTTACTTCAGCCTGAATAGACAGACCCAACCAGATCTGAATGTCAGAACTTTTCTTGTTGCTTGCTGTCTACTGATAAGATTTTGAAATTAAGAAAACAAGCACAGACATAGCATATACAGGAATAAGAGAAACCCTTCACCAACCTGTGAGGCCTGGCCTCAGCTCCAAAGCTGAGAAAGACTCCAACCTTATTTTGGGAAATTCGTCTTCCCTCTTCCCTGATACCTCTCCAATCTGAACTGGTTACAAAAATTTATCTTATTTGAATATCACAATCAGAAAAGTGAACTATATTTTCAGGAGGCATAGAGGGAGCTGAACCTCAGTTCAATCATTCAAGTACAAATGGTCCTTATTTGGACCCCTGCTGGGTGACCAAAGTCTGGGGAAAGGCTTGTTCCTCAGGAGGATCTGTGTTTACCTGCTCTGGGGCATCTGCGGCACCAATCCATAAGAGAAGACTTTCTTTCTCAGGCTTTCATAAATGGCTCATTTCTTGGACACCCCCTTTTGTTAAAAAATAGCCTTTTAGCAGAGGCATCTCTCTCTTTCTCCCCACCAGCAGTCATATTCCCTCTCTCCCTACAACTCCTCCATTCCCTGCTACAAACCATCCATATCCTCTGTTCTTCATATCCACCAATCTTTCTCTATAAATATTACAAGTTTTAGTGCTCTAGGTGGGGGAAGGGTCCAAGGACCTTCCATCTTCCTTCTCCTTAACCCAGAGAGTTCTAAAATTCCGGCTTTTGGGAGCATACCTTTTTGAATTGAGTCTAGCAGGATAGTTCCTTGGCTCTGTCTTGTTGTTAGGTTTGATTTTCAGTACCATGGGAGCATTTAGTTTGTAACTGGTAAGGAAGGATTTTCATAGGTATTTTGCTTTTGCTGCCTCTATCCTGCCATCTTGACTTCACCCCCTTCTCCTTTAATTGATAGAATTTTCCATTTAGATTTTATGCAGGGATTTTTAATTTGTTCTCCTTCTAATATTTAAATTTCAAGTCCAATTCACTGATCTCCATCTCAGAGACAGGAACTATAGAGGATATACTATAGGAACTCAGAGATATAAATTTTCCCCCTGAGTACTGCTTTGTATCCCAAAGATTTTGATATGTTTTCTCCTCATTGTCATTCTCTTTAATTAATTTCTCAATTGTTTCTATGATTTCTTTTTTGATTTTTCAGTTTTGAAGAATTAGATTAATTAGTTTCCAATTGATTTTAAATTTGCCTCTCCATGGACACTGATTAATTATAATTTTAATCTTATGAACTGAAAATTTGCTCTTATTTCTGCTTTTATGCATTTTTTTGCAATGTTTCTATGCCTTTGTACATGGTGGATATTTGTTTATGTGCCATGTACTGCTAAGAAGGTATGTTCCTTTTTATCCTTGTTCAATTTTCTTCAGATATCTATTAACTCCAATATTTCTAACATTTAATTCACTTCCCTTACTTATTTTTAATTTCTCCTTTGGTTTGATTTATCTGAAAAGGGAAAGTTGCAGTCTTCTACCAATATGGTGCTACTACTTTTCCTTCTTAGGCTCCTTTAGTTTCTTCTTTAGAAATCTATATGCTGTATCATTTGGTGCATAAATGGCTAGTAATGATATTACTTCATTGCTTATAGCAAGATGTGATTTCCTTATCTCTTTTAATCAGATTGGTTTACTTTAGCTTTGTCTGATATCATGATTGTTCCTCCTGATTTTTTTAATTTTAGATGATGCATAATAAATTCTGCTCCAACCTTTAACCTTGAACCTGTATCTGTCACTTAGCCTTAAATGTAAACAATATATAGTAGGATTCTAGTTTTTAATTCACTCTGCTAAGTGCTTTGGTTTCATGGGTGAGTTCATTCCATTCACATTCAGACTTAAGATTCTTGTGTATTGCCCTCCATCCCCTTTACCTCCTGCTCTGTTCCCTTTCACTTTGTTCCTCCTCACCAGTATTTCGCTTTTTATAACACCTCCTACTTACTCCTCCCTTCAATTACCACCCCCTTCCCTTATATTATTCCATTCTTACTTCTCTTTAGGGTAAGATATAATTTTATGTCCCAATGAATATATTTGTTTCTCTCTCTCTTAGTCAGTTATGATGAGAGTAAAGTTTAAACATTGCCCATCACCACCCTTTTCTTGCCCTCTCTAATGATTTTTCATGCCTCTTTATGTCATATAATTTACTCCATTTTATCTATCCCTTCTCTTTTCTCTCAGTGCAATCTGATTAGCACCAGGTAAAGAATTTTAAGTGCACAAGAGAAACATATTTGATTATAGATGATAGCATCAAAAATAACTCATGTTTTTGTTAAAATCATTAGGCTTTATCAGGATTATGATAAGTTAAGTTTTTATTTAAGATAGAACATATGGGAATATAAGCATTAAAGGCATGATCCTGCTGGAAAAGCATTTTAGGTTACAAAGCACTTCATTTTATACACGGCCAGTGTGGGATTCTTATCTACAAATTACAACATTTATAAGGATGGTCAGTGGAGGCAGAAATCTGGCCTAGACATATGGTTCAGACATCTGGCCTGAAAATCTGGACTGGTTACATGGGTTGGCTTATTAGCACAACAACCCCAAATGTTTAGGGTTCCAAATATTCTAAGAAGAATGTCCCCAACACCTTGGGATTCCTTTATTTGAATATCTTGCCTGGATAGATGATTCGACATTTTCCGGAACCATTTTAACTGGTTGTATTAGGTGTGTTATGCTCATTAATATAATGCATTAGCTTATTAATATAAGCTATGGTCCTCTGCCTCCGAAATTTAGTAGGAATAGGATACATCCTTAATAGTCACATTATTTTTATTTTTATTATTTGTTATAATTAAAAAGACTACAGTGTTATCTATTTTATTTTTTTATATATAAAGTCAACAGGGGACAACAGAATTTGTTAAGCCTAGAAGTGTTATAGTTATTTTTGGGAACTCAAGAAATTAATTTGGCAAACAAAGAAGGGAATAATGGAAAAGTAAAAGAATGGATCCAAGGAAATCAATTAAGAAGTACAGTAATAATAAAGGGAAAAGATGATGAAGGTCCAACTTTATATTTTTTTACTTTCTTTAGGAGAGACACTGTCAGTTAATTATGATGGCGAGACAGTGAGGGAACTAAGAGATCTCATTTACTAAGGAGACTTTGAGAGTTAATTGTCATATTGAAAGAATCTATGAGAGACCAGAGCACCAGAGACTCTTAACCTGATGTCCATAAATTCTTTTGTTTTTTAAATTAGTTATATTTCAATATAATTGACTTCCTTTGTAATTTTTATTATGCAAATAAAACATAATTCTGAGAAGAATCTAGACTTCACCAGACTACTTCAGGAGTCCATGACACACAGCTTAAGAACACGTGCCTACTCTATTGCAATGTAGAGACTTAAGAGTATGAACTATTAATAATTGATTCTAATTACTTGTACAGTTTCACTATACTTTCAGATCGGTCTATACTGACCTCCTTATTCTTTCATGGCCAGGACACTCCAACTTTTGTGGTTTCTATGTCTTTGAACTGGTCATCTCCATAACTCCAATGTCCCTCCTAACCTTCATCTCTTAGTTTCCCTGGCTATTTTTACATCTCAATTTAAATATCAAATTCTTTTCAATGCCTTTTGTCATTGCCTGGGCCTAACCCTCTGAAATTAAATCTCATCATCTCTTCATGTATGTTCTATATATCTTGTTATGTACATGCTGTCTTTCCTTTAAAATATGAGTCCTTTGAGGGCAAGGTTTGCTTTTATCTTTTTTTCCTGTATCTTCATCATTTTCCACTAGTGCTTGCTTATTAAAGGATTTCACACTGATTTATCCTATGTGACATGTAGTTGGATTAAAGAAAATGCTTCACTAGAAACAGGAGTATATATGACTCATGATCTGAAATGACTACACCACTTCCACACACATTAACAACTCATTTCAGGGGTGGCCAGGAACACAGAAGGAACTAATGGGTATTTTCTGGTACTGAGACTGTATCAGAAGGAATGCTGGAGGATACACACTGAGACCTCACAATGATACTTGGATTCTCAGTGTCACCAAAGCCTTCCCCAGGGCTTTAGAACCAGTTCTGGGAGTTTCATGCTTCTGTAGCTCAGGGAAGGGATTCATCACAGTGGAAGGCAGCTGCTCTTCCTGTCACTAAATAGAGGAAGACATGCAAATGGGGATCCTCCCTCTGGGCATGAATCAGCTCAAAACCTGTGTCTGCTGCTCTGGGAGAGGAGCTTCTCCTTGTGTGGCCTTTCCCAGCTGAGGACTGACACTGTAGAGCCTGAATCATGGGATTTGGACTCAATGGCATTTTCATTCTGATGATTGTGCAAGGTAGATTTCAATTTTTAAACTTGTTTTTTGCAGGAGGAAAGAGTCTTCGAAGTGGTAGATCCGTGTGACTATTGTCTCTAATGACTCTTTGCTTGCAGGTGTCCATTGTGATATTCAGCTGGTGGAGTCTGGGGGAGATGTAAGACAGCCTGGAGGATCCTTGAAACTCTCCTGCAAAGCTTCTGGATTCACCTTCAGCAGCTATGACATGAATTGGGTCCGACAAGCTCCAGGAAAGGGGCTGGAGTGGGTCTCAACAATTGGTACTGGAAGTAGCACATACTATGCAGACTCTGTGAAAGGCCGATTCACCATCTCCAGGGACAATGGCAACAGCCTGCTGCACCTGCAGATGAATTCCCTGAAAGACGAGGACACAGCCACGTATTACTGTGCAAGAGACACAGTGAGGGAGAGCAGTGAGAGAGCAGACAAAAACCTCCTCTCCAGAGAGTTCTGGTGGAGAATGACAGAGAGGGAACTCCAGAACTCTGAGCACAAGGAGCCCAGTTACAACAACAGGTGGGGAGTGAAGCTGACAAGTGTATTTCCAAGGTCTGCGATTTTCTCCCAAATCCCACTAAATATCCCTTTCTCTTACTTAAGTCCTTTTTGTCTCTGCTGCTCTTTCCTGATAAGCAGAGGCTCAGGGAGGAGATGTATTCTTTTAATGCTTTACATATTTTGTATATCATGACTCTAATTTCTCTGATGTTGTCAGACATGAAGCAGAGACAAAGTCACATGACAAATGAGGAATCACTGAACATTCACTACAGGCATTCTGCAGGGTTTTCATACACTCTGAGCACCAGGCAACATACTTGTGTTGAAAAGTTAGCTAGTGGGGCAATTAGGTGCTTAGTGAATAGAGAGCCAGGTCCAGAGATGGGAGGTCGTGGATTCAAATCTGGCTTCAGATACTTCAGCCTTGTAGGGATATGAAAAGCTTGTTTGAGGGTGTAGAAATTTGTTTCTGGAATGCTGATAAGCAGAATTTATCTCAGCTGAAATTGGTGAGACTTGTCTTTTAAGAAAAAAGAAGGCTTCTGGGATCGAATGGTGACAAAGTACACAAAGGACGGAGAATGTCCTGGGATGGTTACAGAGGCATATTCTGGTATCAACTGGGAATGGACCTTTTCTGACCAACTAGGCTGTTAATCCTTGAGTGATACAATAATTACATGAGCCAGTGATAGCTTTGGCCTGTATGTGAAGCCCTCACTATGTGTCCCTTGGGACATGAGGAAATATTTTCCCTGTTGGGCCTGTTCCTTTGTGACAAATTCCCACAATCAGCACATAACGCAATTTGTAAAATTAAAGTTTCCATTTCCTCAAACAACCTATTAGGTTAATAATTGAAAATTCTTAAATTGTTAGGGAACATATTTTGAAAAGCAGGTGCATTTTATTAATAGATGGCTTGTACTTGTAGTCTTAATTTACCACAGTTGTAGTTTGGATCTTGAGCTTGGAAATATAGCTCAAAGCTTTCTTAAATTTTCCCCAAAATCTGGGGTAAAGAAATTCATCTGTAAAATATTGTTACTCAAGTGTTTATAGATGTTTATAGTTAATGTGTACTTTTAAAAAGGATATTCTTTAACAGAAACATCACATACCAACTCTGCAAACAACTCAGGAATCCAATTTCATAAAGGGATCTATTCCTGTCAGAAGATGATTTCTGAAGATGAAATCTGTTGGCTAAGATACCCAAATGCAAATGTGTAATGTCAATTACTATTGTACTAATTTTCTCTGTTTCTATCTGGTGTTCTAGTTTTTGTTCCTTTAGAAACCAAGTCTGGTTTCTACACTTCTATCTTAGGGGCTAACCCTTTTGACCTGCCAATCAGGGGAAGCAATCGCTGGACATCCTTCTGATCTCCAAGCAGGCCCCCACCTACCTAGGACCCTGGTATTCACTGAGGACATGTCCCTAAAGACATTGTGTCCATAGTCTTGCCCTCCCTGTTCAAGTTTTGGTTATTCTACTGTGGGATATGTGGACCTTGTATTTGTAACCTTGTCACTTCTCTAGTTGCTTCTAGGGTAAAAGCAATCATGGGAATCACCCAGATGCCACTGTAATCTTGGCAACTATTCCAGCCTGAAGCCCTGGGCATTGCCTACAGCCAATACCTCTCTTTCCTGACAATAGGCAGGGGCAGCTCTACAACCTGTGAGATTTAAAATGGTTGAGGTCTTAAACTGTAGTGGTTAAAATAGTGGAAGATATAAATTGTGATAGATATAAGAGAGGGTGAGTAAGTTTGACCACAGAAATATGTTTCACTACAGTGTCTTGGGTTTAAAATCAAATATAAGGTGGTCGCCAGGGAAATATTCCCAATTATTCAAATACCCAAGTCAATTGGGTTTTATAGAGATTTTAATTAACAATACAATGAGTAATCAAAGAAAGAGAGAGAGAGTAAGAAAGGAATAAGTATGAAGGGCCTCAAGCCAATATGGCCTAGACCTGAGTCTTAAAAGAGAAATCAGTCAGTTTTTTAACACTCACCACAAGGTCTGACTAAACAAGGATACTAGTGACACCAGGCCAGCATCCTTCCTCAAAGAGTCTTCCAGCCAGAGATTGCTTCAAAGGGCCTCTCTCAAGAGCCTCCAGAGCTCCTACCCCAGAGGGACAGAGTCCCTCAGAGGAGCTCCTCAAGGAACTCTCCTTCAGAATGAGAGTCAGAAATCGAGCCTCTTGCTCTTCTCTGAGCTCTTATTTTTAAGGGCAAAATCTCCTCTGTCACCTCCCCTAAGTCCTTACATCTACCAATCACTGTAGATGTTTCTAAAGGACCGCCCATTCTTAGTCCTCACCTAAGAAGGTGTGGATTTTTGAGTAATTCATACCAGGAAAGCTCTGAGTAAGTTTTCCAGTTCTTTGTTCCTTGTAAATTCACAAGTTGCTCGACCTTTATAGGTACTTAGCTTAAGAAAAGTATGGGTTTAAGTACTTTTCATTGTTCAGAAAAGAGTTTACAACTTTATCTTCCCCTAGGGCAGACCCAAGTAGGTAAAGTAGAATTCTCACATTCCTGCTTTAAGTAGAGTTCACTGCCCAAATGGAGAATGGTCTTAATCCAATCTTATAAAATAGGGTCTGGGAAATTTTAAGGTTTACAAACCATTCTCATCTCTGAAGAAGCTACAGAACACAGAGACTATCGCCCCTTTCCCCTTAGATATTTGGAGGGGGATGGGGCGGTATGGGGCATTGTATCCCCATAGTGTAGAAGTTTTTCAGGCAAACTATAGGTAGAAAATGTCTTTGCTCCTACTATATAACCTTACCTGACACAGAGTCAAAGGTTTGACTCCATTCAGCATTGTCACTGCGCCTACCTCTGACCCCTATGAGATTTGGTACTGGAAAGCCCCTCCTGGTACATGATTGGTCTGTAACACAGGCCTCATGCCTTGTCTATCCCTTCATACCATAAGAACAAAAGGTGCTGTGGATTATTATTCCCCAGGTTTACTCTTGTTCAGGAGAAAGTGGTAGAGAACATTTTGAAGGGATGCAGACTGGTGAACACCTGGCAGGCCTTGTCAGGCATTATAGAGTGCCCATTCTCATGCCAATTTTGGTAGGGCTAGGTATAGGAGAAACTGCGGCTTTAAACACCACATCCCTAGTTCAGGGAAGCCAAAATCTCCAGTCCTCTCACCAGATTAATTTGGACCTCAGTGAATTGGAAACCTCTGTTAATTTCTTGGAAAAATCACTGGATGGACTCTGTGTGGCATTGGGAGAATCCTACTGTTTTTTTTTTTTATGCCAACCCATTCTGGGGTTGTGAAGGATACAAGAGAGGGAATGGACCAATACTCAGCCCACCAACTGGTATTCTAGTCTTTTCTCTTGGTCTCTGTGGCTGACTACCTGATCATAGCCCTGGCAGGACCACTCATATTAGTAATAGTGGGCCTTTTAATAGAACCCTGCCAGATCAACTGTCTCATGATCTATATCTGGCAGCATCTTCAAGCTATTAAGCTTTCATTCCTGGGATCACATTACTTTCCTTTTATCTGATGATGAGTCAATGGTTTGACTCATGAACAAGAAAAGGAGGGAATGAAGTAGTCCTAATAAGAGAAGATAATAAAATTGAAGAATTGAAGTAGATAAAGCAGATCAATCACTTCCTACATTTTTTAGGAAACAGACCCCTCCCCCCCCAGGAGGTCAAGCAGTTTATGGAGGCTTCAGACTAGACTCTAATTAGCCTAAGAATGATAATTAGGAAGGTCGGGAAACAAAAGGGACTTCAGGAATATCAAAGAGGTCAGGATGGAATGCAAGGTAATATATAGCTAACTAGGGATAGGTGATTAAGTACATGTGAAAGTAAACAACCCCTGAATAACCTGAGGATTGTCCATTCATCACTGAACTCACATACCTGTGTTTGTGATAAGGTTCATTTGATTGTCAAATAAGAACCTGTATGTGAAAGGAAAAAACTTTGTATCTATATATATAAGCTATCTTGTAAAGTCAGTCTGACCCAGCTTCCACTAGGGAAGGCTGTCTCAGCTGGTAGATTCTTTATTAATCAATAAATAATGGTTCCAATAATTAAATTTTTGGGTGTTTGGATTCACTTCATGAAGTGCCCCACTTCAATACATGTATATGTTTGTATATGCATATGTATATATGCTCATAATATGTATTCTAATTATTCAGAGATTTCAAATACCAAACCCTTAATAGAGAAATATGATAAAATAAAGTTTCTTTTTTCTTTTTGCTTCCCTTATTTCTTATTATTTTGGTTTGAAACTTCTTTTCAGTTTTTTTTTTCCAGGGGTTATTTTGAGGACTGATCTACTTTCACACTTTCCTTTGAGGTTTTCCATATTTTCTTTATGGAAATGCTATCCTCTTCTAAGTTCCTGTATTGGTTTTCCCTTTCACTAAAGTAACTCTCTGAGTTCAGGTGTTTTTTCTTTGTCTGTAGCTCATTTTTCTAATTTTTTTTTTCCTGTTACCTTCTGTATCTGTTAAGATTCCTCTGTTCCTGATGTGTGGGGAATACTGCTTCAAGCTTACAGAGTACTTTTCTCTAGTACCTAGTTAAACCCCCTTGGATGTGTCTGTCAAGGGGGTGACCCTGCTGGCTTGCATTGGGGATGCTTGTATCTATTTCGTCTAGCTAGATTCAGCACTCTGTGTTAACAGTTCCCCTGTTGTTTCATGAGCACTCTGCCCATGGGGGCTGGTCCCCACTTTCCTGCTCCCCTGCTCCTGCCAAGTGACTTAGGTTGATCAAGTCCCCTGATCTGGGTTCTGCTGCCTCAGGTGCTCTGTCACTTCATTGCCTTACATATTGCTGAATGTGAGTGTATCAGAGTATCTCAGGCTCTTCCAGTTCCCCTCTTCCTCTGCTTTGTTGCCTCAGGCACTCTTCTGCCAAATGGGAGTATGTAGGTTCCTGCCCTCTGCCTTTACTGTCCCTATAGGGTGTCTTAGGCAGGATTAGTCCCCCATTCTGTTGCTTTGCTGTCTCATGGAAGTGAGTAGATTTCATGCTATCTCTGCCTTTGCAACCCTTGCAGAGTGTCTTAGGCTGTACTGGAGCCTCCTCTGCCACTTCACTGACTTAGGCTTTGTGCTGCCATGTGGGAGAATGCAGATTCCTGACCTCTACTTTCTCTCCTCCTGTGGAGTCTGTAAAGTGCAGGTTGTAAAGAAAAGGTGGAACATGGAAGAAGAGATGATTAATGGGCAATGATCGCTGGTAGCGGAAGATGTTGGAGAGAAGAATGGACTTGGGAGAACTCCAAAAGGAACTCTAGGATTTTTGAACTGGGATCTCAAAGTGGCAGGAAGCACTTTTCCTTGCTGAAGATCTTGTCAAGAGTCAACTGAGGATTTCCAAGGGACTTGCCCTGAGTCGTCACCAGAAGAGTGACTCTTCAACTTATATCTCTAAAAACATCTATAAACAACATCTCACCTAACCAGACACAAATCTTACCCACATACATGTTCCTGTAAAAGAAGACAGAAGAAACTACAATGAAGGTGAGACGACAGTCAAACATGTTTCCCGCACAGATGAAGAGTTCCACTAAAAGCAAGACCAGAAAAAATCCTTCCAGGACCATCATAGACTTTAAATATAGACTTTAAATGAACAATAAGAGCCAGACAAAAGAACTTTAACCCATGAACTATGTAGAACAAAGAACTTCAAGGAACATGTCACATAAAATGGTACATCACAAACATATTAACTTCACATTAAGGACACACATGCAACATGCACATAAATCCAGAATAAAATAGAAGATAGAAATGTCAGACAACATGGGAAGAGGATCCATCGGCAGGGAGTAAGTATATACATGCCATACAATATATTAAAACATAACCTTAAAACACATTGGTTTAGGGGCCTTGGTGTAAACAAGCAAGTCCCATGATAATGAAAAATGTATATACTTGTAAATAAAGCTCTTGCAAGAGTCAAACAGGTAGAAATGAATTAGAAAAAAACTTTTCTGTCTGACTACAAAGCAGAACTCATGTATATATGTAATATGTATATATGTATGGGGTGTATGGGGTGCTCAGGGAGGGATAGTATCTCTGGTATGGAGGGCTTGTCGTGCCCTCCTAGGGCAGCTCTCCAGCCTCTGACCCCTACCTGACACCCAGCTCTCACTTGTGGCTCCCAGTAGCTGCTAGCATGCGGCAGCGGCCACAGCCTGGGCAACAGCTTTGACAGGCCAGATAAAACTTGTGAGGGTAGCCATCGGGTCATTGACCCCTGGTGAACCAGGTCTTTGCTCACCCAACATGTGAAGACTGCTTTGGCGGAACAGGCAGAAAAAACCAATAAGAAGATTCAACGGCTGAGATGGCGATGCAGCAAAGCACTGTGGAGTGCTTAGGGCATGTTGGAGCACAAAAGACAACACAGCCATCCAATGCAGCTGAGGAAGTCTCCAGACATAACAACTTTTCATGCCAATGGTCCCAGGCTTCCAACGCCGAGAGAGTGGGACTGTCTCTGTGCATTGGCTTTTCCACTTAAATCTCTTTCACACACAAGTATCTTTGTGCACACTCATCTATCCTAACCCCGTCCACCCTCTTCAAGACCTGCGACGATGGGGGAGTGGCTACGCAACAGGTGGAGGTGAACACTGGCAGTTGTAGTCACGATCCTGCACATAGGCGGCCCACGGACCAGTGGTTGCTTGGCTCTGTAGGGCAGCAGAGATGTTCGACAGCATCCTGGGTGACTGAGCAGCCCTCTCTAGGACAGCACTGCTCACCCTAATCAAGGGAGGGGACTAGAAAAGGTGTCCCAAACATTGCCTACCCTACAAACATCTGGTCAGCACACCGCGGCTGGCGGGTCATCCCTTTAAGCTGTCGAAATCAAAAGAAACAAAATACAAAGAAACTCCTACTAGGAGCATGGAACATCAGAACATTACTTGATAGAGAGAATACCCCAAGACCTGAGAGAAGAACAGCTCTAATCAGTAAAGAACTGGCACGATATAACATCGACATCGCAGCCTTAAGTGAAACACGCTTACCAGAAGAGGGATCACTCAGTGAACCCACCACTGGACACACCTTCTTCTGGAAAGGTAGAGCCACAAATGAAGACAGAATCTACAGTGTTGGCCTGGCTATCAAGACCAGTTTGCTCAAAGAGCTGCCAGACTTGCCTGTGGGCATCAGTGAGAGCTCTGCTCATGAAGATCTTTTTACCTCTCAGCAAACAGCGGTATGCCACAATCATCAGCGCATATGCCCCAACACTGACCAGCACAGAGGAGACCATAGAGCAGTTCTACTATGAACTGAGTGCCGTCCTGCACTCAGTGCCCACAAATGACAAGCTGATACTACTGGGAGACTTCAGTGCCTGAGTTGGCCATGACCATGAAAGATGGAAAGGAGTGCTCGGCAAACACGGCGTGGGCAAAATGAACAACAATGGCCTACTGCTACTCAGCAAATGCTCAGAGTTTGAACTCACCATCATGAACACTGTGTTCAGAATGGCAAACAAATATAAAACAACGTGGATGCACCCATGATCAAAATAGTGGCATCTCATTGAGTACATCATTGTAAGCCGGTGAGCCATCCAGGATGTAAGGATCACCAGAACCATGAGAGGAGCTGAATGCTGGACAGACCACCGATTGGTTAGAGTGACTCTTCAAATGCACATTGAGCCTCGCCATCCAAAATGTGCCCAGACAGTTTGTGCATTTTACAGTGTGAGTTGTCTTAGAGATCCATCTTATTTGCAAAAACTTCAGTCCTGCCTGGATGACAAGCTGTCTGCCAAGGGACCACTCACTGTAAGCTCAACTGAGAAATAGAACCAGTTCAGAGATGCAGTGAAGGAAACATCAAAGGCAGTCCTAGGCCCCAAACAACGCAACCACCAGGACTGGTTCGACGAGAACAACACTACTATTGAAGACCTATTGAGAAAATGCTCAATTCTGCTGGGCAAAGACCTATTGAGCAAAAAGAACAATGCCTTTATGGAGTGACAAAATAACCCAAACTGTGCTCCTAAAAAAGACAGATTCAAGTCTCTCCAAGACACTGTGCAGTGTGAAATCAGGAAGATGCAAGACTGATGGTGGGAAAAAAAGGCAGAAGAAATTCAGCACTTTGCTGACACGAAAAACTATAAACAATTTTTCAGTGCCCTCAAGACTGTCTATGGGCCATTAAAACCCACCACCACTCCCTTGCTATCCTCTGACAGTGACACTCTCATAAAAGATAAAAAAGGCATCAGCAACAGGTGGAAAGAACACTTCAGTCAGCTTCTCAACTGACCCTCTTCAGTCGACCAAAGCACCCTTGACCAGATTCCCCAAAACCGCACCATTGAACAACTTGATGTCCCTCCTTCAATAGAGGAAGTCCAAAAAGCCATTAAACAAATGAGTGCAGGCAAGGCACCCGGTAAAGATGGGATCCCAACCGAGGTGTACAAGGCCTTAAATGGAAAGGTGCTCACGGCATTCCACATAGTTCTGACCAGCATATGGGAAGAGGAAGACATGCCCCCAAAACTCAGAGATGCCTCCATCGTAGCCCTATACAAGAACAAAGGCGCACAAGCAGCCTGTGACAACTACAGAGGCATCTCACTACTCTCCACTGCTGGAAAGATCCTCGCCGGTGTTATACTCAACAGACTCCTGTCATCTGTTTCAGAGCAGAACCTGCCTGAATCACGATGTGGCTTCCGACCAGATCTCAGCACCATCAACATGGTCTTCACAGTGAGGCAAATGCAAGAAAAATGCCTTGAGCAGAACCTAAGTCTCTACATTGTATTTATAGACCTGACAAAGGCGTTCGACACAGTGAACAGGGACACATTGTGGGTGATCCTCAGCAAGCTCAGCTGCCCAGCAAAATTTGTCAAACTGATCCAACTCTTTCATGTTGACATGACAGGGGAAGTCCTATCTAGTGGAGAGACTTCCGATCGCTTCAACATCTCCAATGGCATGAAACAAGGCTGTGTCCTCGCTCCGGTACTATTCAACCTATTTTTCACCCAAGTATTACGACATGCTGTGATGGATCTAGACCTGGGCATCTACATCAAATACCGACTGGATGGCTCACTATTTGACCTTCGCCGCCTGACTGCAAAAACAAAGACAACAGAGAGACTCATCCTGGAAGCTCTCTTTGCAGATGACTGTGCTCTCATGGCCCACCAAGAAAATCATCTTCAAACCATTGTGGACAGGTTCTCTACCTCAACAAAACGGTTTGGTCTGACTATCAGCCTCAGCAAAACAGAAGTACTGTTCCAACCTGCACCAGGAAGGCCAACTAACCAGCCGGGAATTACAATTGATGACACGCAGCTTTCTAACGTCAACACTTTCAAGTACCTGGGCAGCACCATCGCCAGCGATAGGTCCCTAGACCATGAGATCAATGCCAGGATCCAAAAGGCCAGCCAGGCACTTGGGTGGTTGCGCTCCAAAGTCCTCCAACACAGAGGTGTAAGCACTGCAACGAAGCTCAAAGTGTATAACTCAGTGGTCCTCAGCTCACTCTTGTACGGTTGTGAGACATGGACATTGTACCGGAAGCACATGAAGCAGCTGGAGCAATTCCACCAATGCTCCCTCCAGTCAATCATGAGGATCAGATGGCAGGACTGAATCACCAATCAGGAAGTCCTCAACAGAGCCAACTCCACCAGCATCAAAGTCATGGTCCTCAAAACCCAGCTACAGTGGTCTGGACACGTCATCCGCATGGACCCACAGTGAATATGAAGACAGCTATTCTATGGTGAACTGTCAGCTGGACTCAGGAAACAAGGCCGACTACAGAAGAGATTCAAGGATCAGCTAAAGTCCAACTTGAAGTGGGCTGGCATCACACCAAAGCAACTAGAACTCGCTGCCTCTGTCAGAAGCAGCTGGCGAACCCACATTAACAATGCTGCCGCCACCTTTGAAGATGAATGACGTCGACGTCTTGCCGCTGCGCGTGAACGCCGACACCAGGCCACAACCGCACCTCCTGTAACAACTGGAGTCCCATGCCCCATGTGCCACAAACTGTGCGCCTCAGCCTTTGGACTCCAAAGCCACATGAGGGTACACCGTAGATGAAACTGCACAAAGACAATAGTTATACTTGATCACCGAGAGACTACCACTAATCTAATCTAATCATCAGCATTTTCCACCAGTGCTTGCTTAATAAATTGATTTCACAATGATTTATCCTATGTGCTATGGAGTTGAAGTGAAGAAAATGCTTTCCAAGAAACAGGAGTATATATGGCACATGATCTGAGATGACTACATCAGTTCCACATACATTAACAGCTCATTTCAGGGGTGGCCAGGAGCACAGAAGGAACTCATGAGTATTTTCTGGTACTGAGACTGTGTCAGATGGAGTGATGGAGGACAGACACTGAGACCTCACAGTGATACTTGGATTCTCAGTGTCACCACAGCCTTCCTCAGGGCTTTAGAGCCAACTCTGGGGGTTTCATGCTTCTGTAGCTCAGGGAAGGGATTCCTCACAGTGGAAGGCAGCTGCTCTTCCTCCCATTAAACAGAGGAAGACATGCAAATGGGGCTCCTCCCTCAGGCATGAACCGAGCACAAAACCTGTGTGCTGCTCTGGGAGAGGAGCTTCTCCTTGTGTGGCTGAGGACTGACAGTGTAGAGCCTGAATCATGGGATTTGGACTCAATGGCATTTTCATTCTGATGATTTTGCAAGGTAGATTTCAATTTTTAAACTTGTTTTTTGAAAGAGTCTTTGAAGTGGTGGATCTGTGTGACTATTGTCTCTAATGACTCTTTGCTTGCAGGTGTCCATTGTGACGTTCAGCTGGTGGAGTCTGGGGGAGATGTGAGACAGCCTGGAGGATCCTTGAAACTCTTTTGCAAGGTTTCTGGATTAGACTTCAGCAGCTACTACATGAATAGGGTTTCCCAGGCTCCAGGGAAGGGGCTGGAGTGTGTCTCATACGTTAGAAGTGGTGGAAGTAGCACAAACTAAGCGGTAAACATTCCTTTCTCTGTCTCTATGGTTTTTTTTTTTTAAATTATTTTTTTAAACCCTTACCTTCTGTCTTGGAATCAATACTGTGTACAATGGGGGTTAAGTGACTTGCCCAGAGTAACACAGCTAGGAAGTGTCTGAGGCAGATTTGAATCCAGGACCTCTCATCTCTAGGTCTGGATCTCAATTCACCCAGCTGCCCCCCTGTTCTCTCTCTTAATTCCTTTTTGTCTCTGCTGCTCTTTCCTACTTCTGATAAGCAGAGGCTCAGGGAGGAGACGTATTCTCGTAATGGTTTATGTATTTTGTATATCGTGACTCTAATTTCTCTGACGTTGTCAGACATGAAGCACAGACGAGGTCACATGATAAGTGAGGAATCACTGGACATTCTCTACAGCCATCCTGCAGGGTTTTCATACACTCTGAGCACAGGGAAGCACACTTTTGCAGGGAAGTCAGCTGGTGTGCCGAGTCAGTCTGGGGGAAACTTTTAAAAACCTTTTTTTTTTTAACCTTTAAGCAGGCAGCTGCCCAAGAAGGTGGGATTTGCACTCTCAGCCCCTTCTCATTTCAGTCAAAGTTTCAGTGATTCTATCAGAATGTCTTTTGACCTCATAGGAAGATGCTTGCTGTGGTCTAAACAAGCAGGATTTATGGAAGGTCCTCCCAATGCTTCTCTGGGGATGGGAGTGGAATAAACTCCTTTTAACTTCCATTTCTGAGTTTCCTTCATTTAATTAAGGTTATGCCTAGATCCTCCATTTAACATCTAATATCCGTATATTCCATATAAATATGTGTGTGTATGTTTATCTTTTTTGTGTTTGTGCATATAGTGATTTTTCCATGTATATCTTTATCCATAATCGTGCCTATATGGGAGGAACCTAACTGGAGGGTACATGAGGCTCAGCCAGACTTTTCATATGATCAAACTCTTATTTCTTTTGTCCCTGTGGAGGGGGTTTCCATGCTGGCTTGCACAGATGGGAGGCCTTTGTGGTGGCTTTCACTGGGGCTGGGCCATGTGGGAATCCTGTGCTAGGGTCTTGGGACTAGAGCCAGGGGCTCCCCCTTCTCTGGCTGGGATGCAGCCTGCTTTAGCTCAGACTGCTCTAACTGTGCGTCCCTGGTTAGGGAATAGCAAATATGATATGGAAAATATGATAGACAATAAAGGATAAGTTAAATATTTTTTATTTTTATTAATTTCTTATTTTATTAGTATTCTTATTAATTAAAATTTTTATGCCTCCATGAATATCAAGGTTTTTATAGGCATTGTTTAAGAAATAAAATAGTTTGCTTGCTTATCTAATTCAATAATTGTCAAAGAATTTTTCCCCAAAATGATATTTATGTCCCTAACTTTATTTTTATTTTTTGTTGATTTAAAAGGGGAACATTGAGAACCCTCATTATTGTAGGTTTACTCTCTTTTTTTAATAATATTTTGAAGACTTTTTCTTTCAAATATTAAATACTATCTAAGCATGTGCATGTATATGTTATATTCATAATTATAAATTTATACATGTTTGTATTAAAATTATTATTAATTCATTGACTCTGGTACCCTCACAGAATCTGAGTCTGGAAACAGCTTTGTGGGTTCTTGAGCTGAGGTGAGAAGTATGGGTACTGGGCTTTCAGGAGGGCCTGTGCTGACTAAGAATCATGCATACAGATTCTTAGAGAGATGGCAAAGTTTAATGGATTGGGGTTTACAATGTATAGGGTAAATGGTGTAGGAAAGGGGATTAGGTAAGCTTCATACAGAAATAATGATACTGATTTACAAGATAAGGATAATGGAAATGAACTACATCAGTGATTCTCAACAGGAGTTTCTAAAGGTAATATATCACAGGTAAATATGTAACCACCTAGTCCAGATTTTCAGGGAAATGTTTGGCTTCAGTGCGTAGAACAAGGACAACCAGTTGATGCAGGACTTCAGGTGATGCCTAAGCTGCATGACTGATTCTGCCTTGCTGATGGCTCTGATCTTACTGGGGCCTACTCTCACTACTGGGGGATATACCAGTATAATGTAGCTTCTGTGCTTTTCTTTTTCAATCAAGTTCATTTTGACTCAACTCATTTTAGATCATGCAAACTCTTTTGAGTTTACTTGAAGCATAATAGATTTGACTCCAGCACTTTAGAAAATTATTTTTCTCCAATTACATGGAAAAACAATTTTGAAATTTATCTTTTAAAAAACTTATTTCCAAATTCTCAATCTGATAGAGATTTTCCTTGTGCAATCATGGAAAACATTTTTTCATGTCAGTCATTTTGTAGAGATCTCAAACAAACTAATAAAACAAACAAACAAAAATCGGGAAATGAAATAAAGTATCTTTTGGTCAGCATCCAGACCCCATCAGTTCCTTCTCTGGAGGCATATGGTATTTTTTATGAAGAGTTTTTGAGATTGTTTTAGATCATTGTATTGTTGAGAACTGCTAGGTAATTCACAATTACTCATCAAACATTGTTTTTGCTTTTGTGTACAATGTTCTTTTGACTTTATTCACTTTACTGTGCATCAACTCATCAAGTCTTTCCAGGTTTTCCTGAAATTATCTTGACATGGGCACTGTACCCCAGAAACCCAGGGGAACTATTATCAGGGAAACTCCCTTGCCTTTGCATCCTTGTGACACTTAACCTAGAAATACCCAATGACCCCACCTAGGGTCCTGAGATGTTTACCCTCTTTTGTCCTCTAGATTTAAGATGGACAAAGAAATGAATCTTTATGCCTCCAGGCAGGCCCCAGTCAGATGACCCCCCCCAACCCCCACCAAATGCCTGAGGGACTAACACTCTAGGTCCACATCAGGACATAGCATCTAAAGAGTATATAAACCCCAGAACTGATGTTGTCTGGGGGACAGCCTTTCCATCCATGCTGTCCCCATGGAGGAACAGCCTTTCCATTCATACTGTTCTCCCAGGAACTGCTCCCCATCTTGCTGTCCCACCTTGCTATCCTCCTGGTCATTCTCAACATTACTTTCTAAATTAATAAATTTCTCTTTTTGTTTTTAAGCCAAGTTTTGGAGTCTTGCATTCTTGCAAAAGGTATCCTTCCCGAACCCCAGGGGTATCCTTCCCGCCCATAACAATCTTGTTTTTCATTTCTGATAGCACAATAATATTTCATCACTAGCATATATTACAACTTCTTCATTCATTCTTGTGTATCAGAATTTAAACTGTATTATAAAGCAGTTATTTTCAAAACAATATAGTACTGGCTAAGAGATAGAAAGGTGGGTCAATGGAATAGATTGTGGTAAATGAACTCAGTAAGATAGTCTATGATAAACCCAATAATCCAAGGTTTGGGACAAGAACCCACCGTTTGACAAAAATTTCTGGGAAAATTTGAAAACAGTATAGGAGAAAGTAGGTTTAGATCAACATGGCACACTCTCTACCAAGATAAATTCAAAATGGGCAAATGACTTAAATAAATGATGAACTCATGAATAAATTAGGTGGATACAAAATATTATACCTGTCAGATCTTTGGGAAAGACTTTAAGAATATAGTAAGCAAAGGAAGATTGCAAAAAGATTTTGCAAATTATCTTCCATTTGATTTACAGGGACATGTGACAGAAGGTCACATGAGAGTTGAATCAAGATTCTAAGATCCCAACTGTAAAACAGTCTTGGGGAGGAAACTTTTGGAAGAGAGGGGAGATTTTCCATCTTTCTGGCCCTTTGGAAGATATCAGCTGAAGTGGAGGAAAACCTGCTTGGATTGGCTGCTTGAAGCTAGAAAGAAGACCCTTCACTGCTGGACCTAATGTGGACATTTCTTCTGGGATCTTGGCTAATTTTGGGGAAACCTAATTTATTTAGCATAGATAAGTTTGCCATTAAGATAGTTTTAAGGGAAATAGTTTTGGGGTTAAAATGAAGAACCTTCCCTTATCCTTTTGACCACCTTCCTCTCAACCTTCCCATCAATAAACTTAAAATATTTAGATGTTTTCTCTCTTGTTATTTTTCCTTAACAATCACACCATAAGAAAACCAAGCAGGGAACATTTACGACAGAGAACATAACAAAATGGAAAATGGAAAATGAATAATTTCAATCATATTAAATTAAAAATTTTTGTGCAAACAAAACCAATGCAACCAAAATTAAAATAGAAGCAACAAACTGTGAAAAAATTTTTATAACAAAAATCTCTGACAAAGTTCAAATTCCTCATATTTATGAGGAACTATGTCATCTTGCACAAGAAAAGCCATTCCCAGACTGCCAATGGTCAAGGGATATGAATAGGCAGTTTTCAGATGAAGAAATCAAAACTATTAAGAAACACATGAAAAAGTGTTCTCAATCCCTTCTCATTAGAGAAATGCAAATCAAAACAACTCTGAGGTACCACTGTAAAGATTAAAATTTAGGGGAGGCTGAGGCAGGTAGAAATTAGTTTCTCTCTGCAAGGAGTATTATATTTTTATGAGGTTCATTAAAAGTTAAGGATTAAAGAAAGTAAAATACAGGATAAGAAAAACGTGCCTCAGCCAGAGAGGCCTAAGACAAGATCTCACCTACATTATGGAAAGAGCCACGTCTGCCCCAAAATGGAAGTCACAGAGAGTAAGACAAAACCAGGATTCCAGGCTCAAAAAGTCTCTGTATATGAATGCTAATTCCTTCTCTGGCCTGCTTGCTGATATTGTACTGCCTTACCTGGACCGGCATGGCAGAGCTGAGAAGCTGTATCACCACTGGTGGCTGGTGGGCGGCCAGGCCAGGGGGATTAGACTCTGCCCAGACCCCAGGAACTCTGGCCTGAAACTCCTGCAGTAATGAGGATAGTTATGGTTGGCTGGCCTGTGCGGTCAATAGGTATTCTTCTGGGAGTGGGCAGGACAGGAGGAGGGTCTGAGGTGTGTCTGCAAAGTAGAGTTTAACCCCCCTCCCTTGAAAGAGATGGTGGCTTTCAGAGTAAGTCCCTACCAAGAAGAGGATAAGAGCAGTTGGGCATGACCAAGAAGGAGTGTGTCACTGACCCTGTTCCAAGATCGACTGTGCATGATGTTAGCCCAGGGGTAGGATTCAATATAGCCATTAGCACCTTGGATGAAGGTATTCTGGGAAGAATATGAACGAAGATCGGTGCACAAAGCAGAATAGGTGGCCCCGGTGCTGACCAGGAAGTCCACCATCTTGCCACCCTCCTTTAACTTCACCATGGGCTCTTGGGGGCTGGCTGAGCCCTGGCCCCATCAGCCCAGCAGCTGAGGGACATCCTCCATGCCTGTTGCTCTTCTTGGGCACTCATTTTTCCAATGGCCCTTTTCCTTACAATAAGCATATTGATCTCTTTGCAATCAGCATTTGTTTCTCAACATTACCTCTCCCCTTACCTCTGTCATCCCCATTGCTTCTCTTCCTTCCATCCCATACCTTATTAGGCTGTCGAGTTCTCTCTTCAGCTAATGCTGCTAGAAGTGCCTTAGCTACCTTTTTAGTATTTCAGTTATCAGTACCATCCCTAGTATTGAACACTTTTTGAGCTACTTCCATAAGCTCAGATAACAGTTTCCCCTCAAATCCCTCCAATTTTTGTAATTTTCTGTGTATATCGGGGGCTGACTGGGCCACAAAAGCTATATTTACTGCCTTGTGATTTTTGGGAGCCTCGGGGTCCACTGGGGTGTAGGTCTTATAGGCCTCCATGAGGCATTCAAGGAAGGCTGAGGGTGACTCATCTGGACCCTGGGTTACCTCACTTACTTTAGAGAGATTGGTTGACCTCCTGGCTGCAACCCAGAGTCCCCTTAGTAGTCTGGTGATACCGATTGAGAGTCTCCTTACCTTGATCAGAATTAAAATCCCAGTCTGGCCAATGGATGGAAAGACAGTCTCTAAGCAGTGCTGGTCAGTAGTTCGTTGGCCATTCCGCCCCAGGATAGTTTTAACAGCCTCCTGCTTGAATAGATCCCATTCCTCAAAGGTGCACAGGACCTTTAACAGCTGCTGACAATCATCCCAAGTGGGATTATGGGTAAAGAAAACTGTTTCAAGCAAAGTAATCAACCCTTGGGGTTTATCAGAGAAGGAAGGATTGTGATTTTTTCAGTTATAGAGGTCTATGGAAGAGAAAGGGGCATAAATCATGAAAGGCTGTGGATCTTCCCCTATCCTGCTGTGAAAGAGCTGGGATTTAGCAACAATCCTTACTCCAGCCTATCTTGAATTTTGAGTATAATGATAGGGGGTACACAGTTGTGCATGGAGTAGACTGGTCATGGGTGTGGGCCCTGAAGGAAGAGTGGGGTAGAGAGAGCCTGAAGGGGTGCCGACAGTGGGGACAGAGATGATGAAGGGGATGGGGGTAGGGGTTGTGATAATAAGGTTTCCCTATTGACATAGGGAGGTGGCTCCTCAGAGTCTCCTTGGAGCACAGGGGAAGGAATGCTCTTTCCCCCTCTGGGAGGCTTTCTCTTTCCTTCTTGGGAGAGTGAATTAGTTAGCAAGGCAGCCTCTGTTTTAGCAGAATAATTTTGTTCTGAAAGGCAAGCCTTCAATTTCTTTGGGGTGTCAGTAAGTAAATTTATCCAAACATCAATATATGGAATCTGATCAGAGTGCCCTGGTTTCCCAGTTATTACTTTCTGGACCTCATAGGACACAGAGAGATCTGTAGACCCCTCTGGGGGCCATTCGACCTCCAAAGTAGGCCACTCCAATTCACATAAAGTGTGGAGGGTACCAGGGGAAACCTGAATTCTATAATCAGCAGCTACTTTTTTAAAATACTGAAATTCTTAAGGACACATGATAATGGAGTTCCCAAACTTGATGATGAGGACTGACCCATTATGGAAAAATGCACAAGAATAAAACAAAGACAACAGAAATCCACAGGACACACACCTAATCACACACTTATACACCCAAACCCTAAGATTTTCCTGCAGTCCCAGAAGACATCTCTTCTTGGACCTGACTGTGGGATTAAAGCTGTGTCCAGAAACCCAACAGCCTCTTCTGGATCCAAATACCCAGAACAGAACAGAACAGAACAGCACAGAACTGCAAAGCCAAACAGTACACCAGGGCAAAACAGGACTCTAGGGCCCAAACAGAACTTCAAGATAGAACCTTCAAGCAAACAGACTCCTAGAGTAAAACAAGCCCTGGGGCAAAACAAAACGGAATTCTAGAGAAACAGAGCTAACTTACCAGAACAGAACAGAACAGATGGTTCCAAAATCAGCCTAAATTTTTTTCAAAATCTCAAATACCAGGACTTCCAGTCAAGAAGGCGGCTTAGTGAAAGCTAAAGTTCAGATCTCTGGAAAACCCTTCCCGACCGATCTCAAACTATAAGCTCCTAAGGCGCCGAAATTCAAGACGATCAACAGCATAGACCCTGGGAATCCTCCTCCTGGACCTGGATCAGAAGGTACGGCCCCCCTCAAAAGCCAGAACCCGAGATCACTTGGACCTAAGGGGTAGGAGCGCAGAGTCCAAAGCTCCAGGAAGCCACAGCCCCTCCCCACTCAGAGAGCAGGGTTGTCTGAAACAACAACAACCCTCAGGGACTTCTATCCGAGTCCCAGTGAAAGTCACTGCCCCCAGAGCTCCCCCCCGCAGAGAGCAGGCTTGTCTGAAACAACAGCAACCCTCAGGGTGGGCAAGACAGCCTCAAGGGCTGGATCTTGCTATCAAAGTCTCAGTGAAAGTCACTGCCCTCGGAGCTCCGGGAAGCCGCAGCCCATCCCCCCGCAGGCCTACGAAACAGCCTCACGGCCAGCTATTCTGAAGGCAACTTCCAGAAAGCAACCCGACCCAGAGAGCCGGGGGAGAGTGTGGCCCCCTTCCACTCCAGTTCTAGTGAGGCATACTCAATTTAACCCAGGGAAACCTCATAGAACTGACAATCTGCCCAGGACTAAAGCCTCTGAACACCAGACAGAGATAAGAAAAGCTAATCCTCCACATTCAGAGATGGCAAACTCCACAGAAGCACAGAAGCCCCAAAATACCAAGAAAAATAAGAAGAAAGGGGCGACTTTGGACACATTCTATGGAGCCAAAATACAAAATACAGAGGAGATAGAAGAAGATATACAATAAAATGCTCCAAAATCTTCCAAAGGAAATGGAAACTCTCCACAAAGCCATGAAGAATTTGAATCAGAAATGACCAAAAAGATGGAAGCCTTCTGGGAGGAAAAGTGGGAAATAATGCAAAAGAAATTCACGCACCTACAAAACCAGTGTGATGAAACTGAAAAGGAAAACCAGGCTTTAAAGGCCAGAATCAGGCAGCTGGAAGACAATGATTGTGTAAAAGAGCAAGAATTAATAAAGCAAAGCCAAAATACCAAGAAATTAGAAGAGAAAATAAAATATCTCACCGACAAGGTGACAGATCTGGAAAATAGAGGGAGAAGAGTTAATTAAGAATAATTGGACTCCCAGAAAAGCCAGAAATAAACACCAAACTGGACATGGTGATACAAGATATAATCAAAGAAAATTGCCCAGAGATTCTAGAACAAGGGGGTAATACAGCCACTGACAGAGCTCACAGAACACCTTCTACACTAAACCCCCAAAAGACAACTCCCAGGAATGTAATTGCCAAATTCCAAAGCTTTCAAACAAAAGAAAAAATCCTACAGGAAGCCAGAAAAAGACAATTTAGATATACAGGAATGCCAATCCAGGGTCACACAAGACCTTGCAAGTTCTACTCTGAATGATTGTAAGGCATGGAACATGATCTTCAAAAAGGCAAGAGAGCTGGGTCTCCAACCAAGAATCAACTACCCAGTAAAACTGACTATATACTTCCAAGGGAAAGTATGGGCATTCAACAAAATAGAAGATTTCCAACTTTTTGCAAAGAAAAGACCAGAGCTCTGTGGAAAGTTTGATACCGAAAATCAAAGAGCAAGGAATACCTGAAAAGGTAAATATTAAGGAAAGGGGAAAAATGTTATCTTCTTCTTTTACTCAAACTCTCTTCTATAAGGACTACATTTATATCAATCTATGTATACTAATATGTGGGGGAAATGTAATGTATAAATAGGGGGTAAAGAAAGACCAAATAGAATAATCTTTCTCACACAAAGATTCACATGGGAAGGGGAGGGGAAGAAAACTCCTATAAGAAGGAGAGGAAGAGAGGGTTTTTTTTTTTTACTTAAACCTTAATCTCAGGGAAATCAACTCTGAGAGGGAAAAACATCCAGATCCATTGGGATCTTGAATTCTATCTTACCCAACAAGGGTAGGGAGAAGGGAAAACTAAGGGGGGGAGGGGGAGAGGGAGAACAAAAAGGGAGGGAAAGAGAGGGGGGAGGGGGAGGGAACAAAAAGGGAGGGACTAAAAAGGGAAACATCAAGGGAGGGGACAAGGGGGACTGATTCAAAGTAAATCACTGGACTAAAAGGTAGAGCTGAAGAAGAAAAGGTTAGAATTAGGGAAGGCTATCAAAATGCCAGGGAGTCCACAAATGACAATCATAACTTTGAACGTGAATGGGATGAACTCACCCATAAAACGTAGACAAATAGCAGAATGGATTAGAATCCAAAACCCTACCATATGTTGTTTTCAAGAAACACACATGAGGTGGGTTGACACCCACAAGGTCAGAATTAAAGGATGGAGTAAGACCTTCTGGGCCTGAACTGACAGAAAGAAGGCAGGAGTGGTAATCATGATATCTGATAAAGCCAATGCAAAAATAGACCTGATCAAAAGGGATAGGGAAGGTAATTATATTTTGTTGAAAGGGACTCTAGACAATGAGGAAATATCATTAATCAACATGTATGCACCAAATAATATAGCACCCAAATTTCTAATGGAGAAACTAGGAGAATTGAAGGAAGAATTAGACAATAAAACCATATTAGTGGGAGACTTAAACCAACCATTATCAAATTTAGATAAATCAAATAAATAAATAAATAAGAAAGAGGTAAAAGAAGTGAATGAAATCTTAGAAAAATTAGAATTAATAGACATATGGAGAAAAATAAATAGGGATAAAAAAGAATACACCTTCTTCTCAGCACCACATGGCACATTCACAAAAATTGACCATACATTAGGTCACAGAAACATAGCACACAAATGCAGAAAAGCAGAAATAATGAATGCAGCCTTCTCAGATCACAAGGCAATTAAAATAATGATTAGTAATGGTACATGGAAAACCAAATCTAAAACCAATTGGAAATTAAACAATATGATACTCCAAAACCATTTAGTTAAAGAAGAAATCATAGAAACAATTAATAATTCCATCGAGGAAAATGACAATGGCGAGACATCCTTTCAAACCTTTTGGGATGCAGCCAAAGCTGTAATCAGAGGTAAATTCATATCCCTGAATGCTTATATTAACAAACAAGGGTGAGCAGAGATCAATCAATTGGAAATGCAAATGAAAAAACTCGAAAGCGATCAAATTAAAACCCCCCAGCAGAAAAACAAACTAGAAATCCTAAAAATTAAGGGAGAAATGAATAAAATCAAAAGTGATAGAACTATTGATTTAATAAATAAGACAAGAAGCTGGTACTTTGAAAAAACAAACAAAATAGACAAAGTACTGGTCAATCTAATTAAAAAAAGGAAGGAAGAAAAGCAAATTAACAGCATTAAAGATGAAAAGGGGGACAGCACCTCCGATGAAGATGAAATCAAGGCAATCATTAGAAATTACTTTGCCCAATTATATGGCAATAAATACACCAATTTAGGAGAAATGGATGAATATATACAAAAATACAAACTGCCTAGATTAACAGAAGAGGAAATAGAATTCTTAAATAATCCCATATCAGAAATTGAAATCCAACAAGCCATCAAAAACTTCCTAAGAAAAAATCCCCAGGGCCTGATGGATTCACCAGTGAATTCTATCAAACATTCAGAGAACAGTTAATCCCAATACTATACCAACTATTTGACATAATAAGCAAAGAGGGAGTTCTACCAAACTCCTTTTACGACACAAACATGGTACTGATTCCAAAACCAGGCAGGTCAAAAACAGAGAAAGAAAACTATAGGCCAATCTCCCTAATGAATATAGATGCAAAAATCTTAAATAGGATACTAGCAAAAAGACTCCAGCAAGTGATCAGAAGGATCATTCACCATGATCAAGTAGGATTCATACCAGGGATGCAGGGCTGGTTCAACATTAGGAAAACCATCCACATAATTGACCACATCAACAAGCAAACTAGCAAGAACCATATGATTATCTCAAGAGATGCAGAAAAAGCATTTGATAAAATACAACACCCATTCCTATTAAAAACACTAGAAAGCATAGGAATAGAAGGGTCATTCCTAAAAATAATAAACAGTATATATCTAAAACCATCAGCTAATATCATCTGCAATGGGGATAAACTAGATGCATTCCCAATAAGATCAGGAGTGAAACAAGGATGCCCATTATCAACTCTACTATTTGACATTGTACTAGAAACACTAGCAGTAGCAATTAGAGAAGATAAAGGAATTGAAGGCGTCAAAATAGGCAAGGAGGAGACCAAGTTATCACTCTTTGCGGATGACATGATGGTCTACTTAAAGAATCCTAGAGATTCAACCAAAAAGATAATTGAAATAGTCAACAACTTTAGCAAAGTTGCAGGATACAAAATAAACCCACATAAATCATCAGCTTTTCTATATATCTCCAACACAGCTCAGCAGCAAGAACTAGAAAGAGAAATCCCATTAAAAATCACCCGAGACAAAATAAAATGCCTAGGAATCTACCTCCCAAGACAAACACAGGAACTATATGAACACAACTACAAAACACTCGCCACACAACAAAAACTAGACTTGAGCAAATGGAAAAACATTAACTGCTCATGGATAGGAAGAGCCAATATAATAAAAATGACCATCCTACCCAAACTTATTTATCTATTTAGTGCCATACCCATTGAACTCCCAAAATATTTCCTTACTGATTTAGAAAAAAACCATAACAAAATTCATCTGGAATAATAAAAGATCAAGGATATCCAGGGAAATAATGAAAAAAAAAAACATATGACGAGGGCCTTGCCGTCCCAGACCTTAAACTATATTACAAAGCAGCAGTCATCAAAACAATTTGGTACTGGGTAAGAGACAGAAAGGAAGATCAGTGGAATAGACTGGGGGAAAGCTACCTCGGCAAGATAGTATACGATAAACCCAAAGATCCCAGCTTCTGGGACAAAAATCCAGTATTTGACAAAAACTGCTGGGAAAATTGGAAGACCGTGTGGGAGAGACTAGGAATAGATCAACACCTCACACCCTACACCAAGATAAATTCAAAATGGGTGAGTGACTTAAACATAAAGAAGGAAACCATAAGTAAATTGGGTAAACACAGAATAGTATACATGTCAGACCTTTGGAAGTGGAAAGACTTTAAAACCAAGCAAGACATAGAAAGAGTCACAAAATGTAAAATAAATAATTTTGACTACGTCAAATTAAAAAGCTTTTGTACAAACAAAACCAATGTAACTAAAATCAGAAGGGAAACAACAAATTGGGAAAAAAATCTTCATAGAAACCTCTGACAAAGGTTTAATTACTCATATTTATAAAGAGCTAAATCAATTGTACAAAAAATCAAGCCATTCTCCAATTGATAAATGGGCAAGGGACATGGATAGGCAGTTCTCAGATAAAGAAATCAAAACAATTAACAAGCACATGAAGAACTGTTCTAAATCTCTTATAATCAGAGAGATGCAAATCAAAACAACTCTGAGGTATCACCTCACACCAAGCAGATTGGCTAACATGACAGCAAAGGAAAGTAATGAATGCTGGAGGGGATGTGGCAAAGTAGGGACATTAATTCATTGCTGGTGGAGTTGTGAACTGATCCAACCATTCTGGAGGGCAATTTGGAACTATGGCCAAAGGGTGACAAAAGAATATCTACCCTTTGATCCAGCCATAGCACTGCTGGGTCTGTACCCCAAAGAGATAATGGACAAAAAGACTTGTACAAAAATATTCATAGCTGCGCTCTTTGTGGTGGCCAAAAACTGGAAAATGAGGGGATGCCCATCAATTGGGGAATGGCTGAGCAAATTGTGGTATATGTTGGTGATGGAATACTATTGTGCTAAAAGGAATAATAAAGTGGAGGAGTTCCATGGAGACTGGAACAACCTCCAGGAAGTGATGCAGAGTGAGAGGAGCAGAACCAGGAGAACATTGTACACAGATACTAATACACTGTGGTATAATCGAACGTAATGGACGTCTCCATTAATGGCGGTGTAATGTCCCTGAACAATTTGCAGGGATCTAGGAGAAAAAACACTAATCATAAGCAAAGGATAACCTATGGGAGTGGAAACACCGAGGAAAAGCAACTGCCTGACTACAGCGGTTGAGGGGACATGACAGAGGAGAGACTCTAAAAGAACACTCTAATGCAAATATTATCAACAAAGCAATGGGTTCAAATCAAGAAAACATCTAATGCCCAGTGGATTTACGTGTCGGCTATGGGGCGTGGGGGGGGGGGGGAGGAAAAGAAAGTGATCTATGTCTTTAAAGAATAATGCTTGGAAATGATGAAATAAAATATATTAAAAAAAAATCTCAAATACCAGAACCAAGGGTGGGCTCCAGAGAGGACACCATTCACTTCCTTGGATTTCTGATCCAATCTCTCATGGGAGTTGGAAACTGCATACTCTCCAAGTCCCCACTCATAAACTCCCAGAAGGGAATAAAGGTTAAAGCCTTCACAGGCTCTGGCTTAGCAAAAGCTGCCCATGTATGATGTGGGTTTCAACCAGAGCCATTTAGGTGTATGCCATGATCCTAGAGAACTCTCCACCATTCAAGCACACACACACACACACACACACACACACACACACACACACTCACACACTCTTACAGCAACCCTCTCTGAAGTCCTTACCTCCTGGTGCTAGGGATTAAGATCTCCCTGGGGCCTCCAACTGAAGTGGGGTACTTGATAAAGTGTGTCCAACACCCAGAATTTCAATTATTGGAACAGTGATTTGTTGATAAAAGAACAAATAAAAAATCTACCAGTTGGAACAGACTTCCCTAGTGGAAGCTGCTTCGGACCAACATTATGGGACAGTTTATATAGGTTACAGGATACAAAGTTATTTCCTTTTACATATAGGTTCTTAATCAAACAAACCTTTTCATGAACACAGGAATGTGAGGTCAGTGATGAGAGGACAATCCTCAGATTTATTTGGGGGTTTTTATTTAGGGGGTGTTTATTTTCACATGTACTTAATCACCTAGCCCTAGTTAGCCATATGTTATCTTGCACTCCATCCTGACCTCTTTAATATTCCTGAAATTCCTTTGTTTTCTACCCTTTCTAATTCTCATCCCCAAGCTAAGTAGAGCCTGCTTTGATGCCTGCAGAGGCAGCCTGACCACCTCGGGGGGAGGGAAGCTGGGTCTGTTCCTTAAAAAATGCAGGCAGGGATTTATCAACTTCAATTTTATTGTCCTCCCCTTTTGGGACTACTTCAAAACTTTCTAACTGCCAGTTCTTGGGAAGTGGTCCTGTAGTTGACCAAGCCCTCTGTGTCCTGGAGGCAGCTGGTAGCACCATAGAAAGAGCTTAGTGAAGATTTAAGTTCAAATTTTGCCTTAGATATGCTAGATTAAAATTAATATTTTCAAGTTCTTATTTTCCATAACATTTATTAATAATCACTTGAAATAGAATATGTAGACAAGCATAGATTTAAAGTCTCTTTCTTTTCTTTTTTAAAAATTTTATAATATTTTATTTGATCATTTCCAAGTATTATTCATTAAAGACAAAGATCATTTTCTTTTCCTCCCCCCCCCCCCACGCCCCATAGCCGATGCCTGATTCCACTGGGTATTACATGTGTTCTTGATTTGAACCCATTGCTATGTTGTTAATATTTGCATTAGGGTTTCCTTTAGAGTCTCTCCTCTGTCATGTCCCCTCAACCGCTGTAGTCAGGCAGTTGCTTTTCCTCGGTGTTTCCACTCCCATAATTTATCCTCTGCTTATGAATAGTGTTTTTTCTCCTAGATCCCAGCAGATTGTTCAGGGACATTACACTGCCACTAATGGAGAAGCCCATTACGTTCGATTATACCACAGTGTATTAGTCTCTGTGTACAATGTTCTCCTGGTTCTGCTCCTCTCGCTCTGCATCACTTCCTGGAAGTTGTTCCAGTCTCCATGGAATTCCTCCACTTTATTATTCCTCTTTGCACAATAGTATTCCATCACCAACATATACCACAATTTGCTCAGCCATTCCCCAATTGATGGGCATCCCCTCGTTTTCCAGTTTTTGGCCACCACAAAGAGTTCAGCTTTGAATATTTTAGTACAAGTCTTTTTGTCCATTATCTTTTTGGGGTACAGACCCAGCAGTGCTATGGCTGGATCAAAGGGTAGATATTCTTTTGTCACCCTTTGGCCATAGTTCCAAATTGCCCTCCAGAATGGTTGGATCAGTTCACAACTCCACCAGCAATGAATTAATGTCCCTACTTTGCCACATCCCCTCAAGCATTCATTACTTTCCTTTGCTGTCATGTTAGCCAATCTGCTAGGTGTGAGGTGATACCTCAGAATTGTTTTGATTTGCATCTCTTTGATTATAAGAGATTTAGAACACTTCTTCATGTGCTTATTAATAGTTTTGATTTCTTTATCTGAGAACTGCCTATCCATGTCCCTTGCCCATTTATCAATTGGAGAATGGCTTGATTTTTTGAACAATTGATTTAGCTCTTTATAAATATGAGTAATTAAACCTTTGTCAGAGGTTTCTATGAAGATTTTTTCCCAATTTATTGTTTCCCTTCTGATTTTAGTTACATTGGTTTTATTTGTACAAAAGCTTTTTAATTTGATGTAGTCAAAATTATTTATTTTACATTTTGTGATTCTTTCTATGTCTTGCTTGGTTTTAAAGCCTTTCCACTCCCAAAGGTCTGACATGTATACTACTCTGTGTTTACCCAATTTACTTATGGTTTCCTTCTTTATGTTGAAGTCATTCACCCATTTTGAATTTATCTTGGTGTAGGGTGTGAGGTGTTGGTCTATTCCTAATCTCTCCCATACTGTCTTCCAATTTTCCCAGCAGTTTTTATCGAATAGTAGATTTTTGTCCCAAAAGCTGGGATCTTTGGGTTTATCGTATACTGTCTTGCTGAGGTCTCTTTCCCCCAGTCTATTCCACTGATCTTCCTTTCTGTTTCTTAGCCAGTACCAAATTGTTTTGATGACTGCTGCTTTGTAATATAGTTTAAGGCCTGGGACGGCAAGGCCCCCGTCATATGTTTTTTTTTTTCATTATTTCCCTGGATATCCTTGATCTTTTATTATTCCAGATGAATTTTGTTATGGTTTTTTCTAAATCAGTAAAGAAATATTTTGGGAGTTCAATGGGTATGGCACTAAATAGATAAATAAGTTTGGGTAGGATGGTCATTTTTATTATTTTGGTTTGTCCTATCCATGAGCAGTTAATGTTTTTCCAATTGTTCAAGTCTAGTTTTAGTTTTGTGGAGAGTGTTTTGTAGTTGTGTTCATATAGTTCCTGTGTTTGTCTCGGGAGGTAGATTCCTAGGTATTTTATTTTGTCTCAGGTGATTTTGAATGGGATTTCTCTTTCTAGTTTTTGCTGCTGAGCTGTGTTGGAGATATATAGAAAAGCTGATGATTTATGTGGGTTTATTTTGTATCCTGCAACTTTGCTAAAGTTGTTGATTATTCCAATTAGCTTTTTGGTTGAATCTCTAGGATTCTTTAAGTAGACCATCATGTCATCCGCAAAGAGTGATAACTTGGTCTCCTCCTTGCCTATTTTGATGCCTTCAATTTCTTTTTCTTTTCTAATAGCTACTGCTAGTGTTTCTAGTACAATGTCAAATAGTAGAGGTGATAATGGGCATCCTTGTTTCACTCCTGATCTTATTGGGAATGCATCTAGTTTATCCCTGTTGCAGATGATATTAGCTGATGGTTTTAGATATATACTGTTTATTATTTTTAGGAAATTCCCTTCTATTCCTATGCTTTCTAGTGTTTTTAATAGGAATGGGTGTTGTATTTTATCAAAGGCTTTTTCTGTGTCTATTGAGATAATCATGTGGTTCTTGTTGGTTTGCTTGTTGATGTGGTCAATTAGGTGGATGGTTTTCCTAATATTGAACCAGACCTGGATCCCTGGTATATTGACCCTTCTAATCACTTGCTGGAGTCTTTTTGCTAGTATCCTATTTAAGATTTTTGCATCTATATTCATTAGGGAGATTGGTCTATAGTTTTCTTTCTCTGTTTTTGACCTGCCTGGTTTTGGAATCAGTACCATGTTTGTGTCGTAAAAGGAGTTTGGTAGAACTCCCTCTTTGCTTATTATGTCAAATAGTTTGTATAGTATTGGGATTAACTGTTCTCTGAATGTTTGATAGAATTCACTGATGAATCCATCAGGTTCTGGGGATTTTTTCTTAGGAAGTTCTTTGATGGCTTATTGGATTTCATTTTCTTGTATGGGATTATTTAAGAATTCAATTTCTTCTTCTGTTAGTCTAGGCAGTTTGTATTTTTGTATATATTCATCCATATCACCTAAATTGGTGTATTTATTGCCATATAACTGGGCAAAGTAATTTTTAATGATTGCCTTAATTTCATCTTCATCAGAGGTGATATCCCCGTTTTCATCTTTGATGCTGTTAATTTGCTTTTCTTCCTTCCTTTTTTTAGTTAGATTGACCAGTACTTTGTCTATTTTGTTTGTTTTTTCAAAGTACCAGCTTCTTGTCTTATTTATTAAATCAATAATTCTATCACTTTCAATTTTATTAATTTCTCCCTTAATTTTTAGGATTTCTAGTTTGGTTTTCTGCTGGGGGTTTTTAATTTGATAGTTTTTGAGTTTTTTTATTTGCATTTCCAATTGATTGATCTCTGCTCTCCCTAGTTTGTTGATATATGCTCTCAGGTATATGAATTTACCTCTGATTGCCACTTTGGCTGCATCTCAAAAGGTTTGAAAGGATGTCTCGCCATTGTCATTTTCCTCAATGAAATTGTTTATTGTTTCTATGATTTCTTCCCTAACTATGATTTTGGAGTATCATATTGTTTAATTTCCAATTAGTTTTTGATTTGGTTTTCCATGTACCATTACTGAACATTATTTTTATTGCCTTGTGATCTGAAAAGGCTGCATTTATTATTTCTGCTTTTCTGCATTTATGTGCCATATTTCTGTGACCTAATGTATGGTCAATCTTTGTGAATGTGCCATGTGGTGCTGAGAGGAAGGTGTATTCCTTTTTATCCCTATTTATTTTTCTCCATATGTCTATTAATTCTTATTTTTCTAAGACTTCATTCACTTCTTTTACCTCTTTCTTATTTATTTTTTGATTTGATTTGTCTAAATTTGATAATGGTTGGTTTAAGTCTTCCACTAATATGGTTTTACTGTCTATTTCTCCCTTCAGTTTTCCTAGTTTCTCCATTAGAAATTTGGGTGCTATATTATTTGGTGCATACATGTTGATTAGTGATATTTCCTCATTATCTAAAGTCCCTTTTAACAAATTATAATTACCTTCCCTATCCCTTTTGATCAGGTCTATTTTTGCTTTGGTGTTATCAGATATCATGATTACTACTCCTGCCTTCTTTCTGTCAGTTGAGGCCCAGAAGGTCTTACTCCATCCTTTAATTCTGACCTTGTGAGTATCAACCCACCTCATGTGTGTTTCTTGAAGACAACATATGGTAGGGTTTTGGATTCTAATCCTTTCTGCTATTTGTCTACATTTTATGGGTGAGTTCATCCCATTCACGTTCAAAGTTATGACTGTCATTTGTGGATTCCCTGGCATTATGATATCCTTCCCTAATTCTAACCTTTTCTTCTTCAGCTCTAACTTTTAGTCCAGTGATTTACTTTAAATCAGTCCCCCTTGTCCCCTCCCTTGATATGTTTCCTTTTTTAGTCCCTCCCTTTTTGTTCCCTCCCTCTCCCCCCTCTCTTTCCCTCCCTTTTTGTTTTCCCTCTCACCCTCCCCCCTTGGTTTTCTCTTTTCCCTACCCTTGTTGAGTAAGATAGAATTCAAGATCCCAATGGATCTGGGTGTTTTTCCCTCTCAGAGTTGATTTCCCTGAGATCAAGGTTTAAGTAAAAACTCTCTTCCTCTCCTTCTTATAGGAGTTTCCTTCCCCTCCCCTTCCCATGTGAATCTTTGTGTGAGAAAGATTATTCTATTTGGTCTTTCTTTTCCCCGTATTTACACATTACATTTCCCCCACATGGTAGTATACATAGATTTATATAAATGTAGTCCTTATAGAAGAGAGTTTGAGTAAAAGAAGAAGATAACATTTTTCTCCTTTTCCCTTTCCTTCATATTTACCTTTTCAGGTATTCCATGCTCTTTGTTTTTTGGTGTCAAACTTTCCACCGAGCTCTGGTCTTTTCTTTGCAAAAACTTGAAAATCTTGTATTTTGTTGAATGCCCATACTTTCCACTGGAAGTATATAGTCAGTTTTGCTGGATAGTTGATTCTTGGTTGAAGACCCAGCTCTCCTGCATTTCTGAAGATCATGTTCAATGCCTTACGATCATTCAGAATAGAAATTGCAAGGTCTTGTGTGTCCCTGATTGGCATTCCTTTATATCTAAATTGTCTTTTTCTCGCTTCTTGTAGGATTTTTTCTTTTGTTTGAGAGCTTTGGAATTTGGCAATTACATTCCTGGGAGTTGCCTTTTGGGGGTTTAGTGTAGAGGGTGTTCTGTGAGCTCTGTCAGTGGCTGTATTGCCCCATTGTTCTAGAATCTCTGGGCAATTTTCTTTGATTATATCTTGTATTACGATGTCGAGTTTGCTGTTTATTTCTGGAAGTCCAATTATTCTTAAATTATCTCTTCTCCCTCTATTTTCCAAATCTATCACCTTGTCAGTGAGATATTTTATGTTCTCTTCTAATTTCTTGGTCTTTTGGCTTTGATTTATTAGTTCTTGCTTTAAAGCCTGGTTTTGCTTTTCAGTTTGGTCGAACTGGTTTTGTAAATGCATGAATTTCTTTTGCATTATTTCCCATTTTTCATCCCAGAAGGCTTCCATAATTTTGATCATTTCTGATTCATATTCTTCATGGGTTTGTGGAGAGTTTCCATTTCCTTTGGACGTTTTAGGCGCATTTGCTTGTGTTTCCTCTTCTATCTCCTCTGTGTTTTGTAGTTTTGCTCCATAAAATGTGTTCAAAGTTGCCCCCTTATTCTTGTTTCTTTTTGAATTTTGGGACTTTTGTGCTTCTGTGGAGTTTGCCATCTCTATCTAAGTGGGGAGGATTAGTTTTTCTTATCTCTGTCTGGTGTTCAGAGATTTTAGCCCTAGGCAGATTGTCTGTTATATGGCTTAGCCCTTGTTTCTGTGCCTCAGCAGTTTCCAGGAGCTCTGAGGGCTGGTGATAGGATTAATCTCAGACTGAGTATGCCCTCAGGCAAGGACCTTCAGTGAGACTCAGATGGAAGGATCTGGTCGGGGGTTACAGGCTCCTCCTGTCTCTCTCTGTTTCCCTGCTTCCTGGGTGCCTCCTCAACTGGGTCAGGTTGTTTTCAGGAAGCGGCCTTTAGCTCCAAGGCCCTTTTGCCAGCCCTGATGGTTACTGTTCTTTCAGACGACCCTGCACTCTGAGGTGGGAGGTGCTGTGGCTTCCTGGAACTCTGAGGTCCTGTGATAGGATTAACCTCAGACTGAGTATGCCCTCAGGTAGCGACCTTTAGTGAGCCCCAGATGGAAGGTTCTTGTCAGTGGCTACAGGCTCCCCCCCCCCCCGCCTCCCTGCTGTCTGGGTGCCCCCGTGAGTGGCTCGGGTCGTTTTCAGGGGGTTGCCCTCAGAACAGCCGGCTCCCAAGGCCCCCCTGCCTGCCCTGAGGTTCCTGCTGCTGCCTTGGACTCAGCACTCTGGGTTGGGGGGGGGATGGGTCCTGGGACCTTCCCTTTGCCTTCCCCTTAGATCCCAGTGATCTCGGGCTCCGACTCTTGGGGGGCCGTACCTTTTGATCCAGGTCCAGGAGAAGTGTTTCTGGGGTCTATTCTACTGTTTGTTTTGGATTTTGATGCCTTAGGAGCATTCCGTTTGAGATCGGTAAGGAAGGGTTTCTGGAGCTCAGAACTTTAGCTTTCTCTAAGCTGCCATCTTGACTGGAAGTGTCTCTCTTAAAGTCTCTTTCTTACTCTCTCTGACCACATGTAACTCATCCTGCAGGATTCTCAGTTCCTCTCACCTGTTTACTCAAGGAATTAGTCCCAGGTGGGATCCATTGATACCTTTTATTTAGATGCAGCCCTGGCATGTGAAAAATGTGTAATTTGGGGGGACTCACACTCCTTAGATGGAGAAATGAGGGTTTAAGTCAATGAGGAAAGGATTGATGACAATGACTTGCCTCACTACTCCCTCCTAAAGTCCTTGAATGACTTCCGGGTGACAAAATAGATATCTCCCCTTCCTGAAGGCTTGCCCCTTGGTGGCCATGCTGGCCCTCAATAGAGGTACAGAAGTCTTTTTTACAAGGAGAGGTATTAGGGACCTCAATCTGGATATGTGCTACTTTGGGGTGCTCACAGGGCTCCCTACTCTTCTTGAAAACAGACAACAAGATGAAGTCTGCCAATGGACTTCCTCTCTAGATGTAAATGAATGAGATTGAATTCTCTATCTGACTGCTTATTTGTTTTAATTGTTGACTGGGGTAAAGGGGAAGAGGTTAGAGGGATTGTAGGTCTCCCTAAATCTTTTTTTAAATAATCTAATTACTGAATTGAAAGGTTTTCTCCTGAGCAGGGGAGAGGTAGAAAAAGGGGAGAGCACTGCTTACCGATTTGAGTCCAGTATCTCAATAGTTCATGGAAATGAAAGTTTTCAGAGGAATTAAGTTGTCTTGACAGGAACAAGTGATGTTTTAAAGAAGAATCCTAGATGTTAGGATTTATGTCAGTGTCAGAAATCTCCACATGTGTCTTGAAAATGGCACAGAGAAACAGCTCCTCCTTCCACTTCCTTCTGTGTCACTGTTCCCAAGACACTTCTCGTCAGGAGAATTTCCCATAAGTACTTTTTCAGTTTCCAAATGTCATTCCTACATTCCAATTTCCTCCAAATGTTCTTTTGTCCAACTCCCCATCATTACAAATGGGAAGAACCTGATCTGCAATCCAGGAAGGGGAGGGGATGAAATCCCCTCTACCTAGGAACATATAAGCTGTGTGATCTTGGGTAACTCATTTTAATTCTGTTTGTCTCCTTTTATTTAGCTATAAAATGGGAATATTATTGCAATTTCCTCACAGGTTTGTTAAAAAAATCAGTGATATGATATTTGTGAAACGTGCTCAGTACAATGCCTGGCATAGAGTTGGTGATATGTAAATATCCAATCCCTCATCCTTTCCCTCCCTGGAAAACACAAGATTGTTAAAAGACTCTCCATTAGGGTAAGAACCTCTAAAGAAATTTTGCCAATTCCACTCACTGGATATAATTTTTTTTTTACTTTTTAAACATTATTTTATTTGTTTTTTTGCAAACATTATTCATTGGAAACAATGATCATTATCTTTTCCTCCCCCCGCCCCCCTCCCACCACTTCTCCCATAGCCAGCGTACAATTCCACTGGGTTTCACATGTGTTCTTGGTTCGAACCCATATCCATGTTGTTGGTATTTGCACTAGAGTGTTCATTTAGAGTCTCTCCTCAGTCATTTCCTCTCAGCCACTGTAGTCAAGCAGTTGCTTTTCATCAGTGTTTTAATCCCACAGTTTATTCTCTGCTTATGGATAGTGTTTTTTAGATCCCTGCATATTGTTCAGAGACATTGCATTGTCCCTAGTGGAGGAGTCCATTACCTTTGATTGTACCACAGTGTATTAGTCTCTCTGTACAATGTTTTCCTGGTTCTGCTCCTTTTGCTCCGCATCACTTCCTGGAGGTTGTTCCAGTCTCCGTGGAATTCCTCCACTTTATTATTCCTTTTAGCACAATAGTATTCCATCACCAACATATACCACAATTTGTTCAGCCATTCCCCAATTGAAGGCATCCCCTTGTTTTCCATGTTTTGGCCACCACAAAGAGCGCAGCTATGAATATTCTTGTACAAGTCTTTTTCCTTATTATCTCTTTGGGATACAAACCCAGCAGTGCTATGGCTGGATCAAAGGGTAGACAGTCTTTTATCGCCCTTTGGGCATAGTTCCAAATTTCCCTCCAGAATGGTTGGATCAATTCACAACTCCACCAGCAATGCATTAATGTCCTCACTTTGCCACATCCCCTCCAGCATTCATTACTTTCCATAGCTGTCATGTTAGCCAATCTGCTAGGTGTGAGGTGATACCTCAGAGTTGTTTTGATTTACATGTCTTTGATTATAAGAGATGTAGAGCACTTTTTCATGTGCTTATTAATAGTTTTGATTTCTTTGGCTAAGAACTGCCTGTTCATGTCCCTTGCCCATTTATCAATTGGAGAATGGCTTGATTTTTTGTACAACTGGTTTAGCTATTTGTAAATTTGAGTAATTAAACCTTTGTCAGAGGTTTTTATGAAGATTGCTTCCCAATTTGTTGCTTTCCTTCTGATTTTAGTTATATTGGTTTTGTTTGTACAAAAGCTTTTTAATTTGATGTAGTCAAAATTATTTATTTTACATTTTGTGACTCTTTCTATGTCTTGCTTGGTTTTAAAGTCTTTCCCTTCCCAAAGGTCTGACATGTATGCTATTCTGTGTTTACCTAATTTACTTATAGTTTCCTTTTTTATGTTCAGGTCATTCACCCATTCTGAGTTTATCTTGGTGTAGGGTGTGAGGTGTTGATCTAGTCCTAATCTCTCCCACACTGTCTTCCGGTTTTCCCAGCACTGGATATAATTTTTTGTGGGGCATAACAATGTCCATGAGAAACATGTGCTAAACAACTGGATTGGAGCTGTTACACAAACAATAAAGGCTGAGAAGTGGGTCCAGTTTTAAATTGGATATTGGAGGATGATAACACACTGTATTCGTCACAGGACTCTATCATTCAGATTGAGGTCAATTATATACCTAAAACAAACATTAAGACAATAAAAGAGAATTATTTAAGTGAATGTGAATTTTTAAAAATTAAAAAACAACTATGAATTACCTAAAATAAGAAGAAAAGATAAATTCTAGAAAAATTATACAAATAATCATCAAAATTGAAGATTAATTCTATAAAAAGACTAATAAAAATAGTGGGAAAAAAGCCAAACAGAAAAAGTGAAATTGCAACCAAACACGAACAAATTAAAGAAATAAGTTAGAAACTATCATGGACCATTGAATATTCATAAAACCAAGTAGCTCATTGTTTTGGGGGAAAATATGTACATGAATATATAAAAAAATGAAAGTAATTCTGGGAGCGAGAACACTAGCATCTAGAGGAAGTAGTTCAGAGGTGATGAAGACTGCTTTATATTTTATTACTTTATTTAAGAGTTACTGAATACACTGTTAGGTACTATCAGTTAACTGTGATAGTTAGAAAAGTCTATGTGAGACACTGAGAGGGAACTAAGAGGACTACTTTACTAAGGAGACTTTGAGAGTTAATTATAGAAATAGTTTATGAGAGACCAGAACACCAGAGGTCCTTAATCTGATGCCCAGGAACTTTTTGTTTGTTAGAAATTAATGATTATATTTCAATATCATTGGCTTCCTTTGTAATTCCTTGTATTTTGCATTATGCAAATAAAACATGATTCTGAGAAGAATCTATAGACTCCAGAACAGCTCAAGGACATGTGCTTACTCTATTTCAGTGTAAAGGGATTCCAGGATATAAACAATTTATAATTGAATCTAGTTACTTGTACAGTTTGACTATACTTTCACATCTGACTTCATTGACCACCTTGCTCTTTCATGCCCATGACACTCTATCTTCTGTGTTTCTCCTGTCTTTGAACTGGTCATCTCCATACCTGCAATGCCCTTCTTAACCTCTTAGTTTCCTTGCTAATCTCAGTTTAAATATCAACTTTTGTTGAAGGCCATTTCTAGTTTCCTGGGTCTAAACCCCTGACATTAATTCTAATCATCTCTTTATGTATATTCTATGTATATGGTTGTTTAAATATTATACACACACACACACACACACACACACACACACACACACACATATATATAATGCTATCCATTAGAATGTGGGCCCTTTGAAGGCAAGGTGTCCTCTTATCTTTTTTCCCTGTATCGTCAGCATTTTCCACCAGTGTTTGCTTATTAAATGATTTTACATTGATTTATCCTATGTGCCATGGAGTCGGGTTAAAGAAAATGCTTCACAAACAACAGGAGTACATATGACTCATGATCTGAAATGACTACACCACTTCCACACACAATAACAACTCATATCAGGGGTGGCCAGGAACACAGAAGGAACTAATGAGTATTTTCTGGTACTGAGACTATGTCAGATGGAGTGATGGAGGACAGACACTGAGACCTCACAGTGATACTTGGATTCTCAGTGTCACCACAGCCTTCCCCAGGGCTTTAGAACCAACCCTGGGGGTTTCATGCTTCTGTAGCTCAGGGAAGGGATTCCTCACAGTGGAAGGCAGCTGCTCTTCCTCCCATTAAACAGAGGAAGACATGCAAATGGGGCTCCTCCCTCAGGCATGAACCCAGCACAAAACCTGTGTCTGCTGCTCTGGGAGAGGAGCTTCTCCTTGTGTGGCCTTTCCCAGCTGAGGACTGACACTGTAGAGCCTGAATCATGGGATTTGGACTCAATGGCATTTTCATTCTGATGATTTTGCAAGGTAGATTTCAATTTTTAAACTTGTTTTTTGAAAGAGTCTTTGAAGTGGTGGGTCTGTGTGACTATTGTCTCTAATGACTCTTTGCTTGCAGGTGTCCATTGTGACATTCAGCTGGTGGAGTCTGGGGGAGATGTGAGACAGCCTGGAGGATCCTTGAAACTCTCCTGCAAAGCTTCTGGATTCACCTTCAGCAGCTATGACATGAGTTGGGTCCGCCAGGCTCCAGGAAAGGGGCTGGAGTGGGTCTCATACATTAGTAGTAGTGGAAGTAGCACAAACTATGCAGACTCTGTGAAAGGCCGATTCACCATCTCCAGGGACAATGGCAACAGCCTGCTGCACCTGCAGATGAATTCCCTGAAAGCCGAGGACACAGCCACGTATTACTGTGCAAGAGACACAGTGAGGGAGAGCAGTGAGAGAGCAGACAAAAACCTCCTCTCCAGAGAGTTCTGGTGGAGAATGACAGAGAGGGAACTCCAGAACTCTGAGCACAAGGAGCCCAGTTACAACAACAGGTGAAGAGGGAGGCTGACAAGAGTTTTTTCAAGGTCTGTGATTTTCTCCCAAACCCCAGTGAACGTCCCTCTCTCTCTGTCTCAATCCCTTTTTGTCTCTGCTGCTCTTTCCTGCTTCTGATTAGCAGAGGCTCAGGGAGGAGACGTATTCTCTTAATGGTTTATGTATTTTGTATATCGTGACTCTAATTTCTCTGACGTCAGTCATGAAGCAGAACCAAGGTCACATGACAAATGAGGAATCACTGAACATTCACTACATGCGTCCTGCTGGGTTTTCATACACTCTGAGCACAGGAAGCACACTTGTGTGGGGAAGTCAGCTGGTGTGCTGAGTCAGTCTGGGGGAAACCTTTTTTTTTTTTAAACCTTTAAGCAGGTAACTGCTTAAGAAGGAGGGATTTGCGCTCTCAGCCTCTTCTCATTTCAGTCAGAGTTTCAGTGATTCTATCAGAATGTCTTTTGACCTCATAGGAAGATGCTTGCTGTGGTCTACACAAGCAGGATTTTTGGAAGGTCCTCCCAATGCTTCTCTGGGGATGGGAGTGGAATAAACTCCTTTAACTTCCGTTTCTGAGCTGGCATCATTTAATTAGGGTTAAGTCTAGATGCTCCGTTTAACATCTAACATAGGTATAAATATATGTGTATCTTTCTGTGTGTGCTCATAGTGATATTTCCATGTGTGTGTATTTATCCATATTCATGCATATATGGGAGGAACCTAACTGGAGGGAACATGAGGTTCAACCAGACTTTTCATGCTATCAAAATCTTATTCCTTTTGTCCTTGTGGAGGGGGTTTCCATGCTGACTTGCACAGCTCAAAGTCCTTCGTGGTGGCCTTCACTGGGACTGGGCCATGTGGGAGGCCTGTGCTGGGTTTGGGACCAGAGACTTGGGCCTGCTTGGGGCTTCCCTGTGCACCTGTGCTAGGGGCAGGGCCTCACTGGTGCTTGTGCCTGGTACAAGCCTTGTTCCTATGGGGGTAGAGCCTGTCTGGAGGTTGGGTCCCCTGAGGCTTTGCTACAGGCCTTTACTGGGAGTGGGACCTCTCAGCTCACTTTGCTGGCTAGAGTTAGCCAGGACCCTCCCTGTCACTTGGGCAGAGGCTACACATTCTCTTGCTGGAACTCAGCCTGCCTTTGCTCAGACTGCTCCAACTGTGCTTCCCTCCAAGCCCTGTGGGACTGACCTTTCATGCTGGCTCTCTGAGCTGCTCTGGTCTGCAGGACTCTTAACTACTTTTAAATTCAGAACTGCAGGGAACCAAAGAGAACCTTTCTGGCAGTCCTAGTAGAACATTACCTCAAGCTGGGAGCTGAAGACGAAGCAGAATCAACTGTGCTAATTCAGAACTAACATACATAGAGATTTGTGGGCCAAGACCAAGCAAAGGGGGTTCTTTACTTTCACAATCTGGAATGAAGATTTTGTGGAAAAGTGGCCTTTCTGCTGGTATAGTCGGATATTATTTCCATGCTTTAAAAACTCCCTAGTGAAGATACGCTCTAGCAGGCTTTGCCATTCCCCTGCAGCAGACACCCTTGGGCTTCTTTAAGGATTTGGCCAGAATAGTGGAAAAAGTTGACTGATGCAATAAAATTATGCAAGATTTAGACTACCAAAGTTGATTTACTCAATGATGCCCTTAATGTGCTCACTATTATATATGAGCTGATTTTTAACATAGTGGCTATCTTTATTCATATTAACAATCTTCTTATAAATAAAAGCAGAATGTATAAAAATGTTCAGTTTCATGAAAGAATAATCTACAGACACTTTGAGAGGATTTATGCTATAACTTGTTTTTGTATCTCAAGGCCTTACTAAATAATAAATAGTAATAAATTAATAAGTTTTGATTTTCCGCTTTAAATATCAAATACTATGTTTATATGTGTACATATATATTACATATATCATTATGTATGTATATATTTGTTAAGAGTTGTTATTAATTGATTGACTGGTGTCTTTTAGGAGAATGGAATTTCTTTTAAAGTTAATTTTATTTTCGCTCTTGCTTATTTGCTATTATGCAAGCTCTTTTGAGGTGATTTGAAGCTTAATAGAGTTGACTTCAGTCTCTTTGAAAATTATTTTTTCTATACTTTGTCATTTTTAATTATTTAATTCAGCAAAATTAGTCTCCAAGTAAATTGTGAAAATATTACTTTCTTAATGTCCTCTGATTTAAAAAAAAATCAAAACATTTCCCTGCATCCCTGGCTCTCTTCTCTACCTAGGGAGTCATCATATCTAACAATATTTTAAAATAACATTTTATTTTTCTCCAATTACGAAAATACTTCCAAATTTTCTCCCTTCATACTTATTGCTTCCCCCTCTTTAAGATAGTATGCAATTTTTTAGAGATATAAAATAAGCAATCATGTAAAATATTATTCCCTCGAGGTTTATTTGTGGAGGAGATCTAAAAAAAAGAAGAAAGTGAAATATAGTGCATTTTGGTTTGCATTCACACTCCATCAGTTCCTTCTCTGGAAGAATATGGCATTTTTTGTTATGAGTCTTTGGGATTGTATCATATCACTCTATTGATGATAATAGCTAGGTGATTCACACTTGCTCATCAAATAATATTACTACTATTGTGTACAATGTTCTTTTGGCTCTATTCACTTCACTTCGCATCAATTCATCATGCCTTTCCTGGTTTTCCTGAAATCATCCTGCTCATCATTTCTGATAGCATAAATAATATTACTTCTTTATCCATTCTCAAATTGATTGACATTCCATCTGTTTTCAATTCTTCCCTACCACAAAAAGAGTTGCTATTAATATTTTTGTACAACTAGGTACTTATCCCTTTATAAAAATCTCTTTGTGATTCACACTTAGTTGTGGTATTGTTGGATGAAAGGATATACAGTTTAAGATCCCTTTGTACATAGATCTAAAATATTTTTAAAGAAAACTGAAGGTGATAAGAAAATCATCAAGTTATACATTTCAAAAGTCTGGAATTATATACAATTAGTTTTGTGAGACCCTTTATCTTCACAAAGCTCTGGGGGTAGAGGCATCTCATATATTTACTTTGGAATTATGATTTTTGTTTGTAATTATGAAACAACTTTCTTCTCTTTAAGTGTGGTTGTTTTTTCCTCTTCATTGTTGTTGTCATATTTATTGGTTTCTTAACTCTGCTTGCTTCTTTCTGAATCAGTTGATAAAGATCTTTCTATTTTTTCTATATCCAACATATTCATAACGTCTTAATACCAAGGAATATTTTGTGAATATAAATAAATGTACCACAGTGTTTAGCCAGTACCCAAACAATGGATATCATTGAAAACAACTTTCACTCCCTTACAGAAGCCCCACAAAACTTCCTTGTGTTCTAGCTTCCTAAAGGTTGGCCTGGTAATTTCTTCTTCTCACACAATTTGAGGATTCTAGCTTCCTAAAACAACTTTTGTCTTCACACCTTTAAAAGTCCGATCTATGTGTAATTTGGATTTCTCAAAGTTGGTGGGTGCCTGAAACCAGACCAGTTGCCATACCCTCATGACTTATTAACAGAATGTTTTTCAAGATAGAGATAAGGGTAGGTGTCCTAGTCATAGATGCTAAGTGTTACTGTATCTGTCTTGCATATTCTTGTTCTATTAGGGCAAAGACAGTCTTCTCTTTTGCAAAATATTCAATAGTTACTTTGTGCTTCATTTTAATTGAACATCACTCCTGAAATTAAAAAAAAAATCTGAGAACGTTTTGAGCTTTCTGGGTCCCTACCATCTTGGCTGTGCCTCTTTCAGTCATGAAATTCCCTTGTTATTATAAAAAAAAAACATTAAGAGTTTTCAATTCTTTTTACTTTCATTTACTTTACTTTTATTTTTAAACAATATTTTCAGATACTTATATGATTCATTTTCTTTCCCAGCCCTACTCCTTCCCATCTCCCAGAGTTAATAAGTCCTTCAACTGGGTTATACAAATGTTATGAGTTATACCCATTACCATATTTTTCACTTTTACAAGAAAGCAATCTTTTAAAAACTAAAACTCCAACTCATATACCCATACAACCAAATAATAAGTAATATGTTTTTTCTTCTGTGTTTCTACTCCCACAGTTTTTTCTCCTACATGGATAGAATTCTTTCTCATAAGTCCCCTCAGATTATCTTGTAGTCAAAGTTCATTTCATTGGATTGTTACACAATGTTTGACTCACTGTGTACTATGTTCTCTTGGTTCTGCACATTTCACTCTGCATCTGTTCCTGGAAGTCCTTCCAGTTCATATAGAAACCCTCCAGTTCATCATTCCTTATAGCATAGTACTGTTTTATCACCATTAAATAGCACAATTTTCTCACCTATTCTCTAATTGAGGGACACTCCATTATTTTCCAAATTTTTGCTGTTATAAAAAGCATGGCTATAAATATTTGTGTACAAGTTTTTTTTTTCCTTATTATCTCTTTGGGATGCAAACCTAGCAGTGGTATAGCTGGATCAAAGGCAAGCAGTCTTTTAAAGCCCTTTGGCTATAATTCCAAATTGCCTTCCAGGATGTTTATTACATTATGATCTGAAAAGCTTATATTTATTATTTCTGCTCTTTTTCACTTGTTTGCTATGTTTTTATGCCCTAGGACATGGCCAATCTTTGAGAATGTGCCATGTGCTGCTGAAAACAATGTGTATTCCCTTGTATTCCTATTAATTTTTCTCTTATATCCATTAATTCTAATTTTTCAAAGATTTCATTCACATTTCTTCTTTCTTATTTATTTTTTGTTTGATTTATATAGATCTGATAGAGGAGGTCTCCCACTAGTATAGTTTTACTATCCATTTCCTCCTTAAGCTCTAATAGTTTCTCCTTTAAAAATCTGAATGGGATACCATTTGGTGCATACATGTTGATTACTAATAATTCTTCACTGTCTATACTGACTTTTATCAGGATGTAATTAACTTCCTTATCTCTTTTAATCAGATCTATTTTTACTTTGGCTTTCTCAGATATCATAATTGAAACTCCTGCCTTATTACTCTCAGTTGATACCCATATATTTTCCTCCAGCCTCTTACCTTACTTTGTGTGTGTCTACCTGCCTCGTGTGTGTTTCTTGTACACAACATATGATAGGATTTTGGTTTCTAATCCATTCTATTATCTGCTTCTGATTTATGGGTAAGTTCATGCCATTCACATTCAGAGTTATGATTACCACCTGTATATTTCCCATCATTCTCATTTCCTCTTTTATTTCTGCCCTTTCTTCTTTCACTATTTCTGTACACAACAGTGTTTGGCTTTTAATCAGCCCCCTTTTTCCCATCTTCATTTTACTTTCCTCCCCACCCCTCCCTTCTTATTCCTCTCTCATTTTCTTTAAGTTCTATTAATTGCCACCCACCAGTTTCCCTTCCTTTTAATTCTCTCCAATCCACTTCCCCTTCCCCCTTCGTTTTCCCTTCTCAACTCCTCTATAGGATAAAATATATTTCTAGACCTCAATAAAATTATCTACACTTCCCTTGCAGAATTCATTCCACTGAGAGTAAGGTTTAAATGTTATCTATTATCACTTCCTTCCTTCCCTTTTTATAATAGTATTCTTCCCCCCTCACCATTTATGTGGTATAATTTGTCCCATTTTTCTTCTTCCATCAAGTTTCTCTTAGTACCATCCTCTATTCCCTGCCCCTTTTTTACATATCATCTCAAAAAACTTTGCACTACAACCTCTGCCTATGAACATTTCTTCTATATACTATGAAAATGAAAATAATTTTTAAGAGTTACAGATATCAATTTTTCATGTAAAAATATAATCAATTTAACCTTACTGAAACCATTAAAATCCCCCCACACTTTCTTGTTTACCTTTTCATGACTCTTTTGAATTTTTATTTGTACATCAAATTTTCCATTTAGTTCTGGTGTTTTCTTTAGAAATGCTTAGAAATCTCCTGTTTTGCTAAATGCCCATATTTTCCCCTGAAAGTATATAGTCAGTTTTTATGGATATGTGATTCTTGGTTGTAGACTCAATTCTCTTGCTTTCCTGAATATCATATTCCATGTCTTATGGTCAGTTAGTGAGGAGTCTCCCAGGTCCTCTGTAATCCTGACTTGGGCTCTTTGATATCTGAATTGACTCTTTCTGCCTGCTTTCAATTTTTTTTCCTTGGTCTGGAATTTCTTGAATTTGGCTATCACATTCTTAGGGGTTGTCTTTTGAGGATTTAGTGTAAGGGGTGATCTATGGACTCTTTCAATGTCTATTTTGCCCTCTTGTTCAAGAATATCAGGGCAATTTTCTCAGATAATTTCTTATAATATGATGTCAAGGATTTTAATTTTTTCCTGGTTTTTAGGTAGACTAATAATTCTCAAATTGTCTCTCCTGGATTTGTTTTCTAGGTCAATTGCCTTTTCAATGAGATATTTCATTTTCCTTTTATTTTGTCATTCTTTTGATTTTGCTTTATTAATTCTTGCTGTCTCATGAGACCATTAGCTTCTATTTGCCCAGCTCTAATCTTTATTGCCTGATTTTCTGCTCTGATCTTTTGATTTTCGTTTTTGGTTTGGTGTGTCATGCCTTTCATGGCTTCTAAGCAGGTTGATTCTGGTCTCAAATTTGCTCATTATTTCAATTGATTTCTCTGCCTCATTTTTTATATGGGTGATTTTGTCTTTTAAACTATTATTTTATCCGGATTCTTTAAATACCAAAGTTACTATGTTATGGTATGTGAATAAATGAAAAAGGGTGGAACTGACAGGGGCTGGTGGTGGTGACTCTGGGAGAGAAAGGGAGAGGTGAGGGAGAGAAAGGTTAGTGGATGCTAGTCTAAATGTGGTCTGAGACCTTAGAGTAAAAGAAGAGATTTAAATCTTTCTGATCTTGCCTTTGTGTTAGTAAACTTCATGAAAAATAATAATTGGTAGATATATTAATTTTATTTACAACAGCATGACAACCACCTGGGTTTATTTTGGATTCTTAAATTCTTCTGAGGAATGTTTTTAGATTAGTGATTAGGGAAGTGTAAGGGAATTTAAGCAGCACTGCTTCTTTGCCTTCATGTGTGAGTGACACCTAGGCTGAGAGAAAGAAGCAGGGTTGTTTATTGCACTTCCTGGGATAAATTGGTGACAGAACTCCCTCCCATGTAATCCTCCACCCCACTCCTTTAGCTTAACCTAGGGTGGATCAGTAGAGTACAAGGCTAGATCCTTTCTGCCCAGAACCAGTGGGGTTTTAGGACCCAATAGGAATTCCTGGTGTTTCCCAGGCCTATGTCTGCCTGAATTTTCTTCTGCTTGTGAAGAGGCAGGTTCCTCGTTGCTATGAGCACAACACAGCCCCTAACTTTCCCAAGCTCGAACTTTCCCAAGCTCTAGACACATATCTGTATAAAGAGAAATCATGTGTAATAAAATTTCCTAATGAATTTGTTATAGAGAGAAAATAAAATCCAGTAAGTCATTAAAAAAAAAAAACAACTTGGACTTGGACATTGCCACAGGGACCTAGATGACCATGTGCTGTACTGAGCTTGGTAGACACCCCTTAAATTAATCCTGGTGGTTCCTTCAAGGCTGTGGATTAGAGTTAGGAGCTCCTTACCCCTAAGATTTAGCACCTGGTGAGGAGCTGGAGCAGAGACTGCAATTTACGAGTTGCAGGCTAGCTTAGTAGCTTGAGAGCCTGACCTGGGGATGGAGATCCTGAGTTAAAAAAAAATCAAAACAAACTCTGGCACTGATTAAGTGGGTTGCTGGCAGTTACCAGCCCCACCAACTTTAAAAGGAAAAAAAAAACATGACTTAACATCTATGGGAGGGAAAAGAACTGAATTTTTCAACCTTCCTTCCCCCTCCCACATTCCTTCAGACTGCCAGCTTATTCTAAGCATACCAAAAGCCACAACTTGTTTTTTTCCCTCTTCTTTACCTCCCTGTGGAAAAGAGATAAGGCCTAAACAGGAATGTGTTCTATTCTACACACAGTTATAGTGCCACCCTCTGTCGAGAATTAAATCTGCAGGAAAATTAAAAGAAAATTCCTTTGCCACTGCTACTAGAAATCCAAACTAATAACATTAAATTGAAAACATTTAAATAAAAGTATTATTAATACTTCAATATTGATATTACTGAATCAAAATTAAAACCAAATTTCTAAGATTGAACAAATCCAACATTAAATAGAATTAATTAAATGTAATAATAAGGAATAATTTTAGAACACCAAAATATTAATGATGCTATCAATAATAATATTTAATTTCCATAATTATTATTAGTCACTAAAAACTTTTATTAATTGTTAATAATTATTATATGTAATTGATATGTTAATTGTGACTACTATTATTAATGACAACAATAATGATAATAAATACATATTATAAATTATTAGTAACAACAATATTACACTAAATACACACTCATTATTAGTACTATTGCTGGGCCACAATTATTTAGTTCCTTATATTAGCTCATTAAAAAAAAAAAACAACCTACTCTCATTGCCTTCCACAATAACTTTGACGAAATTTGTGTCTCTTTTTTTTATGTTTTAGGAACTTTTCATTTTTTAAGCTGACCATTTAGTAATATGCAGACTAAATTAAATAGTCAGACAGACTAACTTAAAGTCAGACAGACTAGACTATATGGGAAATACTGCAACAAATCAAGGGAAATCAGGAAAGATTCCTCTAGATTCACCCTTGCTTACACTTTTTCATTTTGGGGGCAATTTGAATCTTCCTATGGAGAATTGGATGACAAAGAAAGAAGCTATAAAGTTTTGTAAGGCATGGATTGAAAAGTCATTATCCTGGCCAAAATATGGCTCTTTTAGCTTCAAGATCTTAAAAGATTTGAAGTTAGCGATTAAAAATAGATTCCAAAGTTTATAAAAACTGGTTCTCATGGGCCTATCATGTTGATACATCAACCATTCCCTCCAGTAAGGAAACCATTCATTCTTTGGACCCAAACCATTCTGTCTCAACTTCTTCAGTTCTTCTTCTTGAACCCTTGATTCAATCTAGCATGAAGGAAAATCATCCCACCTGGACTGGACTCCCTCTCCATTCACCCATCCTTCCCCTAATAGCCTCACTATAACCCACTCCATTGAAATCCAGAACATAGACCAAGCAGCAGTTACCACAGATAATAAAAATAAAGGTTATATTTCCTCTAAGGGATTTTCCAACTTAGAACAGAAGGGAGATTTTAGTCAACATTAGACATCATACAACTTTCTCTTCACAGGACATTGAGAAATTCTATGAAAAATTACCTTCTTCTGAATCTGAGCCTGTGCTTCTTATAAATAAGGTTGAAAGCATTTTCCTTACATACAATCCCACATGGCTTGATTTGCTCCAGGCTTTGCTAATGGAAAGGGAAAGAAATAAGATTCTTTCTCTTACTAATTAGAACCAGGGACAGGGAAGACCTAGTTGGGCAAATGAAGATCCTAAATGGAACCCAAATTCAGAGCAAGATTACTTAAAACTATGCTATGCTAGAAATGCATTACTAACAGCTATGAGAGCTTGTTCTGATAGGCCTGGTACATGGACTAAAGTTGAGAATCTGAAACAGTAAGACTATGAAAACCCCTCTCAGTTTATGTATGGGCTTATTGAGCTGGGAGGAAGATACATAGAACTGGATCTTGCTAGAGAATGGGATGTTAGACAAATCAGAATACAGTCTGAAAAGAACAGTTGTAAGTAGTTAAGAATCATTTTATGACTTGATGTCCAAACTGGCCTCCTATGGATCTTGAAGACTTGAAAAGAGTGGCCATTTTTGCTTTTGAGGAACATTAGGGAAAGGAGAAAGAGAACACTGATTTAGTGGAAATATTAAGGAAGGCAATAAAGAAATTAATTGCTAAACATGGAGAGAAAGATAAAGAGAACACTACTTTAATAGAGACATTGAGGAAGGAAATAAAAGAATTAACCAAAACAGTTGGAAAGGCAAAACAAGGAGAGATCATAGTTCCCTTAAAAGAATCTACAAAGCAACTACTCACATGTTATTTTTGTGGAAAAGTGGGTAATGTAATTATGAATTGTAAGAAAAGAAATCACGAAAATAGGAATAAAACTCACACCCAAATATCTGTACTCAATGTGGAAACCCTGCTCAGTATGGGGGACCCCAGAGGTGTGGACAAAGGAATTTAGATGACTACAAACAGCCTTTTGTTCCTGTTTTGCTTTTTTTAATTGTCACATATATGATGATCGATGGACTTCATCAAACTGGTTTCAAACTTTATAAAAGTTTTGAAGAATTTAAGTATCTAATGATTTAAATTGATTTTAACTAGTCTCTGAAAGTGATTTTTTCAGAAATCTGGGAGCATCTCTACCTCTGACTGATCATTTGCCTGCCTCTGAATAGTTTGTAATAAGAGGTAAGGGTCCATTTGTAGCTGAAGTTAAATGCAATAGCACTGTTGTATTTTACCATCCCTGCATTTATTAAACATGTACTGGATCAGACATCTGAAGTGAATTTCACTATGTATTTCTTGACTCCATGTGAAAATGGGTGGGACATATTGGAGACAGTAGTGTTACAGTCTCATACCAAGAGGGAGAGAGGTGTCCAAGTGTCTTAGTTACTCTTTGATGTGTTATAATCTCATCCAAGATGTGGGAATGATTTTTTCTATGAAGCCTAGTAGGTTTCAAATGGGTTTACCATGTCTTTAACTCTTCAGTTTATTCCACCCATTCACCAGAATAATCTAGATTCATGGTGACATTTTTGGTACCACAAGATTTTCATTTATAGAACAGAGGTTTTTCTGGGTTTCTCCCCTACCAAATTTTGGAATGATGGTAATAATAGACTTTGTTAAAAAATCTCAATCGAGGTTGAAAGATTGGGTAAATCTGTAGAACTTGTGGCAAGTATTCTTGTGTTCATAGCTTTTTTGAATGTCATACAACAAATGACTATGTAAAAACTCATGTGAATACCAATGATAGTGGGTTTGTTTGCTATTGTCATTAATGGACTTTTACAATTTTGCGGATTTTGGTACTTAGAATTTTTATTAGTTGCCATACTACTGTTTTTACCTGGTGAAAAAATCATGTACAATTACACTATGGATCCTGGCCAAGTTAAGAGGGATATAAATATCATTTTTGAGTGAGCACCTTTTGTTCTGTGCCTCTTCTTGGCTAACACATTGTGACATGGACTTTGAATTATAAAATTATGATTCTTAAATCATTCTTTCTTCTTTATATTTGTAAGAGAATATTTGTTTTTTTTCTTTTTTCCTATCCTTAGTAATACTTGAAGTACATGAAATCAGTATGAATGTTTTTAATTTGAAGGATAAAGTTTATAGTATAGGTTTACAGTATCTATTAGCCCTAGTAACTATGTATACCCCAAAGCTTTAGATTATGGAAACCTGTCATACCTTGATAAATATCATGGGACTGTGTTTAATGATTATGTTTGATTCCAGGATAAGGGAACAAAAGAGCCACTATGCAGTGCCAAATATCACAAGGTCAAAAAGGACCAAACCAATCCAGGGAGGTTTGTTGAAATTCTATACTAACACAAAAGGACTTGAACCTAGTGTGAGACTCAAGGTTCATGCACTTGACATATGCAAAGTGTGCAAAAGATGTGCAAAATTCTGAGTCAAAATTTCTCAGTTTGGCTATCATCCTGGCTCCCCCTATCTCTGACAATGAAGGTACAAACAGACCAGGGAATGATTTTTTACATTTGCTGCTGAAACCTAGTCCCTTCTCTCTTACAGTTTGGCAATTGTCTGTAGTCCTGGCTGCAAATGGGTAAAGTGCTGTATTGCTGCTATTGTCCTACAGGCTTGTGGGACATAGTCACTTTAATTGGACCTTGCCTGTTACAGGTTTTTTTTTTTTACTCAGAATTTTATACACTTAGGATTTTTATTTTTTAATCATTTCTGTACTTATTATTTTTATACATAATTTAATTTTTGTTTTTTTTTATTTGGGATTTTTTTAGGGATTTTGTTTTTCTTTTGAAAATTGTTTCATATACCTGATAACTCAGCCATATATCCCAGGGTTATTCCAGTGTTTGTCAACACCCTCCTCAAGGTGGGCGGAGGTAGGGGGAGGGGATTGTGTAATTATCGTAAAATCCAAGACTTAAAATTTTTGGAAAGATTTCAGGAAAAGAATCTTGCCAACATCCTGAATCAAGAAATCAGAAACTTTTGGAGAAGGTGCTGAAAAGATGCTTGAAGAAGCCATACACTGCATCAAAAGATCCAGAATAAACTTTTGGATATAATGAACTAAATCTAAGGGAGTTCAACATACTTATTCTGAATGTAAACTCTATTGCCAAAGAGGACTGTCTCCTAATTGACATTTTGTCAATGTGTCTATTAATCATTTTTTATATTTTTCCTTTTAGATTTTCCTCTCATCTCTAACTATTGTAACTTCCTCTTAGAAAATGCAAAGTTGTGTGTACTTTTAGCTAGAAGGTATTTAGATGTTTAAAATAGTTATGTTTAAATGATCCATTGGGGAGACTGGTCACCCAAAGGATCACAAGGGCATATGTGTCGAGGGAAGTTCATTCCCTCCCACTCCTGGAGGGCAAACTGGTTGATTCATATTCTCTAAATACCAAAGTTATGTCCTGGTACATCAATAAAAGAAAAGGAGGAGGAACTGGCCAGGGCTTGTGAAAAAGGAGAGAGGTGAGGGAATGAAAAGTTAATGGAGGCTAGGCTAAACATAGTCTGAGAACTTAAAGTAAAGAAAGACATTTTTATCTGTGCTGATCTACCCTTTCAATTAATAAACTTTATGAAAAATAATAGTTGGTAGACAGATTAATTTTATTTTTAACTGTTCCTTGAGAGTTTGTGATCAATTTTCATTTCTTTGGAACGTTTGGATGTATTTACTTGTTTGTCACTCTCTGGTGTTGCTTATTTTCACCCTTTCCCCCATTTTTTTGCTATTTTTGTTCATAGAAATTATCCAGGGTCAAAAGCTTTTTTTTGGGCTTCTAATTTTTTTGCTACTTGTGGATTGCAGTTCCTGTATGCTGGTGAATCTTTCTCCTTGGTAGTATCTTCCAGGCAGTTCTTTGTGTAGTATATTTAAAATAGTTTTGCCCTGAGGCTATTTTTCCAGACCCTTCTGCCTCTGCTGTGGCCAGTCTTGTTTATGTCCAATCTCTGTGTTCTGCTGCCTAGGCTCTTTGCTCTTCAGTCTCAGGTCCCAAGTCTTGCTTCCAAGGCCTTGCACTGCCCTCAGGGGTAAGTTTGTGTTTCCTTTAGCCAGCCTCAAATAATTTAGAGATTGCCTGGCCCTTGTTCTGACTCTGGTGTCATAGGTTGTGTGTGGTAGGGGTGATCAGCTCATGCTTTGATAAATGTAGTTTTGCTCCCTTATAGAGTAGAAATCTCCAAAAACTGACTACCTTTAAGGCTTCATTTAGTGGGAGAGCCTCTTTCCTCATCTGATTTTGATTTCTGTTCTTTTGAGACACTTTGTGTTGATTAGTCTGAAGGAGATTCAGAAAGCTGCTGCTGCTCCTTGGCCATTTTAGTTGCAACTTCAGGATACCTTCTTTTAAAGCCCTTTGGGCATAATTCCAAATTGCCTTCCAGAATGATTGGAGAAATTCACAGTTCAACCAGCAGCATGTTAGTGTTCCAATTTTGCCACATCTCCTTCAACATTTATTATTTTCCTTTACTGTCAACTTCACCAATATTTTAGGTGTGAAGTGGTACCTCAAAGTTGTTTTGATTTGCATTTCTCTAATCAGGAGTGATTTAGAACATTTTTTCATGTGATTATTGATAGTTTTGATTGCTTCATCTGAAAACTGACTATTCATGTCCCTTGACCATTTGTTAATTGGGGACCACTTGATTCGTTTCACATTTGACTTAGTTAATTACAAATATGAGAAATTAGAACTTTGTCAGAGGTTTTTGTTGTACGTTTTCCCCCAATTTTGTTGGTTCCCTTCCATTTTTGGTTGCATTGGTTTTGCTTGTATGAAAGCCTTTGAATTTAATGGAATGAAAAATATTCACTTTACATTTTGTAATGTTCTCTATCTCTTCCTTGGTTGTAATTCCTTCCTGTTCCATAGGTTTCACTGGCATACTATTATGTGTTCTCCTAATTTACTTATAATGTCCCTCTTTTTTTTTTTTTAATCCATTCTGAATTTATCTTGGTATAGGGTATGAGATATTGATCTAAACCTAATTTCTCCAATACTATTTCCCAATTTTCTCAGCAGTTTTTGTCAAAAAGTGGATTCTTGTCCCCAAAGCCAGGATATTTGGGTTTATTAAATGTGAGTTTGCTGAGGTCATTTACCCCAAGTCTATTCCATCAATCCACAAATTTATGTCTTATTCAATACTAGGTTGTTTTGATGGTCACAGTTTTGTATTACAGTTTAAGATCTAGTACTGCTAGGTCCCCATTCTTCACATATTTTTCTTTTTTTACCTTTATATTCGTAATCTTTTGTTCTTCCAGATTAACTTTGTTATATTATTTTGTTTGTTTTTGAAATTTTTATTTAATTAGCCAATTTAGAATATTTTCCCTCAGTTACAAGAATCATGTTCTTTCCCTCCCTTCTCTTTGAGAGCTGAGCCATCAGTCTCTCAGAGGGTAGGGTCACTTGGTCTAGGTATAGTTGTTTGGTCAAATAATGGTTGAGAGATGCTGTGTCCTCAATCCTAAGTGCATAGGCATCACACAGCACTCTGCCATGGCATGAGATTTCATTTATTATATAGGTTCAGGGGGTGCATACTTTTCTGACATACAATCAATTTTTTTACATACATGATTTTCTGCATTTAATTGTATATGTCACACATTAACAAATCACTTAATCAACATTCTGTGATCATTTACCGTGTTGCTACAACAGATAAATTTGTGATGGATATAAATGACATAGATAGTGTAATCAGGAAGTTAGCTCCTCTTGACCTGTTGAGAGAATCATTGTTGCTTTTGATCAGCTTGAACAATCAATCACAATTACTTAGGAAATGAGTAACAAAACATTTCATAGCTAGGCACAGGGTTAAAGGGTAACTTAAAGCAGACCAGAATTGGGGTTTTCCTCAATTTACAAGTTCTATTTTTCTTATGTTACTTTAAAGCACCTAGAAATGTTTCCTCGTTTCTGTTTGTAAATGAATTCAGTGGAGTGTGTAAACAGTGTATGTTTTAGAGGAAAGATTTATTGTGGTGTTTAAGCATTTGGCTGGTGTTGGGTGTGGGGTCTTGGAATGTGTCTCTGCTTGAGAGAGAAAAGAGGAGTAATGGGTAGTGATCTTTAGGTTTTCATTCTAAGAATATAATCTTTCTGGGGTACTAATCTGGGAAAGTTGGAGTGGGATGTATATTTATTCTATAAGTCTTTGCTCTTATATTATTTCTTTCATATTGGAGAGCGAACAATAAATGTCCATTATTGAGGAAAGTAAAAGAGAAAGAGAAGTCTGAAAGGGGGATCAGTGGGGCCCTCATTTTCTGGGGCTGCATTTCCTAAACTGAATTTGTCAGCCAGTTGGGGCATGACGGCCCACAGCACCTTCCCCCGACTCTTCCCGTAGCTGACGTGCAATTCCACTGGGTTTTACATGTGTCCTTGATCAAAGACTATTTCCATATTATTGCTTTTTGCATTAGGGTGATCATTTAGAGTCTATATCACCAATCATATATCCATTAACCCATGTGATCAAGCAGTTGTTTTTCTTCTGTGTTTCTACTCCCATAGTTCTTTCTCTGGATGTGGATAGCAATCTTTCTCTTTAGTCCCTTAGACTTGTCCTGGGTTATTGCATTGCTCCTGGTACAGAAGTGCTTTATTCAATTGTACCACAGTGTATCAGTCTCTGTATATAATGTTCTCCTGGTTCTGTTCCTCTCTCTCTGCATTAATTCCTGGAGGTCATTCCAGTTCACATGGAATTCCTCCAGTTCATTATTCCTTTGATCACAATAGTATTCCATCACCAACAGATACCACAATTTGTTCTGCCACTTCCTGATTGGAAAGCATCCCCTCATTTTCCAATTTTTTGCCACCACAAAGAGCACAGCCATGAATATTCTTGTACAAGTCTTTTTCCTTATTATCTCTTTGGGGTATAAACCAAGGAGGGTTATGCCTGGATCAATGGGCAAATCGCCTTTTAGCACCCTTTTTGCAGAGTTCCAAATTGCCTTCCACAGTGATTGGATCAATTCACAACTCCACCATCATTAATGTCCCAATTTTGCCACATCCCCTCCAACATTCATTACTTTCCTTCGTTATCACAATAGGCAATATGCTAGGTGTGAGATGGTATCCCAGAGTTTTTTTTGATTTGCATTTCCCTGATTATAAGAGATTTAAAACACTTTTTCCTGTGCTTTTTTTCTTTTCTTTTTTTTTAATTTTATAGTATTTTATTTGATCATTTCCATGCATTATTCATTAAAGACAAAGATCATTTTCTTTTCCAGCCCCCTACCCCCCGTAGCCTCTTTTACCTCTTTCTTATTTATTTTTTGGTTTGATTTGTCTAAATTTGATAGTGGTTGGTTCAAGTCTCCCACTGATATGGTTTTACTGTCTATTTCCTCCTTCAATTCTCCTAGTTTCCCTATTAAAAATTTGGATGCTATACCATTTGGTGCATACATGTTGATTAGTGATATTTCCTCATTGTCTATACTTCCTTTTAGCAGAATATATTTACCTTCCCTATCCCTTTTGATCAGGTCTATTTGTACTTTGGCTTTGTCAGATATCATGATTGCAACTCCTGCCTTCTTTCTATCAGTTGAGGCCCAAAAGGTCTTACTCCAACCTTTAATTCTAACCTTGTGAGTGTCACCCTGTCTCATATGTGTTTCTTGAAGACAACATATGGTAGGGTTTTGGGTTCTAATCCAATCTGCTATTTGTCTACGTTTTATGGGTGAGTTCATCCCATTCACGTTCAAAGTTATGATTGTTATTTGTGGATTCGCTGGCATTTTCATATCTTCCCCTAGTTTTGACCTTTCTTCTTTAGCTTTCTCCTTTTGAACCAGTGATTTACTTTAGGTCAGTCCCCCTAGTCCCCTCCCTTGAGATGCTTCCCTTTCTAGCCCCTCCCTTTTTATGCTCCCTTCCCCTCCCCCTCTCCTTCCCTCCCTTTTTGTACTCCCTCCCCCCTCCCCCTCCTTGATTTTCCTTTCTTTCTTGCCCTAATGGATAAGATAGAATTCAGGATCCCACTGGATCTAGATGTTCTTCCCTCTCAGATTTGATTTCACTGAGAGTAAGGTTTAAGTAATTCCACTTCACGCTCTCTTCCTCTCCTTCTCATATGAGAGTTCTTCCCCTCCCCTTCCCATGTGTATCTTTATATGGGAAAGATTATTCTATTGATTCCCCCCCTATTTCTTGAAGTTAATCTTAGTATTATCGCGGTTCCCCCCTCCCTTTTACTTTCTTTGCCCCAACTTTCCCCAAATCTTCTTAATGCCCCAATCTTTCCCTATGCATGTTTCTTCTAACTACTCTTATGGTGATACAATTTATGAGAGTTACACAAAACATTTTCCCCACATATTAATATATATAATTTGATGTAAATGTAGTCCTTATAGAAGAGAGTTTGACTTAAAGAAAAAGATAAGATTTATCTCCTTTTCCCTTTCTTTCATATTTACCTTTTCATGTTTCTCTTGCTTTCTGTGCTTGGATATCGAACTTTCCACAGAGCTCTGGTCTTTTCTTAGCAAATGCTTGGAAATCTTCTATTTTGTTGAATGCCCATACTTTCCCCTGGAAGTATATAGTCAGTTTTGCTGGGTAGTTGATTCTTGGTTGGAGACCCAGCTCTCTTGCCTTTCTAAATATCGTGTTCCATGCTTTGCGGTCTCTTAGTGTGTTAGCCGCTAAGTCGTGTGTGATCCTTATGGGAGCCCCCTTATATCTGAAGCTCTTCTTCTTGGCTTCTTGTAGGATTTTCTCCTTTACTTGGAAGCTCTTGAATTTGGCAATTACATTCCTAGGGGTTGTCTTTTGGGGATTTAGTATAGAAGGTGTTCTATGAATCCTTTCTATTTCTATTTTGCCCCCTTGCTCCAGAACGTGGGGGCAATTTTCTTTTATAATCTCCTGTAGAATAATATCCAATTTGTTGTTTACCTCTGGTTTTTCTGGGAGACCGATAATACGGAGATTTTCTCGTCTTCCTCTGTTCTCCAGGTCTGTGACCTTCTCGGTGAGATATTTTATGTTTTCTTCCAATTCATTATTTATTTGGGTTTGCTTTATTGATTCTTGCTGTTTTATCATCTCACTTTCTTCGAGGTGCTTAATTCTGGTCATTAGGGACTGGTTTTGCTTTTCAGCCTTGTCTGCCCTTCTATTGGATGCTTCGAGTTCTTTTTCCAATTGAGCATTCTTATCTGTCAGACAGCAGATCTCTTTCTCCCATTTTTCTTTCCAGGTTTCCATCTTTTGGATAAGTTCCAGTTTGAGATCTTCCAGAGCTTGTTGATAGTTTCCATTTTGGGAGGCATGTTCTGAATTTTTTTGGATTTCCTCCTCATTCTCCTCTTTTCCTTGGGTACTTCCACCATAAAACTTTTCAATAGTCACTTTTTTCCCTTTCTTCCTGGAGGCTTGATTTTGGGCCATGTGAGCCATCCCTTTGGTGGTTTTATTTCCCTTTCCTTTTTGGTCTGGGGTCTGGGTTATATGAGCGGTTTTTCTGTGAATTTAAGTTGCTTCAGACTAGTTCTTCCCAGCCTCCGAGCCCAGGTATTCAGCTCCGCCCAGATAATCAGCGCGCGGTGTTCAGCGCAGCCCGCCCCAAGTACAGTTCCGCTGGGTTCTCCAGTGAAATTGCCCTGAGACGTTTTTTCCTGGCAGTCCCCAGATCCCAAGGACCCTGGAGTGCCCCCCCAGACAGAGATGCTCCCCACTCACTCGCTGTCCCGGTGAGCGCTCAGGTAGCTCACTCTGGTTTAGTGGGGGAGGTGGGGTGGGGAAAGGGCGGCTCAGTTCACTTTTCTGTGCAAGGTTTTCCTTCTTATTTTAGTGTGGAAATGTTCAAGCCCCACGTACCTTTGCCTCTGTGGGGTACTGGGGAGTCCTTCTGTTCCTCCAAAGGTGATTTTATGCTACTTTGATGTAGTCTATTTCGTTCGGTGCCGGGGAGAGGAAGCGTGTGGCGTCTAGATTGCAGCCATGATTACCCGGAAGTCTGAAAGATGATTTTCAAAGAAAATCAGACCAGAATGAAAAGGACGACCAAAAAGCCAGAGATGAAATCCAATCTTTAAGAACCAGAATAAAACAAGTAGAATCAAGTGACCTCACAAGGCAGCAGGACACTATAAAACAAAACAAAAAGAATGAAAAAATTGAGGAAAATGTGAAGCATCTCATTCACAAAACAGATGATTTAGAAAATCGTTCAAGAAGAGACAATTTAAGAATAATTGGACTACCAGAGGACCACAACAAAAGAAAAATCCTGGACATAATACTAGAGGATATTATCCAGGAAAACTGTACCGAAATCCTAGAACAAGAGGGGAAAGTAGAGATTGAAAGAATCCACAGATCACCCCCTGTATTTAATCCCCAACTGACAACACCAAGAAATGTTATAGCCAAATTCAAAAATAATCACATGAAAGAAAAGATATTACAAGCTGCCAAGAAGAAGCCATTCAGATACCATGGAAACACGGTGAGGTTAACACAGGATCTGGCTGCATCCACACTGAAGGACCGAAAGGCATGGAATACGATATTCTGGAAAGCAAGGGAACTAGGTCTACATCCAAGAATAAAATACCCATCAAAACTGACTATATTATTACAGGGGAAAGTATGGTCATTCAACACAACAGAAGAGTTCCAAACATTCATAAATAAAAAACCAGACCTGAACAGAAAATTTGATGTCCTACCACAGAACTCAAGAGAATCATCAAAAGGTAATTAAAAAAGGGGGGGGGGGGCAACAATAACAACAACAAAATTTTTTTAAGAGACTCAATAAGTTAAAATGATATGTATCCCTATAAGAAAAGAGGTCATTGGTAACTCTTAAAAACTGTTGCTATCACCTGAGCAGCTAGAAGGACTATACTCAGAAGGAACAGTGACAAACTGTATAGGATGAAAGGACAAGACATAAACAGGTATATAGATATATACATGCATAAATACATATACATGTGTATGTATATATATTTATACATATATATGTGCATGACTGGAGCTAAAAAAAAGGTTATGACTAAAAGAAATGGGAAAAGAAACAAATGGGGGTAAACTTATATGTCACAAAGAAGCTCATGATGGGAGGGGGGAGAACATTGACACACTGGAAGGGTAAAGAGGTTGGAGATAGGAAATACTCAACTCTTACATACTTTGAAACTGACCCAAAGAGGGAAGAACAATCCAGTCAATTGGAGAAGAGAATAGATTTGCGCCCTATAGGGGAGTAGAAGGGTAAAAAATGGACTGGTGGGGAGGGAAGCAGTACAAGGGAGGGAGGGGGGGCGAAATTTTAAAAAGACTACAGGGGAAAATAAGGGAGGGAATAAGAAAGGAGGGGGCTTGAAAGGGACGTAAAATAGGGGGTGGAACTAAGGGGACTGACTATAAACAAATATTTGTGTAGAAGGAAATAGTGAAGGAAGAAAAGGCAGGACCAGGAGTAGAAATCAAAATGCTAGGAAATACACAGCTAGTAATCATAACTCTGAATGTGAATGGAATGAACTCACCCATAAAACGCAAGTGAATAGCAGAGTGAATTAGAATCCAAAACTCTACCATATGCTGTCTGCAATAAACACACATGAGGAAGGTAGATATGCATAGGGTGAAAGGAAGAGGATGGAGCCAAATCTATTGGGCATCAAATGATAAAAAGAAGGCAGGGGTAGCAATCATGATATCGGTCAAATCCAAAGTAAAAATAAATCTAGTTAGAGAGATAGGGAAGGTAATTACATCCTGATAAAAGGCAGTATAGACAACGAGGAAATATCTGTACTCAATATGTATGCACCAAATGGCTGAGCGTCCAAATTTTTAAAGGAGAAACTAGAGGAGCTCAAGGATGAAATAGGTAGAAAAACTATACTAGTGGGAGATCTGAACCTTCCCCTATCCGAACTAAATAAATCAAATAAAAAAATAAATAAGAAAGAGGTGAGAGAAGCAAATGAAATCTTAGAAAAATTAGAGTTAGTAGACATATGGGGAAAAATAAATAAGACAAAAATGAATACACCTTCTTTTCAGTAGTACATGGTACATTCACAAAAATTGATCATGTACGAGGGCACAAAATCATTGCAAACAAGTGCAAAAGGGCAGAAATAATAAATGCAACCTTCGCAGACCACAATGCAATAAAAATAATAATTAGTAAGGGTACATGGATAGATAAATAAAAAATTAATTGGAAATTAAACAATATGATTCTCCAAAACCAGCTAGTTAAAGAACAAATTGTGGAAACAATTAATAACTTCATTGAAGAAAATGACAATGGTGAGATATCCTTTCAAAACCTTTGGTATGCAGCCAAAGCAGTACTCAGGGGGAAATTTATATCCTTGAGTTCATATATAAACTAATTAAGAAGAGCAGAGGTCAGTGAATTGGGCATGCAAATTAAAAAACTAGAAAGTAAACAAATTAAAAACCCTCAGATGAAGACTAAATTAGAGATCTTAAAAATCAAAGGAGAAATTAATAAAATTAAAAGTCAAAGAACTATTGATTTAATAAATAAGACTAGAAGCTGGTACTTTGAAAAAACAAATAAAATTGACAAAGTACTAGTCAGTCTAATTAAAAAAAGGAAAGAAAAAAACCAAATTGACAGTATCCAAGATGAAAAGGGAGACCTCACCTCTAATGAAGAGGAAATCAAGGCGATCATTAAAAACTACTATGCCCAATTATATGGCAAAAAATATGGCAATCTAAGTGATATGGATAAATACTTACAAAAATATAAATTGCCTAGACTAAAAGAAGGAGAAATAAATTACCTAAACAACCCCATATCAGAAAAGAAAATTGAACAAGCCATCAAAGAACTCGCTAAGAAAAAATCCCCAGGTCCAGACGGTTTCACAAATGAATTCTATCAAACATTCAAAGAACAGCTAACTCTAATACTATACAAACTATTTGATAGAATAAGCCAAGAAGGGGTTCTACCAAATTCTTTTTACAAAACAAACATGGTACTGATCCCAAAGCCAGGCAGGTCAAAAACAGAGAAAGAAAACTATATACCAATCTCTTTAATGAATAGATGCAAAAATCTTAAATAGGATACTAGCAAAAAGACTCCAGCAAGTCATCACAAGGGTTATCCACTATGATCAGGTAGTATTCATACCAGGAATGCAAGGATGGTTCAATATTAGGAAAACCATCCACATAATTGACCATATAAACAAGCAAACTGACAAAAATCACATGATTATCTCAATAGATGCAGAAAAAGCCTTTGACAAAATCAATACCCATTCCTATTGAAAACACTAAAAAGTATGGGAATAGAAGGGCCTTTCCTAAATATAATAAACAGTATATACCTAAAACCATCAGCAAACATCATCTGCAATGGGGAAAAACTCAAAGCCTTCCCAATAAGATCAGGATTGAAACAAGGATGCCCATTATCACCTTTATTATTTAATATTGTACTAGAAACACTTGCAGTAGCAATTAGAGAAGAAAAAGAAATTTAAGATATTAAAATTGGCAATGAGGAGACCAATCTGTCACTCTTTGCGGATGATATGATGATTTACTTAAAGAATCCTAGGGAATCAAACAAAAAGCTAATCGAAATAATCAACAACTTTAGCAAAGTTGCAGGATACAAAATAAGCCCACATAAGTCATCTGCATTTCTATATATCTCCAACCCAGTTCAGCAGCAAGAATTAGAAAGAGAAATTCCATTTAAAGTCACCCAAGACAATATAAAATACTTAGGAATCTATCTGCTGAGACAAACACAGGAACTATATGTACACAACTACAAAACACTCTCCACACAATTAAAACTACATCTAAACAATTGGAAAAACATTGATTACTCATGGGTGGGACGAGCTAACATAATAAAAATGACCATCCTACCCAAACTTATATATCTATTTAGTGCCATACCCATTGAACTACCAAAAACTATTTTACTGAATTAGAGAAAATGATAACAAAGTTCATTTGGAAGAATAAAGGATCAAGGATATCCAGGGAAATAATGAAAAAAAAATACAAAGAAAGGTGGCCTTGCAGTCCCAGATCTTAAACTATATTACAAAGAAACAGTCATCAAAACAATTTGGTACTGGCTAAGAGACAGAAAGGAGGATCAGTGTAATAGACTTGGGGTAAATGACCTCAGCAAGACAGTCTTTGACAAGCCCAAAGACCCCAGCTTTTGGGACAAAAATCCAGTATTTGATAAAAACCTCTGGGAAAATTGGAAGAAGTGTGGGAGATATTAGGTTTGGATCAGCACCTCACACCCTACACCAAGATAAATTCAGAATGGGTGAATGACTTGAACATATAGAAGGAAACTATAAGTAAATTAGGTGAACACAGAATAATATACATGTCAGACCTTTGGGAGGAGAAAGATTTTAAAACCAAGCAAGACTTAGAAAGAGTCACAAAATGCAAAATAAATAATTTTGACTATATCAAATTAAAAAGTTTTTGTACAAACAAAACCAATGTAACTAAAATTAGAAGGAAAGCAACAAATTGGGAAACAATCTTCATAACAAAAACCTCTGACAAAAGTCTAATTACTCAAATCTATAAAGAGCTAAACCAGTTGTACAAAAAATCAAGCCATTCTCCAATTGAAAAATGGGCAAGGGACATGAACAGGCAATTTTCAGTTAAAGAAATCAAGACTATTAATAAGCACATGAAAAAGTGTTCTAGATCTCTGATAATCAGAGAGATGCAAATCAAAACAATTCTGAGGTATCACCTCACACATAGCAGATTGTTAAACGTGACAGCAAAGGAAAGTAATGAATGCTGGAGAGGGTGTGGCAAAGTAGGGACATTAATGCATTGCTGGTGGAGTTGTGAACTGATCCAACCATTCTGGAGGGCAATTTGGAACTATGCCCAAAGGGCGATAAAAGACTGTCTGCCCTTTGATCCAGCCATAGCACTCTTTGTGGTGGCCAAAAATTGGAAAATGAGGGGATGCCCTTCAATTGGAGAATGGCTGAACAAATTGTGGTATATGTTGGTGATGGAATAGTATTGTGCTAAAAGGAATAATAAAGTGGAGGAATTCCATGGAGACTGGAACAACTTCCTGGAAGTGATGCAGAGTGAGAGGAGCAGAACCAGGAGAACATTGTACACAGAGACTGACACATTGTGGTACAAGAGAACGTAATGGACTTCTCCAGTAATGGCTTTACAATGTCCCTGAACAACCTGCAGAGATGTACTAGAAAAAACAAAAACAAAAACAAAACTATCCTCAAGCAGAGGACATACTTAGGGAGTAAAAACACCGAGGAAAAGCAACTGCTTGACTACAGAGGTTGAGGGGACATGATCGAGGAGAGAGGCTAAATGAGCACCCTAATGCAAATACCAACAACAAGGAAATGGGTTCAGAGCAAGAACACATGTGATACCCAGACGAATGGCTCGTCGGCTAGGGAAGGGGTAGTTGGGGGTATGGTGTGGGGTGAGGAATAGAAAATGATCTGTTTCCAATGAACAATGTATGAAAATGACCAAATAAAATAATGTTTTAAAAACTAAAAAAAAAATCTACATCACCAATCATATCCCCATCAAGCCATATGATCAATCATATGAATGTTTTTTTTTTCTCTGTGCTTCTCCTCTCACAGATCTTTTTCTGGATGTGGTTAGCATTCTTTCTCATAAGTTCCTCAGAATTGTCCTGGACCAATGTATTGCTGCTAATCGGGAAGGCAATTACATTTGATTGTGCCATAATGTATGTTCAACTTCCTCCTGGTTCTGTTCCTTTTGCTCTGCATGAATTCCTGGAGGTCTTTCCAGTTTACATGAAATTCCTCCAGTTCATTATTTATTCCCTTCAACACAATAATATTCCATCACCATCAGATAAACAATTTGTTTAGTAATTCCCCAATTGATGGACATTCCCTCATTTTAAATTTTTTTGCTACCACAAAGAGTGCAGTTATAAATATTTTTGTACATGTGTTTTTCCCTTTTTATTTCTTTGGGGGTGTAACCTTGCAGTGGTATGGCTAGATGAAAAGGCATTAAGTCTTTTAAAAACCTTTGGGCATAATAATTTCCAGAATGATTGGATCCATTCACAACTCCACCAACAATGCTGTAGTGTCCCAATTTTTTTCCCTTCAACATTTATTACTTTCCTTTGCTATCATGTTTGTAAATTTGCTAGGTGTGAGATGCTACCTCAGAGTTGTTTTTATTTGCATTTCTCTAATTATGAGAGATTTAGAACACTTTTTTCATGTGCTTAGTGATAGTTTTGATTTCTCTATCTAAAAACAGCCTATTCATGTCCCTGAACTATTTATTAATTGGGGAATGGCTTGAATTTTTGTACAATTGAGTTATCTCCTTATATATTTGAAAAATTAGATATTTGCCAGAGCTTTTTGTTATAACGATTTCCCCCCCAAATTGTTGCTTGCCTTCAAATTTTGAATACATTGGTTTTGTTTGTACAAAACTTTTTTAAGTTAATGTAATCAAAATTAAACTTTTTCAAATTAATTAATTCAAATCAAAATTATTCATTTTACATTTTGTTAATATTAAACTCTTGCCTTTCCCAAAGATCTGACAGGTATGCTATTCTAATTTCACCCAATTTACTTATAGTTTCCTTCTTTGTATTTAAGTCATTTACCCATTTTGAATTTATCTTGGTATAGTGTGTGAGATGTTTATCTAAACCTAATCTCTCCAATTACCTCAGCAGTTTTTGTCAAATAGTTGGTTCTTGTCCCAAAAGCTTGAATCTTTTGGTTTATCAAACACTAGTTTACAGAAGTCTGTACTACTAGGCCCCCATCCTTAATATTTTTTTCATTAGTTCCTTGATATTCTTGAGCTTTAGTTCTTCCAAATGAACTTTATTATAATTTTTTCTAATTCTATAAAAAAGTTTCTAGGTTTTTTTGATAGGTATAGCACTGAATAAGAAAGTTAATTTAGGTCTTTTTTTTTATTATATTTGCTCATCCTACTGTGATTTTTAAAGCTAGCTATTTCCTGATCAATAACAATGGAGATACTTGGAATAACAGAATCAGCTCTCGGAAACTCCACATTCTCCACCCTACTCAGTTTAACAAGATTTTGAAGGTCTGCATCAAATTGAAGATTTAATTATCTGAGGAGATGGCCTTCAACAGACAAGTGCAAAAAAAGGACAGAGCTCTGGTCTGTCATAAGTCAAGATAGGTTTTTCTTTTTTCTTCTTTTATTAGATTGACCAGTATTTTATCTTTTTTATTTGTTTTTTTTCCCCAAAGTCTTATTTATTATTTATTATCCTAGTCTTATTTATTAGTTCAATAATTCTTTTATTTTCAATTTTATTAATTTCTCCTTTAATTTTTATGATTTCTAATTTAGTTTTTACCTGGTGATATTTAATTTGTTCTCCTTATAATTTTTAAACTTCAAGCCCAATTCATTGATCTCCTCTATCTCAATTTTGTTGCTATAGTCACTCAGACATACATTTTCCCCTAAGTACAGCTTTGGCTGTATCCTATAAACTATCCTATAGATTTTGATTTTACCCCAAAAAGATAAAATAAAAAAAGGGTTGTATAAAAATATTCATAGTTGCACTCTTTGTGGTGGCCAAAATTGAAAAAGGGGGGGTGTCTATCTTTTGGGGAATAGCTGAACAAATTGTGGCATATGATGGAGGTGGAATATTATTGTGCTATAATGAGTGATGAACTGGAGGATTTCTACATGATCTGGAAGGACCTCCAGGAAGAACCTCCAGGAAGAGATGCAGAGTGAAATGAGAAGAACCAATAGAACATTGTGCACAGAAAGGGAAACCCTTTGGAACAATCCAATGTTAATGGACTTTACTACTAGTTGTAATGTAGTGATCCAGGATGACCCCGAAGGACTTATGAGAAAGAATGCTAACCACATGGAGAGAAAGAACTATGGGAATAGAAATTCACTTGACATCACTTCTTTATATGGATATATGATTTGCGGCTTTGGTTTTAAAATATTGCTCTATTGTAAAAATGAACACTATAGAAATAGGTATCAAGTAATAACATTTGTATAACTCAGTGGAATTGCTTGCTGGCTCTGGGAGGGGAGAAGGAAAAAGGGAAGGAAAGAAAACGAATTATGAAAACATGGAAAAATATTTTAAAAATAAAAATTTTTAGAAAATTTGCAAATTCAATCATATGTGATTAAGAATTGCTATTATTTTAAATTTATAGATTAAACAACTGAGGTTTAGAGAACTTAAGTCACTTACTCAGAGTCACACAGTTAAATCCTCGAGACAGATTTGATCTCATTTTACAATACTGAAGTCTAGCAATCTATTCTCTATGCCATCTTTTTGTTATTTACTTTGAAATTATAATTTTCATGTATTCTTTATTGAAGGTAGTTTATAATTGTCTTATATCATCTGTAAAAAATGTCAAAACTTTTTATTTTCATCTATTATAATTATATGCTATTTATTGTTCCTGTTATCATTATAGTCCATTAATTTGAGAGTTTCCCTAATATTGAATGAATGCTGCATTTGTGGCATATATTTACTCGGAGACATAGTTTTTATTTGTAATGATGCAACCTTCTTTTTTGATTTTTGTTTGTGTGTGGTTGCATTTTGTATTTACATTGCTGTAGTCATTATGTATATTGTTTTCTTGAATCTGCTCCCTTCTTTTTAAACAGTTCATGTGTAATTTTCCATGCTTCATTTATATCTGTCACATTCATCATTTATTACCCAGTCATATTCCATGAATATAAATGAATTTTCCACAATGGTTAGCCAGACTTCAATCAATGGGTATGACAGAAGAGTAGTTTTCTTCCCACACAATGTCCTTCCACTCTAGCTTCCTTAGAGTCTGACCTGGTGCAGCTTCCTGTACAACTTGCCTAGCCACAGTTTTCCTGAAGCAGCTTTTTGATCAAGTGTTATAAAATATCTCCAGATTTATGAAGTCTGGACTTCTCAGACTTGGTAGGTGCCTGAGACCACAGTGTTTGCAATACTGTGATTACTTATTGACTGGATACATTTCAAGATGGAGATGAGGAGGTTCCTGTTACTAGAAGCTAAATCCTACTGTATTCTTTTTGCAAATTCTTGCTGCATTAGATCAAAGACAACCTTCTCTTTTGCAAAATGCTCAGTTGTCTGCAAATGGTCTGCAAGTGCTTAATTTTGTACCAGGATCAAAATAGAACTTAAAAGCCATTCATTTTGAAGCTGTATTGGAAATCAGTTAACTGATGATTTGGAACAAGATGGTGTCAAGGTTCATATTGTGGTTAAATTGGAAGAAAAGCCAGAAACTATGGAGGAGGTCAGCCTGATCAGTTGATATGACAGTATCCTCTCTGTGGGATTGGCAGCCAAATTCTGGTCAGCATATGGATTATCTCAGTGTGTAGTGGAGAAGGCTGACCAGGCTGATAAAGAAAGCACCAAGAGCATTGGTTGTATAAGTTGCAGTGCCAGCTGAAACACATTGAACCTTAGCTGGTTTTCAGCTCTCATTCTTAAGCACTATTCAATGAAAGGTGGACTTGCCTGATGAGAATAAGGGCTTAGAGTACCTAGCTATATGTCCACTCATATACCCTTCTTAAGAGTTCCTGGAACCTTCTGAGATAGGTACAATGAGTTTGGTAGAGAACAGATTTGTGGGAAAAGCTTGAAATCTTCTTCCTTTGCATGGAAGGTCTCAGGTTTATCCTATAAATTCTCAGAGGAGAAAGACATTTACACAAGGAGTGCACCATGAGCACAATATTTCTACCCAAGAGTTGAGGTGCTTGCAGGAATCTGAGTTCCTGGAATATAGGTTTCCAATGGTATGGCCTACTACAGTCAACGCTGAGAGGCTTTCTGTTTTGGACATGCCCTAAGTGTGCTCTCTGAGGATGTCCCTTTGTGGAATATATTAAATTAAATCTTTTAGGCTTTGGGGGCAGCCAGGTGAGATAGTTGATAGAGTATCAGGCCAGAAAATAGAAGCATTATTATCTTCAATTCAAATTTTATCTCAGAAATTTACTTGCTAAGTAGCCCTATCCAAATCACATAATCTATATGATGCAGTAGAAGAAAACAGCAAATAATTGCAGCATCTCTGCCAAGAAGACCCCAAATATGGTCAGGAAGAGTCAGAAAATTCTTGTGTTTTAAATAACAATAGTAACCTCCTTTAGGTAATTCAAATAGTGAGTTTCTAACCCCAGGTCTTCTAATTATGAAATTCCCCTGCAGCCGGTATATATACATATATTATATATATATATATATATATACATATGAATTTATAAGGGAGGAAATGATATTAATGAGGGAAATTGGGTAGTTAATAATTTTTATAGATATATTGATTAGTTGATATTGATATCCAGTCTCAGGGAAAATTACATCCTAACTTCTCAGTGGAACCCCACCAGATAGCTTCAGATTTTATCTCCCCAACCACACAAAAATTATTAGTTATGGAATCCCCAATGGACTGCAAGCATAGCTCAGAATATGCTACTACTATTTGATTCCTCATGTCCAAGAAGGAATATGAGAGTAATTTTGGACTTTTTCAGGCTTTGAAAAATTCTCACTTCCCACTTGAATATCCTAATGTCCTCCATGCACTCAGTTACCCACAAATTTATGTCATTCAAGAGTTGTTTAGGAAAGATTACAGCCTAGAAAAAAGAACAATTTTTCCATTTGGGCCTTAATGACCTGATAAGATTCATATTTCCAAAGGATTCTGTTCATAAAGTCTAGGCTGGGTATAGCAGGAACCTAAAAAGAGTGGTCAGAATAAGCTATCACTAAGGATCTAAAGACCCAAGTCACTCAGATTATCCACTAAAACCATGGCTTTTTAACAACAGTTGATTGCCTGGTATTTGGTTCTCAACAGATGACATAGGGTCATACAATCCCTCTTTAACCAGAATTTTCAATGTGAGCTAGTGTTTCTAACAAAATGGTTACAGCACATGATGTTTCTACTAATGAATGGAAAAATACTTTAGAAATCATGCTTTTTTGAGTCCTTCTGGTAGAGATGATATTCACAAAGACGTGGAAACTATTCCAGTGACTGTGTCCTCTTGGTCCAGTAGTATTCCAGCTATTAATAGAGGAGTTTTGAGGAATATCACTTTACCTGATGAGTCATTTATTTAGTTCTCTACCAGAGATGCACATGCAACTTTATTTCAGCAGAGATATCATAGGGTTTAGGGATGTTGGCTGATCCTTCCTGTTGGCTAAATTCTAGGTTACATGGATGGGAATGAAAAGAGCCTTGTGCAATCAATCAGAGAGAAACTTTCTTACTGGCAGTTCCTGGGAAGTGGTCCTGTAGCTGACCAAGCCCTCTGTGTCCTGGAGGCAGCTGTTATCACCCTAGATAGAGCTTAGTGTCAGGAAGATTTCAGTTCAAATTTTGCCTTGGATATGTTAGATTAAAATTCATATTTTCAAGTTCTTGTTTTCCATAATGTTTATTAACAATCACTTGAAATAGAAGTTGCAGACAAGCATAGATTTAAAGTCTCTTTCTGACCACATGTAACTCATCCTGCAGGATCCTCATTACCTCTCACCTGCCTGCTCAAGGAAGTAGACCCAGGTGGGCACCAACCACACCCTTTTATTTATGTTCCTGGACACAACCCTGGCATGTGAAAAATGTGTTATCTGAGGTGACTCACACCCCTTAGACGGAGAAATGAGGGTTGAAATCAGTGAGGAAAGGGTTGGTGAAAATGGCTTCTCCCACTACTCCCCCCTGGAGTCTCTGAATTACTTGAGGGCAACAAAATGGATATCTCCCCTTGCTGAAGGTTTGTTCCTTAGTGGCCATACTGGCCCTCATGGGCAGTGGGGAAGTCTTCACTTCAAGGAGAGGTATTAGGGAATTCAATCTGGATATATGCTGCTTTCAGGTGCTCACAATCCTCTCCCTTTCCATGTCTTCTTGAAAACTGGCAGCAAGATGTGAAGTCATCCCAATAAGGGAAGATAATAAAATTAAAGTAGATAAAGCAGATCAATCCCTTCCTGCATTTTTAGGAAACTGACCCAGCTGCCTCCCTCCTTACCCTCCAGCCCCCAGGAGGTCAAGTTGCTTATGCAGGCAACATACTAGACTCTAATTAGCTTAGGGATGAGAATTAGGAAGGACAAGTGTAGGATTCCAGTCATATACATCTGGAAAATGTGGTTGATGTATTGATATTATATTATACTTGGTCAGAGCAGTTAATGAGACATCTCAGAGGTCAGAAGAATCTCTGGGCCTGAGCCATAGAGGGCTTAGCTCTGTCCTGGTCAAACAGCATTCCAATGCATGATTTATGAGTGGGCCATGCTGTCTTTGTTCTGGGAGTTTGGAAAGTGTGGGCTGAATTTACCCATGCCTCTAGCTTGTATGTCATTAATATGTAAAGCCAATGTAAATCCACTATGCATTGTTACATATGTATTACATACCTTACAGTCATTGCCATAATAAAAGGCAAGAAAGGCGCGGCCTCTCTCTCTCTCCACTATGATCTCTAAAGACCTTACCCTTTGTCTCCTCCTGCTTGGAAGCTTCTCCCCTGTAACTCTGATTTCTATCCTCATGGTTGAACTCTATTCCTATCTAGGAATCTCCTATTCCACAAGTTCCTTGTTATTTGTATCTTCCTTCACTGAATACCCTATAAAGGAACATATCAAAGGGGCCAGCACCTTCCCTTTTCACAGTTAATCTGTCTGTGTCTCTCGATTTATCAATCCTTTCTCCTGGCTTCTTTCTCCTCCTCAAGTTACAACTACTAGGAATTTCTTTTGTGCAGGGGTTGCTGGGGGGCTGTAACAAGAAATAGGAATTTCAGGTTATCAAAGAGGTCAGGATGGAATGCAAGTTAATACTTAGCAAACTAGGGATAAGGGAATTAAGGTACATGTAAAAGTTAACAACCCCTGAATAATCTAAGTATTGTCTCTGACTACAGGTACCTGTATTTGTGATAAGATTTGTTGATTCTCAAATCAGAACTTATTGTGAAAGGAAATAACTATTGTATCTTGTAAGCTATAAAAGCTATCCTATAATGTTAGTCTGATACAGCTTCCACTAGGGAAGACTGTCCCAACTGGTAGATTCCTTATTTTTTTTTCTATCAATAAATCCTGGTTCTAATAATTGAAATTCCGGATGTCCAGACTCGCTCTATGAAATGCCCCACTTCACATGGCTTCTGCCAAAGGGTTACTCTCTAGATGTAAATAAACAAGATTGAATTAGTCATCTGACTGCTTATTTGATTTAATTGTTAAAAGGGTTTAATTGTTGAAAAGGTTAGAGGGATTGTAGGTCACCCTATATGTTTTTTTTTTAATAATCTAATTACTGAAGTAAAAAGTTTTCTCCAGGGCAGGGGAACAGTAGAAAAAGGGGAGAAGTAGAAAAAGGGGAGATCACTGCTCACTGATTTGAGTCCAGTATCTCAATAGTTCATGGAAATGAAAGTCTTCAGAGAAATTAAGTTTCCTTGACAGGAACTAGCAATGTTTTAAACAGGAATCCTCGATGTTGGGATTTCTGTCAATGTCAGAAATCTCTGCAGGTGTCTTGAACATGGCACAGAGAAACAGCCCCTCCTTCCTCTCCCTTCTGTGTCTTTGTACCCAAGACCCTGTTCCTCAGGAGAATTTCCCAGAAGTCCTTGTTCAGTTTCTAATTGTCATTCCTATATTCCAATTTCTTCTGAAGGTTCTTTAATCCTACTCCCCATCATTACAAATGGGATGAACCTGGTCTGAAATCCAGAAGGAGGAGGGGATGAAATCCCCTCTATTACAGACACTTATGAGCTGTGTGATCTTAGGTAAGTCATTTTACTTCTGTTTGTCTCTGTTTATACAGTTATAAAATGGGAATATTAATTGCAATTTTCTCACAGCTTGTTGAAAGAATCAGTGATATGATATTTGTGAAAAGTGCTCAGCACAATGGCTGGCAAAGTAATAGAGTTGGTGATATATAAATATTCAATCCCTCATCCTTTCCCTCCTAAGAAAGAACAAGATTGTTAAAAGACTCTCTCCATTAGTGTAAGAACCTATAAAGGAATTTAGTCAATTCCCTTCACTGGATAAAATTTCTTGTGGGGCATAACAATGTCCATGAGAAACATATGCTAAACAATTGGATTGGGGCTATTACACAAAGATTAAAGGCTGGGAAGTGGGTCCAGTTTCAAATTGGATATTGGAGGGTGATAACACACTGTATTGGTCACAAGACCCTATCTTTCAGAATGAGGTCAATTATATACCTAAAACAAACAATAACACAATAAAAGAGATTTATTGAAGTGAAAGTGAATTTTTAAAAATTAAAAAACTATAAACAAACAAACCTAAAATAAGAAAAGTTAAATTCTAGAAAAAAAATTTATAGAAATGGTCATACAAATTGAAGATTAGTTCTTTAAAAAGACTAAAAATATAGCAGAAAATAAAATAACCCAAACAGGAAAAGTGAAATTGCAACCAAGCAAGAAGAAATTAAAGGAATAAATTAGAACCCATCAGGAATCATTGAATATTCATAAAAGTATGTAATTCTTTGTTTTGGGGAAAATATGTATATAAATGACTATGTACCTTGTATATAAAAATAAAAGTAGTTCTGGAGAAGAGAACACTAGTGTCTAGAGGGAAGTAGGTCAGAAGTGATGAAGACTGCTTTATATTTTATTACTTTCTTTAAGAGTGACTGAATATAATGCTAGGTACTATCAGTTAACTGTGATAGAAAAGTCTATGTGAGGCACTGAGAGGAAACTAAGAAAATTACTTTACTAAGGAGACGTTGAGAGTTAATTATAGAAAGAGTTTATGAGAGACCAGAACACCAGAGGTTCTTAATCTGATGCCCAGAAACTTTTTGTTTGTTTGAAATTAATGATTATATTTCAATATCATTGGCTTCCTTTGTAATCCTTGTATTTTGTATTATGCAAATAAAACATGATTCTGAGAAGAATCTATAGACTTCAGAACAGTTCAAGGACATGTGCCTACTCTATTTCAGTGTAAAGTGCTTCAAGGATATAAACAATTTATAATTCAATCTAATTACTTGTAACGTTTCACTATACTTTCACATCTGACTACATTGACTTTCTTGCTGTTTCATGCCCATGACACTCCATCTTCTCTGGTTGTTCTGTCTTTGAACTGGCTATCTCCATACCTGCAATGTCCTTCCTAACATTTGTCTCTTAGTTTCCCTGGTTACTTTTACATCTCAGGTTAAATATCATTTTAAATATCAACTTCTATTGAAAGCCCTCTGTCGTTGCCTGGGTTTAACACTTCTGAAATTATTCCTCATCATCTCTTCATGTATGTTCTATATATCTAGTTATTTACATGCTGTCTCTCCATTAGAATGTGGGCCCTTCGAGGGCAATGTGTGCTGTTTTCTTTTTTTTTCCTGTATCATCAAAATTTTCCACCAGTGTTTGCTTAATAAATGATTTTACAGTGATTTATCCTATGTGCCATGGAGTTGGATTAAAGAAAATGCTTCCTAAGAAACAGGAGTATATATATGGTGCATGATCTGAGATGACTACACCACTTCCACACACATTAACAACTCATTTCAGGGCTGGCCAGGAACACAGCAGGAACTAATGAGCATTCTCTTGGTACGGAGACTGTGTCAGATGGAGTGATGGAGGATAGACACTGAGATCTCACAATGATTCTCAGTGTCACCACAGCCTTCCTCAGGGCTTTAGAGCCAACTCTGGGGGTTTCCTGCTTCTGTAGCTCAGGGAAGGGATTCCTCACAGTGGAAGGCAGCTGCTCTTCCTCCCTTAAACAGAGGAAGACATGCAAATGAAGCACCTCCCTCTGGGCATGAACCCAGCACAAAAGCTGTGTCTGCTGCTCTGGGAGAGGAGCTTCTCCTTGTGTGGCCTTTCCCAGCTGAGGACTGACACTGTAGAGCCTGAATCATGGAATTTGGACTCAATGGCATTTTCATACTGATGATTTTGCAAGGTAGATTTCAATTTTTAACTCTGTTTTTTATGCAGGAGGAAAGAGTCTTTGAAGTGGTGGATCTGTGTGACTATTGTCTCTAATGACTCTTTGCTTGCAGGTGTCCATTGTGACATTCAGCTGGTGGAGTCTGGGGGAGATGTGAGACAGCCTGGAGGATCCCTGAAACTCTCCTGCAAAGCTTCTGGATTCACCTTCAGCAACTATTGGATGAGCTGGGTCCGCCAGGCTCCAGGGAAGGGGCTGGAGTGGCTCTCAAACATTAATGGTCCTGGAAGTAGCACAAACTATGCAGACTCTGTGAAAGGCCGATTCACCATCTCCAGGGACAATGGCAACAGCCTGCTGCACCTGCAGATGAATTCCCTGAAAGCCGAGGACACAGCCATGTATTACTGTGCAAGAGACACAGTGAGGGAGAGGAGTGAGAGAGCAGACAAAAACCTCCTCATCAGAGAGTTCTGGTGGAGAATGACAAAGAGGGAACTCCAGAACTCTGAGCACAAGGAGCCCAGTTACAACAACAGGTGAAGAGGGAGGCTGACAAGTGTCTTTTCAAGGTCTGTGATTTTCTCCCAAATGCCAGTGAACATCCCTCTCTCTGTCTCTCTCTCTTTTTAATTATTATTTTTAAACCTTTACCCCGTGCCTTGGAATCAATACTTTGTACAATGGGGGTTAAGGGACTTGCCCAGGGTCACCCAGCTAGGAAGTATCTGAGGCAAATTTGAACCCAGGACCTCTCATCTCTAGGCCTGAATCTCAATCCACTGAGCAACCCAGCTACCCTCCTGCTCTCTCTCTCTTAATTCCTTTTGGTTTCTGCTGCTCTTTCCTACTTCTGATAAGCAGAGGCTCAGGGAGGAGACATATTCTTTTAATGGTTTATATATTTTTGTATACCGTGACTCTAATTTCTCTGACATTGTCAGGCATGAAGCACAGACGAGGTCACATGACAAGTGAGGAATCAGTGAACATTCACTACATGCATCCTGCAGGGTTTTCATACACTCTGAGCACAGGGAAGCACACTTGTGCAGGGAAGTCAGCTGGTGTACCAAGTCAGTCTGGGGGAACTTTTTAAAAAACTCTTTTTTTTTTTAACCCTTATACAGGCAGCTGCCTAAGAAGGTGGGATTTGCGCTCTCAGCCTCTTCTCATGTCAGAGTTTCAGAGTTTCAGTGACTCTATCAGAATGTCTTTTGACCTCATAGGAAGATGCTTGCTGTGGTCTAAACAAGCAGGATTTATGGTAGATCCTCCCAGTGCTTCTCTGGGGATAGGAGTGGAATAAACGCCTTTTAACTTCTGTTTCTGAGCTGGCGTCATTTAATTAGGGTTAACCTAGATGCTCTGCTTAACATCTAACATAGTTATAAATATGTGTATCTTTTTGTGTACACTTATATATGTTATCTTTCCATGTATATATTCATCCATATTCATGCATATATGGGAGGAACCTGATAGATGGGAGGGAGCATGAGGCTTCTTCTCAACCAGACTTTTCATATAATCAAAATCATATTCCTTTTGTCCCTGTGGAGGGGGTTTCCATACTGACTAACACAACTGGGAGGCCTTGGTGGTGGCCTTCACTGGGGCTGGGTCATACAGGAGGTCTGTTCTAGGGTCTTGGGACTAGAGGTGGGGCTTCCCCTTCTCTGGCTGGGACTCAGCCTGCTTTTGCTCAGACTGCTCCAACTGTGTTTCCCTCCAAGCTCTGTGGGGCTAACCTTACCTGTTGGCTTTCTGTGCTGCTCTGGTCTGCAGGACTCTTAATTGCTTTTAAATTTATAGCTGCAAGGAATCAAAGAGAACCTTTCTGGCAATCCAAGAACATAACCTCAAGCTGGGAGCTGAAGATGAAGCAGAATCAAACTGTGCTAATTCAGAACCAATATACATAGAGATTTGTGGGCCAAGACCAAGCAAAGGGGATGTCTTTAGTTTTACAATCTGGAATGAAGATTTTGTGGAAAAGTGGCTTTTCTGCTGGTATAGTTGGATATTATTTCCATGCTTTAAAACTCCATACTGTTATAGTTAAATTTAATCTCTACTGATAAAAGTATTATATTTTTATGAGATATATTAAAGATTATTAGAAAGCAAGGAAATAAAAAATATAAAATAAGAAAACCACGTGCCTAGGGCACATTAGCCCATTCACAATGTACTCACTACATATTGCCTGCCAGGTAGAGAATGTGTATGCTTAGAAGTGGAAGAAGAGAGGTTCTTTGGAGTCAGAGAGCCCTTTAAATACTAATTTGTGTTCTCTCACTAAGGTGAGGACTCAGGTGAGATTATAGGGAATTCTGGGAAATACCAAGGACTTCTGGGGATTGAAGTCTGGGGTTCAAATCTCCATTTTTATAGTACTGAAACTATTCTCTACAGGTTTTGTTCTTCCTCTGCAGCAGACACTGTTGTGATTCTCTAAGGATTTGGCCAAAATAGTGGGAAAAGTAGACTGATGCATTAAAACACATGTAAGATTTAGATTACCAATGTTAATTTCCTTAATGATGCTCTTAATGTGCTCACTATTGTATGAGCTGATTTTTAACACAGGGGTTATATGTATTCATATTAGCAATCTTCCTATAAATGAAAGCAGAATGTATAAAAATGACAGAATAATTTACAGAACTTTGAGAGGATTTATTTATTAACTAGTTTTTGTATCTGAAGCCCTTACTAATACATAATAATTCATAAGTAAATTTTGATTTCCCCTTCAAATATGAATCCCATGTTTATGTGTGTACATATATGTTACATATATGTAAATATGCATATAAACATGTGTTGTGAGTTGTTATTGATTTATTGACTCTGGTATCTTTTAGCAGAATGGATTTTCTGTTTTTATCTTATAACAAAAATTTTTATAGCAGCTCTTTTTGTGGTAGGGAAGAATTGAAAACTGAAGGAATGTCAATCAATTTGAGAATAGATAAAGAAGTTGTAATGGTAATATTATTTGTGCTATCAGAAATGATGAGCAGGATGATTTCAGGAAAACCTGGAAAGACATGATGAATTGATGCGAAGTGAAGTGAACAGAGCCAAAAGAACATTGTACACAATAGTAATAATATTGTTTGATGACTAAGTATGAATCACCTCACTGTTATCATCAATCGAGTGCTATGAGACAATCTCAGAGACTCATGATGAAAAATGCCATATTCCTCCAGAGAAGGAAATGATGGAATGTGAATGCAAACCAAAACAAATTATATTTCACTTTCTTCTTTTTTTTAGATCTTCTCCACAATAGAACCTCTTTGGAATAATATTTTACATTATTGCTATTATAAAATCTCTATCAGATTGCTTACTGTCTCAAAGAGGGTGAAACAATAAGGATGGAGGGATAAAATTTGGAACTATTTTTTTAAATGTTCAAAATTATTTTTACATGTAATTGGAGAAAAATAAAATGTTATTTTAAAATATTGTTAGATGCGATGACTCCCTAGGTAGAGAAGAGAGCCAGGGGTGCTAGAAAACATTTTGATGATTTAAAAAAAATCAGAAGACATTAAGAAAGTATTATTTTCACAATTTACAGGAGACTAATTTTTCTGAATTAAATAATGAAAAAATGGCAAAGTATAGAAAAAGAATTTTCAAAGAGACTGCTTTAAGTCACCTCAAAAGAGCTTACATGATAGCAAATACTGTGGCCACAAAAATGTGGGTTTGGAGACTTTGAACTGCCAAAACTGTAAAGATAATTTTTAGTGTATTGAGTTAAATCAAAAATAAGTGTTCACCATGGGAAAAATTCCCAAATATGTAATACCCAAGTCAGCTGGGTTTTATGGAGATTTTAATTAATATGAATGTAGGAATTAAGGAAAGGGAGAGAGACAGAGTAAAAGGAAATAGTAGGAAAAGGCTTAGGTCATGGCCTAAGTCTTAAGAGAGACTAGTCACTCTTTAATCACTCATCACAAGATTTTGTCCCACGCAAAACTCTAGTGTTCAGAGACCCAGCTACTCCAACTAGTAAAATCAGAAGGGAAACAACAAATTGGGAAAAATCTTCATAGAAACCTCTGACAAAGGTTTAATTACTCAAATTTATAAAGAGCTAAATCAATTGTACAAAAATGCAAGCCATTCCCCAATTGATAAATGGGCAAGGGACATGGATAGGCAGTTTTCAGATAAAGAAATCAAAACTATTAATAAGCACATGAAGAAGTGTTCTAAATCTCTCATAATCAGAGAGATGCAAATCAAAACAACTCTGAGATATCACCTCACACCTATCAGATTGGTTAACATGACAGCAGAGGAAAGCAGTGAATGCTGGAGGGGATGTGGCAAAGTAGGGACATTAATTCATTGCTGGTGGAGTTGTGAACTTTTCCAACCATTCTGGAGGGCAATTTGGAACTATGCCCAAAGGGCGATAAAAGAAAGTCTACCCTTTGATCCAGCCATAGCACTGCTGGGTTTGTACCCCAAAGAGATAATGGGGAAAAAGACTTGTACCAGAATATTCATAGCTGGGCTCTTTGTGGTGGCCAAAAATTGGAAAATGAGGGGATGCCCTTCAATTGGGGAATGGCTGAGCAAATTGTGGTATATGTTGGTGATGAGCACTATTGTGCTAAAAGGAATAGTAAAGTGGAGGAATTCCATGGAGACTGGAACGACCTCCAGGAAGTAATGCAGAGCGAGTGGAGCAGAACCAGGAGAACATTGTACACAGAGACTAATACACTGTGGTGTAATTGAACGAATGGACTTCTCCATTAGTGGCGGTGTAATGTCCATGAACAATCTGCAGGGGTCTAGGAGAAAAACACTATCCATAAGCAGAGGACAACCTTTGGGAGTAAAAACACCTAGGAAAAACAACTGCCTGACTACAGAGGTTGAGGGGACATGACAGAGGAGAGACTCTAAATGAACACTCTAATGCAGATACTAACAACATGGCAATGGGTTCAATTCAAGAACACATGTGATATCCAGTGGAATCACGTGTCGGCTATGGGGGTTTGGAGGGGAAAGGAAAAGAAAATGATTTTTGTCTTTAATGAATAATGCTTGGAAATGATCAAATAAAATATTATTTTTTAAAAAAAGAAATAGAGTCGTGTATCCTTTTGTAGGATTATGTCTGGTGACTGACATGTTTGGCATTTGATATCCTCCTTGATATATCTTCTCAAGACATTTTCAATCTGTTTCTGTTGGAATCTTCCTTTTGTTACAAGGTGATTATTACCATCTATGGAACCACTTGTACACAACTCAGCCAATAAAAATGCCAGGAGATGTTTGGGCTGATGATGCAATTGTTTACAGATATCTGTGAAGTTAACAAAAGAAGTTTTCTTGGTTCCTACTCTAACAACCTGTGGAGGTTTCATGCCAAATTTTCTTTTTTCTCCAGCAACCATCTCTGGATTCTTTTCCCGAATTATGTTGAATTCTCAATTCAGCAACTCATCATAAGTATAGTCTTTTTCTGAAATTGCCCATGCAGGGCCAGTCTGATTGCTGAAGGAGATTCTGTCATCCTTTTTCCTGTCTTCATCTTCTATAGCTTCATCTTTCTCTAGGATTTCATCCTCATCTGGGAACTTGACATTTTTCTTTTTCTTCTTTTTGTTGCTGAGCATAATATTAAGGTCATCTTCTGGTTCTGGTGGTTCTTGCACATCACTTTTAATCTTTAGATTCTTAACACCTTCTTCAGCTTATCAATATCTTCTTTTGTTTTTTTCTTTTTTTTTTTGATTGAAAAAGCTTCAGTCACCAAGGTCATCAGAAGTATCTTTCTTTCTACCATCTTCATCAGCTTCTACATCTTTTTCCTCTGTAGGCTCTGGTTCAGTTTCTTTTGTTTCTGAGGGTTGTGTTTCTTCTGTCTGTGCATCTCCTTCTTCATCCAGCATAAAAGGCTTCTTCTTATTTTTCTTCTTCTTGCTCATAGTAGGAACAAAAATCATTTTGTCCCCAGACATGGCTGCAGCTCAAGAAGATTCAGTGCAGCCAGAGAGTCGGATGTCCCAGTTGCCTCTTCAGGTCCCAGTCCAGTGTTGCTGCTGTTGCTCCTGCTGCTCCCAGCATGGCACTCGCCTCTTCCATCAGTGAAAAGGGGTGGGACTTTTCCCTTCAACCTCCTGGTGCCAGTGCTACACCTGGGCCGAGCCCACCCCCTTCTGCATGAGCATGAGAAGCTCTGTAGTACTGTTTTTAAAAGACTTTTACTTTGTGAAAAAAATCAGGTACACTTACACTGTGGATCATGGCCACTTTAAGAGGGATATAAATCTCATTTTTGAGTGAGCAACTTTTGTGTTGTGCCTCTGATTGGCTAGCACATTGTCACATGGACTGTGAATTATGAAATTGTGATTTTTAAAATTATTTTTTCTTCTTTACATTTGCAATAGAATATTTGATTTTTTTCCTTTTCCCCTATTCTTGGTAATACTTAATGTTTTTTATTTGAAGGATAAAGTTTATAGTATAGGTTTACAGTATCTATTAGCCTTAGTAACTATGCATACCCCAAAGCTTTAGACTATGGAAACCTGCCATACATTGATAAATATCATGGGACTGTGTTTAATGATTATGTCTGATTCCAGGAGAAGGGAACAAAAGAGCCACTATGCAGTGCCAAATAGCACGAGATCAAAAAGGACCAAACCAATCCAGGGAGGTTTGTTGAACTTCTATACCAATTCGAAAGGACTTGAACCCAGTGTGAGACTTGAGGTTGAGGCACTTGACATATGTTAAGATGCAGGACTTCTTGTACCATACTGCATGTGCGATATTCGGAGTCAAGTTCCTCAGTTTCACTATCATCTTGGCTCCACTTATCTCTACAATCAGACCAGGGAATGATTTTTTTCTCACATTTGGTGCTGAAACCTATTTCCTTCTCTCATATACTTTGGCAATTTTCTGTAGTCCTGGCTGGAAACGGGCAAAGTGATTTATTGCTGCTATTTTCCTACAGGCTTGTGGGACATAAGCTATTTTACTTAGACCTTGCCTGTTATTCAAGAACCTATTACAGGATTTTTTTCCTCAGAATTTTATACACATAGGATTTTTAAATTTTTAAAAAATAATTTCTATACTTAGCATTTTTATACAGAATTTAATTTTTGTTTTTTTATTTGGGATTTTTTGGGGGTTTTGTTTTTCTTTTGAAAATTGTTTCAATAAACCTCATAACTCAGCCATATATTCCAGGGTGATTCTGGTGTTTTTAACACCCTCCTGGGGGTGGGGACTGTGTAATTATTCTAAAATCCAAGGTTAAAAATTTTTGGAGAGTTTTCAGGAAAAGAATCTTGCCCACATACTGAATGAAGAAACCCAAAACTTTTGGAGAAAGTGCTGAAAAGATGCTTGAAGAAGCCACACACTGAATCAAAACATCCAGAATGAACTTTGGGATATAATGAACTAAATTGAAGGGAGTTGAACATACTTATTCTGAATGATAACTCTTATGCCAAAGGGGACTGCCCTATAATTGGCACTTTGTCAATGCATCTATCAATCATTTTTATAGTTTTCCTTTCATATTTTCCTCTCATCTCTAACTATTTTAACTTCCTTTTAGAAAATGCAACATTGTATGTACTTTTAGCAAGAAGGTGTTTAGATGTTTTAAAAGAGTTATGTTTAAATGGTGCATTGGGGAGACTCACTGGTCTTCCATAAAATAATAAGGGGGTTGGTGACAAAGGAAGTTCATTCCCTCCCCCTCCTGGAGGGCAAACTGTTTGATCCATATTCTCTAAATACCAAAGTTATGTCCTGGTGCATCAATAAAAGAAAGGGGGGAGGAACTGACCAGGGATTGTGATGTAGACTCTGGGAGAGAAAGGAGAGAGGTGAAGGAAAAATAGGTTCATGGAGGCTAGGTTAAGCATAGTCTGAGAACTTAGAGTAAAGAAAGAGATTTTTATCTGTGCTGATCTACCCTTTCTATCAATAAACTTTATGAAAAATAATAGTTGGTAGACATTAATTTTACTTAATTCCTTGAGAGTTTATGACCAATTTTCATTTCTTTGAAAAGTTTAGATGTGTTTACTTCTTTGTCACTTTCTGGTGTTGCTTATTTTTGCCCTTTTGTTCTATTTTTCTCTTTTTCACCATAGAAATTATCCAGGGTTAAAAGCTTTTTTTTGGTGGCTTTTAATGTTTTTGCTAGTTGTGGATTGCAGTTCCTGTATGTTGGTAGATCTTGCTTTCTTAGTTTCAGTATCTTCCAGGCAGTTCTTTGTGTAGCCTACATTAAACAGTTTTTCCCTGAGGCTATTTTTTCCCTACCTTGATGCCTCTGTTGTGACCAGTATTGTTTCTGTCCAATCTCCTGAGCTCTGCTGCCCAGGCTCTTTGCTCTTTAGTCTCAGTTCCCAAATATCTCTTCCAAGGCCTTGCACTGCCCTCATGGGTATGTCTGTGGTGCCCTCAGCCAGTCTCAAATAATTTAGAGATTGCCTGGCCCTTGCTCTGATTCTGGTGTCATAGGTTGTGTGGGGGAGGGGGGATAAGTGTAGTTTTGTCCGCCTATAGAGTAGAAATCTCCAAAAACTGCCTACCTTTAAGGCTTCATCCAATGGGAGAGCCTCTTTCCTTATCTGATTTTGATTTCTATTCTTTTGAGACACTTTGTGATATTTGGTATGAAGGAGATTCAGAAAGCTTCTGCTGTTCCTTGGCCATCTTAGTTCTACATCCAGAATATATTCTTTTAAAGCCCTTTGGGTATAATTCAAAATTGCCTTCCAGAATGATTGGAGAAATTCACAGTTCAACCAGCAGCATATTAGTGCCCCAATTTTGCCACATCTCCTTCTACATTTATTATTTTCCTTTACTGACCACTTTGCCAATATTTTAGGTGTGAGGTGGTACCTCAGAGTTGTTTTGATTTGCATTTCTCTAATCAGGAGTGATTTAGAACATTTTTTCTCCACCAGCCTTTGGGGCCTGGCCTCAGCTCTAAAAACTGAGACAGACTCCAACCTTATTTAGGGACCTCCCTTGCCCCACCTTTCTGATATCTCTCCAATCCTTACTGGTTATTTAACTTCATATTATTTGATTTCGCAGTCAGATAAGTGGACTATATTTTTTGTGCATAGAGGGAGCTGAACATCAGTTCAATCATTCAATGACAAAATGTCTTTATCGGATCCCTACTGCTTCCTCTCGGCAGGGGGCATCTCTCTCCTTTGCCTCATCAGCAGCAATATTCCTTCTCTCCCCTCAACTCCTCTATACCCTGCTACAAGCCTCCCATTATCCCCCATTTTTCCATTCTCCCTCTTTTCCCCAATAAATATTACACCTTCCCTTGCCCATTTATCAGTTGGGGAATGGCTTGATTTTTTTTTCAACTGATTTAGCTCTTTATAAATTTGAATAAGTAGACCTTTGTCAGGTTTTTGCTATGAAGATTTTCCCCCCAATTTGTTGCTTCCCTTTCAATTTTGGTTGCATTGGTTTTGTTTGTATAAAAACTATTTAATTTAATGTAATCAAAATTTAACATTTTGTAATTTTTTCTAACTCTTGCTTGGTTTTAAAGTCTTTCCTTTCCCCAAAACCAGACAATTATACGATTCTGTGTTCACCTAATTTACTTATAGTTTCCTTCTTTATATTCAAATCATTCACCCATTTTGAAATTATCTTGGTGTATGGGGAGATGTTGATCCAATATCAATCTCTCCCATACTGTCTGCCAATTTTCCTAGCAGTTTTGTTCAAATAGTGGATTTTTGTCCCAAAAGCTAGAATCTTTGTGTTTATCATAGACAGTCTTGCTGAGGTCACTTACCCCAGGTCTATTCCACTGATCCTCCTTTCTGTCTCTTAGCCAGTACCATATGGCTTTGATGACCACTGCTTTTTAGTATAGTTTGAGATCTGGTACTGCTAGGCCACCTTCTTTCCAATTATTTTCAATATTTATTTCCCTTAATATCCTTGCTCTTTTGTTCTTCCAAATGAACTTTATTATGTTTTTTTTCTAATTCAGTAAAAAAAAATTCCTTGGTATTTCAATGCACTGAATAAGTAAACTAGTTTAGGAAGGATTGTTATTTTTATATTATTAGCTTATCCTTCCCAGGACCAATTAATGTTTTTTCCACTTGTTTAGATCTAGTTTTATTTGTGTGAAAAGTATTTTGTAGTTGTGTTCATATAATTCCTGAATTTGTCTTGGCAGTTAGATTCTGAAATATTTTATATCTCCTAGAGTGATTTTAAATGGAGTTTCTTTTTCTAAATCTTACTGTTGAATTTTATTGGAAATAAATAGAAGTACTAATGTTATGTGACTTCATTTTATATCCTGCAACTTTGCTAAAATTATTATTTCCACAATTTTTAGTTGATTTTCTTAGGATCTCTAAATAAGTCATCACATCATCTGCAAAAATGGCTCATTTTCCTTGTTGCCTACCTGAATCCCTTTGATTTCTTTTTCTTCTTTTATTGCTACAGCTAGGATTTCTAATACAATATTAAATAATAGTCATGATAATGGACAACCTTACTTCATTACTGATCTTATTGGTAAGGCTTCTAACTTATGCCCATTGCAGATGATACTTGCTGATAGTTTTAAATAAATGCTGTTTATTATTTAAAGGAAAAGCCCTTTTATTCCTATAATTTCTAGTGTTTTCAATAGGAACGGGTCTTGTATTTTGTCAAAGGCTTTTCCTACACCTATTGAGATAATCATGTGATTTCTGTTAGTTTGGGGTTTGATATAGTCAATTATGTGGATGGTTTTCCTAATATTAAACTATCCTTGCATTCCTGCTATAAATCTGACCCCGTCATAATAAATAATACTTCTCATGACTTACTGTAGCCTCTTTGCTAGCATTTTATTTAGGGTTTTTGCATCTATGTTCATAATGGAGATTGCTTTCTAGTTTTCTTTCTCTGTTGTTGGTTAGCTTGGTTTACAAATAATTACCATATTTATGTCATTATGAATTTTATAAGACTTCTTTGCTCATTTTGTCAAACAGTTTATGTATATTTGGAATTAGTTGTTCTTTAAATAATTGAAAGAATTCACTTGTGAATCCACCAGTCCCTGGTGATTCTTTCTTAAGGAATTCCTTGATGACTTGTTCAATTTCATTCTCAGATGGGTTTATTTAAGCATTCTATTTCCTCTTCTGTTAATTTATGCATTTTATGTTTTTAGCCAATTCACCTAGATTATTCTTTTTATTGCTATATAATTGGGGAAAGTGTCTCTTCATAACGATCTTAATATTTTCTTCATTAGAGGAGAGATCACCCTTTTCATTTTTGATAGTGTTAATTTGCTTCTCTTCTTTTTTTAAAATTAGATTTACCAGAACTTTATCTCTTTTGTTTTTTCAAAGTACAAGCTCTGAGTCCCATTTATTAGTTTAATAGTTCTTTTATTTTCAATGTCATTAATTTCTCCTTTAATTTATAGGATTTTCAATTTAGATTTTATCTAGGGATTTTTAATTAGTTCTCTGTCTAATATTTAGATTGCAAGTACAATTAATTGATCTCCACCATCAATTTTGCGGCTATAGGAACTCAGAGACAAACATTTTCCTCTGAGTACTGCTTCGGCTATAGATGATTTTGATATGTTTTCTCCTCATTGTCATTCTCTTTAATTAAGTTCTCAATTGTTTCTCTGATTTCTTTTTTGACTTACCTGTTTTGAAGAATTAGATTAATTAGTATCCAATTAATTTTAAATTTGCCTCTCCATGGACACTTATTAATTATAATTTTAATCATATTATGAACTGAAAAAGTTGCACTCATGATTTCTGCTTTTCTCCATTTGTTTGCAATGTTTCTGTGCTTTTGTACATGGTGGATCTTTGTATATGTACCATGTCCTGCTGAGATGGTATCTTCCTTTTAATCCTTGTTCAGTTTTCTTCAGATATCTATTAACTCTAATATTTCTATCATTTAATTTGCTTCCCTTACTCATTTTAAATTTCTTTATTGGTTTGATTTATTTGAAACAGAAAGGTTTCAGTCTTCCACCAAAATAGTGCTACTATTTTTCCTTCTTAAGCTCGTTTAGTTTCTCCTTTAGAAATCTCTTCATATTGAGACTGTGTCAGATGGAGTGATGGAGGACAGACACTGAGACCTCACAATGATACTTGGATTCTCAGTGTCACCAAAGCCTTCCCCAGGGCTTTAGAGCCAACCCTGGGGGTTTCCTGCTTCTGTAGCTCAGGGAAGGGGATCATCACAGTGGAAGGCAGCTGCTCTTCCTCCCATTAAACAGAGCAAGACATGCAAATGAGGTTCCTCCCTCTGGGCATGAACCCAGCACAAAACCTGTGTCTGCTGCTCTGGGAGAGGAGCTTCTCCTTGTGTGGCCTTTCCCAGCTGAGGACTGACACTGTAGAGCCTGAATCATGGGATTTGGACTCAAAGGCATTTTCATTCTGATGATTTTGCAAGGTAGATTTCAATTTTTAACTCTGTTTTTTAAAAGTCTTTGAAGTGGTGGGTCTGTGTGACTATTGTCTCTAATGACTGTTTGCTTGCAGGTGTCCATTGTGACATTCCGCTGGTGGAGTCTGGGGGAGATGTGAGACAGCCTGGAGGATCCTTGAAACTCTCCTGCAAAGCTTCTGGATTCACCTTCAGCAGCTACTACATGTATTGGATCCGCCAGGCTCCAGGGAAGGGGCTGGAGTGGGTCTCAGCAATTAGTAGTGATGGAAGTAGCACAGGCTATGCAGACTCTGTGAAAGGCCGATTCACCATCTCCAGGGACAATGGCAACAGCCTGCTGCACCTGCAGATGAATTCCCTGAAAGCCGAGGACACAGCCACGTATTACTGTGCAAGAGACACAGTGAGGGAGAGCAGTGAGAGAGCAGACAAAAACCTCCTCTCCAGAGAGTTCTGGTGGAGAATGACAGAGAGGGAACTCCAGAACTCTTAGCACAAGGAGCCCAGTTACAACAACAGGTGAAGAGGGAGGCTGACAAGTGTCTTTTCAAGGTCTGTGATTTTCTCCCAAATGCCAGTGAACATCTCTCTCTCTCTCTCTCTCTCTCTCTCTCTCTCTCTCTCTCTCTCTCTCTCTCTCTCTCTCTCTCTCTCTCTCTCTCTCTCTCTCTCTCTTTTCTGTCTTAATTCCTTTTTGTCTCTGCTGCTCTTTCCTGCTTCTGATAAGCAGAGGCTCAGGGAGGAGACTTATTCTTTTAATGGTTTCCGTATTTTGTATAATCGTGACTCTAATTTCTCTGACATTGTCAGACATGAAGCACAGAAGAGGTCACATGACAAATGAGGAAGCACTGAACATTCCCTACATGCATCCTGCAGGGTTTTCATACACTCTGAGCACAGGGAAGCACAGTTGTGCAGGGAAGTCAGCTGGTGTGCCGAGTCAGTCTAGAGGAAACCTTTAAAAACCTTTTTTTTTCCTTTTAGCCCTTACACAGGCAGCTGCCTAAGAAGGTGGGATTTGCACTCTCAGCCTCTTCTCATTTCAATCAGAGTTTCAGTGATTCTATCAGAATGTCTTTTGACCTCATAGGAAGATGCTTGCTGTGGTCTAAACAAGCAGGATTTTTGGAAGGTCCTCCCAATGCTTCTCTGGGGATAGGAGTGGAATAAACTCCTTTAACTTCTGTTTCTGAGCTGGCTTCATTTAATTAGGGTTAAGTCTAGATGCTCCGTTTACCATCTAACATAGGTATAAATATCTGTTTATCTTTCTGTGTGTGCTAATAGTGATCTTTCCATGTATGTATTTATCCATATTCATGCATATATGGGAGGGACCTAACTGGAGGGAACATGAGGCTCAACCAGACTTTCCATATGATCAAAATCTTATTCCTTTTGTTCCTGTGAAGGGGGTTTCCATGCTGACTTGCACAGCTGGGAGGTCTTTGTGGTTGCCTTCACTGGTGCTTGGGCCAGATTGAAGTCCTGTTCCCTTGGTGGTAGGGCATGACTGGAGGCTTGGGTCCTCTGAGGTCTTGCTGTTGGCCTTTTGTTGGAGTGGGGACTCACAGCTCCCTCTGCTGGCTAGAGTTCGGCTGGACCCTCCCTTTCATGTGGGCAGGGGCTCCCCCCTTCTCTGGCTGGGATGCAGACTGCCTTTGCTCAGACTGCTCCAACTGTACCTCCCTCCAAGCCCTGTGGGACTAACCTTTCCTGCTGGCTCTCTTGCCTGCTCTGGTCTGCAGGACTCTTAACTGCTTTTAAATTCAGACCTGCAAGGAACCAAAGAGAACCTTTCTGGCAATCCAAGAACATAACCTCAAGCTGGGAGCTGAAGATGAAGCAGAATCAACTGTGCTTTTTCAGAACCAACATACATAGAGATTTGTGGGCCAAGACCAAGCAAAGGGGGTTCTTTACTTTCACAATCTGGAATGAAGATTTTGTGGAAAAGTGGCTTTTCTGCTGGTATAGTCGGATATTATTTCCAAGCTTTAAAAACTCCCTAGTGAAGATACGCTCTAGCAGGCTTTGCCATTCCCCTGCAGCAGACACCCTTGGGCTTCTTTATGGATTTGACCAGAATAGTGGAAAAAGTAGACTGCTGCACTAAATCTCATGTAAGATTTAGACAACCAATGTTGATTTACTTAATGATGCCCTTAATGTGCTCACTACTGTATAAACTGATTTTCAGTGTAGGGGCTAGCTATATCCATATCGTCAATCTTCCTATAAATGGAGAGTGTATAAAAATGTTCAGTTTCATGAAAGAATAATCTACAGAATTTTGAGAGGATTTATATATTAACTTGTTTTATATCTAAGGCCATTACTAAAACATAGTAATTAATTAATAAATGTTGATTTCTTCCCTTTAAATATTAAATACTATGTTTACATGCGTACATATATCATATATAATTATGCAAATATACATGTGTTTGTGTTAAGAATTGTTATTAATTTATTGACTGGTACCTTTCGGCAGAAAGGAATATCTGCGTTACTTTTTTAAGTCAAGTTTATTTTTGCTATTGCTCATTTGCTATCATACAAGCTCTTTTGAGGTGACTTGAAACTTAATAGAGTTGACTCTAGTCCCTTAGAGAATTATTTTTTCTATGCTTTGGCCTTTTTTCATCACTTTATTCAGTAAAATTAACCTCCAAGTAAATTGTAAAAGCAATACTTTCTTAATGTCTTCTGAATGGTAGGGTTTTTCAGATGGGATCAGATATTACAATGTAGGGCCAATATCAGAAGAATAAATTTTTGGAAAGCTCTCTAAGGCTGATAGGCCCAGTGCAGTCTTAGTCTGTCTTGAGATAATAAATACAGACCACTACATAACAGAGACAAATTATTGTATTTAATAAATAAGGGAAGGTGAAAAGGGGATTAGGGATCATCTAAACTAAGGTCAATCTACCTAAACCTACCAGATCTAATTAGCTCATCACAGAGATTTCTTCTGGGTGAATTTCCTACATTAATACTCCCTAACTGCCTAAATCCCCAATCTTAACTAAACCTACAATTAACAGCCCCCCTTTGCTCGATTTAAGGAAAGGGCCTTTGGTAGGACCAGGGAAGGTCTTAGATCCAAAAAGATCCAGACCAGATCTCACAATCACTGTAGGTGTTTTAGGTTCACCAGGAACTGCCTTGATGAATTGCAGCAAGCAGGAAAAGTCAGGATTAGTCACCAAGAAAATGTGCAGCCTCCACCTTCAGATATTCATCAGAGAGATGAATAGTCCAAGCCTAACCTTTCCTTCAAAATTCCAGAATCTCCCTCTGGTCTCATACCACTTTTATCTGCAAACTTACACACTTTCCTACATAATTTGAGTTTCCTCATAACAAGGCAGTGGACTATAGATTATATTAATGAGCTGACAGAACTATACAACCAGTTGAAACAGTTTCAGATATTGTCCAACTGGCTATCTAGGCAAGATATTCTAATAATGGAATCCTAAAGTGTTGGGAACATTCTCCTTTGAACATTTGGCAACCTAGACATTTTGGGGTGGATGTGCAAACAAGCTTACCCATGTATCCAGTCCAGATTTTCTGGCCAGATGTCTGATCCACATGTCCAGACCAGAGTCCTGCCTCCACTGACCATCCCTATAAATGTTGTAAGTTGTAGATAAGAATCCCACATGACTCTGTCTAAAATGTTCTTTGTAACCTAGAATGCTATTTAGCAGGGTCTTTAATGTTCATATTCCCATATGTTCTATCTTAAATAAAAACTTAATTTGTTATCATAATTCTGAGAGAAAAGGGAAGGGGTTAGAATGGGTTAAATTATATAACAGAAAGAGGCATCATAAATCATTATAGAGAGGGGAAGAGAAGTGTTTTGATAGGCAATGTTTAAACTTTACTCTTATCATAACTGGCTAAGAGAAAGAAAAACAAATATACTCATTGGATTATAAAATTATATCTTACCCTACAGAAAAGTACAAGGAGAATTAGACAAGTGAAAAGGGTGTTAATTGGAGGGAGGAAGATTCAGGAGGGAGTCATAAAAAGCAAAATACTGAAAGCCCAGGAATGTTTGAAGCGTGTGAGCTCAGTAATCCCTCTGAACTCTCATTAGAAATCGCTGCCACAAATATGAAAAAAATAATTCCTTACAACTTTGCTGAAAACTAATCAAGGTTCAAATAACTCAGAATTAGGGTTGTCTAAATTCTAGGTTTCACATCAGTACAAAGATGTATTTCATATAAATATGTGTTTATATATCTTTATATGTATGTTAATATATGTGATCTTTCCATGCATATTTTTATATCTCTTGTTTTTTAAGTGATTTTTCAAATGTCCCTTAACAAATATAATTTTATTATACTAAATATGGACTGGATGATATACAGTAAAGGAAAAGTTAAATATTTCTGATTTTCTGAATTAGCTTAAATTTTAATGCCTCCATGAATGACCAGGTTTGTATAGGCATTGGTTAAAGAAAAAAAATAATTTGTTTTCTTTTTTAATTCAATACTTGTCAGAGATTTTTCCCCAAAATTATATTTAGGTTCCTAACATTATTTTTATTTTTGGTTGATTTAAAAGGGGAACATTAAGAAACCTCAGTATTGTAGCTTTAATCTCTCTTTATTTTAATATTTTGTTGATTTTTCCTTTTAACAATTAAATACTATGCATGTGTATGTATATGTTACATGCATGATTATAAACTTAAAAATATGTTGTTTTAAGAATTGTTATTAATTTAATGACTCTGATACCTTCATAGAATCTTACTCTGGAAATAGCTTTGTGGGTCCTTGAGCAGAGGTGAGAAGTATGGGTATTGGGCTTACAGGAGGGCCTGTGCTGACTAAGAATTATGTAGACAGCATCGTAGAGAGGTGGCAAAGTTTAATGGATTGGGGTTTACAATGTATAAGGTAAATGGTGTAGGAAAGGGGATTAGGTAAGCTTCATACAGAAATAATGATAATGATTTACAAGATCAAGATAATGGAAATGAACTACTTTAGTGTTTCTCAATAGTAATTTCTATAACTAAAAGATCAGGTAAATAAGAAACCACCAAGTCCAAATTTTCAGGGAAATGTTTGGCTTTAGTGCGTAGATTAAGGACAACAAGTTGTTGCAAAGTACAGAAGGGGTTTTAGGAGTCTCAGGTGATGCCTAAGATGCATGACTGATTCTGCCTAGCTTATAGCTCTGATCTTATTGGGGTTTACTCTCACTACAGGGGCTGCACCAGTATAATGTAGTTTCTGTGTTTCTCTTTTTCAATCAAGTTTATTTTGACTCAACTCATTTTAGATCATGCAAACTCTTTTGAGTTTACTTGAAGCATAATAGATTTGACTCCAGCACTTTAGAAAATTATTTTTCTCCAACCTCATAGAAAAACAATTTTGAAATTTATCTTTTAAAAAAAATTTCCAAATTCTCAATCTGATAAAGATTTTACAAGTGCAATCATAGAAAACATTTTTTCATGTCAGTTATTTTGTAGAGATCTCAAAAAAAAAAATTCGGGTAATGAAATAAAGTATCTTTTGGTCTGCATCCAGACTCCATGAGTTCTTTCTCTGGAGGCATATCTTATTTTTCATCAAGTTTTTTTTTTGATTACTAATATATTTTAATTTTTATTGTATTTTATTGTAATATATATATATATATTTAAATAATATTTTATTTGATCATTTCCAAGCATTATTCATTAAAGACAAAGATCATTTTCTTTTCCTCCCCCCCAACCCCCATAGCTGACTCGTGATTTCACTGGGTGTCACATGTGTTCTTGATTCGAACCCATTTCTATGCTGTCAATATTTGCATTAGAGTTTCCTTTAGAGTCTCTCCTCTGTCATGTCCCCTCAACCGCTGTAGTCAAGCAGTTGCTTTTCCTCAGTGTTTCCACTCCCATAGTTTATCCTTTGCTTATGGATAGTGTTTTTTCTCCTAGATCCCTGCAGATTGTTCCGGGACATTACACCACCACCAAAGGAGAAGTCCATTACATTCGATTATACCACAGTGTATTAGTCTCTGTGTACAATGTTCTCCTGGTTCTGCTCCTCTTGCTCTGCATCACTTCCTGGAGTTTGTTCCAGTCTCCATGGAATTCCTCCACTTTATTATTCCTCTTTGCACAATAGTATTCCATCACCAACATATACCACAATTTGCTCAGCCATTCCGCAATTGATGGGCATCCCCTTGTTTTCCAGTTTTTGGGCACCACAAAGAGCGCAGCTATGAATATTTTTGTACAAGTCTTTTTGTCCATTATCTCTTGTAGACATTCTTTTGTCGCCCTCTGGGCATAGTTCCAAATTGCCCTACAGAATGGTTAGATCACCAACAATGAATTAATGTCCCTAATTTTCCACATCCCCTACAGCATTCATTACTTTCCTTTGCTATCCGGGCCTGCCGGACTTCAACGGTGGGGTTCGGGGAGCAGCCACCTAAAAAGAACCCATAGGGGGAGAGAGGGGGAGACCAAGCACGGAATAGAGAGACAGAGTCAATCTGGTAGTGTCAAGGCTCCGTTTATTGCAGGTGTAAGGTAGAATATATATGCTTGAGGTAAAGGGGGGGTGGTGGTGGTGACTAAAGACTGCTTGTACCAGGAGGGAACATGAAGAATGGTTATTGTTATGTTTTGTGGCTGTTGGTCTTGGCGACGCCTGGGAGGTAACTTGTTTGTTCAGTTTCCCTAGGATCTTAAATCTTGTTTCAGGTCAAGTTGTCCCCGAATATGGTCTCTGACAATTCCCCCTTTCTTTTTTATAGAGGGAAGGTTTTAAGTCAGGACCGCAGCGACGGCCCCTGTCTTAGGCTACACAGGGGGAGTTGCTTGACCATCAAGGGTCAAGGACCTGTGCTATTCCCGTCATTGGGTTACCGCCCTGCTAGTAAATTGGAGACGATCAGTAGGGATGTGTGGTCGGTCAGTATCTGTTATTTCGATACGATGGTATTGGACCGTAGGGAACTTAGTAAGGGCTGAGTCAATGTTTGATTTAATAAATCCAGTCAGGCGTTGGAAAGCCCAAGGGCCAAAGGTGAGTATTAGGAGGATGATAATAACGGGAGCTATTATTGTGGGAATTAGAGTAGAGAGCCAAGGGGTTTTTCTTAAAAGATTGTTGTACCATCCTTCTTGGGCCTCGGCCTTCTTTTTTCTAAGGGCTAGGCGTTCTCTTAATTTTGCCATTGATTTTCTGACCATGCCTGTGTGGTCAGCATAAAAGCAACATTCTTCTTTAATGGCTACACATAATCCCCCTTCTTTTAAAAAAAGTAGGTCGAGGCCACGTCTGTTCTGCAGTACAACTTCTGAGAGGGAGGATAGGGATTTTGCTAAAGCAGAAACAGACTTTTCTAGGATCTCAATGTCAGTTGTCATATCAGCATGTAAAGTTGTGAGGTGTTGGGTCTGTAGGTAAGCAGTGGTGCCGGTACCAATGCCGGCAGCAAGACCACCAATACCTAGAATAATGGCAATAGTAGAGAGGGGTTCCCGTTTAACCCGAGGGGACGGAGACAAAATTTTTTCTAAAGCAGTGTCTGTGTGATAAGTAATTCTGGGCCATAATTGTATAAGTACACAGAATTCTGAGGAGGTATTAAAAACCTGAAGGGAAATGCAGGGGGTGAGGCCGGTGTTGCAGGCCCAAAAGGTGTTATTGGGGGCCTCTAGATAATAAGGGGAGTGGGAGATGGGAAGGGTAACATTACAAAGATGGGAGTGAGAGGAAGGGGGGTGACCTATGCAAAGGCCTTTTCCGGAGACTTCGGCAAGGGTAAAGTGGTGGGGGAACCGGGCGCATCGAGGGGAAGGGGCAGAGGTGTTGTAAGGGTGATCGGTAAAGGCGATTCCTTCATAGTATGGGGGCTGCGAGTGGAGACATAGCCAACAGCTGATTGTAAGGTTTGGGGCAGTAGCATTCAAAACCAAATAGGAGCTCTCAATGAGTTTGAGGAGTCTATCAGTGGTACCAGGAGGTATTTTGGGAATAGGGGTAGGTGGGAGTGTAAGGGAGGGGAATTGGGTGGGGGAGAGGGGTCGGGGGGGCTGGGGGAACTGATATGAAGGGCTGTGTTGGTCAGTGAGAACAAAATTAGGACCCATAGAGTTGGTAATAGGGGTCACGCGCAGTCGGAGTGTGAAGAGAAAGACATCATCGGGGCCCCTTTTATAAAGGCGCAGTCCCCAGGTGAGTCCTTCCGTCCAACGGGGATCTGTTTTGCCCTTGTTGGTGAATTTGATAATAAGGGGATTACAATTGGGGGGATTAAAGGAGCAGGTCTGAGGGCGGGAGGGATTTCGGGCGATGGTAATCAAGTCTTTGTTGGTGATCCAATGAGCAGTGCCAAAAGTCACACAGCCCCATGTGGCACAGAATCCATATGAGTGGCCCCCCACAGTAGTCTGGCTGGCCGAACCCAGGGCAGCCGTATAGAGGGTACTGGGTATATTGGGTCCAATAGTCCTTAATCGGGAGACCGGGCACATTTGGGGCGCAATAGTGCATTGATGACTGGTATGGGATACCGAGGACACAAAGGTCGATGGTCAGTTGGGGGAACCATGTAAGGCGCGGCCACTGGGAACTGGAGACGGAGGCAAGAACGGCTTGGTTCACTGGATTGACAATCTCCCATACTTGATGAACGGGGATGTGTGGACTTCCTGATCTGGTGGCTGGTAGCAGGATAGAGATGAGGGTTACTGTCAGAACTGTCGCCATCTGTTCCATTGTGAAGTAGCTGAAAGAGAACAGAAGATTTTCTCAGGGATGGGCCCTGGAAGGTGATTAAAGGGAGGGGATATTCGTGGTTTTGATTAATCGTGACGGGACCCAGCGGGCGTTGTTTGCTTTGGCATCAAAGATACAAGCTGGGCCTTTTCCCCAAGTGAGGACAGGGTCAGGGCCTTGCCAAAGGCCTGTAAGTGGGTCTCGCCAAAGGACTTTTGCCAGATCAGATGTGGTGTGTGGATGCCAGTGGCGATCAGCAGCAGAGCGTCCCTCTGCATCCAGAGTGAGGAAGTTAAGAACAAAAAGTGCATGCGCAAGAAGCAGGGTCTGGTTGCCACCTAGTGGGTAAAAGGTTTCCTGGGTCTTAAGTTTAAAGAGGGTGTTCTTGAGGGTTTGGTGTGCACGTTCAACAATACCTTGTCCTTGTGGGTTGTAGGGAATGCCTGTAACATGTTTTATGCCTAATTGGGAACAGAATTGTTTAAAGGCCTGGCTAGTATAGCCAGGGCCATTATCTGTCTTGATGGAGAGGGGTTTTCCCATCATGGACATAGCAAGGAACATATGTTTGATAACGTGCTTTGTGGCTTCGCCGGATTGTGCAGATGCAAAAAGAAAGCCACTAAATGTATCAATGGAGACATGAACATATTTGAGTCTAGCAAAAGAGGGGACGTGAGTAACGTCCATTTGCCATAGATGGCCGGGGAGAAGACCTCGGGGGTTGATCCCCAGATGGGGTTCAGGCAAAAGAGTAACACAATTCTTGCAACCTTTAACAATTGACCTGGCCTGTTCCCTGGTGATTTTGTAGGCTAGGCGAAGGGTTTGAGAGTTGAGGTGGTGAAGTCTATGTGCCTCTGTTGCAAGGGAGACGGGATCAGTTGAGGGATGGGGAGGGGGGGTAGTTGTGGCAACCAAGGCTGCTAAACGAGTGTGTTGATCTGCAAGATCGTTCCCGAAAGACAAAGGGCCTGGGAGGCCTGAGTGGGCACGTATGTGACCCGTGAAAAAGGGACAGGACCGTCGTCTAATGGCTTGTTGAAGTTGGGAAAAAAGGGAAAAGGTGGCGGTTGTTGGCTGAACAGCGGGAACAATCTCGAGTCTGAGCAGAGATTGAACAACGTACCTGCTATCTGAATAGAGGTTAAATGGGGTATCAGGCAGGGAATGGAAGACAGTTAGGGCTGCATAAAGCTCTACTAGCTGTGCAGACTCATAGGGTGTTTTGATAGAGCGGGGGTGGTTATTTATAACTATGGCGGCAAGACCAGTTTTAGAGCCGTCCACAAAGACCGTGGGTGCCCCCGGGATAGGTGAGGATCGGGTTTGGCGTGTGAGTATGAAGGGGGTAAGGGTGAAAAACTGCAATAATTTATTACTGGGCATGTGGTTGTCCAAGATGCCCTGGTAGGTAGAGATGAGTATAGCCCAATTATCATTTTGAGATTTGAGCCAGTCAAGCTGCTCCTTGTTATAGGGGGAAACCACATGGTCAGGGGAGCGGCCGAAATGCCGGGTGGAGAGACGGATGCCCATCATTGCTAATCGGGCAATCAGGTCAGGATAAGGGGCAAGAATCTTCCGGTTATACATAGGGAGGTGGATCCAGATGAGGGGAGAGGGATCTTGCCATAGAAGTCCCGTGGGGGAGAATTCAGTGGGAAAGATGAGAAGGTAAAGGGGAAGGTGGGGAGAAAAATACCCAATGTTCTGTGTAGCTATAGCTTGTTCTACTTTCTTAAGGGAAGCTTCACCTGCTGGGGTCAGGGAGCGAGGGGAGGAGGGGTCAGCATCCCCTCGAAGGATGTCCTCCAGAGGGCGAAGGTCCGCCTTGGCAAGTTGTAGATAGGGGCGTAGCCAATTAATGTCCCCTAGAAGTTTCTGGAAATCATTAAGGGTTTTGAGAGTGGAGCGTGTGAGTGAAACCTTATGTGAAAATAAGGAGTCAAGCTCAAGGCGGAATCCCAGGAAGGTGAAGGGATACTGGGTCTGGACCTTGTCAGGGGCTATTCTGAAGCCCCGGGCCTGGAGTGCACATACAATGGTCTGAGCTATAGTCTGTGTTAAGTGGGAGGATGGAGCTGCTATCAGGAGGTCGTCCATATAATGAATGATGTAAGCTGAAGGGAATTGTGTCCTTACAGGGTTAATGGACTGAGCTACAAACTTTTGGCATAAGGTCGGGGAGTTGGCCATTCCTTGTGGGAGGACTCGCCATGCGAAACGGGGGTGAATTCCCGGGCCATGTAGAATGAGCCAGGGGCATTGTTCCTCTATGAAGCAGAAGAACTTAAATAAATTTTTCTTTTTTACCCTAATGCCTCTCTCCCTGAGACTATTTTTTAATTCTTTAACAAATAAAGTTTCCTTTGAGAGTGTCTTCCCCATCTCATTCACACAATTATTACACACAGTCACATACAGTCACTCTGGGGTAATTACTCTCAACTTCTTATGCCTATGGGGGATGGGACGACTTACCCTTATCTCAAGGCTGTCCGTTCAGCCTCTACCGTTTACTTTGTCCGCGGAATCTGTTTCTCAGTCGTCCGGTAAGCTGTCTTACTCAAATCCCAACACGTTGAGGCGCCATCTATCTGGGCCTGCCGGACTTCAACGGTGGGGTTCGGGGAGCAGCCACCTAAAAAGAACCCATAGGGGGAGAGAGGGGGAGACCAAGCACGGAATAGAGAGACAGAGTCAATCTGGTAGTGTCAAGGCTCCGTTTATTGCAGGTGTAAGGTAGAATATATATGCTTGAGGTAAAGGGGGGGTGGTGGTGGTGACTAAAGACTGCTTGTACCAGGAGGGAACATGAAGAATGGTTATTGTTATGTTTTGTGGCTGTTGGTCTTGGCGACGCCTGGGAGGTAACTTGTTTGTTCAGTTTCCCTAGGATCTTAAATCTTGTTTCAGGTCAAGTTGTCCCCGAATATGGTCTCTGACACTTTGCTGTCATGTTAGCCAATCTGCTTGGTGTGAGGTGATACCTCAGAGTTGTTTTGATTTGCATCTCTTTGATTATAAGAGATTTAGAACACTTCTTCAAGTGCTTATTAATAGTTTTGATTTCTTTATCTGAGAACTGCCTATCCATGTCCCTTGCCCATTTATCAATTGGAGAATGGCTTGATTTTTTGTACAATTGATTTAGCTCTTTATAAATTTGAGTAATTAAACCTTCGTCAGAGGTTTCTATGAAGATTTTTTCCCAATTTATTGTTTCCCTTCTGATTTTAGTTACATTGGTTTTATTTGTACAAAAGCTTTTTAATTTGATGTAGTCAAAATTATTTATTTTACATTTTGTGACTCTTTCTAAGTCTTGCTTGGTTTTAAAGCCTTTCCCCTACCAAAGGTCTGACATGTATACTATTCTGTGTTTACCCAATTTACTTATGGTTTCCTTCTTTATGTTTAAGTCATTCACCCATTTTGAATTTATCTTGGTGTAGGGTGTGAGGTGTTGGTCTATTCCTAATCTCTCCCATACTGTCTTCCAATTTTCCCAGCAGTTTTTATCGAATAGTAGATTTTTGTCCCAAAAGCTGGGATCTTTGGGTTTATTGTATACTGTCTTGCTGAGGTCTCTTTCCCCCAGTCTATTCCACTGATCTTCCTTTCTGTTTCTTAGCCAGTACCAAATTGTTTTGATGACTGCTGCTTTGTAATATAGTTTAAGGTATTGGACTGCAAGGCCCCCATCATATGTGGTTTTTTTCATTATTTCCCTGGATATCCTTGATCTTTTGTTATTCCAAATGAATTTTGTTATGTTTTTTTCTAAATCACCAAAGAAATATTTTGGGAGTTCAATGGGTATGGCACTAAATAAATAAATAAGTTAGGGTAGGATGGTCATTTTTATTATATTATATATATATATGGCTCTTCCTATCCATGAGCAGTTAATGTTTTTCCAATTGTTCAAGTCTAGTTTTAGTTGTGTGGAGAGTGTTTTGTAGTTGTGTTCATATACTTCCTGTATTTGTCTCGGGAGAGAGATTCCTAGGTATTTTATTTTGTCTAAGGTGATTTTGAATGGGATTTCTCTTTCTAGTTTTTGCTGCTGAGCTGTGTTGGAGATATATAGAAAAGCTGATGACTTATGTGGGTTTATTTTGTATCCTGCAACTTTGCTAAAGTTGTTGATTATTTCAATTAGCTTTTTGGTTGAATCTCTAGGATTCTTTAAGTAGGCCATCATGTCATCCGCATAGAGTGATAACTTGGTCTCCTCCTTGCCTATTTTGATGCATTCAATTCCTTTATCTTCTCTAATTGCTACTGCTAGTGTTTCTAGTACAATTTCCTTTGGAATGTTTCAGAGCATTTGCTTGTGTTTCCTCTTCTCTCTCCTCTGTGTTTTGTATTTTTGCTCCATAGCATATGTCCAAAGTCCCCCCCTTCTTCTTGTTTTTTTTTTTTTTAATTTTGGGACTTTTGTGTTTCTGTGGAGTTTTCCAATTCTATTTGAGTATTTGAGTGGGGGGGGGGGACTAGCTTTTCTTATCTCTGTCTGGTGTTCAGAGGTTTTGGCCCTAGGCAGATTGTCCGTTCTATGCAATTGTTCTGTCTTCTTGGGAAGCCAGGAGTTGCGGTGTGTCCCTGTTACTGCCCTCCTCTCCTCGGCACCCTCCTGATGCTTCTCTATTGCCTTACTTCCATGCTCTAAGCCTAGCTTGGCCCTCATTCCTGTGCCTTAGCCAGCCAGCACCTGCCCTCTGTGGAGGGAGGGGCCTCGGCTTCCTGGAACTCAGAGGGCTCCTAATGAGATTATCTTTCCCTGGGTTGAATTTAGTATGCCTTTAGGCAGGGACTTTTTTCGTGAGACTCCGATGGAAGGATCCAGCTAGGGGGTTACAAGCTCCCCCCTCTCTCTCTGTTTCCCTGCTGTCTGGGTGCCCCCTCGACTGGGTTAGGTTGTTTTCAGGATGTGGCCTTAAGAATAGCCGACTCCTGAGGCCCTTTTGCCAGCCCTGAGGGTTGCTGTTGTTTCAGAAGACCCTGCTCTCTGAGGGGGAGGGGCTGTGGCTTCCCTGAGCTCCGAGGGCTCCTCCCAGGGGGTTACGAGCTCCCCCGTCCCTCTCTTTTTCCCTTCTGTCTGGGTGACCCCTTGACAGTGTTAGGTTGTTTTCAGAATGTGGCCTTCAGAGTAGCAGGCCGTGGGGCTCTGAGCTTGCCTCTGCTGCCTCTGACTCAGACTCAGAGCTCTGGGTTGGGGGGGATGGGTCCTAGGACCTTCCTTCTGCCTACTCCTTAGGTCTGAGTGGTCTCGGGTTCTGGCTTTTGGGGGCGGTGTACCTTTTGATCCAGGTCCAGGTCCAGGAGGAGGACTCCCGGGGTCTATGCTGTTGATCATTTTGAATTTCGGTGCCCTAGGAGCATTCAGTTTGAGATCGGTAAGGAAGGGTTTCAGGAGATCTGAACTTTAGCTTTCTCTAAGCCACCATCTTGATCGGAAGTCCCCCACATCAAGAGTTTTTGAGATTGTTTTAGATCATTTTATTGTTGAGGACTTCCACGTAATTCACAATTACTCATTAAACATTATTATTCTTGTGTGTGATTTTAAAATTTCCTCAATCTTGCTTGTTCTAGCACCCAGGAATGCACACACCCACACTACACAGGCATGTGCTTGCTAATGACAAATCAGAAACAACTAACTACTGGGCTGTCCTAAGCCAAACTTGATCCACTATTGGCACATGTGAGATGCAGGAAGTGAGGTAGAGAACATCCTCTGGAGTTCTTGTGACTTCCTGTGGAGACAGCTAGATGCCAGTACTATCCTGGAGATCGAGCTTGGAGGAGCCCTGCAGACAGCTTCCCTTCAGAACGGTCACGTGAGTGATAAGGACTGACTCCCTTCTCTGCCTTAGCTCTCCAAGGCCTTAGACTCCTCCTTGGCTCAGCCTGAGCCAGAGGAGTTTTTGAGTTAATCTCCTTTCTTTCTCTCCCCCCCTCTCTCTCCCACTAATAATTTCTTCCTCCTGTTGTAATTAAATCACCATAAACTCCATTTTGACTTGAGTGTTTCATTTAGTATTTTATAAATAAAATCCTTGGTGACCAATAGTTACTATATTCAGTCTCAACCCCTAAAATTAACAATAACAGTTTGGCTGATCATGTATGTTGTGACAAGTCCCCTCAAAAATTTCCTGAATTTTCTTGCCTCTTACTCTACTTCCTCCTCACTCAGTCAGTCCTTTTAACAGATAACTCGGCTTAAAGACACAGCTACTAGAAGAGGTGAGTAGAAAACAATTTTCTCTCTTCTTTTTTCTCCTAAATTAAATTGGAAATAGCAATTTTTTTCTTTTTATCCTTAAGGGGCAGCTGGGTAGCTCAGTGGATTGAGATCCAGGCCTAGGTTCAAATATGACCTCACTACTTCCCAGATGTGTGACTCTGGGCAAAAGAAAAAAATCTAATTAACTGACCCTTGCTGATTAGCAGCAAGGAAACTCTGAGAAAAGGAGCTCTTGTTTCAATCTCTCGAAACAAGTAATGTCTAGATAACCAGAATAAAATGTAGTGAGCCAGCTTAAAGCCCATTTTCCTGCTTTTTAGCCTGTCTAGTTTTAAAAATTTAAGTGGGCTTTGCTCTAGCACATGGTCCTAGCAATTTTAGCCTGAGGGCCAAGGAAAGATCACCTGGGACCTCTCCCAAACCTACTTTTAAAAGGAAGGAGTCTTAGCCTTAGGTATATGGCTTTGTTTTAAGGCCTTTTCACTTGTGACCTCTCCCAAACATACTTTTCCAAGAAGCCTCAGCCCCTTAGGCACAAGGCTTTGTTTTGACTATCTTCTTACTTGTCACCCCTCCCAAACTCCCCCCCCCCCCCATCAAAAAAAAAGAGAGCTCAGTCCCAGGAAGAAGGCTTCCTTTTGTCTTTCTTACACACTGAAGAACTGAATAGATTCCCACCCAAAAGTCTAACCAAAAAGAAAGTAAAGGAAAATTTACAACAAAATAAGACCCTTGGTAGTAAGGAGAGCCATCTACTGACAAGGGGGCAAAAGTTACAGGCAACTTAGTGATTGACTTTAGAAAAATGTGGCTACAGCCTGTACATGATTTACTTAAGAATTGGCTTATGAGCTCCATGACCAAATTTGTAAATGTACTGTTCCTTGTCTCTCTAAAATGGCTTATCCCAGAGGATTTATGGCTATACCTGATCACTGCAATTTTCCTCCTTGCGATTATAATTGTTGGAGCTGTAATATTATATCTAATTTTCTCTAAGAGAGCCTTGGAAAATACCATGCATAAGATAGTGAAACCAATAGGATTATGTCAGTCTCCTCCTGAAGAACACGTTTACATTGAACACAGTCCCTCCCACCTATGCCTCTACCCTGCCCCCTCAGCCCTTCCCCACCCATGCTTCCATCTCCAACTCTCTTGCCCTGACTACCCCACACACCCATGTTACCTGCGCTGCCCACACTACCCTTAAAAATCCCAAACCTTTCCCTTCTCTTATCTACCCCATTGAAAACAGAGCAAGAAGCCTAGAAACAGGAACACTAGATAACTTCGATAGATGTTTATTTCCATTGAGGGAAGTACCCATCTTTAATAAAGATGGGAACTTGGTGTCTGTAAGACACTATACACCTTTTAACCCTCATGATGTAGATAAATTCAAGTTAAATGTTCCACCATTTGAGGCAGAACCAATATTAATTACAGAAAAATTAGAGAATATATTCAGAACCTTTGACCCCTCTTGGATGGATGTTGAAAATTTGTTAGATAAATTTCTGACAAAGAAAAACATACTATCATCTCTCTGGCTAATCAGAGGAAATGTAAAGGAGCACACCATTGGCCAACTGTAGATCCACACTGGAACCCCAATGTTGCACCAAATCACACAAAACTAACTCTGGCCAGAGAATCATTATTGAAAGCCATGAGAGATTGCTCTGATATACCTGAAACATGGGAATGAATTGAAGTGTCCTGACAGGAAATTGATGAGACCCCCTCCCAATTTATGGACAGACTTATTGACATAGGAATTATATATATATATATATATATATATATATATATATATATATATATATATATATATATATATATATATATATATGTGTGGACCTTGATTTGACCAGAGAAAGGGACATTAGACAAATATGCAGGCAATTCATTAAGAATTGTTTTTCAGTGGTAAAAGACAATTTAAAAACTAGCTGTCCTGATTGGGATTCTATGGACCTCGAAGAACTGAGGAAAGTAGCAACCTATGTCTATAAGGGTCATGCAAAAAGACCTGAGACACACAAGAAATCAGTGGAAGACTTAATGAAAGAAATGGAAAGGATACAAGAACAATTGAAAAATAAGAAGGAGACCATAGTGCCTTCGCAGGAATCCACAGATAAATCATTAACATGCTTTTTCTGTGGGAAGAGAGGCCATGCAATGATGGTCTGTAGGAGCTGGCAATAGGAAAAAAAGAAATAATAACAACTTTAGGAATAATAACTATAGGAACCATAATGCCAATCAAAATAACGACAGTGCTCCAAATGAGGAAAATGATAATACCCCCCAAAATGCACAACAACAATATATAAAAAATGAAGCTCGACCATGCTATACTCAGGGTGAATACCACCAACAATGTGGGGAATCCCAAAAAACTGCCCAAGCATCTTTATGAAAGTGTGAAGGGGGACAGGGGTAAGGGCCTTGGAATCAAAGAGTGAAACCTTTGATTTTCCAGATCCTGATATTTTAATGCCAATAATTTCTATACATCCCTCCCCCCAAATACTAAGGAACCTCATGTCATTTTAAGGTGGGAAATTCATACTATGATTGTCTTTTGGACACTGAGGCATCTAGGTCAGTTTTGGGAACCAGATGGAAAATGTGACTCTATTAGCTCTCTAAATGTAATAGGCGTTTCAGGAACACTGTTAAAGGTCCCAAAACTTTCTCCTCGCATGGGATGAGTGGGACCCTTAACTGTTGAACATTCTTTTCTTTTAATGCCTGGATCTCCTACAAACTTACTGGGGAGAGACTTACTATGCAAATTACAAGCCACAATAATGTGTACCCCAGATGGCTCTATGGCCTTGGAAGTACCTGAGGAATCCTTAAATTACTCCCTGTACTTCTCTCAGAGAGCCAGGAGGCAAAAAGAGCCTCCCACCTTTGAAATACCTACAGATATACCAGAGTCTCTTTGGCCCACATCTTCTTCTGATACAGGCTTACTTAAATAAGCTGTTCCTGTGCAAATTAAAACTAAATCCAGCCCACCTCCTTCCATTCCTCAGTATCCTCTCTCAAAGGAGGCAACAGAGGGCATTACCCCAGTAATAAACTCATTTGATTGATCAGGGAATACTAATCCCTTGTAAATCTGAATACAACACGTCCATCCTACCCATTAAAAAACCTAAAGGGGCTCTTCTGGGTAAACATGGCGGCAAACTAGATGCGAATTGCTTACTCTCCCCAGCACCCAATGAAATAGACTATCTCAAAAAAACATAAAAATCATCTTTGGAAGAAAGAAGGGACTCTACTGTAGGGCACAACACTGAAGGTATATGGGGTTTGCGCATTTCCACACTATAAGAAGGAGCAAAAGGTAGTACCCAAATGTGATCTGAACTACTCTCCCCCACCTTACCTATGGAACCAGAGTTGGGACCAGCGAGCCCACCAGAGACAGCAAGTGAGTGAGGGACTTCTCTGTAGTGAGTGGGGGGTATACTAGGGTCCTTGGGATCTAACTATGATGGCCAGGGATCTACACCTGAGAGAGGTTACACAGGACCCCTGTGCACTGGAGAGCACAGATAGCAGGTGCTCTTGCATACTGCGGATGCTACGGAGGCTCCAGAGCCTGCCTGAGGCAAAAGCCCTGCTCCTCTCTGTAGTAAGTGGGGGGCACACCAGGGTTCTTGGGAACTGACAAGGACTGCCAGGGATCTACCCCTAAGAGTAGTTACACAGGAGACCCCTGAGCACTGGAGAGCACAGACTTCAGGTGCTCTAGCAAATTGAGGAGGCTGCAGAGACACCAGAACCTGCCTGAGGCAAAAGCCCTGCCACAAAACTCCACAGAAAACCTGCCCATTTCACTCAGATTTCTGACTATAAAAGGAAAGGGAAAACCACCAAAGGGATGGCTCATTGTGAGCAGGAAAAACCCTCCAAGAAAAACAGGAAAAAAGTGACTCTTGGAAACTTTTATGGAGGGAAAACTCAGGCTACAGAGGAAAAAGAGGATGAAATTCAAAAAAATCAAAACTTTTCCCAAAAAATCAAAATTGTACACAATCTCTGGAAGAATTCAAATTGGAGCTTATCCAAAAGATGGAAGCCTTCTAGCAAGAAAAATGGGAAAGATTCAAAGAGAGAACAACAGTCTGGAGAAACAGCTGGAAGCCACAAAAGGCAGAGCAGACAAAAGTGAAAAGGAAATCCAGGCTTTAAAGACCAGAATTAAGCAACTGGAAGACAATGATCTTTCAAAATAGCAATAATTAATAAATAAAAGTAAAAAATTTTATGAATTAGAAGAAAACATAAAATATCTCATTGATAAGGTGACAGACCAGGAAAACAGAGAAAGGAGAGACAATTTGAGAATCATTGGTCTACCTGAAAAACCAGAGATAAACAAAAATATTGACACCATACTACAAGAAATAATCGAAGAAAACTGCCCTTAACCCCCTTGAACAAGAGGGCAAAATAGAAATTGAAAGGGTTCATATTACACCCTCTATACTAAATCCCCAAAAGACAACTCCCAGGAATGTAGTTGCCAAATTCAAGATCTTCCAAGCTAAGGAGAAAGTCTTACAAGAAGACAAAAGATACACTTTAGATACAAAGGAGTACCAATCAAGATCACACAAAATCTGGCAACTTCCACACTAAAAGACCGCAAGGTCTGGAACATGATATTCAGAAAGACAAGAGAACTGGGTCTTCAACCAAGAATCATCTATCCATCAAAACTGACTATATACTTCCAGGGGAAAGTAAGGGCATTCAACAAAATAGAAGAGTTCCAAGTATTTGTAAAGAAAAGACCAGAACTCAGTGGAAATTTGACATTCAAACACAAAGAGAAAGAGAAACATGAAAAGGTAAATATGAAAGAAAGGGAAAAGGAGAACAATGTTTTATTTTCTTTTATTCAAACTCTCTTCTATAAGGACTACATTTATATCAAATTATACATATATATTAATGTATGAGGAAAATGTTCTGTGTAACTCAAAAATTGTATGCATTATTAGAGTAATAAGAAGAATCACTCATAGGGAAAGATTGGGGCATTAGGATGATTTGGAGGGAAAAAAGAAAGAAAAAGGGAGGGGGGAATCAATGATGGTACCAAGATATACTTGAAGAAATAGATATGAGTTAAATAAAATAATCTTTGTCACACAAAGATACACACTGGAAGGGGAGGGGAAGAATTCTCTAATAAGGAGAGTAAGAGAGTGCTAATTGGCATCACTTAAACCTTACTCTCAATGAAATCAACTCTGAGAGGGAAGAGCATTTAGATCCATTGGGATTATGAATTCTATCTTATCCAACAGGGTAAGGGAGAGGGGAAAACTAAGGGGGGGGGTTTAAGGGAATGGAGTACAAAAAGGCAGAGAAGGAGAGGGGGGTGGGAAATTAACAGACCCCCCCCTCAAACAAGAAGGGAACAAAAAGGGAGGGTCCAGAAAGGGAAGAATAGCAAGGGAGGGGACTAGAGGGACTGATTTAAAGTTAACCACAAGTTTAAAAGGTTATAGCAAAAGAAGAAAGGTCAGAGTTAGAGGAGGATATCAAAATGCTGGGGAATTCACAAGTGACAATCATAACTTTGAAAGTGAATGGGATGAACTCACCCATAAAATGTAGATGAATACCAGAATGCTATATCAATCCAAAACCCTACCATATTTAGTCTTCAAGAAATACACATGAGGCAAGTAGATACTCACAAGGTCAGAATTAAAGGTTGGAGTAAGACCTATTGGGCCTCAACTGACAGAAAAATGGCAGGAGTTGCAATCATGATATCTGACAAAGGAAAAGCAAAAATAGACCAGATTAAAAGGGATAGGGAAGGTAAATACATCCTGATACAAGGGAGTATAGACAATGAGGAAATATCACTAATCAACATGTATGCACCAAATGCACCCAAATTTCTAATGGAGAAACTAGTAGAATTGAAGGAGGAAATAGATAATAAAACTATACTAGTGGGAGACCCAAACCACCCACTATCAAATTTAGATAAATCAAATAAAAAAATAAATAAGAAAGAGGTAAAAGATGTGAATGAAATCTTAGAAAAATTAGAATTGATAAATATATGGAGAAAAATAAATAGGGACAAAAAGGAATACACCTTCTTTTCAGCAGCACATGGCACATTCACAAAGACTGACCATACACTAGGTCATAAAAACATGTCATACAAATGCAGAAAAGCAGAAATAATTAATGCAATATTTTCAACTCATAAGGCAATAAAAATAATGATCACTAAGGGTACATGGAGAGCAAAATTAAAAATCAATTGGAAATTAAATAATGATACTCCAAAATTGTTTAGTTATAGAATAAATCATAGAAACAATTAATAAATTCATTGAAGAAAATGACAATGGTGAGACATCCTTTCCAACCTTATCTGATGCAGTCAAAGCAGTTCTCAGAGGAAAATTCATATCCCTCAGTGCATATATTAACAAATTAAGGAGGGCCGAGATCAATGAATTGGACATGCAAATCCCAATACTTGAAAGTGAACAAATTAAAAACCTACAGATGAAAACCAAATTAGAGATCCTAAAAATTAAGGGAGACATTAATAAAACTGAAAGTGATAGAAATATTGAACTAATAAATAAGACAAGAAGCTGGTACTTTGAAAAAAAACAAAAGAAATAGATGAAGTACTCATCAATCTAATTTAAAAAAAGAAAAGAAGAAAAGCAAATTAACAGTATCATAGATAAAAAGGGGGACCTTACCTCCAATGAAGAGGAAATTAAGGGAACTATTAAAAAGTCCTTTGCCCAATTATATGGCAATAAATAAGCCAATCTAGGCAATATGGATGAATATTTACAAAAATATATATTGGCTAGACTAACAGAAGAAGAAATTGAATTTTTAAATAATCCCATATCAGAAAAAGAAATCCAACAACAAAGAACTCCCAAAGAAAACATCCCCAGGGCCAGATGGATTCAAAAGTGAATTTTATCAAACATTCAAAGAACAGCTAATCCCAATACTATACTGTAAAAATGGAGATTTGAACCCCGGACTTCAATCCCCAGAAGTCCTTGAGAGTTTCCAAATTGCTCTCTAATCTCTCTGAATGTCCCTTAGTGCGAGATCACAAATTATTATTTAAAGGGACTCACCTACTGATTGCTCTCTTGGGTTCTGCATCTGGGCTCAGGTGGCTCTACCAGGCAGGATATATAATGGGCTCTCTGGGCCCAGAAACGTGCTTACTTATTTTGTATTTTCTTTAATTCTTAATCTTTAATAAACTTTATAAAAATAAAATACTTCTTGCAGAGAAACTAATTTTAACTGTTACAGTTTTGGCAAACCATTTTGGAAAAATGAAATACCCTCAATCTTCTGATCTTTAGTTCAGCCTTTAATAGCTAGTGCCTAGTTTGTTTTTTTCTAAGCCATGTTTATCCAAGATGCTTTTTTAGAAAACTGTCTTTATCAGCTCTGACCTGCAGCCATCCACTTCAGACATTTTTGATTCAATATTGCTCATGTGCCTGCCTGCCCTTCCTGACCAGGCCTCCTCAGGTCCTGTTCCCAGTGTCCAGAACTGTTTAACCCTGGTGATCCGCCCACCCGCCTTCCCAGCAAACTCCAGTCTAGGAGCAGACCACTCATCACCCCAGGCCCAGCCATGGCCCACCTGCCCTGCTGCCTGCAATCCTGACCCAGATAAACCACCTGGCCCAGCAATTCTGACACATTGCCCCAGGCCCAGGACTCACTTCCACCGGCTGGTAAAAACGGGGTGATGATTTTTTCCTTAGGCTTTGATTAGCCTCCATGTGGACTGGCAGCAGGGGATAACAGAAGGGGAGAAAGAAAGGGAATGAAAGTAGAGGCTTTTCCAAATAGGAACTTAAAGCATGGCTACTTTAAGAGGATATCTTTCACTGCATTGATTCTTTTCTTCACATCACATGTGATCTAGGTAAAAATTCAGCTCCCTGCAACTCTTTAGCCAATTTTGGGGAGGCAGCTTGGTGGCTCAGTGGATTGAGATCCAGGCCTAGAGATGGGAGGTCCTCAGTTGAAATCTGGCCTCAGATACTTCCCAGTTGTGTGGCCCTAGACAGATCATTTAATCCCCATTGCCTATCCATTACCAATCTCCTGCCTTCTGACAATAGGCATCTAAATGGATAAAAAAAGCCAAGGAACTTTAAAAAGACTGTAGATTATATTGTTAAGGCCTTTCAGACTCCGTGTTTTATAAAAAAAAATCTCTGTTTTCTATTGCATTTTGCTGATTGTTTTGTTTAAGGTTTCACTTTATTATTTTAAATTCATATATTACTGCATTCCATACTATTCTGTTACACTGAATCATTTTAATGTACTGGGTTTTAACTACTGTTATATTCTGTTGCTTTTCCCCTATAACCATACTGAACAAACATTATTGAATAAGCCCATATAAAAACAGCTTTTATATTCTTGACTTTGTAAATTGTCACATAGAGGATAGATGGACTCCATCAGAAAAGTACTAAAATAACCTTTGAAAAATTTAATGTGCTAAATGTCTCAAATTGATTTTAAGGGTTCTTTAGACATGATTTTTAGAATTTTTCTTAACATTATCTGGTCATTTTTGCCTGCCCCTAACATGAGGTAAGGCCCATTCTAATAGCTGAAGTGAAATACAAATTTAACCCCCCAACTCCCGCATTTCTAAAAATGTGATTGGAAGTTGGGCAGTTAATCCCAGGGCATCTGTACCCATAGAAGCCCCCCAAAAAGGAGCATCTCTCAATTATAACTCTTCATCTCACTACTTAACTTCCACCAGAATGATATCTAGATTTCTTGATGATGTTCAAAACCCAAAATAAGTTTTACTTTGTTTAAAAATATGTTTACCAAGGTTGAAAGATTTGCTATGATTGTAAAAATTGTGACAAAGATCCATCAGTTCATAGGCTTTTAAAAATGCCATACAGCAACTTATGTGAAATATGATAATGGGTTTGTTTGATCTCATTTTGGTGAGAAACCTTGATTTCTATATTTTCTTAACTGACACAATGTGTCAATGATTATAAGTTACATTTTTGAATTTTAAAACTTTCTTATTATATTTTTATTGCATGTGCTATGTACTATTTCAGTTTTTTCTCTCCTTTTTATATTTGAAGCACATGTCACTGGTATTAACATTTTCTTTAACTTTTTTGATTTTGCAGTAATATAAGTTTAAAATACATTTGCTATAATATCAATGCATGCCCCCAAAGCTTGAGACTATGAAAATGCCACTAATTATTTTAAAAAAATTATGGGACTTTGCTTAATGATTCTGTCTGATTCCAGGACAAGATATACACAAAAGAAACATTGCATAGGGCCAAAGATACACCAATCCAGGATGGATTGATGCACTTCTAAGCCAATACAAAGTCTTGAACCTAGTGTGAAGACTAAGGGTTGCGATGTTTAACATTTGTTAAGACATAGGCCTTTCTTGTGTCCACACTCACTCTGAAAATACAGATGAGTATCCCCAAACTTGGCTCCTACTTGGCTCCTATAATCTGGTCCCTTTTCTGTCTTTCATAGTGTGGCAAACTTTCTGTAGTCCTGGCTACTGACTGGGTAAATGCATCATTGCTTAGATCAATTAATTGGGCCCTGATTCAAGGATCTGTTATAGATTTATTTTTCTTTTACTTATAATTTTTTCACATAAGACTTTGATAGTCTATATTTTCATCCAGAAATTTTTATTTTTTTATTTGGATTTTTCTGATGACTTTTTAATTTCTCTTACCAATTGATTCATATACCTCATAACTCAGGCATGCATCCCTAAGTGATCCTGTGTTTTTCAATTACCATTTTAATGGGGAAATGTAAAAACATTATTATTTTAAATTGCAAAGTTTAGATTTCTTTTAAGAAGAATTTTATGTAAAGAAACATGATACCCCTTGATTCCAGAAACTGAACTGTTGCAGAAGACACCATGAAGAAGCCTCCAGACCACAAGCTGCACAAGAAGATCAAAATTGAACTTTGGGTGTGGTTGTGTGAACCTTAAAAATTTCCAGACCTACTTCATAAGATTGGAATAAGACCATTCCCCATTTGGGCAGTGAACTCTACTTACATCAGGAATGTGAGAACTCTACTTCACCTACTTAAGTCTGCTCTAGGGGAAGATAAAGTTGTAAACTCTTTTCTGAACAATGAAATGTACTTAAACCCATACTTATAATAAGGCAAAAAGTTCTTAAGCTAAGTACCTATAAAGGTCAGGCAACTTGTGAATTTACAAGGAACAAAGAGCTGAGAAACTTACTCAGAACTTTCCTGGTGTGAATTACTCAAAAATTTACACCTGCTTAGGTGTGAACTAAGAATGGTCTGTCTTTTGAAAAACGTCTACTGTGATTGGTAGATGGAAGAACTTAGGGGAGGTGACATAGGAGAAAATTCCCTATATAAAGAGATGACAGGCTCTTAATAAAAAAACGTTTTCTAAGGAGGCTGTTGGGAGAGAGCTCTGGAAACAGGTTCTTGGGACAGTCTCTTGAGGACAGTCAGAAGAATCCCTCTCTGGAGAAGGATGGCTGGCTGAACTGGTGTCTATATTCTTGCTTGGACAGATCTTGTGGGAGTGATTAAGGACTGACTGATCTCTCTCTTAAGACTCAGGTCTAGGCCATGTTGGCTTAAGGCCCTTCATACTTATTCCTTTCTTATTCTTTCTCTCCTTTTCTTTAATTCCTCATTTGTATTAATTAAAATCTCTATAAAACCCAGCTGACTTGGGTATATTTGAACAATTGGGAATATTTCCCTGGCGACCACCTTATATTTGATTTTAAAACATGACACTGTAGTGAAAACATATTTTCTGCCATCACAATTTACTCATCCACTCTTTTATCTACTACAATTTAAGTCTTCCACTATTTTAATCACTACTATTTATGAACTCAACTATTTTAATTATTACAGTTGATTGAACATTTATTTGTATGTATACTTTTTTTGCCAAAGGAGACTGCCCCCAACTGGCTTTTTGTCAATGCATCCAGCAATTATTGGTTTTGTTCTTTTCCCCTCTTATCCTCAAATTATTGTAATCTTTAAATGGATTATGTTTTCATGATCCTTTGGGGAAAATGTTCTACCCAAATGAACATACGGGGAAGTGTAAAAGTGGAGATTTGAACCCCAGACTTCAATCCCCAGAAGTTCTTGTGAGTTCCCAAATTACAATCTAACCTCCCTGAATCTCCCTGAGTGTGAGATCATAAATTATTATTTAAAGGGACTCCTCCTACTGCTCACTCTCTTGGCTTCTGTGTCTGGGCTCAGGCGGCTCTACCAGGCAGGATGTAGAGTGAGTGACTGTGAATAGGCTCTCTGGGCCTAGACACGTGCTTTCTTATTTTGTATTTTCTTTAATTCTTAATCTTTAATAAACTTCATAAAAATATAATACTTCTAGCAGAGAAACTAATTTTAACTGTTACAATACAAGGTAATTGACATAATAAGCAAAGAGGGAGTGCTACCTAATTCCTTTTATGAAACAAATATGGTACTGATTCCAAAGTCAGGCAAGTCAAAAACAGAGAAAGAAAACTACAGACCAATCTTCCTAATGAATATAGCCTCAAAAATCTTAAACAGGTAGCCTCCAGCAAGTGATCAGGAGGGTCATGCACTATGAGTAAGTAGGATTTATACCAGAAATACAAGGATGGTTCAATATTAGGAAAACCATCCACATAATTGACCATATCAACAAGCAAACCAACAAAAATCACATGGTTATCTCAATAGATGCAGAAAAAGCCTTTGACAAAATACAACACACATTCTTATTGAAAACACTAGAAAGTATAGGAATAGAAGGGTCTTTCCTAAAAATAATAAACAGTATATATCTAAAACTAACAGCAAACATCATCTGCAATGGGGATAAACTAGATGCATTCCCAATAAGATCAGGAGTGAAACAAGGATGCCCATTATCACCTCTATTATTTAACATTGCACTAGAAACACTATCAGTAGCAATTAGAGAAGAAAAAGAAATTGAAGGTATTAAAACTGGCAATGAGGAGACTAAGCTATCACTCTTTGCAGATGAGATGATGTTCTACTTAACGAATCCTAGAGAATCAACAAAAAAGCTAGTGGAAATAATCAACAACTTTAGCAAAGTAGCATGATACAAAATAAACCCACATAAGTCATCAGCATTTCTACATATCTTCACCACAGCTCAGCAGCAAGAATTAGAAAGAGAAATTCCATTCAAAATCACCTTAGACAATATAAAAATGTTAGGAATTTATCTCCCGAGACAAACACAGGAACTAAAAGAACACAAATACAAAACACTCTCTACACAAGTAAAACTAGACTTGAGCAATTGGAAAAATATCAACTGCTCATGGGTAGAATGAGCTAATTTAATAAAACTGACCATCCTACCCAAACTCATCTATCTATTTAGTGCCATACCCTTGAACTTCCAAAAAACGTTCTTACTGAATTGGAAAAAAAAAAACATAACAAAGTTCATTTGGAAGAATAAAGGATCAAGGATAGCCAGTAAAATAATGAAAAAAAAATACAAAGGAAGATGGCCTTGCAGTCCCAGATCTCAAACTATATTATAAAGCAGTGGTCATCAAAACAATTTGGTACTGGCTAAGACACAGAAAGCAGGAGCAGTGGAATCTACTTGGGGTAAGTGACCTCAGCAAGACAGTGTATGACAAAAACATGGACCCTAGCTTTTGGGACAAAAATCCAGTATTTGATAAAAACTGTTGGGAAAATTGGAAGACAGTGTGGGAGAGATTAGGTTTGGATGAACACCTCACACCCTACACCAAGATAAACTCAGAATGGGTGAATAACCTGAACATAAAGAAGGAAACTATAAGTAAATTAGGTGAACACAGAATAGTATACATATCAGATTTTTGGGATCGGAAAATTTTAAAACCAAGCAAGACTTAGAAAGATTCATAAAATATAAAATAATTTCAACTACATCAAATTAAAACATTTTTGTACAAACAAAACCAATGTAACTAAAATCAAACGGGAAGCAACAAATTGGGTAACAATCTTCATAACAAAAACCTCTGACAAAGGTCTAATTACTCAAATTTACAAAGAGCTAAATCAATTGTTCAAAAAAGTCAAGCCATTCTCTAATTGATAAATGGGCAAGGGACATGAATAGGCAATGTTTCAGTTATAGAAATAAAAACTATTAATAAACACATGAAAAAGTGTTCTAAATCTCTTATAATCAGAAAGATGCAAATCAAAACAACTTTGAGGTATCACTTCACACCTAGCAGATTGGCTAACATGACAGCAAAGGAAAGTAATGAATGCTGGAGGGGATTTGTTAAAGTCGGGATATTAATTCATTCTTGGTTGAGTTGTGAATTGATCCAACCATTCTGGAGGACAATTTGGAAATATGCCCAAAGGGTGATAAAAGGCTGTCTGCCTTTTCATCCAGCCATAGCACAGCTGGGTTTGTACCCCAAAGAGGTAATAAGGAAAAAGGCATGTCCAAGAATATTCATTGCTGTGCTCTTTGTGGTGGCAAAATATTGGAAAATGAGGGGATGCCCTTCAATTGGGGAATGGCTGAACAAATTGTGGTATATGTTGGTGATGGAATACTATTGTGCTCAAAGGAATAATGAAGTGGAGGAATTCCATGGAGACTGGAACGACCTCCAGGAAGTGATACAGAGCGAAAGGAGCAGAACAAGGAAAACGTTGTACAGAGAGACTGATACACTGTGGTACAATCTAATGTAATGAAAAAATGCTCTTCTCCATTAGTGGTAATGGAGTGATCCCAAACAACTTGGAGGTATCTATGAGAAAAAACACTATCCATATCTAGAGGAAACACTGTGGGAGTAAAAACACCGAAGGAAAACAGCTGCTTGAGTACATGGGTTGAAGGGATATGGTTCGGGATTGATGCAATGAACCAGGATGCTCATGAGGAACTTATGAGAAAGAATGCTATCCACATGGAGAGAAAGAACTATGGGAGCAGAAACTCACTTGACTGTTTATATAAATATATGATTTGTGGCTTTGGTTTTAAAAGATTGCTCTATTGCAAAAATGAACACTATAAAAATAGGTATCAAGTAATAACATTTGTATAACTCAGTGGAATTGCTTGCTTGCTCTGGGAGGGGAATCCCTAGTTACATATCCACTCATATACCCTTCTTTTGAGTTCCTGAAACCTGCTGAGATAATTACCATGAGAATTTCAGAGAACAGATTTATGGCAGAAACTTGAGATCTCCTTCCTTTGCATGGAAGGTCTCAGGTTTATCCTATAAATTCTCAGAGGAGAAAGGAATTTACACAAGGAGTACACTATGGGCACAATATTTTCACCCAAGAGTTGAGGTAGTTGCAGGAATCTGAGCCCCTGGAATAATGGGTTCCAATGGCCTGGCCTACTACAGTCAATGCTGAGAGGCTTTGTGTTTTGGACATACCCTAAGTGTGCTCTCTAAGGATGTCCCTTTGGGGAATAAATTAAATTAAATCTTATAGTCGTTGGGGTAACTAGGTGAGATAGTTGATAGAGTATCAGGCCAGAAAACAGAGGAGTTGACTTCCTGAATTCAAATTTTATCTCAGAAATTTACTTGCTAAGTGACCCAATCCAAATTACATAATCTATATGAAGCAGTAGAAGAAAATGGCAAACCATTGCAGCATCTCTGCCAAGGAGACCCCAAATGTGGCCAGGAAGAGTCAGAAAATTCTTGTGTTCTAAATAACAATAGTAACCTCTTTTAGGTAATTAAAATCATGAGTTTCTAACTACAGTCCTTCTAATAACGAAATTCCCCTGCAGCTAGTATATGTATGGGAATTTATAATGGAGGAAGTGAAATTCTGGAGAGAAAATGTGTAGTCTTTACTGATGTTAATAGTTTTTATAGATATATTGATTACTTGATATTGATATCCAGTCTCAGGGAAAATTACATCCTAACTTCTCAGTGGAACCCCACCAGATAGCTTCAGATTTTATCTCCCCAATCATACAAAATTTATTAGTTGTGGAGACCCCAAAGGACTGCAAGCATAGTTCAGAATATGCTATACTATTTGATTTCTCATGTCCAAGAAGGGATATGAGAATAATTTGGGGCTTTTTCAGGCTTTGAAAAATTCTCCCTTCCCACTTGAATATCCTAATGTCCTCCATTCACTCAGTTACCCACAAATTTATATCATTCAAGTGTTGTTTAGGAAAGATTATAGCCTTGAAAAATGATAAAGAAATTTTCCATTTGGGCCTTAATAACCTGATAAGAACCATGTTTCCAAAAGATTCTGTTCATAAAGTAGGCTGGGTATAGCAGGAACCTAAAAAGAAATGTTCAGAATAAGCTATCACTAAGGATCTAAAGACCCAAGTCACCCAGATTATCCACTAAAAACATGGCTTTTTAAAGGCAGTTGATTGCCTGGTACTAGGCTCTACTTGCTTCTGAACAGATGACATAGGGTCATACAATCCCTCTTTAATCTGAATTGCCAATGTGAGCTAGTGTTTCTAAAAAATGGTTACAGCACATGATGTTTCTACTAATAAATTGAAAAATACATTAGAAAACACACTTTTTTGAGTCCTTCTGGTAGAAAGGCTATTCACAAAATTGTGGTAACTATTCCAGTGACTGTGTCCTCTTGGTCCAGTAGTGTTCCAGCTATTAAATAAAGGGTTGTAAGGAATTTCACTTTACCTGATGAGTCTGATGACTCCTCTACCAGAGATGCACATGCAACTTTATTTCAGAGGAGATATCATAGGGTTTAGGCTATTCTTTCCTGTTGGCTAAATTCTAGATTTCATGGATGGGAATGAAAAGAGCCTTGAGCAATGAATCAGAGAGAAACTTTCTTACCACCAGTTCCTGGGAAGTGGTCCTGTAACTGACCAAGCTCTCTGTGTCCTGGAGGGAGCTGGTAGCACCCAAGATAGAGCTTAGTGTCAGGAAGATTTAAGTTCAAATTTTGCCTTGGATATGATAGATTAAAATTCATATTTTCAAGTTCTTATTTTCCATATCATTTATTAATAATCACTTGAAATAGAAGATGGAGACAAGCATAGATTTAAAGTCTCTTTCTTACTCTGTCTGACCATGTGTAGCTCATCCAGTAGGATACTCAGTCCCTTTCACCTGCCTGTTCAAGAATAGTTCCAGGTGGGTTCCACCCACAACCATTTGTTTATGTTCCTTGTCACAGCCCTGGCATGTGAAAAATGTATAATTTGGGGGGACTAACACTCCTTAGATGGAGAAATGAGGGTTGAAAGCAGTGAGGAAACGGTTAATGAAAATGACTTCCCTCACTACTTCCTCTTGGAGTCCCTGAATTACCAGAGGTAGGCAAAATAGATATCTCCCCTCTCTGAAGGCTTGTCCCTTAGTGGCTATGCAGGCCCTCAAGGGTGGGGGGGGGAAGTCTTCTCTATAAGGAGAGGCATTAGGGGCCTCATTCTGGATATGTTCTGCTTTGGGGTACTCACAAGCCTCCCCCCACTATGTCTTCTTGAAAACTGGCAACAAAATGGAGTCTACCAATGGACTTCCTCTCTAGATGTACATAAAGGAGATTGAATTCACTATCTGACTGCTTATTTAATTTAATTGTTGATTGGGGCAAAGGGGAAGAGGTTTAGAGGGATTGTAGGTCTCCCTAAATCTTTTTTTTTTAATAATCTAATTACTGAAGTAAAAGATTTTCTCCTGGGCAGGGGAGAGGTAGAAAAAGGAGAGGGCACTGCTCACCGATTTGAGTCCATTATCTCAATTGTTCATGGAAATGAAAGTCTTCAGAGAAATTAAGTTTTCTTGACAGGAACTATCTATGTTTTAAACAGGAATCCTGGATGTTAGGATTTCTGTCAGTGTCAGAAATATCCACAGGTGTCTTGAAAATGTCACAGAGAAACAGCTCCTCCTTCCACTCCCTTCTGTGTCTCTGCACCCAAGACACTGTTCCTCAGGAGAATTTCCCAGAAGTCCTTGTTCAGTTTCCAATTTTCATTCCTAAATTTCAATTTCCCGAAAAGGTTCTTTGGTCCTACTCTCCATCATTACAAATGAAATGAACCAGGTCTGCAATTCAGGAGGCGGAGGGGATGAAATCTCCTCTACACAAGCACTGATGAACTGTGTGATCTTGGGTAACTCATTTTACTTCTATTTGTCTCCATTTATTCAGCAATAAAATGGGAATATTGCAATTTCCTTACAGGCTTTTTGAAAGAATCAGTGATATGATATTTGTGAAAAGTGCTCAGCACAATGGCCTGCAAAACAATAGAGTTGGTGATATGTAAATATCCAATCCCTCATCGTTTCCCTCCCAGGAAAGCACAAGATTGTTAAAAGATTCTCTCCATTAGGGTAAGAACCTATAAAGGAATTTTCCCAATTCTCCTCCATGGATAAAATTTCTTGTCCATCAGAAACATATGCTAAACAACTGGATTGGAGCTGTTATACAAACAGTAAAGGCTGGGAAGTGGGTCCAGTTTCAAATTGGATATATTGGAGGATGATAACACACTGTATTGGTCACAGGACTCTATCATTCAGAATGAGGCCAATTACATAGCTAAAACAAATATTAACCCAATAAAATATAATTAGTGAAATGAATGTGAATTTTTAAAAACTAAAAAACCATAAATGACAAAATAAGAAGAAAAGTTAAATTCTAGAAAAAAATCTATAGAAATGATTATCAAAATTGAAGATTAGTTCTTTAAAAAGACTAAAAAAAAAGCAGAAAATACAATAAACCAAACAAAAAAGTGAAATTGCAACCAAGCAAGAAGAAATTAAAGGAATAAATCAGAATTTATCATGGATCATTTAATATTCACAAAACCAAGTATCACATTTTTGTTGGGGAAAATATGTACATAAATGACTATGTACTCAGTATATTAAAAAAATAAAAGTAATTCTGGGAGTGAGAACAATAGCATCTAGAGGGAAGTAGGTCAGAGGTGAGGAAGACTGCTTTATATTTTATTACTTTCTCTAAGAGTTACTGAATACACTGTTAGATACTATCAGTTAACTGTGAGAGAAAAGTCTATGTGAGACACTGAGAGGGAACTAAGAGAACTATTTTACTGAGGAGACTTTGAGAGTTAATTATAGAAAGAGTTTATGAGAGACCAGAACACCAGAGGTTCTTAATCTGATGCCCAGGAACTTTCTGTTTGTTTGAAATTAATCATTATATTTCAATATCATTGACTTCCTTTGTAATTCCTTGTATTTTGTATTATGAAAATTAAACATGTTTCTGAGAAGAATCTATAGACTTCACAACAGCTCAAGGACATGTGCCTACTCTATTTCAAATCAGATCTGACTTCATTGCCCACCTTGCTGTTTCATGCCCATGACACTCCATCTTCTGTGGTTTTCCTGTCTTTGAACTGGTCATCTCCATATCTGCAATGTCCTTCCTCACATTCGTCTCTTAGTTTCCCTGGCTAATTTTACATCTCAATTTAAATATTAAAGTCCATTGAAGGCCTTTTGTTGTTGCCTGGGTCTAAACCTCTGAAATTAGTCACCATGATCTCTTCATGTATGTTCTATATATATGGTTATTTACGTGCTGTCTCTCCATTAGAATGTGGGCCCTTTGAGGGCAAGGTGTGCTCTTATCTTTTTTTTTCCTGTATCATCAGCATTTTCCACCAGTGCTTGCTTATTAAATGATTTTACATTGATTTATCCTATGTGCCATGGAGTTGGAGTGAATAAATGCTTCCCAAGAAAGACTGCTGTTTCTTGGGAAAAATGACTACACCACTTCCACACACATTAACAACTCATTTCAGGGCTGGCGAGGAACATAGAAGGAACTAATGAGTATTTTCTGGTACTGAGACTATATCAGATGGAGTGATGGAGGACAGACACTGAGACCTCACAGTGATACTTGGATTCTCAGTGTCACCACAGCCTTCCTCAGGGCTTTAGAGCCAATTCTGGGGGTTTCATGCTTCTGTAGTTCAGGGAAGGGATTCCTCACAGTGGAAGGCAGCTGCTCTTCCTCCCATTAAACAGAGGAAGACATGCAAATGGGGATCCTCCCTCAGGCATGAACCCAGCACAAAACCTGTGTCTGCTGCTCTTGGAGAGGAGCTTCTCCTTGTGTGGCCTTTCCCAGCTGAGGACTGACACTGTAGAGCCTGAATCATGGGATTTGGACTCAAAGGCATTTTCATTCTGATGATTTTGCAAGGTAGATTTCAATTTTTAAACTTGTTTTTTGAAAGAGTCTTTGAAATGGTGGATCTGTGTGACTATTGTCTCTAATGACTCTTTGCTTGCAGGTGTCCATTGTGACATTCCGCTGGTGGAGTCTGGGGGAGTTGTGAGACAGCCTGGAGGATCCTTGAAACTCTCCTGCAAAGCTTCTGGATTCACCTTCAGCAGCTATGACATGCATTGGGTCCGCCAGGCTCCAGGAAAGGGGCTGGAGTGGGTCTCAGCAATTAGTAATGATGGAAGTGGCACATACTATGCAGACTCTGTGAAAGGCCGATTCACCATCTCCAGGGACAATGGCAACAGCCTGCTGCACCTGCAGATGAATTCCCTGAAAGCCGAGGACACAGCCACGTATTACTGTGCAAGAGACACAGTGAGGGAGAGCAGTGAGAGAGCAGACAAAAACCTCCTCTCCAGAGAGTTCTGGTGGAGAATGACAGAGAGGGAACTCCAGAACTCTGAGCACAAGGAGCCCAGTTACAACAACATGTGAAGAGGGAGGCTGACAAGAGTCTTTTCAGGGTCTGTGATTTTCTCACAAACCCCAGTGAACGTCCCTCTCTCTGTCTCAATCCCTTTTTGTCTCTGCCGCTCTTTCCTGCTTCTGATAAGCAGAGGCTCAGGGAGGAGACGTATTCTCGTAATGGTTTATGTATTTTGTATATCGTGACTCTAATTTCTCTGACGTTGTCAGACATAAAGCACAGACGAGGTCACATAACAAATGAGGAATCACTGAACATTCACTACAGGAATCCTGCAGGGTTTTCATACACTCTGAGCACAGGGAAGCACACTTGGGTGGGGAAGTCAGCTGGTGTGCTGAGTCAGTCTGGGGGAAACCTTTAAAAACCTTTTTTTTTTTTTAACCCTTACACAGGCAGCTGCCTAAGAAGGTGGGATTCGCGCTCTCAGCCTCTTTTCATTTCAATCAGAGTTTCAGTGATTCTATCAGAATGTCTTTTGACCTCATAGGAAGATGCTTGCTGTGGTCTAAACAAGCAGGATTTATGGAAGGTCCTCCCAATGCTTCTCTAGGGATGGGAGTGGAATAAACTCCTTTTAACTTCCATTTCTGAGTTTCCTTAATTTAATTAGGGTTAAGTCTAGATGCTCTGTTTAACATGTAACATATGTATAAATATGTGTGTATGTACATGTATCTTTCTGTGTGTGCTCATATTGATCTTTCCATGTATGTCTTCATCCATATTTGTGCCTATATGGGAGGAACCTAACTGGAGGGAACATGAGGTTCAACCAGACTTTTCATATGATCAACATCTTATTCCTTTTGTCCCTGTGGAGGGGGTTTCCATGCTGGCTTGCACAGCTGTGAGGCCTTTGTGGTGGCCTTCACTGGGGCTGGGCCATGTGGGAGGCCTGTGCTGGGGTCTTGGGACTTGAGACTTGGTCCTGCTTGGGGCCTCCCTGTGCACCTGTGCTAGGGGCAGGGCCTCACTGGTGCCTGTGCCAAGTTGAAGCCTTGTTCCTGTCGGGGTAGGGCCTGGCTTAAGCCTTGCTGCTGGCCTTTGCTTTGTTTTTACATCATTTTTCTGCATCTCATCTGTATCAATGAGAACTTAGCTTGACTTAGGACAGGAAGAATAAATTTTTGGAAGACTGTCGGTGGCTGACAGGCCCAGTGCAGTCTTAGTCTGTCTTGTGATAATGAACACAGACCATTACATAACAGGGACAAATTATTGTATTTAATAAATAAGGGAAGGTGAAAAGGGGATTTGGGATCATCTAAACTAAGGTCAATCTACCTAAACCCACCAGATCTAAATATCTCTTCACAGAGATTTCTTCTGAGTGAATTTCCTACAGTAATCCTCCCTAACTGCCTAAATCCCCAAGCCCTGATCTTAACTAAACCTACAATTAGCCCCCCCTCCTAACCCCCTTAGCTAGATTTAAGAAAAGGGTCTGTGTAAGCCTTTGATAGGACCAGGGAAGGTCTTTGATCCCAAAAGATCCAGACCTGAACTCACAATCACTGCAGATGGTTCAGGTTCACCAGGAATTGCCTTGATGAAATACAGCAAGCAGGAAAAGTCAGGATTAGTCACCAAGGAAATTTGCCGCCACTACCCCCATATATTTGTCAGAGAGACAAATAGGTTTAGTCCCATCCTAACCCTACCTTCAAAATTCCAGAATCTCCCTGCTGGTCTCATACCACTTTTCTCTGCAAACTTATACACTTTCCTACATAATTTGACTTTCCTTATAACAAGGCAGTGGACCATAGCTTACATTAATGAGCTGACAGAACTAATACAACTGGTAGTTGAAATGGTTTCAGATATTGTCCAACTGGCTATCTAGGCAAGATATTCTAATAAAGGAATCCTAAGGAGTTGGGAACACTTTCCTTTGAACATTTGGCAGCCTACACATTTGGGGTGGATGTGCAAACAAGCTAACATATGTATCCAGTCCAGATTTTCTGGCCAGATATCTGATCCACATGTCCATACCAGAGTCCTGCCTCCACTGACCATCCCTATAAATGTTATAAGTTGTAGATAAGAATCCCACACTGACTCTGTCTAAAATATTCTTTGTCACCTACAATGCTATTTAGCAGGGTTTTTAATGTTCATATTCCCATATGTTCTATCTTAAATAAAAACTTAATTTGTTATCATAATACTGAGAGAAAAGGGAAGGGAGAGATAGAATGGGGTAAATTATATAACAGAAAGAGCCATCAAAAAATCATTATAGAGAGGGGAAGAAAAGGGCTGATGGGCAATGTTTAAATTTTACCCTCATCTTAATTGGATAAGAGAAAGAAAAACAAATATACTCATTGGGATTTAAAATTATATCTTATCCTACAGAGAAGTAGGAGGGGAATAAGACAAGGGATGAGGGTGATAATTGGAGAGAGGAAGAAGTAGGAGGGAGTTATAAAAACAAAATACTGGAAACTCAGGAATATTCCAAGCCTGCCAACTAAGTATTCCCTCTTAACCTTCATTACAAATCACTGACACAAATATGAAAAAAAAAATCCCTTACAGCCTTGCCCAAAACTCATCAAGGTTCAAATCATCTAGAATTAGTGTTAAGTCTAAATTCTATGTTTAACATCACTACAAAGATGTATTCTATATAAATATGTGTTTATGTATCTTTATGTGTATGCTAATATCTTTCAACATATATTATTATATCTCTTGTTTTTTAAAAGCGATTGTTCAAATGTCCTTTATCAAATATAATTTTATTGTTCTAAATGTGGACAGTATGATAGATGGCAAAGGATAAGTTAAATATTTCTGATTTTCTGAAATAGCTTAAATTTTTATGCCTCCATGAATGTCCAGGTTTGTATAGATATTGTTTAAAGAAAAAAATAGTTTGTTTGCTTTTCTAATGCAATAATTAGAGATTTTTTCCCAGAATTATATTTAGGTCCCTAACATTAATTTTTTTTTGGTTGATTAAAAGGGGAACGTTGAAAACCCTCAGTATTGTAGTTTTACTCTCTCTTTATTCCAATATTTTGTTGATTTTTCCTTTTAAATATTAAATATTATGCATGTGCACGTATATGTATATGTTACATACATGATTATAAATTTATACATATGTTTTTGTTAAAAATTATTATTAATTTAATGACTCTGGTACCTTCATAAAATCTTACTCTGGAAATTGCTTTGTGGGTCCTTGAGCAAAGGTGAGAACTATGGGTATTGGGCTTACAGGAGGGCCTTTGCTGACTAAGAACTATGCAGATAGCTTCTTAGAGAGGTGGCAAAGTTTAATGGGTTGAGGTCTGCAATTTATAGGGTAAATGATGTAGGTAAGGGGATAAGGTAAGCTTCATGCAGAAACAATGATAAATAATGATTTACAAGATAAGGACAATGGAAATGAAGTACTTTAGTGATTCTCAATAGGAATTTCTATAGGTAATAGATCACAGGTCCAAATTTTCAGGGAAATGTTTGGCTTCAGTGGGTAGAATAAGGACAACCAGTTTTTTAAAAAAAATATAAAACTTTTAATATACAAATTTCATATGCAACAGTAGCCACAGAGACAAAGGACAGACTAGAGGAAAAGAATTGACAGCTTAGGGGATGCTTCCATGTGCATGGTGCCCTCTTTTCCTTTGTCTCCAAAACACAAAAACCACCCTACCCTCCCATAGCCTGAGAGATAACATGGCCCCAGAAATGGTTAAGTTCAGCCTTTTGAAATTAACTCTTAGAGTTAAAGAGGGAGTGGGGAAGATTTACAGTGAACATGTTTCAGTTATTCCCTGCCCAGAAAAAATCAGTTGTTTAGTTCCTTATCATATCCTCTGATCTGGCCAAGATCTGAGAGCAATGAGTCATGCTTGGGTTTGTAAAAAATATACTCGAACTCTGGACTTCAATCCCCAGAAACCCTCGCTCCACTTCCCCAGAATGCTTTGTATTCTCACGTGGGCCGAGAAGGAGAAGGAATTTAAGCTGATTGCAAAGGCTTTTGTGTCTTTTTTGGACTTCCATTTTCGAGCAGACGTGGCTCTTTCCATAATGTAGGTGAGGTCTTGTCTAGGCCTCTCTGGCCTAGGCACATTTTTCTTATCCTGTATTTTCTTTAATCCTTAACTTTTAATAAACCTTATAAAAATATAATACTCCTTGCCGAGAGAAACTAATTTCTATCTGCCTCAGATCCCTCAGTCTCCCCTAAATTTTAATCTTTACATTTTTGGCGACTTAATGGGAGAAAAAACTCTCAATCTTCTGATTTCTTTTCTAATCTTTAGTCCAGCTTTTAATATCTAGTGCCTAGAAAATTTTTTGAGCCACATTTCTCTGGCCGAGTTTTTTTTTTTTTACCCCTGCAAAGCTGCTGCTCGTTCCAGCCATTAGCTCCCAGCCCTGCCTGCCTGCATGTCTGCCTGCCTGCTGCCGCCATCCCCTTTGGACTGCCCACCCCAGCTGCCCACTCTGCTCAGCCCTGCTTGTCTGAGACCTGGCTCTGGCCCCGGCCCTGCCCACCCCAGCGGTCTTTCTCTTGCTCACCTGGCCCACGTGATTCAACCAAGATTGCAATCACCAGGTGACCTGCATGCCCAACAAGCCCAGATCCTTGGTTGATAACAAAACAGGGGGTGGGGGGGTTGGCTCCATGCGGGAGGCCTGGGCTCCACATGGACTGGGACAGGAGGAGGTATCAGAGCAGGGGAGAGAGAAAAAGGGAGAGAGAAGAAACAGACTCTTCAAACAGAAACTTAAAAAGCAACGGACTGTTTAAAAGGATACCTTTTGACTGTTCTGGTAATTTCACTGATTTCACCTGCATGCCAGAAGAAAGATTCAGTCCAAAGATTCAACTTTGAAGGGGCAAATGGGTGGCTAAGAGAACTGATAGCCAGGCCTAAAAACATGCGGTCCTGGGTTAAAATCTGGCCTCAGATACTCCCCAGCTGTGGGGCTCTGGGTGGGTCCCTTAACCCCCATTGCCTAGCCCTTACCACTCTGCCTTTGGACAATAGACATTTAAATGGATAATTAAAAACAAAAAAAAAAACCCAAGGAACTTTAAAGACTGGAGGTTATAAATTTTAAGGCATTTCAGACTCCAATGGCTTATGAACATCTCTGTATTCAATTGTATTTTTTAAGGTTTAACTTTGTGATTTTAAGTTCATATATTACTGGATTCAGTATTATTCTGTTATGCTGTTCATTTAATGTACTGAGTTAACGACTGTTAAATTCTGTTGTTTTCCCCCTATAACTGTGCTGAACAAATATTATTGTAATTAATCCCATATTAAAAAAAACAGCCTTTCCATTTTGACTTTGTAAATTATCACATAGAGGATAGATGGACTTCAGGACTGGTTACAATTGTAGAACAACCTTTGGAAAATTAATGTGCTAAATATCTCAACTGATTTTAAGGGTTTTTAAATTATGATTTTTGTAATTTTTTTTAACAATATCTGGTTATTTTGCCTGCCCCTACCACGAGGTAAGGCCAATTCTAGCTGAAGTAAAATACATTTTATAACCCCCAACCTTCCCACATGTGAATGGAAGTTAGGAAGTTAATCTCAGGGCATTTGTATCCCTAAAAAGCCTCCAAAAAGGAACACCCCTTTATTTATACTTTCAGCTCACTATTTTACTTCCACCAGAATGATATATAGATTTTTTGATTATGTTCTTAACCCAAGATGAGTTTTACTTTGTTTTAAAAATATATTTGTTATCAAGGTTGAAAGATTGCTATGATTGTAAAAACTTGTGACAAATATCCATTAATTCATAGGTTTTAAAAAATGCCATACAGCAACTTATGTGAAATATGAAAGTGTGTTTGTTTGCTATTGTAACTAATTGGGCTATTGAGAATTTTGGGGATATTGATATCTACACATTTGTACTATTGTTCAATTCATTTGCCTCATACTTACAGTGGAGCATGGCCAGATATTAAGAAGAAATGGATCTCCTTTTTGGTGAGAAAGCCTTGTAATCTTTATTTTCTTAGCTGACACAATGTGTCAATGATTATAAGCTACATTCTTGAATTTTAAAGCTTTTTTATTATTATATTTTCTTGCATGTGCAATATACTATTTCAGTTTTTTCTCTCCTTTTTATATTTGAAGCACATTTCACCAGCATTAAGATTTTCTTTAACCTTTTGATTTTTCAGTAATATAAGTTTAAGATACATTTGCCAAAGCAAACCCCCCAAATCTTGTGACTATAAAAATGATGCCACTAATTATTTAAAAAATTATGGGACTTTGCTTAATGATTCTGTCTGATTCCAGGACAAGATATACACACAAGAGCTATTGCACAGAGCCAAAGAAAAGCCAATCCAGGATGGATTGATGCACTTCCAGGCCAATACAAAGGTCTTGAACCTAGTGTGAAGACTTGAAGTTACTGTGTTTAACATTGTTAGACATAGGCTTTCCTTGTGTCCACACTCACTCTCAAAATACTCACAGACGAGTATCCCTGAAACTTTGGCTCATATAATCTGGTCCCCTTTTCCGTCTTTCATAGTGTGGTACCTTTCTGTAGTCCTGGCTACTGGCTGGGTAAATGCATCATTGCTTCGATCATTTTGATTGGGCCCTGATTCAGGACCTGTTATAGATTTATTTTCTTTTCACTTGGAATTTTACACATAAGACTTTGATAATCTATATTTTCATCCAGTATTTTCTTTTTTTATTTGGATTTTCTGATGTCTTTTTAATATTTCTTGCACATTGATTCATATACCTCATATCTCAGTCATGCATCCCTAAGTGATCCTGTATTTGTCAATCACCCTCTTCATGGAGTGAATGTAAAAAAAAATATATTATTTTAAATTGCAAAGTTTAAATTCCTTTTGAGAAGAATTTTAGGTAAAGAAAGATGATACCTCTCTGAATCCAGAAACTGAACTGTTGGAGAAGCCACCATGAAGAAGCCTCCAGACCACAACCTGCACAAGATCAAAAGGGGGAAATGTAAAAAATAGCCTCGAACTCTGGACTTCAATCCCCAGAAGCCCTTGCTCTACTTCCCCGGAATGCTTTGTATTCTCACATGGGCCGAGAAGGAGAAGGGATTTAAGCTGATTGCAAAGGCTTTTATGTCTTTTTTGGACTTCCATTTTCGAGCAGACGTGGCTCTTTCCATAATGTAGGTGAGGTCTTGTCTAGGCCTCTCTGGCCTAGGCACATTTTTCTTATCCTTTATTTTCATTAATCCTTAACTTTTAATAAACCTCATAAAAATATAATACTCCTTGCCGAGAGAAACTAATATCTACCTGCCTCAGATCCCTCAGTATCCCCTAAATTTTCATCTTTACAGGTTGGGATGCCACCAATAAAAGGAAGAGGATGGCCTCATCTTTAAATAGTCCCTCAAAATCCCATTCTTGGCACCTAAGGGAATGGGCTTTTCCAGGAGTTGGCAAAATGGAAGTAGGAATCAAAAATCTAGCTGGAGAAAGAATGACAATCAACATAGCAATAGCCACTCATCAAAAACTGCTGGAGCCAAAATCTTACCAAGATTATTAATTGGTAACTCCAGAAAGCTAAGGCAAATCACTGTTTGAAGATGGTTGGGGAGGTGAAGAAACTAAGGAAATAACACAACACAAGGGGTAAGGGTAGAATCTCCAGTTATAGGTCAGGAAGCCCATAAGCAGCCAAAAACAAAACAAGAAAAACCCAACCACAGATTGAATATCTCTGCAGAGCCATAGTACCCCAAAAGGCCAAAGGGCCAGAAGAGAAGGCAGAATTCATAATGAATAAAGAGCAAAAGTACCATCTGCTCTGCAGACCTGTAAGAAAACAGGTAGAGTCTCTCTGTGTTCAACTGATGGGCATACCAACAACAGGTTTTTTTTTCCACAACTAAAGTCCTCTAGGCTTTCCCCAGAAATTTTCCAGAATGTAGGGCAAAAGCATTCATTTGGTAGAGATCCAGGTCCATTTTTTCCTATTTAGATGCAGTTCATAGAATTTTCAGGAATGATGCTGGGGGCACAGTCTGGAAGATCTAGTCCTTTGGTTTGGAGGAAAACTCAAAGGGAGCCCCAGGCTGAAGACAGGATCTTGGTTTTCAATGTCCTCTAATTTATCTGTGGTACTGTCCCAGTTGATATGGAATTGAGTCACCTGAGGATTAGAAGCCAAGATGTTTCGCTGGAGCTGAGAGAAGTCTGGTTTCAGGAATGGGTTCTCCTGAAGCTCAGGGTTGGTATATTCATTGTTGACATATTAGCCAACTCGGATGAACTCCTACCCATATTAGGTGCAGGTTATGAGGACCACAGTTACACTCATTGAATCAATGAAGTTTCTGGGATTAGGGAGGCATTAGGGAAAGGCAAACATTTGTCTCCCTGCTGGGACTGGTCCTACTAGCACTGAGTCTAGTATCGGGTCAAACTCCTCACTCTCTGCTGAACCCACATAAATTATTTTCCATTTTAGGTCGTAGGCCAAGGTCTCGCTGCACTTGAAGCTGATCTCGAACTGGAAGGGGCTATGGAAAGGGCTAGGGTTCTCTAGCATGAATACTTTCAGAACAGAAACTTTGGCCATGGTCTCATGGGAGCAGGAAAGAACACCCTCGAGGCCTCTGCAGCTGCCTCTCTCTCTCGTGTACCCTCTGCATGGTATCCACACCAGACTGAGGCGGCATCCCCCTCCCCTGAAGGAGTTGCAAGGTACAGAAGAAGTTTTAGGGGCCTCAAGTGATGCCTAAGTTGTATGACTCATTCTGCCTAGCTGATCTTATTGGGGCCTACTCTCACTACTGGGGGATACCCCAGTATGATGTAGTTTCTGTGTTTCTCCTTTTCAATCAAGTTTATTTTGACTCAACTAATTTTACATTGTGAAAACTCTTTTGAGTTTACTTGAAGCATAATATTTCTGACTCCAGCCCTTTGAAAAATAATTTTCCTCCAATTACATGGAAAAACAATTTTGAAATTTATCTTTTAAAAGTATTTTCAAATTCTCAATCTGATGGAGATTTTACACATGCAATCATGGAAAACATTTTTTCATGTCAGTTATTTTGCAAAGACCTCAGGTAAAAAACGGGAAATGAAATAAAGTATGTTTTGGTCTGCATCCAGACCCCATCAGTTCTTTCTCTGGAGGTAAATGGTATTTTTCATCAATAATTTTTGAGATTGTGTTAGATCATGGTATTGTTGAGAACTAGGCAATTTACAATTGCTCGTCAAAAAATATTATTGCTGTTGTGTACAATGTTCTTTTGGGTCTATTCACTTTACTTTGCATCAAATCATCAAGTCTTTCCAGGTTTTCCTGAAATCATCTTGCTCATCATTTCTGACAGCACAATAATATTCCATCATCAGCATATATTACAACTTCTTCATCCATTCTTGAGTATCGGAACTTAAATTGTATTATAAAGCAGTTATTTTCAAAACAATGTAGTACTGGTTAAGAGATAGAAAGGTGGGTCAATGGAATAGACTGTGGTAAATGAACTTAGCAAGGTAGTCTTTGATAAACCTAATGATCCCAGGTTTGGGACAAGAACCTACTCTTTGATAAAAACTGCTAGGAAAATTGGAAAACAGTATAGCAGAAAGTAAGTTTAGATCAACATGTCATACTCTCTACCAAGATAAATTCAAAATGGGTAAATGACTTAAAAAAAGTAAGGAACTCATGAATAAATTAGTACAAAATGATAATGATACAAAATAGTAAACCTGTCAGATCTATGGGAAAGAATTTAAGAATGTAGTAAACAAAGGAAGATTGCAAAAGGATTTTGCAAAATGAACTTCCATTTGATTGACAGGGACACATGACAGAAGGTCACATAAGTGCCTGAGTCAAGATTCTAAGATCCCAATTGTAAAACAATCTCCTGGGGAAAACTTTTGGAGGAGAGGGGTAGATTTCCATCTTTCAACAAGGTTTTTGGCCCTTTGGAAGATACCAGCTTGAGTGGAGGAAAACCTGCTTGGACTGACTTCTGACAGCTAGACAGAAGACCAAAGAAGAACCACTTCTCTGCTGGACTTACTCTGGACATTTCTTCTGGGATCTTGGCTCATATACTGGTCTCTATTTTGTAAGACTGTGTTTGGGGAAACTGAATTTATTTAGCATAGATAAGTTAGCCATTAAGATAGTTTCAAGGGAATTACTTTTGGGGTAAAGATCAAGAACCTTCCCTTATCCTTTTATCCTCCTTCTCAACCTTCCCATCAATAAATTTAAAATATTTAGATATTTTCTCTCTTGTTATTTCCCCTTAACAATCACACCATAACAAGACAAAGAAGAGAACATTTAAGACAGAGAACATTACAGCATGTAAAATTAATCATTTCAATCATGTTAAATTAAAAAGGTTTTATGCAAATGAATCCAATGTAACCAAAATTAAAAAAAGAGAAGCAACAAACTGTGAAAAAAATTTTATAACAAAAATCTCTGACAAATGTCTAATTCCTCATATTTATAAGGAACTATGTCAAATTGTACAAGAAATCAGCCATTCCCCTATTGACAATAGTCAAGGGATATGAATAGGCAGTTTTCAGATGAAGAAATCAAAATTATTAATAAACACATGAAAAAGTGTTCTCAAACCCTCTTCATTAAAGAAATGCTAATCAAAACAACTCTGAGGTACCACCTCACACCTAGCAGGTTAGTCAATATGACAGTAAAGGAAAATAGTAAATGTTGGAGGGGATATGGCAAAATTGGGACACTAATGCATTCCTACTAGAGTTATAAATTGATCTAACCCATTCTGGAAGGCAATTTGGAATTATGCCCAAAGGTTTTTTAAAAAATACATGCCCTTTGATGTAGCAATTCCACTACTTAGATTTCTACCCCAAAGAGATAAAATAAAAAAGGGTTGTATAAAATATTCATAGTTGCACTCTTTGTGGTGGCAAAAAATTGGAAAATGAGGGGGAGTCTATCTTTTGGGGGGATGTCTGAACAAATTGTGGCATATGATGGAGGTGCAATATTATTGTGCTATAATGAGTGATAAACTGGAGGATTGCTACATGATCTGGACCTCTAGGAAGACATGCAGAGTGAAATGAGCAGAACCAATAGAACATTGCACAGAAAGTGAAACCCTTTGGAACAATCCAATGTAATGGACTTTAGTCCTAGTAGTGATGAAATGATCTAGGATGACCCTGAGGGACTTATTAGAAAGAATGCTATCCACATGGAGAGAAAGAACTATGGGAGTAGAAACTCACTTGACTCATCACTTGTTTATATGGATATATGATTTGGGGCTTTGGTTTTAAAATATTGCACTATTGCAAAAATGAACACTTTAGAAATAGCTATCAACTAACAACATTTATATAACTCAGTGGAATTGCTTGCTGGCTCTGGGAGGGGAGAAGGAAGAAGGGAAGGAAAGAAAATGAATCATGGAAACACGGAAAATATTTAAAAAATAAAAATTAAAAAGGATTTGCAAAAACAATAATATGAGATTAAGAATTACTATTATTTTAAATGTATAGATTAAACAACTGAGGTTGAGAGAACTTAAGTCACTTACTCAGGGTCACACAATTAAATCCTTGAGACAGATTTTATCTCATTTTGCAATACTGAAGTCTAGCAATCTATTCTCAATGCCATCTTTTTATTTACTTTGAAATTATAATTTTTATGTATTCTTTATTGAATGTCATTTATAATTGTCTTATATTGTCTGTAAAAAATGTCAAAACTTTTATTTTCATCAATTGTAATTATATGCTATTTATTGTTCCTGTTATCATTATATTCCATTAATTTGAGAGTTTTCCTAATATTGAATGAATTCTGCATTTGTGTCATATATTTACTTAGAGACATAGCGTTTTTTTGTAATTATGCAACCTTCATTTTTGATTTTTGTTTGTGTGTGGTTGCTTTTTGTATTTACATTGCTGTAGTCATTATGTATACTGTTTTCTTGAGTCAGCTCACTTGTTTTTTTATCAGTTCATATAGAATTTTCCAATTTTTTTTATATCTGTCATATTTATCATTTATTACCAAGTCATATTCCATGAATATAAATGAATTTTCCACAATAGTTAGCTAGACTTCAATCAATGGGTATGACAGAAGAGTATCTTTCTTCCCACACAATGTCCTTTCACTCTACCTTCCTTAGTCTGACCTGGTACAACTTCTTGTGCAACTTGCCTAGCCACAGTTTTCTTGAAGCAGCTTTTTGGTCAAGTGTTTTAAAATATTTCCAGCTTCATGTAGTCTGGACTTCTCAGACTTGGTGGGTGCCTGAGGCCACCATGCTTGCAATACTGTGATGACTTATTGACTGGACACATTTCAAGATGGAGATGAGGAGGTTCCTGTTACTAGAAGCTAAGTCCTATAGTATACTTCTTGCATATTCTTGCTGCATTAGATCAAAGACAACCTTCTCTTTGAAAAAATGCTCATTGGTCTGCAAAAGGTCTGCAAGTGCTTTATTTTGTCCCAGGATCAAAATAGAACTTAAAAGCTATTCACTTTGAAGATGTTCTGGCAATCAGTTTAACTGATAATTTGGAACAAGATGGTGTCAAGGCTCATATTGTGGTTCAATTGGAAGAAAATCCAGAAAAGATGGAGGAGGGCAGTCTGATCAGTTGATATGACAGTATGTGACAGATGGTCCTGTCTGTGGAACTGGCAGCCAAATCCTGCTCAGCAAATGGATTACCTCAGTGTATACTGGAGAAGGCTGACCAAGATGATAAGTAAAGCACCAAGACCATTGGTTGTATAAGTTGCACTGCCAGCTGAGACACATTGAACCTTACCTGTTTTTCAGCTCTCATTCTTAGCACTATTTAATGAAAGGTGGACTTGCCTGATGAGAATAAGGGCTTAGAGTACCTAGCTACATATCCACTCATATATCCTTCTTTAGAGTTCCTGGAACATGCTGAGATAGGTACAATGAGTTTGGCAGAGAACAGATATGTGGCAGAAACTTGAGATCTCCTTCCTTTGCTTAGACGATCTCAGGTTGATCCTATAAATTCTCAGAGGAAACAGGCATTTACACAAGAGTACAACAAGGGTACAATATTTTCACCCAAGAGTTGAGGTAGTTGCAGGAATCGAAGTTCGTGGAATAATGGATTCCAATGGCATGGCCTACTACAGTCAATGTTGAGAGGATTTCTGTTTTGGACATATCCTAAGTGTGCTCTATGGGGATGCCCCTTTGTGGAATAAATTAAATTAAATCTTATAGTTTTTTTGGGCAACTAGGTGAGATAGTTGATCGAGTATCAGGCCAGAAAACAGAAGGGTCATCTTCCTGAGTTCAAATTTTATCTCAGAAATTTACTTGCTAAGTGACCCTATCCAAATCACATAATCTATATGAAGCAGAAGAAGAAAAGGGCGCAGCATCTCTGCCAAGAAGACCCCAATGTGTCCAGAAAGAGGGAGAAAATTCTTGTGTTCTAAATAACAATCGTAACTTCTATTAGGTAATTCAAATAGTGAGTTTCTAACTCCAGGCCTTCTAATAATGAAATTCCCCTACAGCCAGTATATATATACTGGCATATCTATCTATCTATCTATCTATCTATCTATCTATCTATCTATCTATCTGAATTGGTAAGGGAGGAAGTGAAATTCCTGATGGAAATTAGGTAGTCTTTACTGATGTAACTAGTTTTTATAGATATATTGATTACTTGATATTGATATCCAGTCTCAAGGAATATCACATCCTAAATTCTCAGTGGAACCCCACCAGATAGCTTCAGATTTTATTTCCCCAATCACACAAAATTTATTAGTTGTGGAGACCCCAAAGGACTGCAAGCAGAGCTCAGAATATGCTACTACTATTTGATTCCTCATGTCCAAGAAGAAATATGAGATTAATTTTGGACTTTTTCAGGCTTTGAAAAATTCTCACTTCCCACTTGAATATTCTAATGTCCTCCATGCACTAAGTTACCCACAAGTTTATTTCATTCATGTGCTGTTTAGTTAAGAGTACTGCCTTGAAAGATGAACAATTTTTCCATTTGGGACTTAATGACCCTATAATGCCTATGTTTCCAAAGGATTCTGTTCATAAAGTAGGCTGGGTATAGCAGGAACCTGAAAAGAGTGGTCAGAATAAGGTATCATAAAGATCTAAAGACTCAAGTCACTCAGATTATCCACTCCCAACATGACTTTTTAAAAACAGTTGATTGCCTGGAACTAGGTTCTACTTTGAATTAGGAAGGACAAGAAACAAAGGAAGTTCAGGTTATCAAAGAGGTCAGGGTGGAATGCAAGATAATACTTAGCAAACTGGGGATAAGTGAATTAAGGTTCATGTAAAACTTAACAACCCCTGACTAATCTAAGTATTGTCTCTGATTACAGGTACCTGTATTTGTGATAAGGTTTGTTGATTCTCAAATAAGAACCTATTGTGAAAGGAAATAACTATTGTATCTTGTAAGCTATATAAACTAACTATATATAAGTCTGATACAGCTTCCACTAGGGAAGGCTGTCCCAGCTGGTAGATTCCTTATTTTTTTTCTATCAATAAATCATGGTTCCAATGAATGAAATTCTGGGTGTCAGGATTTGCTTTATGAATTTCCCCACTTCAGATGGCTTCTGACAATGGGCTTACTCTCTAGATGTAAATAAACAAGATTGAAATCACCATCTGACTGATTATTTGATTTAATTGTTGATTGGGGTAAAGGATGTAGGGTCCGAGAAAATCCCCCCAGGAATGGAGACAGGGAGACAATGCAAGTAAGCAAAGGGTCACTGTTTATTTCTAGCACACTAGGGCTGCTCCAAAGAAGGAGTTATGCTGACTTGGCTGGGGGAGCATCTTTTATAGCGTAAGCATAGGAGGATCAGGATGAGAATAACAGGCTAATTCAGTTCGGCCATTGCAGTTGGCTAAGGGGTTCACAATGCAGGGAGTGTCTGGCCAGTGGTTAGGCTGACTTGGGCAGGAATTTTCCCCTGGCCCCAGAGGGAGGTTGTTCTGACCTCCTTCATTCCCCACTTCTACTGCACATGAGGAATCTTCCTCATGAGACCATATCCTCATAAGGGGATTCAGTGGAAGTCAGAGTTTGATATTGCTGATGAAGGACCATAGCTGGACAGTATTAATGTGATCCTTGACAAAGGCTATTAGGCTAATAGGCAATTAAGAATGCATGGAACTAGCCCTGGATGATCAGCATAAAAGCAAAGAATCCTTAGGCTAGGAGTCATGAGGATGCAAGGGAGCAGAAGAATTTCCCTGTCAATAGTCTGTCTGAGTTTCTAGGGGTACAATGCTCATGTCATCTCTCCCTTCTCCAAATATCTAAGGGAAAGTGGGTGATGGTCTCAGTCTTCTGTAGCTTCTTCAGAGCTGACAATGGTTGTAGCGCTGTCCTTGCCTATTGTCAGCAGAGAGGTATTGACTATAGGCAATGTCCAGGGCTTCAGGCTGGAATGGTGGCAGAGGTTACAGGGGCATCTGGGTGACTCCCATGAGTGCTTTTACCCTAGAAGCAACTAGAGAAGTGACAAGGTTACAAATGCAAAGTCCACATATCCCACAGGGGAGTAGCCAAAACTTGAACAGGGAGGGAAAGGCTGTGGACACAGGGTGTTTAGGGGTGTGTCCTCCATGAATGCCTGGGTCCTAGGTAGGTGGGGACCTGCTTGGAGATCTGAAGAATGTCCAGCAACTGCTTCCCCCAATTCAAGACAGGTCACAAGATGGAGAGTCAGCCCTTAAAAGAGAAGTGTAGAAACTAGGACTGGGGCAAAAAAATAGAACACCAGATAGAAACAGATAAGCCAATAGACTTCAGAAATTATCTTCTGACAGAAATAGATCCCTTTAGGAAATTGGATGCCTGAGTTCTCTGCAGAGTTGGTATGTGATGTTTCTGTTAAAGAATATCCTTTTGCAAAGTACACATTAGCTATAAACAATTATAAACACTTGAGTAACAATATTTTACAGATGTATTTCTTTACCTCAAATTCTGGGGAAACTCGAGAAAGCTGTTGAGCTATATTTCCAAGCTCAAGATCCAAACTTCAACTGTGGTAAATTAAGGCTACAAATACAAGCCAACTCTTAATAAACTTCACCTACTTCTCAAAGTATGTTCCCTAACAATTTAAGAATTTTCAATAGTTAAAGTTGTTTGAGGAAAAGGAAACTTTAATTTTACAATTGGCATTATGTACTGATTATGGGAATTTGTCACAAAGGAAAAGGTCAACAGGGAAAATATTTCCTCAGTCCCAAGGGACACATAGTGAGGGCTTCACGTACAAGCCAAAGCTATCACTGGCTCATGTCATCATTGTATCACTCAAGGACTAACAGCCTAGATCGTCAAAAAAAGTCCATTCCCAAGTGAGCCCAGAATATGCCTCTGTAACCATTCCAGGACATTCTCTGTCCTTCATGTACTTTGTCACCATTAGATTCCAGAAACCTTCTTTTTCCTGAAAAGACAAGTCTCACCCATTATTGCTGAGAGATATTCTGCTTATCAGTAGTCCAGAAACAAATTTCCATACCCTCAAACAAGACTTTTGCACTCTATAAGAATTTCTTAAAGCCTATGAGTCTTCATTATAACAGTTATTCTTACATATTTTGGCAATAATTAATTTATCACAATTTAGTCACAAGACATGAACAGGAATGTTGAATTCATTAGTTCTACAGTAAATACAAAATAGGGATAGATCATGGCCTTAGCTTTAAACAATTAAACCCATTTTTCCTTTAAACCTCTTATGATGGAAGGATAGATAAGGATGGAATGCAGTCTTCTTGAGGCTATGCTGCTAAAAATCCATTTTGCAAAACTGATCTGTGGCTTTTCTATACAGACTGAAATCTTACTGTCTGACAAAATTAAAATTAGGATGTTATTTTCTAAACCCACATTTATACATGATCACAATTTTGAAATAAAATCCCAATAAAGAACTCTAATAGAGTGATTTAAGCATAACTTCCTTCTGGCTAGCAGACAGGGAAAGGAGATTTGTCAGGTCTTCTTATAGGAATAGCCCTGTTTATCCCCAAAATAGGATAATTAATAGGTTGTTTTATTATCTGAATACATGTTTATCTCTAGATCACAAATTCCTTCCTATACATTTTGTACATTTTAAAAACAATTCATATAACCTTGTCAAAGACAACACTATTTAGAAATTCCCTCTTTTGCAAAATACCAAATTCTTAGTACTTGTATTATTAAATCCCAATCACAGATTAACCACTTAAAAACTTCTTGTGTGTCATATGATTCCTTGTTGCTAGTTCTGACAGCACATGCATTAAAATAACATCTGATTTGAAAAATCCCAAGTTTAAATTCTAGAATAAGTTCTTTTCTACAACATAACAACTTTTTCTGGATGACTTTTCCATCTACAAAGTAGCCAGTACAATTTCTGTCTTTATAGAATAAAACATTCCCTCTCTGTGTCAGGCTGGCTACCAATCACATTTAGACAATTCTCAAATTCACTGAAACAATTATGCATTGTAAGATCTAACAAAACAAACTTCTAACCATGAGTTTTGCTGTGCTCAATAAAATCTGGCTAACATTTCACATTTAACTGACAAAGTTACCACAATACATGGAATTACATTTGAACCATATCAAAATCAGTAGCAATACTCCCAAGTTGTATGCATCAACCCTTAGAATTAATCTTAAGTGGAAAGTGCCTTTAATTGTGGAGTAAGAGACGAGACTGAAGTCTCACTAGTTGTCTTTCTGTTCAGAATCAACCCTCTTCTTCCTTGCAACAGATGAGGGAGTTAGATCTGATCAGGGAACTGATAGTTTCCAAGTTGCCTGTTTTTCTTATCATCTCTTCCTGGATTTCTCGGTGGGCCCTTGTTTTAAAATCTAAGCAAAGAGTAAGGGGCTTCTATCCATATTATGCCCTCTTTCTTGTAAGGTATGTCCAATTATTGCCACCTGGTGTTAAAATTTAGGCTATCAAAAAGCCACTTTCCTCATTTTTTTCTTGATGGTGCTCAGCTATTTAACATGAGAGAAAACAGATAAAACAAACAAAAAACCCTGGAACCATCAGCCTGACCATTTGTTTGGACAGGGAGGGCCATTGTGGAAGAAGGGGAGTTATTCTTGGGGTTAGGGGAAGAGGGCCTGCCTCTTCCTGTTGTTCAATGTGCAAGAGTGGGGGTAGGTAGTGGAGGCACCTCTGGCTGCACAGCCATGCCTCAGTGGAATCAGGAGGAAGGGAAAGGGGTGGTGATTCTGAAGGGGTTAACACAGGAGGGGTTGGGGTCGGTGTCTTGGCCACCAGGATGCTAGAGGGGTTGGCAGCCAACACCAGAGGATGGACCCAGGGAGGGGGGTCCAAGACCACATCCTGCCAGGTCAGGATATAGGGCATTTGATCGGGGTGGCCATTAGGACCTGGACCCAGGACCTGGGCACAGACAGAATTCACAACCTCCTTATTCCAGGTCCCTCCCCTGGGCCATCTGACACTGAGTAAGGCCATTCTGACTCACAAAAGGTTTGGAATTTAGCCCCATTGATCTCCACAGAGAGATTGTGAGCCCTGACTTTAAAGTTGGGCCAGTGAGCTAAAACTAGGGACAGAGAATTAGAGGGAACTTGGCCCATTTTTAGGGCTACAGAGACACAGATAACAAAAAGAACAAGACAGTCAAAGAGACAGACAGCAAGTTCTCTGGAGAAATAGAAAGAGAACAAATAGTATGAGGGTCTCTTATTTTTCGGATAGCCAAATGTATTGGTTTGACTGATGAGACCCAGGATGCTGGTCTGGGTTAACTCAGAAATCTAGTTTGTAGTTTGTACCAGTAGAGGAACCACGTACTAAACTGGTCCACACTTACTCATAGTGAAACCAGATCACTTAGCGGGATTGAACTTGACAATAGGCCCTCTTCATATAAATAGGAATATTAAATGCAATTTCCTCACAGGCTTGTTGAAAAAATCAGTGATATGATATTTGTGAAAAGTGCTCAGCACAATGGCTGGCAAAAAAATAGAGTTGGTGATATATAAATATCCAATCCCTCATCCTTTCCCTCCCAGGAAAGCACAAGATTGGAAAAAGAATCTCTCCATTAGGGTAAGAACCTATAAAGGAATTGTGCCAATTCTGCAAACTGGATAAAATTTCTTATGGGGCATAACAATGTCCATGAGAAACATATGCTAAACAACTGTGTGGGGTTTTCCTTAATGGACTTCCCTGACCAGCAGGGTCCCACAAGGGAAGGGGCTCACCTTTGTGATGGGACCCGAGGAGAGGTAGGAACCGAGAACCAGGGTGGAAATGAAAGACACGGACAAGTCAGTAGTTGGATAGGGCAGGCAATCCCTATGATACTCCCTTTGATAGGAGAGTATGAGTACAAAGGAACAGGAGGTGGATGAGGAGATTAAGATAGGAAATGCAGGCCTAGATGGTTACAGCCTCGGGGAAGGAGAAGGTCAAGAGGAGAGAGAGTCATTGAGTCGCCCAGTGGAGCTCCATGAAAGGGAGAAAGGCCAAGAGGCAAGAGGAAGTTCATGGGATTGCCTCTGAATTTTATTCCTGTCCTGCTTGGGTGGTACTCCCAAGCATGTAGTAACCACATCACAAAGTATAGACAATTAAGATTGGGTGGCAAGGTAGAGGGAACACCTTTGGGCGTGTAGATTCCAAACCGCGCTTTCCCGGGGAATTGAGTCCGAGCATGTTAATGAGTTTGTCTTAGCCAAGGGCCACATGGCCAGTTCAAGGTTACATTCACAAGCCTCATTGGTATAACCTTATGCTTGGAGACACAGTAATCATACAGTCATTTATATTTCATAGATGTGAATATGCTTGGGATGCTACACAACTGGATTGGAGCTGTTATACAAACAGTAAAGGCTGGGAAGTGGGTTCAGTTTTTAATTGGATATTGAAGGATGACAACACACTGTATTGGTCACAGGACCCTATCATTCAGAATGAGGTCAATTATCTACCTAAAATAAACATTAACCCAATAAAAGAGAATTATTGAAGTGAATGTGATTTTTTTTAAATTAAAAACTATGAACAAACAAGCATAAAATAAGAAGAAAAGATACATTCTAGAAAAAATCTATAGAAATGATCATCAAAATTGAAGATTAGTTCTTTAAAAAGACTTAAAAAATAGCAGGAAATAAAATAAACCAAACAGAAAATGTAAAATTGCAACCAAGCAAGAAGAAATTAAAGGAATTAATCATAACCCATCAAGGACCATTGAATATTCATAAAATCAAGTAGTTAATTGTTTTGGGGGAAAATATGTACATGAATGACTAGTGAGTATATAAAAACAAAAGAAGTTCCAGGAGAGAGCACACTAGTGTCTAGAGGGAAGTAGATCAGAGGTGATGAGGACCATTTTATATTTTATTCCTTTCTTTAAGAGTGACTGAATACAATGTTAGGTACTATCAGTTAACTGTGATAGTTAGAAAAGTCTATGTGAGACACTGAGAGGGAACTAAGAGAACTACTTTACTAAGGAGATTTTGAGAGTTAATTATAGAAAGAGTTTATGAGAGACCAGAACACCAGAGGTTCTTAATCTGATGCCCAGGAACTTTTTGTTTGTTTGAAATTAATGATTATATTTCAATATCATTGGCTACCTTTGTAATTCCTTGTATTTTGTATTATGCAAAAATAAAACATGATTCTGAGAAGAATATATAGACTTCAGAACATCTCAATGACATGTATCTACTCTATTTCAATGTAAAGGGATTCCAGGATATAAATAATTTATAATTGAATCTAATTAATTGTAAAGTTTCACTATACTTTCACATCTGACTACACTGACTTTACTGTTTCATGTCCATGACATCCATCTTCTGTTGTTCTCCTGTCTTTGAACTGGTCATCTCCATACCTGCAATGTCTTTCCTAACATTCATCTCTTAGTTTCCCTGGCTACTTTTACATCTCAGTTTAAATATAAACTTCTATTGAAGGTCCTTTGTTGTTGCCTGGGTCTAAAACTTCTGAAATTAATCCTCGTTATCTCTTCATGTATGTTATATATATATGGTTATTTATGTGCTGTCTCTACATTAGAATGTGGGTCCTTTGAGGTCAAGTTGTGCTCTTCTCTTTTTTTCCTGTATCATCAGCATTTTCCACCAGTGCTTGCTTATTAAATGATTTTACAATGATTTATACTATTTGTCATGGAGTTGGATTAAAGAAAACGCTTCAGAAGAAACAGGAATATTGTAGTGATTAAAATAGTGGGTGTCATAAACTGTGGCAGATAAAAGAGTATTTGGCTTAAATTGTGACCACAGAAAATATGGTTTCAAGACAGTGTCTTGTTTTAAATCAAATATAAGGTGGTCGCAAGGGAAAAAATTCCCAAATATTAAATATACCCAAGACAGCTGAGTTTTATAGAGATTTTAATTAATACAAATGAGGAATTAAAGAAGGAGAGAGAGAGAGTAAAAGGGAATAATGAGAAAAAAAAGCTAGGCCAGCTTAGGCCAGCCTTAAGAGAGAGAGATCAGTCAGTCTTCAATCCACTCACCACAAGATTTGTCCCAAGAAAATTCTAGTGTTCAGAGAGACACCAGTTGAGCTTCCTCCAATTCAGCTTTTCCCAGCTGAATCTCTCCAGAGAGAGTTCTTCTGAGACCATCTCCAAGAGAGTCCAGAGAGAGAGAGTCTTCTGACAGTCCCTTCTCTCAGATTTTCATCTCCTTTTAAAGGGAATTTTCTCCTATGTCACCTCCACTAAGTTCTCACATCTACCAATCACAGTAGACATTTTCTAAAGGACAGACCATTCTTAATTCACACCTAAGTAGGCTTAAACATTTGATTAACCTGATCACACCTGAAAAGAACCTCTGAGTAAGTTCTCACCTCTTTGCTCCTTGTAAATTCACAAGTTTCCTGACCTTTATAGGTACTTAGCACCCTTTTGTGTTAGATCTAAAAATAGGCACAGCTTAAGAACTTTTGCCCTACTATAAGTATGTGTTTAAGTATTTTTCATTGTTCAGCAAGGAGTTTCTTCCCCTAAAGCATGCTTAAGTAGGGGTGGACTAGAGGTCTCACATTCCTGATCTAAGTTCCTTCATTGTTTAAAGTGGGCAATGGTCTTAACCAAGTATTCTGAAGTAGGGTCTGAGAATTTTTAAGGTTCACAGTATATATGGCTCATGTTGTGAGATGACTACACCACTTCCACACACATTAACAACTCATTTCAGGACCGGCCAGCAACACAAAAGGAACTAATGAGCATTCTCTTGGTATGGAGACTGTGTCAGATGGAGTGATGGAGGATAAACACTGAGACCTCACAATGATACTTGGATTTTCAGTGTCACCACAACCTTCCTCAGGGCTTTAGAACCAACTCTGGGGCTTTCATGATTCTGTAGCTCAGGGAAGGGAATCATCACAGCGGCAGGCAGCTGCTCTTCCTCCCATAAAATAGAGGAAGACATGCAAATGGGGCTCCTCCCTCAGGCATGAACCCAGCACAAAACCTGTGTCTGCTGCTCTGGGAGAGGAGCTTCTCCTTGTGTGGCCTTTCCCAGCTGAGGACTGACATTGTAGAGCCTAAATCATGGAATTTGGACTCAATGGCATTTTCATTCTGATGATTTTGCAAGGTAGATTTCAATTTTTAAACTTGTTTTTTTGCAGGAGTAAAGAGTATTTGAAGTGGTAGATCTGTGTGACTATTGTCTCTAATGACTCTTTGCTTGCAGGTGTCCATTGTGACATTCAGCTGGTGGAGTCTGGGGGAGATGTGAGACAGCCTGGAGGATCCCTGAAACTCTCCTGCAAAGCTTCTGGATTCACCTTCAGCAGCTACTACATGAGTTGGGTCCGCCAGGCTCCAGGGAAGGGGCTGGAGTGGATCTCAGAAATTAGTAATGATGGAAGTAGCACATACTATGCAGACTCTGTGAAAGGCCGATTCACCATCTCCAGGGACAATGGCAACAGCCTGCTGCACCTGCAGATGAATTCCCTGAAAGCCGAGGACACAGCCACATATTACTGTGCAAGAGACACAGTGAGGGAGAGCAGTGAGAGAGCAGACAAAAACCTCCTCATTAGAGAGTTCTGGTGGAGAATGACAGAGAGGGAACTCCAGAACTCTGAGCACAAGGAGCCCAGTTACAATAACAGGTGAAGAGGGAGACTGACAAGTGTCTTTTCAAGGTCTGTTATTTTCTCCCAAATCCCAGTGAATATTCCCTTCTCTATCTCTGTTATTTATTTATTTATTCATTCATTCATTTATTCATTCATTCATTTATTTATTTGTTTGTTTATTTATTCGTTCATTTATTTATTTGTTTGTTTATTCATTAATTCATTAATTCATTAATTCATTCATCTATTTATTTATTTGTTTGTTTGTTTGTTTATTTATTTATTTATTTATTTATTTATTTTCAAACCCTTACCATCTGTCTAGGAATCAATATTGTGTATGATGAGGCTTAAATGCCTTGCCCAGGGTCACATAGCTAGCAAGTGTCTGAGGCAAGATTTGAACCCAGGACCTCCCATCACTACACCTGGTTCTTAATCCCTTGAGTATCTGCCCCCCTGCCCTCTCTCTCTTAAGTCCTTTTTTGTCTCTGCTGCTCTTTCCTATTTATGATAAGCAGAGGTACAGGGAGGAGATGTATTCTTTTTGATATGTATTTTCTAACATTATTTTTATATTTGGTCAATTTCAAACTTTATTCCTTGGTTACAAAAATCATTTTCTAATCCTCCTTCCCCTGCACCCATCAGTCCCATAGCCGTCTTGCAATTCCACAAGGTATTACATGTTTCTTTGATCAGAACCCATTTCCATATTTTTGGTGTTTGCACTAGGATGTTCAATTAGAGTCCTCATCCCCAATCATATCCCCCTTGACCCATATGATCAAGCAGTTGTTTTTCTTTGGTGTTTTTACTCCCACAGTTTTCCTCTGAATGTGGATAGTGTTCTTTCTCGTAAATCCCTCCAAGTTGTTCATGTACACTACATTGCCACTAAAGGAGAAGTCCATTACATTCAATTGCACCACAGTGTATCAGTCTCTGTGTACATTGTTCTCCTGGTTCTGCTGCTTTAGCTCTGCATCACTTCCTGGAGGTTGTTCCAGTCCTCATGGAATTCCTCTACTTCATTATTTGTTTTATTTTTCTTTTTCCCCTCTTTTTTAATTACCTTTTGATGATTCTCTTGAGTTCTGTGCTTGGGCATCGAATTTTCTGTTCAGTTCTGGTCTTTTCTTTACAAATTCTTGGAGTTCTTCTATTTTGTTGAATGACCATACTTTCCTCTGTAAGAATATAGTCAGTTTTCTGGGTAGTTGATTCTTGGTTGTAGACCTAGTTCCCTTGCTTTCCAGAATATCATATTCCATGCCTTTTGGTCCTTCAGTGTGGATGCAGCCAGATCCTATGTTATCCTCACTGTGGTTCCAAGGTATCTGAATGACTTCTTCTTGGAAGCTTGTAATACCTTTTCTTTGGTTTGATAGTTCTTGAATTTGGCTATAACATTTCTGGGTGTTGTCAGTTGGTGATTAAAAACAGGAGATGACCTGTGGATTCTTTCAATCTCCACTTTTCCCTCTTCTTCCAGAACATCGGGGCAGTTTTCTTGAATAATTTCCTGTAGAATTGTGTCCAGGCTTTTTCTCTTGTCATGGTCTTCTGGTAGAACAATGATTCTTAAATTGTCTCTCCTCGAAAGATTTTCTAAATCCTCTGTTTTGTGTATGAGATGCTTTATATTTTCCTCAATTTTTTTTCATTCTCTTGGTCTTGTTTCATAGTGTTCTGCTGCCTTGTGAGGTCACTTAATTCTAGTCGTTGAAACCTGGTTCTTAAAAACTGGATTTCATTCCTGGATTTTTGGTCATCCTCTTCCTGATCTGATTTTAATGGAGGTCATCTTTCATTCTCTTTACTTCATCTTTCATCTCCTTTGCCTCATCTTTCATCTTCTTTACTTCATCTTTCATCTCCTTTTTCCTCATTTTCCAGCTGATTAATTTTGGCTTTCAAGATACTGTTTTCTGTTTCCAGATGGCTTATTTTGCTGTTAGAATTGTCTTCAGCCTCTCTTAATTGTGTTTTGAATTGCATTTTGAGTTTTTCCAAAGCCTGTATCCAATTTGCTGGAATTTCTGATTTATCGTTTGCTGATCCCTCCCCCTCTGTTCTGTTAGCTGTATAGAAGCTATCTATTGTAATTTCTTTCTCCTTTTTCTGTTGTTTGCTCATATCCACCCCTTCTTTGCTCCCCGTCTTTGTCTGTGCTCTTGCTTTTCTCATTTTTTTTTGGTTTTGGGTGCTTCTGTCAGTCTCCCCTCTTGGAGCTTTGACAGAAGATCTCTTGGTGCAGTCTCTGGGGGAGGGTTATTAGGGGTTTGAGATTCCCTGTCCTTTGTAGGCTTTTCATTGGATTAAAGTCCAGCAATCAAAGATGGAGGGGTGTTGAGCCTGGACTTCCCTGAGTTCTGAAGACTTTTGATGGGATTAAGTTCAGCTTGGATGGACTGGTTGTGCTCTGAGGCCAACACCTCCTGTAAGGCTGGAGAAAATATGGAGGATCTCCACAGCTCTGACCAGGCTGCCAGCTCTATGTTCCCTCTCTAGCTCCTTCCCTGCCATCTATGTTTGATACTCTGAACTTGGCACAGCCCTGCCCATAAGGTATACCATCCAGACCAGGACCTTTGCCTGCCCAGAAGTTCTCACTGCCGCTGGAGTCTCAGCGCTCTAGGTGGGTGGGGGTCCGAGGTGTCCTGTGATCTTCCTTCCCCCTTAAACCTGAGTGTTCTTGGATTCCGGCTTTTGGGCGGGGCATACCTTTTGAATTGAGTCCAGCAGGAGGGTTCCTTCGCTCTGTCTTTTTTTTGATTTTCATTCCCCTAGGAGTAATCAGTTTGTGATCAATAAGGAAGAGTATTCAGAGGTCTGAACTTCTGCTACTTCTAGGCCACCATTTTGACTCTGCCTCAATATGATGGTCTGTTTAAAGAATTCTAGAAAATCAACTAAAAAGGCAGTGGAAATGATCAATAACTTTCACAAAGTTGCAGGATACAAAATAAACCCACATAAGTCATCAGCATTTCTATATATTTCCAACACAACTCAACAGCAAGAGTTAGAATGAGAAACTCTATTTAAAATCACTTTAGACAATATAAAATATTTCACAATCTATCTGCCAAGAAAAACACAGGAATTATATGAACACAATTACAAAACATTACTTGTTAATATGGAGATATGATTTGGGGCTTTGGTTTTAAAAGATTGCTCAATTTTAAAAAATGAATGCTATGGAAATAGGTATCAAGTAATAGCTATTGTACAACTCAAGCAGAATTGCTTGCTGGCTCTGGGAGGAGAGAAGGAAGAAGGGAAGGAAAGAAAATGAATCATGGAAACATGGAAAAATAATTTTAAAATAAAAATAAAAAAAGATTTGCTGAGACAATCATATGAGATTAAGGATTACTATTATTTTAAGTTTATAGGTTAAGCAACTGAGGTTGAGAGAACTTGAATTACTTACTCAGGGTCACACAATTAAATCCTCGAGACAAATTTTATCTCATTTTGCAATATTGAAGTCTAGCAATTTATTCTCTATGCCATCTTTTTGTTATTTACTGTCAAATTATAAATTTATTTTATGTATTCTTTATTGAATATAACTTATAATTATCTTATAGTCTATAAAAGTGTCAAAATATTATTTCCATCTATTATAATTACATGCTATTTATTGTTCCTATTATTGTTCCTATTATCATCATAATCTATTAATTTGATAGTTTTCCTATTATTGAAAGAACTCTGCATTTGTGGCATATATTTACTCAGAGACATAGTTTTTATTTGTAATTATGCAAACTTCATTTTTGATTTTTGTTTGTGTGTGGTTGCTTTTTGTATTTACATTGTTGTAGTCATTACATATATTGTTTTCTTGAGTCTGATTACTTCTTTTTTATCAGTTCATGTGTGATTTTCCATGCTTTATTTATATATGTCATATTCATCATTTATTACCAAGTCTTATTCCATGAATATAAATGATTTTTCCTCAATGGGTATGACAGAAGAGTAGTTTTCTCCCCACACAATGTCCTTCCACCAGGGTTCAAAAACCTGAAACTCTCAGAGACCAGGTTGACAAGCCTGAGTGTCTCTACTTTGGAGGGAGGGAAAGGGAGATTTTAGACAGACAGGGACTTCCTTTATCCTCTTTCCTATAGACCCTAACCTTCAGACATCGTTCTTATTTTATCCCTATGCAAAATCGTTAGAATAAAGTTATCAGTTATCCTAAATTGACTTCTTTGTCATAGTGGAAGAGGGAGAGAGCTGATTTCTCTCTTTCCCCAAGGGAAGAGGTTCACCTATTAAATCAGTTATTAGAGGGGAGTAAAGGCAGGGTTAGTGGGGAGGCATATTTGAAGAAGACTGAAGGGGGGGAATCTATCTCACCTTCCTTCTACCTTTTTGGTATTTATCATCCTTCCTCCATTATACCCAAACCAACCATCGAATAGAGAGTGTACTGGAGAAGGCTGACCAGAATGCTAAGGAAAGTACCAAGACCATCGTTCATTGGTTGTATAAGTTGCACTGTCAGCTTAGTCAGATTGAACCTCAGCTGGCTTTCAGCTCTCATTCTTAAGCACTGTTCAATGAAAGCCATGGGAGCAGTTAATGGAAGAGGTCAAAAGTGGACTTGCCTGATGCGAACAAGGGCTTAAAGTACCTAGCTACTTATCCACTCATGTGCCCTTCTTTAGAGTTCCTGGATTCTGCTGAGCGAGGCACCATTAGTTTGGCAGAGAACAGATTTGTGGCAGAAACTTGAGATCTCCTTCCTTTACTTATTTCCACCCAAGGGTTGAGGTGGTTGTAGGAATCTGAGTCCCTGGAATAATGGGTTCCAATGGCATGGCCTACTACAGTCAATGCTGAGAGCCTTTCTATTTTGGACATACCCTTAGTGTGTTATCTGAGGATGTCCCTTTGTGGAATAAATTAAATTAAATCTTGTCGTCTTTGGGGGCAACTAGGTGAGATAGTTGATAGAATATCAGATCAGAAAACAGAAGGGTCATCCTCCTGAGTTCAAATTTTATCTCAGAAATTTACTTGCTGAGTGACCCTATCCAAATGACATAATCTATATGAAGCAGTAGAAGAAAATGGCAAGCCATTGCAGCATCTCTGCCAAGAAGACCCCAAATGTGGCCAGGAAGAGTCAGAAAATTCTTGTGTTCTAAATAAGAATAGTAACCTCTTTTAGGTAATTCAAATAGTGAGTTTCTAACTCCAGGCCTTTTAATGATGAAATTTCCCTGCAGTCAGCACATATATAGGAATTTGTAAGGGAGGAAGTGAAATTCCTGAGGGAAATTGGGTAGTCTTTTTTGATGTTATAGTTTTTATAGATATATTGATTAGTTGATATTGATATCCAGTCTCAGGGAAAATTACATCCTAACTTCTCAGTGGAACCCCACCAGATAGCTTCAGATTTTATCTCCCCAATCACACAACCATACAGATAGAAAAAGAAAAATTGATGGATTTTGAGCAGGAGACTGGGTCAGTTGCGGCTTATAAACATAGGTCTTTCCATGTAAATATAAACTTTGTCAAAAGGGGGAGAAGTCATAGTAATTTACAGTCATTCTACTAGAGGGCAAAGAAAGATGGCACTATCCAAAGGAGGATAACTGGGGTGTGATTTCTGAAACATAAATTGAGTCCGAAAGTAATTATCAGTATTTGGGGGGGTTTATTAAAAAAAAAGAAGAATTAAACATATGGGCATTAGGACCGTTCTGTTTCACTGAAACCTCAAGTATTCTTCTGAAGAAATAATGTTTATAAATTGGAGTTGTGAGTATGATGTCATAAAATACTTTGTTTGGTGTTCACAAAGTATCTTGAACTCTCCTCTCTGAAGGAAAGTCAGGGATGACTTTCCTTCCTTAGGTTAATATAAAAGGTTCTTTGAGACACACTATATTAATATATATTATTTATATATTTATATTGTAATTATATTATGCCTTGTATAATATATACCTTTCTTCTGTGTTTCTACTCCCACAGTTTTTCCTCTGAATGTGGATAGGGTTCTTTCTCATAAATCCCTCCAAATTTTTCTAGGTCATTTCATAAATACTAATGGAGAAATCCATTACAATCTATTTTGCCACAGTGCACTCTGTATATAATATTCTCCTGGTTCTGATCCTTTAACTCTGCATCAGTTCCTGGAGGTCATTCCAGTTCACAAGGAATTCCTGCAGTTCATTATTCCTTTGGACACAATAGTATTCCATCATCAACATACACCACAATTTGTTCAGCCATTCTCCAATTGGAGGGCATCCCCTCATTTTCCAGTTTTTTGCCACCACAAAGAGCACAGCTACAAATATTTTTGTACAAGTCTTTTTCCTTATTATTTCTTTGGTATTTCAACCCAGTGGTGCTATAGCTGGATCAAAGGGAAGACAGTCTTTTAATGCCCCTTGGGAATATTTCCAAATTGTCCTCAAGAATGGTTGGATCAATTCCCAATTCTACCAGCAATGCATTAATGTCCCAATTTCACCAAATCCTCTCTAACATTCATTACTTTCCTTTGCTATTATGTTAGTCAATATGTGTGGTGGTATCTCATAGTGGTTTTGATTTGCATTTCTCTGATTATTAGAAATTTAGAACATTTTTTCATGTGCTTATTAATAGTTTTGATTTCTTTACCTGAAAATTACTTATGCATATCCCCTGCCCATTTATCAATTGGGGAATGACTTGAGTTTTTGTACAATTGATTTAGTTCTTTATAAATTTGACTAATTAGACCATTGTCAGAGCTTTTTGTTATGAAGATTCCCCCCCCCCCCATTTGTCACTTATCTTCTAATTTTGGTTGCGTTTGTTTTGTTTGTACAAAACATTTTTAATTTAGTGTAATCAAAATTATTTAGTTTACATTTTGTAATTTTTTCTAACTCTTGCTTGGTCTTAAAAATCTTTCCTTTCCCAAATATCTGACAAGTATACTATACTGTGTTCAAGTAATTTCTTTATATTCAAGTCATTAACACATTTGGAGTTTACCTTGGTGTAGACTATGACATGCTGATCCAAACCCAATCTATCCCATACTGTCTTCCAATTTTCCCAGCAGTTTTTATGAAAAAGTGGAGTTTTGTCCCCAAAGCTGATATCTTTGGGTTTAACATAGACAGTCTTGTTGAGGTCACTTATCCCAAGTCTATTCCACTGATCCTCCTTTCTGTCTCTTATCCAGTACCATATTAATTTGATGACCAGTGCTTTATAGTATAGTTTGAGATCTGATACTGCTAGGCCACCATCCTTCACATTTTTTTTCATTATTTCCCTTGATATTCTTGATCTTTGGTATTCCAAATGAACTTTTTAATGGTTTTTTGCTAATTCAGTGAAAAAGTTTTTGGTAGTTTGATGGGTTATGACACTAAAAAAGTAAAGTAGTTTGGGTAAGATTATCATTTTTATGATGTTAGCTTGTACTATGCATGAGCAATTAATCTTTTTACAATTATTTAGATATAGTTTTAAATGTGTGGAAAGTGTTTTGTAGATGTGTTCATATGGCTCCTGTGTTTGTCTTGACAGATAGATTCCTAAGTATTTTATATTGTGTAGGGTGATTTTAAATGGAATTTCTCTTTCTAATTCATGCTGCTGAGATGTGTTGGAAATATATAGAAATGCTGATGACTTATGTGGGTTTATTTTATATCCTGCAACTTTGCTAAAATTGTTGATTATTTCTTTTTTTTAGGTAAAAACATTTTTATTTTAGTCAGTCATTTTATGTGTTAGTCATTTAAGCCTGAGAGAGATTTAACAACTTGTCCATTACCAAACAATTTACATATTGCTTACTTGTGTCTTTCTGATTATAATTCAGTTTTCCTGGTCTGTCCCAAATATGGGAATTAAAAATACTTCTGTGACCTCAATTAAGTACTCTAGGTCTCAGTTTCAGCTGTACAATGAAGGAACTGAGCTAAGTGAGGTAAATACCAGCTTTAAATGTTATGATTCCATTAAGTATTGCATTAATTATCTATAAAGGATAAAAAAAAATACTAGCCTGGACATTAGTATCCTAGGCTTTATTAACTTGGTTGTATGACCTTGGAATAATTATTTAACTTTTTCCATTTGTAAAATGACAAAAGTTGGACTATACTATATATCAAATTCTATCAAACTTGATATCTTTTTGCCTTTGTTTCAGTAATAAATTGCTGGTATTTGACACAAAAAGCTCCTTATTAAATGGCTCTTGATGACTGACTGACTTTTCCTTAAAGTAAAAGATGTTTATCCATTCTTTAGTATAGGGAGGCACTGAAAACAGATTTGTTAAAAATGATTACTGTTTAGTAGCAATAAATTTAAATAAAAAATACATGAAATTAAAACCAAGAATAGCCTTAATGTTGGTAAAAAACGTTTTTCCTTCAGTTGCTTTTTTCAATTCTGATGAGACTTCACCACAGAAAAACTGTATTTTGTAAATGTAAATTCTTACAATATATAGAACATATACATATTACAAATTGTCAAACGTCATTTTATAAAGTTTGTCAAGATCCTCAGAATAAAATTATAGCTTTACTAATTATTCGCTATGAATAATAATATGCAAATATATTTTTCAGCACCAGTTAAATAGTGGTAGTCTCTCGGTGACTGAGAATGACTATTGTCTTTGTGAAGTTTCATCTACGGTGTACCCTCATGTGGCTTTGGAGTCCAAAGGCCCAAATCCTGTGGCACATGGGGCATGGGACGCCAGTTGTTACGGGAGGTGTAGTTGTGGCCTGATGTCGGCGTTCACGCACAGCGGCAAGACATCGACGTCGCTCATCTTCAAAGGTGGCGGCGGCATGGTGAATGTGGGTTCGCCAGCTGCTTCTGTCAGAGGCAGCAAGTTCTAGTTGCTTTGGTGTAATGCCAGCCCACTTCAAGTTTGACATTAGCTGATCCTTGAATCTTTTCTTTGGTCGGCCTATCTTCCTGAGTCCAGCTGACAGTTCACCATAGAATACCTGTCTTGGTATTCACTGTGGGTCCATGCGGATGACATGTCCAGACCATCATAGCTGGGTTTTGAGGACCATTACTTTGGTGCTGGTGGAGTTGGCTCTGTCAAGGACTTCCTGGTTGGCGATTCGGTCCTGCCATTGGATCCTCATGATTGACCGGAGGAAGCTTTGGTGGAATTGCTTCAACTGCTTCATGTGCTTCCAGTACAGTGTCCATGTCACACAACCGTACAGGAGCAAGCTGAGGACCACTGCGTTATACACTTTGAGCTTCCTCGCAGTGCTTACACCGCTGTGTTGGAGGACTTTGGAGTGCAGCCACCCGAGTGCCTGGCTGGCCCTTTGGATCCTGGCATTAATCTCGTGGTCTAGGGACCCGTCGTTGGCAATGGTGCTGCCCAGGTACTTGATAGTGTTGATGTTAGAAAACTGCATGCCGTCGATGGTAATGCATGGCTGGTTAGTTGGCCTCCTTGGTGCAGGTTGGAACAGCATCTCTGTTTTGCTGAGGCTGATAGTCAGGCCAAACAGTTTTGTTGCAGTGGAGAACCTGTCCACGATGGTTTGAAGATGATTTTCTTGGTGGGCCATGAGAGCACAGTCATCTGCAAAGAGAGCTTCCAAGATGAGTCTCTCTGTTGTCTTTGTTTTTGCAGTCAGGCAGCAAAGGTCAAATAGTGAGCCATCCAGTTGGTATTTGATGTAGAAGCCCAGGTCTAGATCCATCACAGAATGTCGTAATACTTGGGTGAAAAATAGGTTGAATAGTACAGGAGCGAGGACACAGCCTTGTTTCACGCCATTGGAGATGTTGAAGTGATTGGGAGTCTCTCCACCAGATAGGACTTCTCCCGTCATGTTGACATGAAAGAGCTGGATCAGTTTGACGAATTTTGCTGGGCAACCGAGCTTGCTGAGAATCACCCACAATGCATCCCTGTTCACTGTGTCGAACGCCTTTGTCAGGTCTATGAAGACAATGTTTCTAGTAGTGTTTCTAGTGCAATGTTAAATAATAGAGGTGATAATGGGCATCCTTGTTTCACTCTAATTTTATTAGGAATGCATCTGATTTATCCCCATTGCAGATGATGTTTGCTGACAGTTTAAGATATATACTGTTTATTATTTTTAGGAAAGGCCCTTCTATTCCTATGCTTCCTAGTGTTTTCAATAAGAATGAGTTGTAGTTTGTCAAAGGCTTTTTTTGCATCTATTGAGATAATCATGTGATTTTTCTCGGTTTGCTTGTTGATATGGTCAATTATGTGGATGCTTTTCCTAATATTGAACCATTCTTGCATTCCTGGTATAAATCCCACGTGGTCATAATGAATAACCCTCCTGATCACTTGCTTTTTGCTAGTATTCTATTTAAGATTTTTGCATCTATATTCATTAAGGAGATTGGTCTATAGTTTCCTTTCTCTGTTTTTAACTGGTCTAGCTTTGGAATAAGTACCATATTTGTGTCGTAAAAGGAATTTTGTAGAACTCCTTTGCTTATTCTGTTAAATAGTTTGTATAGGATTGGGATTAGTTGTTCTTTGAATGCTTGATAGAATTCATTTGTGAATCCATCTGGTCCTTGAGAATTTTTCTTTAAAAATTTTTTTTTAATTTAATTCGATGATTTAGAAAAATTTTCCATTGTTACAAAACTCATGTTCCTTAACTCCCCTCCCCTCACAGCCCTCCCATATATGATGCACAATTCCACTGGGTTTAACATGTGCCATTGATCAAGACCCATTTCCTTATTATTAGCATTTGCACTATGGTGATCTTTTATAGTCCACTTTCCCAGTCATAGCCCCACCTACCCATGTGATCAAGTGGTTGTTTTTCTTCTGTGTTTCTTTTCCCATAGTTCTTCCTCTGGGTGTGGATAGTATTCCTTCTCATATGTGCCTCCAAATAGTTCTGGATCATTGTGTTGCTTGAAGTTTGTCACAGGTCTGGGGTGCCTTCTCCTTTACAGGATACATACTTGTCTCTCATCTCACCTTGAATGATGACCTCAGATATCTGGAACTACAGGATCATGCGTGTGTGTAAGATTAACGAGCGTGCATGTAAGAGTGAAGAGTTTCATGCTTGTGAGTGAGATTTTATATAGGATGTTCGTTCCATCCACATGTGTGTGAGATTTTTTCTATTTTTTACGTAATGAAACTAGGTAACTTTCATAATGTGTGATTGTAAGGTGCTTATTCTATTCCTATATAGTTGATTGTAGAGGTTAATGATATTTTAGTATAGGCTTGAGATTGAAATTCGTATATAGGTTTAATAATTATAAGGGATTCTAAATCTACCCAAATAAACTCCCAGGTTCCGCAAGGAACCGCTTCTCCTGTGTTTCACAGGCTACGCTAATCCTCCCTGATCTAACTAACCCAAATTTATACTATCTGTCTTGGACATTATTCTATTCAGTTTCATGTAATAACTTTTGTTTGGGTAAGATGCTCCAATAGCATCTTGGATGTTTCTCATCAACCTTTACGGTGTTTCATGGACTTGCCTCAGTTTTTTTTTTTTTTTTAAATTTTCAGCCAGGGATTGTCACTATGGGCTTACGGGTTTTCCTGATTTTAATAAGGTTTCTTTATGGATCATGTGTCAGATCTTATGCCTAGTACCAGTCTGGTTCTTATAAGGTTTTGTGTTGTTTGCTACCCTATAGAACTCAAACCAGTCCTGGTACCAATTTCTCTATCATATCACTTCCAATTCAGTGTCACTGTACCCTAAGTTATATTTCTTACAAAATTCTTCAAAAATACTGACTCCTGTAAAATACAGCATTCCCTGTACTGAAAATGAGTTACCTATGTTTTCAATTGCTGAATCAGAATCAGAATCAGAAAAGCTTGTTTGTTCTGAATTCAGGTGTTCACTATGCCAACTGGTGTCCCATTCATCTAAATCTTTGTGAACTTTATCATAGAGTTTGATGTACTCATAGGGTTCCTGTTCTTCATCAGTTTTCTGTTCAACTATTATTGTACCATTTGGTACTGTATCATCTGGGTCTGAGTCTGACTTTTGGTCACTGATTTCTGTATTCTCTAGGTCTTTCATTAGCTTTCATTTAGTGACGTGTGATTCAGTGTCAGGAGTTGTTAACCCAGGTTTTGTGTCTTGTTCTGACCCTATTTCAGTGATTTCTGTATTTCCCAATTCTTTTTCTATCTGTTGACTAGTAATATGCTCTAATTCTGAGTTCTGTGGTGACAAATTTGATTCTTGTGGGTTTACTGCTTCCTGCAGATCTGCTATTATATTACTGGAGTTCACAGGTTCTACCATATCTTTTGAATCAGGTTCATGTGTATCTGCTCCCTCTTGTGAATCTCTTGACATAAAAACCATTCCCTCTATGGTGGTATCTTCTGGGAATGACTTCAATACAGACCCACTTGCCTCTATATCAGTGAGAGGTTTGTGCTTTTGTTCTCCCACTTCTGTCCCAAGATATGGTTCTGGAGTTTCTTATAAATTAGCTATTATGGTGTTTACATGCACATATTTCCTATTATCATTTTTACTTTCTTGCCCCAGGGTTTGTATTACACTTGTATAACTAGTAGATGTTTCAGGTTTTGTAGATGTTATAGTGGCATCTACCATCCCCTCTTCAGTTATTCCAGCCCCATTCAACCCACTATTATTAACTAGATCTGTATCGCTTTGGACCACTGCTGTCTGTGAGCTAACAGCTTGTTCAGAGGAAAGGTTTGTGTTTGTATTAATTTCAGTTTGAGAACTACTTGGATGAGGTTTCTCTATCAAATACTCTTCTGTTCCCACTCCTTTACATTGTTTTGCAGTCTCTAGTTCAGGAAAATAGATAGACATTGGCAGTTTGGTATTGATCTGTACTAAACCCATCCCCAAGACTGGTATTTTTAAATGTCATAGGATTTTGTGGGTAAAAGTCTTTGGCTTTTGGATTTAAGTTAGTTCTCCCTTCATTTTCCTTTCTTCATCCTCTTAGATGTATAATTTTTTCAGCTCCACAGTCTCTAGCAACAATGTCTCATTTAGCTATCTTGTCAGAAGGGTCTGGATACTTAAGGGGCTGTTTGAAAGATTTGCTAGCCCCATTTGATCTTCCACTGCCTAGATCCATTCTTCAAACTAACATTTTTTTCCTAAAAAGGATTTAATCTATTCCTTGCTTTCCTCCATGCAGTTTTGTGTACCCATGTATTGTGAACCATAAATGTCATTTTTTATGTCTGCTGTTACCTGTGCAATTTCACCCTCCATCTCAATAATAGCTTTTTGTTTTGTACTTAAGTTGCTTCCCTTGGCATATTGTCCAACTGTGTTTTTCCACCACCAAAATTTTAAAGTTTTCATTTTCTTTTTTACCATTTCCCTTTGTGCTTATTCTGTCATGTTTCCTCCATGGGGTACTTTCTAAATTTGTCTCTATTTTACTAGGTAATGCTAGAGCCTGGCATCATGCAGTATAATGCTTATTTCTCAGTACAACTTCTGAATAACGAGGTTTGGCTCCATAAGCTATTGCTGCTTCCATGGATTTTAGGTCTGGGTTTTCTTGTTCTGTAAGTCTGCAGTGAGAGCAACACTGCTTGCCTTTAGAGTCCTGTCTCCCATAGTTTTTGTTATTATATACTTTTCCCTGATAATATGCATTTTGACCTTTCCCATCTCTCTTATTTTGGACCTGTTCATAGTGATGTTTCATCAGGCAGTTTCTTACTATGTGTCCTTGACAAGAACACACACACACACAAAAAAACAAGTCCTGGTATCTCTTTGCACCCTCTGTTGACTTTGGTGTGTCTGTCTATACTGTGGGGTTTGTCTGTTAAATGTTTTAATTGTAGCCAGGTTCTTAACCTCCTAATTCTTTCTGCCTTAATATTTCAGAGGTCTCTTGGAGCTTTTTCTTTAGATCATTCTTTTCTCTTTCTTGATCTACTTCATTATCATGAAGATAGGTGGCAATGTCTCTAAATTCATTAAGTGAGATGGTGTCAAACTTAGGGCAATAGTTCCTGAAGAAATCCCTCAAGTGCTTATCACAGCCTTTGAGAAATTGTCTCCTCACTTCTGTTTCTTTTGAATCAGGGCTAAAACCTACCAGTTCCTCAGTTTTTTCAATATGGCAATCGATAAATGAGCTTGGATGTTCATTTTTTTCTTGTGATAATGTGTCAAATTTTCTCCATGTATTGGGTCATTCTGACAATTGTTTCATTCCCTGCAATAGATCCTCAAAACATTTTTTTAGATAAGCCATTGATTTTGGATTAGAAAAATCCAGATCCTCAAAAACGAGGAATCTTTTCAAGTTTGCTAATAAAATTCTTATGTTCCTGGGGTGTAAAAAGTTCAGATAAAAGAATTTCTACATCCTCAAAACCTGGTTCATATAGGCAAAATGCTCTTTTCAGTTCTTTAATTGAGAGATGAGGCTCTAATAAAAATTTATGCATACGTTTATGTAAAGATTCTACGTCATGGGTGGTGAATGATGTATGAACCTTTGCATGTAAAATGCTAGAGTTTCAGTGACCTTAGCTACATTGTGCAAAGGTATAATCTTTTGAGCCTTTGATGCATTTGAAAGATTGTTAGCAGTTGCATTAATTGGTGTCTGTGTATTATTAGCAAGGTAATTTCCCCCTACTGCACTTAATGGTGTCCCAGTATTAGTATTAGTAACTATATCATCCTTATTATTCTGTCCTGTCACGTCCCCAGTCTCCTCATCGGTTCCTTTATCCATGCCTTGTTTTCTCTGCATGTAATCCTGGTACATCTTAGTTATAAGAGGGATCTGACCAAACAATGTCTCTAATCTATTATCAATGACTAGAGCATGCACAGTATTCTTTAGGAAGATCAGGTTAGCAACAGCTTTGATATTTGTTAAGATATTAGTCACTACCAAGAACACAACATAGACTTAGAATATGATTTGCCAGAGGTAATTTCCATCTAGATAATTCATTGGTAACTGTATCCATCCCATAGTCATATTGGTCAATGTCTCTAGAACATTGTCTATCATCCCTGATACTGTATTACAAGTGATACAGTTGCCCCAATAAATGGCAATTATTGCTAGCCCAGAAGACCAACGTATTAGTTGTAACATGTTTCCCATTAGATCTTTTCTAGGCTCTGTCAGGAGTTAACAATTAGAAAATGGTTATAGTCCCCACAAGCTTTGCTTCTAGCTAGCTAGGATTCAGGATGGCTAGATCCTATTGCTGACAGCTGTAGTACAGCCTCCCTTTTGCAATAGACACTCTCTCAGTATTGTATCTGACCAGAGTTGGGACAGTGGGAGCTCAGGGCCAGCAGCTCGTGGCCATGAATTGGGGCTTGCAGTTGGCAGCCATGAGGCAGCTCTGTGTCAGTGGGGAGCACCAGGGGAACTCGGTTGCCCTGGGGCAGAAGGAACCTGAGGCCTTGGAGGAGGGACCGCACCTCTGGACAAGCTCCCAAGACTGGACTGAAGGCGGAGCAGTGGTGGCGGCCAGGTGGTGGAGTCCAGGCTGTCGGAGGCGCACGCTGCAATTGGGCTCCTGCTCCACCTGCTCCAGCTTCAGCTGCTTGTGCAGCTCTCCTTGCGGCTGCTCGTGCTGCCTGCTGTCTCGGGCCCCTCCTGAGTTCAATGTGCTCTGAGCCCAGAATTACCTTGAACATATAACTTCTATTGGTCCCAGTTGCAATCAGTTCCTGATCTTGTTGGGAAGGCTTCTAGTTTATCCTCATTGCAGGAAGCCTAGAAAATGAAGTTCTCACAGATTAAACTGATCAGAGTGGAAAACAACAGCATTCACAAGATTTCAATAGATGTGCAACATCCAACAGGCTCCTTCAGCATTGACTTCTTAGGAGGATTTACCAGCTATTATGATAACATAACCAATGTTGTAGTAAAGCTGGAACCAAAAAATGGAGTGAAGCATGCAGTACTATCCAATTGTCATTTTGACTCAGTTGCAAATTCTCCAGATGCCAGTGATGATGTAGTTAGCTGTTCAGTGATGCTTGAAATCTTACAAGTCATGTCAGCATCATCAGAAGCTTTACAATATGTCTATCACAGGTAGTTTGATGAATATGGCCCCAAATAAGTAAATTAGTTTGGGTAGGATTGTCATTTTAATTATGTTAGCTTGTCCTACCCATGGGCAATTAATGTTTTTCCAATTATTTAGATCTAGTTTTAATTGTGTGGAGAGTGTTTTGTAGTTGTGTTTGTCTTAGCAGATAGATTCCCAAGTATTTTATACTGTGTGATTATTTTAAAGGAAATTTCTTTTTCTCTTGCTGCTGGGATGCATTGGAAGTCTATAGAAATGCTGATGATTTATGTGGGTTGATTTTGTATCCTGCAACTTTGCTAAAGTTTTTGATTATTTGATACGTTTAATTTCTTTTACTTCTCTAATTGCTACAGCTAGTGTTTCTAGAACAATGTTAAACAATAGAGGTGATAATGGGCATCCTTGTTTCATTCCTGATCTTATTGGGAAGGCTTCTAGTTTATCCCCATTTCAGATGATATTTGCTGATGGTTCAAGATATATACTGTTTATTATTTTTAGGAAAGGCCTTTCTATTCCTATGCTTCCTAGTGTTTTCAATAGGAATGGGTGTTGTATTTTTCAAGGCTTTTTCTGCATCTATTGAATTAATCATGTGATTTTTGTTGTTTTACTTGTTAATATGGTCAATTATGTGGATGATTTTCCTCATATTGAACCTTCCTTGCATTCCTGGTATGAATCCTACCTGGTCATAATGGATAACCCTTATGATGACTTGCTGGAGTCTTTTTGCTAGTATCCTAGTTAAGATTTTTGCATTCATATTCATTAAGGAGATTGATCCGTAGTTTTCTTTCTCTGTTTTTGACCTGCCTGGCTTTGAAATCAGTACCATATTTGTGTCATTAAAGGAATTTGGTAGAACTCCTTATTTGCTTATTCTCTCAAATAGTGTGTATAATATTGGAATTAGTTGTTCTTTGAAAGTTTGATAGAATTCATTTGTGACTCCATCTGGTCCTCGGGAATTTTCCTTAGGGAGTTCTTTGATGCCTTGTTCAATTTCTTTTTCTGACATGGGGTTATTTAGGTATTCTATTTCTTCCTCTGTTAGTCTAGGCAATTTTCATTTTTGTAAATATTCATCCATATTACCTAGATTGCCATATTTAATGCCATGTAATTGGCCATAATAGTTTTTAATGATTGCTGTAATTTCCTTTTCATTAGAGGTGAGGTCTCCCTTTTCATCTTGGACACTATTAAATTTGGTTTTCTTCTTTCCTTTTTTAAATTAGATTGACCAGTACTTTTTCCATTTTATTTGTTTTTTTCAAAGTACTAGGTTCTAATCTTATGCATTAATTCACTAGTTCTTTAACTCTTGATTTTATTAATTTCTCATTTAATTTTTAACATCTCTGATTTAGTTTTCATCTGAGCATTTTAAATTTGTTTACTTTCTAGTTTGTTTAATTTTCATGCCCAATAAATTGACCTCTGCATTCCTTAATTTGTTAATATATGAACAAAAGGATATAAATTTCCCCCTAAGTAATGCTTTGACTGCATCCCATAGATTTTGAAAGGATGTCTCATCATTGTCATTTTCTTTGATCACATTATTATTTGTTTCTATGATTTGTTATTTAACTAACCTATTTTGGAGAATGATTTCCAATTAATTTTTGATTTGACTCTCCATGTGCCCTTATTTATTATTGGGATCTGAGAAGTTTGCATTCATAATTTCTGCTCTTTTTCACTTGTTTACAATGTTTTTATGCCCAAGTAAATGTTTAATCTTTGGGAATGGACCATGTGCTGATGAAAAGAAGGTGTATTCCTTTTTGTCTCTATTTTTCTCTACATATCTACTAACTCTAACTAAGATTTCATTCACTTCTCTTACCTTTTCCTTATTCATTTATTTATGTATTTATTTATTTGTTGCTTTGATTTATCTAGTTCTGATAGAAGAAGTCTCCCACTAATATAGTTTTTCAATCTATTTCATCCTTGAACTCCACTAGTTTCTCCTTTAGAAATTTGGATGGCATGTCATTTGGTGCATATGTGTTGAGTACTGATATTTCCTCATTGTCTATACTGCCTTTTATCAGGATGTAATTAGCTTCCCTATCTCTTTTGACTAGATCTTGTTTTACTTTGACTATGTCAGATATCATGATTGTGACTCCTGCCTTCTTTTTCTCAATTGATGCCCAATAGATTTGTCTCTGTCTTCCTACCTTTACCCTGTGTGTGTCTACCTTCTTCATGTGTGTTTCTTGTAGACAACATATGGTAGGATTTTGGTTTCTAATCTACTCTGCTATTTGCTTGAATTTTATGGGTGAGGTCATTCCATTCACATTCAGAGTTATTATTGCCAGCTACATATTTCCCAACATTTTGATTTCCACACCTAGCCCTGCACTTTCTTCTTTCACTATTTCCTTCTAAAACAGTGTTTTGTTTTTAATCAACCCCCCCCCCCCATCTCCCACTCCTATTTTGCTTCCCTTTCTCCCCCCCTCTTATTCCACTCATATTTTTCATTAGGGTTTTTTAAATCTACTTTTCCTCTTCCCTTTTATTGCTTCCCTCCCCCCCCCCAAGTCCATTCTTTAGCCTTCTACTTCTCTATAGGGAGTGAATCAATTCTCTGCTCCAATGGATCTGATTGTTCTTCCCTCTTTGAGTCAATTTCAGTGCATGTAAGAATTAAGTACTTCCTGCCTCCAAGTGTATTGATGTTCTTTATGATATATAAATTTATCTCATTTGGTTTCTTTTTTCATTTCTTTTAGTATTAACCTCTTTTTTACCTCTAGTTTTATGCCTGTTTATATTTATGCATACATACATACATATATATATATATATATGCACATATATTTCTTGACATTTAGTCTTATAGAGTTTGTTACTGTTCCCTCTAAGTATAGTTCTTCTAGCTCCACTGGTGATAATAACAATTTTTAAGTTACCAATATCCTCTTTTCTTGTAGGGCTACAAATAATTTTAACCTATTGGGTCCCTTTAAAAAAGTTGTTTTCCGCCTTCCTTATCAATAAAGACTGAATGCTCCTAGGGCACCAAAATTCAATCTGAACAACAGGACAGAAGCGGGAAACCCTCCTTCTGGACTCAAATTAAAAGGTACGCCCCCCCCCCCAAGCCAGAATCTGAGAATACTCAGGGCTAAGGGGAAGGCAGAGCGAAGGTCCCAGGACTCCTCCCCCACAACCCAGAGGGCTGAGCCCCAAGCAGCAGCGGGAATCTCTGAGCAGGCAAAGGTACTGGTTTGCAGGGTCTACCTTGGGAGCAGGGGGGTGCCAGGCTTGGAGCATCCAGCTTGGACAGCGGGGAGGAAGCCAGGGAGAGAAGGGCTGTGGCTGGGTCCCTCCATCTGGCTCCAGTCTCACCCTTACCTCGGGCACATCCAGACCAATCCAGTTGAACTAATCCCATAAGAACTCCTCAGAGTTTAGGGAGGCGGGCAAAGGCACTTGCAGACAGTGGAGAAGCAGCTGGAGAGAACTGAAGAAAGCCTGGGCTGCCCAGCCTTTCAGGAGTCTTCAGAGCCTCAGTGCTTCATACCACATACAGCCCAACCCAATTGAACTCATTCCAATCAAAAGCCTCCAGAGGATAGGGAAGTTAACATTCCTCCCCTAGAGACTGTACCAAGAGATCTGACAAAGCTACAAGAGGGGAAACTGACAGCCCCAAAACCAAAACAAAATGAGAGGAGTAAGAGCACAGCCAAATACTGGGAGCAAAGAAGGGGTAAACTCGAGCAAACAACAGAAAAAGAAGAAAGAAATTACAATAGACAGCTTCTGCACAGGTAATGAGCAAAGAGCGAATGAAAAAGAGGGGGAGGACAAAATCCCAGCTAATTGGAAAAGGCTTTGGAAGAACTCAAAATGCAATTCAAAACACAATTAAGAGAGGCTAAAGACAATTGGGAAACAAACTTAAAGACTAAATAAGTCATCTGGAAACAGAAAATAGTGTCTTGAAAGCCAAAATCAACCAGCTGGAAAATGAGGCAAAGGAGATGAAAGATGAGGCAAAGCAGATGAAAGATGAGGTGAAGAAGATGAAAGATGACCTCCAAAGAAAATCCAACCAAAAAGAAAAGGACGACCAAAAAACTAAGGATGAAATCCAGTCTTTAAGAACCAGAATACAACAAATTGAATCGAGCGACCTCACAAGGCACCAAGACACTATAAAACAAAACCAAAAGAATGAAAACATTGAGGAAAATATGAAGCATCTCATTCACAAAACAGTGGATTTAGAAAATCGTTCAGGGAGAGACAATTTAAGAATTATTGGCCTACCAGAAGACCATGACAAAAGAAAAAGCCTGGACATTATATTATAGGAAATTATTAAAGAAAACTGCCCTGAAATCCTTGAACAAGAGGGAAAAGTGGAGATTGATAGGATCCACAGATCACCTCCTGTACTTAATCCCCAACTGACAACACCCAGGAATGTTATAGCCAAATTCAAGACCAAAGAAAAGATATTACAAGCTGCCAAGAAGAAGTCATTCAGAAGGAACCACAGTGAGGATAACTCAGGATCTGGCTGCTTACACACTGAAAAAAAGAAAGGCATGGAATATGAAATTCTGGAAAGCAAGGGAACTAGGTCTACAACCAAGAATCAACTACCCAGCAAAACTGACAATATTCTTACAGGGTAAAGTATGGTCATTCAACAAAATAGAAGAATTTAAAGAATTCGTAAAGAAAAGACCAGATCTGAACAGAAAATTTGATATCCAAGCACAGAACTCAAGAGAATCATCAAAAGGTAATTAAAAAAGAGGGGAAAAAAGAAAAACAAAAAAAATTTTTTAAGAGACTCAATAAGTTAAAATGAATTAAATGAATAAGATTAAGTATATCCCTATAAGAAAATAGGTCATTGGTAACTCTTAAAAATTGTTGTTATTAGATGGGCAGCAAAAAGAAGTATACTCAGAGGGAACAGCAACAAACTGTATAGGATGAAAGGACAAGACATAAATAGGTATATAGATATATGCATGCAAAAATACATACACATGAGTATGCATATATATAACTAGAGCTTAAAAATAGGTTAATATTAAAAGAAATGGGAAAAGAAACAAATGGGGGTAAATTTATATGTGATAAAGAAGCTCATGATGGGAGGGGGGAGAACGTCAATACTGGCAGGATAAAGAGGTGGGAGACAGGAAATACTCAACTTTTACGTGCTTTGAAACTGACCCAAAGAGGGAAGAACAATCCAATCCATTGGGGAAGAGAATAGATTTGCGCCCTATAGGGGAGTAGAAGGGTAACAAATGGTCTGGTGGGGAGGGAAGAAGTACAAGAGAGGGAGGGAGCTGGGGGATTAACTTTAGAAAGACTACAGGGAAAATAAGGGGGGATAAATAGGGATGGGGTTAGAAAGGGAAGTAAAATAAGGGTGGGAACAAGGAGGACTGTTCAAAAGCAAACATTGGTGTAGAAGGAAATAGTGAAAGAAGAAAAGGCAGGAAAAGGAGCAGAAATCAAAATGCTGGGAAATACACAGCTAGTAATCATAACTCTGAATGTGAATGGAATGAACTCAGCCATAAAACGCTAGCTAATAGCAGAGTGGATTAGAGTCCAAAACCCTACCATATGCTGTCTACAAGAAACACATATGAGAAAGGTAGATACACATAGGGTGAAAGTAAGAGGGTGGAGCCAAATCTATTGGGCATCACAAAAGAAGGAAAAAATGCAAAAGAAGGAGGACTTGCAGTCCCAGATCTCAAAGTATACTATAAAGCAGTGGTTATCAAAACAATTTGGTACTGGCTAAGAGACAGAAAGGAGGATCAGTGGAATAGACTTGGTGTAAATGATCTCAACAAGACAGTTAATGACAAACCCAAAGACCCCAAATTTTGGGACAAAAATCCACTATTTGATAAAAACTGCTGGGAAAATTGGAAGACAGTGTGAGAGAGATTAAGATTGGATCCACACCTCACACCATACACCAAGATAAACTCAGAATGGGTGAATGACTTGAATATAAAGAAGGAAACTATAAGTAAATTAGGTGAACACAAAATAGTATACCTGTTAGACCTCTGGGAAGGGAAAGATTTTAAAACCAAGCAAGAATTAGAAAGAGTCACAAAATGTAAATTAAATATTTTTGACTACATCAAATTAAAAAGTTTTTGTACAAACAAAACCAAAGTAACTATAATCAGAAGGGTAGCAACAAATTGGGAAACAATCTTCATAAAAACCTCTGACAAAGGTTTAATTACTCAAATTTACAAAGAGCTAAATCAATTGTACAAAAAAATCAAGCCATTCTCCAATTGATAAATGGGCAAGGGACATGAACAGGCAGTTCTCAGATAAAGAAATCAAAACTATTAATAAGCACATGAAAAAGTGTTCTACATCTCTTATAATCAGAGAGATGCCAACCAAAACAACTCTGAGGTATCACCTCACACCTAGCAGATTGGCTAACATAACAGCTATGGAAAGTAATGAATGCTGGAGGGGATGTTGCAAAGTAGGGACACTAATTCATTGCTGGTGGAGTTGTGAATTAATCCAATCATTCTGGTGGGCAAATTGGAACTATGCCCAGAGGGCGATAAAAGACTGTCTTCCTTTTGATCCAGCCATAGAACTACTGGGTTTGTACCCCAAAGAGAGAATAAGGAAAAAGACTTGTACAAGAAAATTCATAGCTGCACTCTTTGTGGTGGCCAAAAATTGGAAAATGAGAGGATGCCCTTCAATTGGGGAATGGCTGAACAAATTGTGGTATATGTTGGTGATGGAATACTATTGTGCTAAAAGGAATAATAAAGTGGAGGAATTCCATGGAGACTGGAACAACCTCCAGGAAGTGATGCAGAACAAAAGGAGCAGAACCAGGAAAACATTGTACACAGAGACTAATACATTGTGGTACAATCAAAGGACTTCTCCATTAGTGGCAATGCAGTGTCCCTGAACAATCTGCAGGGATCTAAAAAACACTATCCACAAGCAGAAGATAAACTGTGGGAGTAAAAATACCGATGAAAAGCAACTGCTTGACTACAGGGGTGGGATATGACTGAGGAGAGACTCTAAATGAACACCCTAATGCAAATACCAACAACATGGAAATGGGTTTGAATCAAGAACACATGTGATACCCAGTGGAATTGCAAGTGGGCTATGGGAGAGGTGGTGGGAGGAGGGGAGGGAAGAAAAGAAAATGATATTTGTTTCCAATGAATGTATGGAAATGACCAAATAAGAAGAAAAAATTAAAAAAAATAAAAACAAACAAAAAAAGAAAACAAAATTTCCTTCAAAAACAAACAAACAAACAAACAAATAAATAAAATAAAACATGAAAAAGTTGTTTCCCCCCTGCCCCCTTCTTAATTACCTTTTGGTGATTCTCTTGAGTTCTGTATTTGGACATCAAATTTTCTGTTCAAGTCCTGTCCTTTCATTATGAATGCTTGGATATCTGCTATTTTATCAAAAGGCCATACTTTTCCCTGCAAAAATATAATAAGTTTTGCTGGATAGTTGATTCTTGGTTGTAGATCTAGTTCCCTTGCCCTCTGGAATATCCTATTCCATGTCTTTTGATCCTTCAGTGTAGATACAGCCAGATACTGTGTTATCCTCTCTGTAGTTCCACGATATCTGAATGACTTCTATTTTGCAGCTTGTAATACTTTTTCTTTGGTCTGGCAGTTCTTGAATTTGGCTATAACATTCCTGGTTATTGTCAACTGAGGATTAATTACAGGAGGTGATCTGTGGATTCTTTCAATCTCTACTTTTCCCTATTATTCTAGAATATCAGGGAAGAGTTTTCTTGGATAATTTCCAGCAGAACGATGTCCAGGCTTTTTCTTTTGTCATGATCTTCTGGTAGTCCAATGATTCTTACAGTGTCTCTCCTGGATCTGTTTTCTAGGTCTTTTGTTTTGTAGATGAGGTTTTTTCATATTTTCCTCAATTTTTTCATTCTTTAATTTTGTTTTATAGTTTCCTGCTGACTTATGAATTTGTTTGCTTCTAGTTGTTGTGTTCTAGTTTTTAGAGAAAGCAGAATTCTTTTTTTGGAATTTTATAAGTGTGGGCATAAGATCTCCAAGGCAAAATTACAGCAAAACAAAATTGCACCTAGAGTGCAATATCTAGGTTTTGTGTTATCACAGGGTTCAAGAGATTTCACACAGTAAAGAATATCTGATATCAAAAAACTGACTCCTCCAAAGATCAAAATGTAGCTCAGAGCTGTTGTTGGGACAACTGAGTTCTGTAGACAGTGTATACCTGGTTACAGTGACATAACAAATAGTCTTACAGATCTGACCAGGATCACAGGACCTGAACCACTGAAACTTAAGCCTGAACATCTGTAAGCCTTAGCTAAGGTAAAGGAAGCCATTTTATTCACTCCTGATTTGGGTATCCCACACTATGCAAAACCATTTTCATAATTTGTTAATGAAATCAAGGTAATTGCTTCTAGTGTATAAATATAGACTTTGGGAGAAAGTTAGGGTCCTATTTGGTATTATAGTTGTCAACTTGATCCAATAGATGCAGGTACTGTACCTTGTCTAAGAGAAGTACTGCTGCTGCTGCTGTATTATTCCGTAAGTCAGCAGATTTAGTTTTGGGATGTCCATTGACTGTATACTGTTCCTATCAAATAGAAGCACTAATGAGGAAATTTCATACTCAAGCTTATTCAGATCAACAAATTTCCATGTACGGAATTATTCTCCTGGGTAGTGAGAACATCCAGTTGAGGAGGTGTAGTGTATTAAATTCAGCACCATTTTCCCCTGCTTTGCCAAAGAATGGGGAACCATTACAGGATATGCCTAGGATGGATTTGAAAGACACTCGTCTTGAAAATCCAGACATGGTATTATTCACAGATGGATATTCATATTTGTGTAATGGAATTCGACATACTCATGGATTTGAGACACTGTGGTATGGCTCATAACCAAGTAATTTTAGTGCTCAAGGGGCAGAATTGGTAGCATTGAAGCAAGCCTGTCTTATAGTTGATGGTAAACATGCTAATATTTATACAGACTCTCATTATGCTTTTTCAGTATGTCATGCAACAGGAAAGATCTGGAAACAAGGAGATTTAATTACTGCATCAGGAAAACCAATTGCACATGCAGAAATAACTGGGTTGTTGGATGCTATCCTGAAACCCAAACAACTAGCAGTAATCCCTTTCAGAAGTCATACTTCTCCTAGAGACTTAGTATCAAAAGGAAATCATAGAGTGGATGTAACTGCTAAGTATTCAGCCCAGAATGCTCCAGTGCATGTTATGAATCTGTCAACTATAGAGTCTGCTTTTTTACAAAAAGCTTACATAGACTCAGAGATACAAACATGGAAGGAGAAGTTTGGAGCTAGGAAAGAACATGGTATATGGGTTACAGACACTGGAAAACTGGTATTATTGAAAGATTTTTACACCTATTTGTGTCAAGCTATTCATACAAAAGGTCATTTTGGTACACAAGCTGTTGTGGATTCTGTTAAGAGACAGTGGGTAGCACTGGGAATAAGTACTGCTGCAAGTAGTATCTATAGTAGTTGTTCTGTTTGCCAAAAGTTCAATCAAAATGTATTCATAAAGAAAGGTTTAGGTGGTAGACCTTTGGCATACTGTGCATTTGAGAGTTTGCAAATAAATTATATAATCATGCCAAAAGCTGGAAGATATAAGTTTTGTCTTGTAATTGTAAATTGGTTAAAAAGCTTTTCCATTTAATACCAAATAGAGCTAGTTTTGCGGTAAAAGTGTTGTTTAGGGAAATTGTTCTTAGATTTGGTGTACCAATTATCATATATTTGGACAGAGGATCTCATCTTACTCAAGATATTCTGAAAAGTGACTATGAGAATCTAGGAATAACACCTAAATTTCATGTTCCTTATCATCCACAAAGTTCAGGTCAAGTGGAACATTTGAACAGGGAACTCAAGACTATGGTGGGGAAGATTTGTGTTGAAACTCATCTAAAATGGCCAGATATTCTTCTCATTGCTTTGATTTTTCTGCATACAAGACCTAGAGCAGATTTGCATGTATCATGTTATGAAATGCTCTTTGGGCATGCTCCATTGCAAGCAAACACTTGTAAAACTCTAACGAGGAGATTGTCAACTTGCTTCATATTTAAGTTCTCTACAGCAAAGTCTTAGAGAATTACTTGATATGGGAGTATTGATCCAATCTGATCCATTGGATTATTCTCTCCATAATTTCCAACTAGGTGATATGGTATATATAAAAAAATTGGCCAAAATGTTGCAACACAAGAAAGTTGGGTTGTTCCTTATAGTATTGCATTAATTTCACTCACATCAGTGAAAGTATTAGGTAGGGATTCTTGGTTCCATTGTTCTCATGTAAAATTAGCTCAGAAAATTGATGATAAGAGTGCTGAAACAGTAGAAGCTTAAGAAGGAGATGAAGAAGAAGGAGAGTTTGTGGAAAGTTGAGATTTCATCAGTCAAACAGAGTCTGCACTCAGAAAGATCAGAAAGGAGAGCACCATTCCAGTGGAAGAGGACAATTCCTGAGTAAGAGGAGAATCTAGAGATAATAAAGGACATTGTACAGAAAGTGAAGGATTTTCAGCTGATAAGGACATAATGACTTTTAATGAAGATATTCAATGAAGATGATTACATGATTAATAGACAGATATTAATAAGATTTTGTTAAAGGTAATAGAGCATATTCATATTACAATACATTCACAAATACATATTACTGCCATGGACTTTGGAGAAGAAGAAATGCCATCATGTCAAGATGAGAAGATGGAAAATCTGAAGTATTGGTAGGTATGTTGCATATAACAGAAACATAACACAACAGAAATTCAATGGAAATATAACACAAAACAACAATAACATAACAATGCAATGTAAACATGTACATATAAACATAAACTTGAACATGGTTAGGATAAATTGATTCAAGTAGTGAATCAATGGATAGTTACTTAGTAAAGGACTGAATTATATAAGAGTGTCCATGTAGGTAAATGGATACTGTTTTATTTTAAGATAGGTTAGGATAGTAGTAGTATAGGTAGATAGGGTTAGTTTTTAAGAGATTATATTAAGATATTAAGAAGTATATAGGGATTTAATTAGATAGATTAGAGTTTAGGATTGAAAAGTTAAGGTAAATTACATTATAATATACATTACAACATGCACTACACATTACATAGTACATATTACACATCATGCAAACATGTGAATAGCTATGGGTTAGGGTGGAAAATTTGTGTTATAGTGTATATGCATATATGTAACATGAATGTAAACATGGCTTATATACATGTATAGTATGCATGTGTATATTCTATGAACATGTGCATATATGTAAAATTATGCATGTAGTTAATATTTGATAAGTTTTAACATATAGAAAAAGCACAGTTCTATGTAATAGTTTGAGTTTTGTGTAATAATAATAGTTTAATTTAGAATACAATTATTTTCAATTTTCATCTAGTTTTAAATGTATTTTGCATAAGTAACTTTTAATAGATTGGTTTAACTTTTTTGTAAAAACTAATGCAATATTGTATTTATTGTACTTTTCCAATTTTTTTTAAGTTTTCTGTTTTATAAGGGGGAACTGTTATAAGGAAAGTTAAATTATGTAATAAAGTGAGTAAATTTGTGGAGAGAATTGGCATGAGAGCAGCAGGAAGATTCTGGAACTTTGAAGGAAGGGTTAGCCTAGGACTAAGGCTGCTAGGTGTCTCTCTAATCCTGTCTTTTCCTGCTTGCTGTTTTTCTTGCTGTATTTAGTTGAGGCAGTGCCTGGTGAACCTGAACCATCTGCAGTGATTGTGAGATTGGGTCTGGATCTTTTTGGATTTAAGACCTTCCCTGGCCCTAGAAAAAGCTTACACAGATCCTTTCCTTAAATCTAGATAAGGAGGGTTTAATTGTAGTTTAGGTAAGAACAGGGATGGGGGATTTAGGCAGTTAGGGAGGATTCTTGTAGGAAATTCACTCAGAAGAAATCTCTGTTTAGAGATATTTAGATCTGTTAGATTGCCCTTAGTTTAGATTATCTCAAATCCCCTTTTCACCTTCCCTTTTATTAAATTTATTAAATAAGCAAGTCTGTCCCTGTTATATATAGTGGACTATGTTTATTATCTCAGGACAAGCTCAGCCTGGATTGGATCTTTCAGCTGGAGATAGACTTCTCAAACTTTATTCTTCTGATACTGGCCCTACATTGTAACATCTAATCCCATCTCCAAAACCCTACCATTATTTCAGCCTCTGAAATTTAGCAGGGATATGTTACATTCTTAATAGTCATATTCTATTTTAGTTTGATTATTTATTATGATTAAAAAGGCTATAGTGATATCTATTTTATATTTTTAGATGTAAAGTAAACAGGGAAAAACAGAGTTTGTTAAGCTGAGAAGTGGTATAGTTATGTTCAGGAATTTAGGAAATGACTTTGGCAAACAAAGAAGGAAGGAATGGAAAAGTGAAAGAATTCAGACAAGGAGATCAATTAAGAGATATAGTAATAGTAAAGGTGAAAGTTGATGAGGGCCTTCACTTTATATTTTATTGCTTTCTTTAGGAGAGACTAAATACAATTCTAGGAACTGTCAGTTAACTGTGATGGTTAGAGAAATCTATGTGAGACAGTGAGGGAATTAAGAGATCTACTTTCCTTAGGAGACTTTGAGAGTTAATGGTCTTATAGAAAGCATCTATGCGAGACCAGAGCACTAAATGTTCTTAACCTGATGTACATAAACTTTTGGCTTTTTAAATTAATCATTATATTTCAATAAAATTTACTTCCTTTATAATTTTGTATTATGCAAATAAAACATGATTCTGAGAAGAATCCATAGACTTCACAAGACTACTCCAGGAGTCCATGACACACAGCTTAAGAACATGTGCCTACTCTATTTCAATGAAAAGGAACTACAGGGTATGAACTAGTTATAATCAAATATAATTACTTGTAGAGCTTGACTATACTTCCAGGTTTGTCTACACTGACTTCCTGGCTGTATCATACCCATGACACTCCATTTTCTGTAGCTTCTATGTCTTTGAACTGGTCATCTAATGACCTGAAATGTCCTTCCTAACCTTTGGCTCTTAGTTTCCCTGTCTACATTTATATCTCAATTTAAATATCAATTTCTGTTCTAAACCTCTGAAATTCATCCTCATCATCTCTTCATGTATGTTCTAGATATCTGGTTATTTACATGCTGTCTATCCATTAAAATGTGGGCCCTTTGACGGCAATGTGTGCTCTTATCTTTTTTCCTGTATCATCAGCATTTTCCACCAGTGCTTGCTTAATAAATGCTTTTACATTGATTAATCCTCTGTGCCATTGAGTTGGAGTGAAGAAAATGCTTCACTAGAAACAGTATATATTGTCTCATGATCTGAGATGACTACACCACTTCCACAAAAATTAACAACTCATTTCAGGGCTGGCCAGGAACACAGAAGGAACATTCTATTTTTATTGAGACTGTATCAGATGCAGTGATGGAGGATAGACACTGAGACTTCACAATGATACTTGGATTCTCAGTGTCACCATAGACTACCCCAGGGTTTTAGAACCAACTCTGGGGGTTTCATGCCGCTGTAGCTCAGGGAAGGGAATCAACCCATGGAAGGCAGCTGCTCTACCTCCCACTAAACAGAGGAAGACATGCAAATGAAGCTCCTCCCTCTGGGCATGAACCCAGCACAAAACCTGTGTCTGCTGCTCTGGGAGAGGAGCTTCTCCTTGAGTGGCCTTTCCCAGCTGAGGACTGACACTGTAGAGCCTGAATCATGGGATTTGGACTCAATGGCATTTTCATTCTGATGATTTTGCAAGGTAGATTTCAATTTTTAACTCTGTTTTTTGAAGGAGGAAACAGTCGTTGAAGTGGTGGATCTGTGTGACTATTGTCTCTAATGACTCTTTGCTTGCAGGTGTCCATTGTGACATTCAGCTGGTGGAGTCTGGGGGAGATGTGAGACAGCCTGGAGGATCCCTGAAACTCTCCTGCAAAGCTTCTGGATTCACCTTCAGCAGCTACTACATGTATTGGATCCGCCAGGCTCCAGGGAAGGGGCTGGAGTGGGTCTCAGCAATTAGTAATGGTGGAAGTAGCACATACTATGCAGACTCTGTGAAAGGCTGATTCACCATCTCCAGGGACAATGGCAACAGCCTGCTGCACCTGCAGATGAATTCCCTAAAAGCTGAGGACACAGCTACATATTACTGTGCAAGAGACACAGTGAGGGAGAGGAGTGAGAGAGCAGATAAAAACCTCCTCATCAGAGAGTTCTGGTGGAGAATGACAGAGAGGGAACTCCAGAACTCTGAGCACAAGGAGCCCAGTTACAACAACAGGTGAAGAGGGAGGCTGACAAGTGTCTTTTCAGGGTCTGTGATTTTCTCCCAAACCCCAGTGAACATCCCTCTCTCTGTATCTCTCTCTTTTTTTAATTATTATTTTTAAACCCTTACCTTCTGTTGTGGAATCAATACTGTGTACAATGGGGGTTAAGTGACTTGCCCAGGGTCACCCTGCTAGGAAGTATCTGAGGCAAATTTGAAACCCAGGACCTCTCATCTCTATACCTGGGTCTCAATCCACTGAGCAACCCAGCTGGCCCCTTCTCTCTCTTTCTCTCTCTCTCTCTCTCTCTCTCTCTCTCTCTCTCTCTCTCTCTCTCTCTCTCTCTCTCTCTCTCTCTCTCTCTCTTTCTTTCTCTGTCTTAATTCCTTTTTGTCTCTGCCGCTCTTTCCTGCTTCTGATAGGCAGAGGCTCAGGGAGGAGACGTATTCTTTTAATGGTTTACATATTTTTTATATCGTGACTCTAATTTCTCTGATGTTGTCAGACATGAAGCAGAGCCAAGGTCACATGACAAATGAGGAATCACTGAACATTCCCTACATGCATCCTGCAGGGTTTTCATACACTCTGAGCACAGGGAAGCACACTTGTGCAGGGAAGTCAGTCTAGGGGAAACCTTTAAAAACCTTTTTTTTTTAAACCTTTACCCAGGCCTAAGGAGGTGGGATTTGCGCTCTCAGCCTCTTCTCATTTCAGTCAGAGTTTCAGAGTTTCAGTGATACTATCAGAATGTCTTTTGACCTCGTAGGAAGATGCTTGTTGTGGTCTATACAAGCAGGATTTATGGTAGATCTTCCCAATGCTTCTCTGGGGATGGGAGTGGAATAAACTCCTTTTAACTTCCATTTCTGAGCTGGCATCATTTAATTACGGTTAAGTCTAGATGCTCCGTTTAACATATGTATATTCCATATAAATATGTGTGTATATATGTGTGTCTTTTTGTGTGTGCTCATAGTGATCTTTCCATGCATATATTTATCTACATTTATGCATATATGGGAGGAACCTAACTGGAGGGAACATGAGGCTTCTGCAAAGCCAGAGTTTCATATTATCAAAATGTTTTTAAAATTTTTTAATAAAATTTGATCAATTTCAAACATTATTCCCTGGTTACAAAAATCATTTTCTATTGCTCCCTCCCCTCCCCTTTCCTCCCCTCCTATAGCCGACATACAATTCCACTGGGTATTACATGTGTCTTTGTCCAGAATCCATTTCCATATTATTGGTATTTGCGCTAGGATGTTCATTCAAAATCTACATTCCCAATCTTATCCCCCTTGACCCATGTGATCACGCAGATGCTTTTCTTCTGTGTTTCTACTCCTACAGTTTTTCCTCTGAATGTGGATAGTGTTCTTTCTCATAATCCCTCCTAGTTGTTCAAGATCACTACATTGACACTAATGGAGAAGTCCATTACATCGATTGTACCACAGTGTATTAGTCTCTTTATATAATAACGTTCTCCTGGTTCTGCTCCTTTCACTCTGCAGCAATTCCTGGAGATTGTTCCAGTTCCCATGGAATTCCTCCACTTTTTTGTTCCTTTGAGCACAATAGTATTCCATCACCAACATATACCACAATTTGTTCAGCCATTCCCCAATTGAAGGGCAACCCCTTATTTTCCAATTTTTTGCCACCACAAAGAGCCCAGACATGAATATTTTTGTACAAGATTTTCCTCATTATCTCTTTGTGGTTCAAACCCAGCATTGCTATGGCTGGGTCAAAAGGTAGGCAATCTTTTAGCGCCCTTTGTGCATAGTTCCAAATTGCCCTCCTGAATGTTTGGATCAATTCACAACTCCACCAGCAATGAATTAATATCCCGACTTTGACACATCCCCTACAGCATTCATTACTTTCCATAGCTGTCATGTTAGCCAATCTGCTAGGTGTGAGGTGATACCTCAGAGTTGTTTTGATTTGCATCTCTCTGATTTTCAGAGATGTAGAACTCTTTTTCATGTGCTTATTAATACTTTTGATTTCTTTAACTGAAAATTGCCTGTTCATGTCCCTTGCCCATTTATCAATTGGAGAGTGGCTTGATATTTTGTACAATTGATTTAACTCTTTGTCAATTTGAGTAATTAGACCTTTGTCAGAGGTTTTTGTTGTGAAGATTATTTCTCGGTTTGTTATTTTACTTCTGAGTTTGATTACATTGGTTTTGTTTGTACAAAACCTTTTTAATTTGATGTAATCAAAATTATTTGTTTTACATTTTGTGACTCTTTCTAACTCTTGCTTGGTTTTAAAATTTCCCCCTTCCCAAATGACTGACATGTATAGTATTCTGTGTTCTCCTCATTTACTTATAGTTTCCTTCTTTATGTTCAAGTCAGTCACCCATTCTGAGTTTATCTTGGTGTAGGGTGTGAGGTGTTGATCCAAGCCTAATCTCTCCAATACTGTCTTCCAATTTTCCCAGCAGTTTTTATCAATTAATGGATTTTTGTCCCAAAAGCTGGGATCTTTGGGTTTGTCATAGACTGTCTGGCTGAGGTCATTTACTCCAAGTCTATTCCACTGATCCTCCTTTCTGTCTCTTAGGCAGTACCAAACTGTTTTGATGACCACTGCTTTATACTATTGTTTGAGATCTGGTACTGCAAGGCCACCTTCCTTTGTAATTTTTTTCATTTTCCCTGGATATCCTTCATCTTTTGTTCTTCCAAAAGAAATTTGGAAGCAAAATAATTTTTTGGAACTTCAATGGGTATGGCACTAAATATAAGCTTGGGTAGGATGGTCATTTTTATTATTTGTCCTACCCAGGAGCAGTTGATGTCTTTCTTTTTTTTTTTTCTTTTTATTATAAAGATATTTTATTTTACCAATTACATGTCAAAAAATTCTACATAAGTTTTCTGAAGTTATATGATCCAAATTGTCTTTCTCCCTACCCCCCTCTTTTTTTTTTTTAAATATATTTTATTTGATCATTTCCAAGCATTATTCGTTAAAGACATAGATCATTTTCTTTTCCTCCCCCCCACCCCCCATAGCCGACGCGTAAGTCCACTGGGCATTAGATGTTTTCTTGATTTGAACCCATTGCTTTGTTGATAGTATTTGCATTAGAGTGTTCATTTAAAGTCTATCCTCTGTCATGTCCCCTCAACCTCTGTATTCAGGCAGTTGCTTTTTCTCGGTGTTTCCACTCCCATAGTTTATCCTTTGCTTATGAATGGTGTTTTTTTTTCTCCTGGATCCCTGAAAGTTGTTCAGGGACATTACACCGCCCCTAATGGAGAAGTCCATTACGTTCGATTATACCACAGTGTATTAGTCTCTGTGTACAATGTTCTCCTGGTTCTGCTCCTCTCGCTCTGCATCACTTCCTGGAGGTTGTTCCAGTCTCCATGGAACTTCTCCACTTTATTATTCCTTTGAGCACAATAGTATTCCATCACCAACATATACCACAGTTTGTTCAGCCATTCCCCAATTGATGGGCATCCCCTCGTTTTCCAGTTTTGGGCCACCACAAAGAGCGCAGCTATGAATATTTTTGTACAAGTCTTTGTGTCCATTATCTCTTTGGGGTACAGACCCAGCAGTGCTATGGCTGGGTCAAAGGGTAGATATTCTTTTGTCGCCCTTTGGGCATAGTTCCAAATTGCCCTCCAGAATGGTTGGATCAGTTCACAACTCCACCAGCAATGAATTAATGTCCCTACTTTGCCACATCCCCTCCAGCATTCATTACTTTCCTTTGCTGTTATGTTAGCCAATCTGCTAGGTGTGAGGTGATACCTCAGAGTTGTTTTGATTTGCATCTCTCTGATTATAAGAGATGTAGAACACTTCTTCATGTGCTTGTTAATAGTTTTGATTTCTTTATCTGAGAACTGCCTATCCATTTCCCTTGCCCATTTATCAATTGGAGAATGGCTTGATTTTTTGTACAATTGATTTAGCTCATTATAAATATGAGTAATTAAACTTTTGTCAGAGGTTTCTATGAAGATTTTTTCCCAATTTGTTGTTTCCCTTCTGATTTTAGTTATATTGGTTTTGTTTGTACAAAAGCTTTTTAGTTTGATGTAGTCAAAATTATTTATTTTACATTTTGTGATTCTTTCTATATCTTGCTTGGTTTTAAAGCCTTTCCCCTCCCAAAGGTCTGACATGTATACTATTCTGTGTTTACCCAATTTACTTATGGTTTCCTTCTTTATGTTTAAGTCACTCACCCATTTTGAATTTATCTTGGTGTAGGGTGTGAGGTGTTGATCTATTCCTAGTCTCTCCCACACTGTCTTCCAATTTTCCCAGCAGTTTTTATCGAATAGTGGATTTTTGTCCCAAAAGCTGGGATCTTTGGGTTTATCTGAGGTCGTTTTCCCCCAGTCTATTCCACTGATCTTCCTTTCTGTTTCTTAGCCAGTACCAAATTGTTTTGATGTTTTGATGACTGCTGCTTTGTAATATAGTTTGAGGTCTGGGACTGCAAGGCCCCCATCATATGTGTTTTTTTTCATTATTTCCCTGGATATCCTTGATCTTTTGTTCTTCCAAATGAACTTTGTTATGGTTTTTTCTAAATCAGTGAAGAAGTATTTTGGTAGTTCAATGGGTATGGCACTAAATAGATAAATAAGTTTGGGTAGGATGGTCATTTTTATTATATTGGCTCGTCCTATCCATGAGCAGTTAATGTTTTTCCAATTGTTCAAGTCTAGTTTTAGTTGTGTGGCGAGTGTTTTGTAGTTGTGTTCATATAGTTCCTGTGTTTGTCTTGGGAGATAGATTCCTAGGTATTTTATTTTGTCTAAGGTGATTTTGAATGGGATTTCTCTTTCTAGTTCTTGCTGCTGAGCTGTGTTGGAGATATATAGAAAAGCTGATGATTTATGTGGGTTTATTTTGTATCCTGCAACTTTGCTAAAGTTGTTGATTATTTCAATTAGCTTTTTGGTTGAATCTCTAGGATTCTTTAAGTAGACCATCATGTCATCCGCAAAGAGTGATAACTTGGTCTCCTCCTTGCCTATTCTGATACCTTCAATTTCTTTATCTTCTCTAATTGCTACTGCTAGTGTTTCTAGTACAATGTCAAATAGTAGAGGTGATAATGGGCATCCTTGTTTCACTCCTGATCTTATTGGGAATGCATCTAGTTTATCCCCATTGCAGATGATATTAGCTGTTGGTTTTAGATATATACTGTTTATTATTTTTAGGAATGACCCTTCTATTCCTATGCTTTCTAGTGTTTTTAATAGGAATGGGTGTTGTATTTTATCAAAGGCTTTTCTGCATCTATTGAGATAATCATGTGGTTCTTGCTAGTTTGCTTGTTGATGTGGTCAATTATGTGGATGGTTTTCCTAATGTTGAACCAGCCCTGCATCCCTGGTATGAATCCTACTTGATCATGGTGAATGATCCTTCTGATCACTTGCTGGAGTCTTTTTGCTAGTATCCTATTTAAAATTTTTGCATCTATATTCATTAGGGAGATTGGTCTATAGTTTTCTTTCTCTGTTTTTGACCTGCCTGGTTTTGGAATCAGTACCATGTTTGTGTCGTAAAAGGAGTTTGGTAGAACTCCCTCTTTGCTTATTATGTCAAATAGTTTGTATAGTATTGGGGTTAACTGTTCTCTGAATGTTTGATAGAATTCACAGGTGAATCCATCAGGCCCTGGGGATTTTTTCTTGGGAAGTTCTTTGATGGCTTGATGGATTTCAATTTCTGATATGGGATTATTTAAGAATTCTATTTCCTCTTCTGTTAGTCTAGGCAGTTTGTATTTTTGTATATATTCATCCATTTCTCCTAAATTGGTGTATTTATTGCCATATAATTGGGCAAAGTAATTTCTAATGATTGCCTTAATTTCCTCCTCATTGGAGGTGCTGTCCCCCTTTTCATCTTTAATGCTGTGAATTTGCTTTTCTTCCTTCCTTGAATAGGATGGTCATTTTTATTATGTTAGTTTGTCCTACCCAGGAGCAGTTGATGTCTTTCTAATTGCTCAGATCTAGTTTTAGTTGTGTGGAAAGTGTTTTGTAGTTGTTTTCATATAGTTCCTGTGTTTGTCTTAGCAGATAGATTCCCAAGTATTTTATATTGTCTAAGGGGATTTTTAATGGAATTTCTCTTTCTGATTCTTGCTGCTGATCTGTGTGGGAGATATATAGAAATGAAGATGATTTATGTGGGTTTATTTTGTATCCTGCAACATTGCTAATGTTGTTGATTATTTCCACTAGCTTTTTTAGTTGATTCTCTAGGATTCATTAAGTAGACCATCATATCATCTATAAAGAGTGACAGCTTGGTCTCCTCATTGCCAATTTTAATACCTTCAATCTCTTCTTCTTCTCTAATTGGTACTGCTACTGTTTCTAGTAGAATGTTAAATAATAAAGGTGATAAGGGGTATCCTTGTTTCACTCCTGATCTTATTGTGAATGCATCTAGTTAATCCCCATTGCAGATGATGTTCACTGATGGTTTTAGATAGATACTGTTTATTATTTTTAGGAAAGATCCTTCTATTCCTATACTTCCTAGTGTTTTTAATAGGAATGAGTGTTGTATTTTGTCAAAGGCTTTTTCTGCATCTATTGAGATAATCATGTGATTTTTGTTGGTTTGCTTGTTGATACGATCAATTATGTTGATGGTTTTCCTGATATTGAACCATCCTTGCATTTCTGGTATAAATTTCTCCTGTTCATAGTGAATAACCATCCTGATCACTTGCTGAAGTCTTTTTGCTAGTATCTGATTTGTGATTTTTGCATCTAAGTTCATTAAGTAGATTGGTCTATAGTTTTCTTTCTCCATTTTTGACCTGCTTGGCTTTGGGATCAGTACCATATTTATGTCATAAGAGGAATTTCGTAGAACTCCCTCTTTGCTTACTATGTCAAATAGTTTGTATAGTATTAGGATTAGCTATTCTTTGAATGTTTGATAGAATTCACTTGTGAATCCATCAGGCCCTGGGAATTTTTTCTTACAGAGTTCTTTGATGGCCTTTTCAATTTGTTTTTCTGAGATGGGATTATCTACAAATTCTATTTCATCTTCTGTTAATGTAGGCAATTGATATTTTTGTAAATACTCATCCAAATCACCTAGACTGGCATGTTTATTGCCATATAATTGGGCAAAATAGTTTTTAATGATTGCCTTAATTTCCTATTAATTTGAGGTGAATTCTCCCTTTTAATCTATGACACTGTTAATTTGATTTTCTTTTTTCCTTTTTTATGTTTTATTTGTTTTTTTTTCAAAATACCAGCTTCCAGTCTTATGTATTAGTTCAATAGTTCTATCACTTTCGATTTTATTAATTTCTCCCTTAATTTTTAGGATCTCTAATTTGTTTTCCTTCTGGGGTGTTTTAATTTGTTCACTTTCAAGTTTTTGGATTTGCATGTCCAAATCATTGACCTCTGCCCTCTCTAATTTGTTAATAGATGAAATCATGGATATAAATTTTCCCTTGAGTACTGCTTTGACTGCATCCCATAGAGTTTGAAAGGATGTCTCATCATTGTCTTTTTCTTCAATGATGCTATTAATTGTTTCTATGATTTGTTCTGTAGGTAACCAATTTTGGAGAGTTATATTGTTTAATTTCCAATTAGTTTTTGATTTGGCTCTCCATGTACCCTTACTGGTCATTATTTTTATTGTCTTATGATCTGAAAAGTTTGCATTTATTATTTATTCTTTTCTGTATTTGTATGCCATGTTTTTATAACCTAGTATATGGTCAATCTTTGTGAATGTGCCATGTGCTGCTGAAAAAAAGGTGGATTCCTTTTAGTCCTTATTTATTTTTCTCCATATATCTATTAACTCTAATTTTCCCAAGATTTCATTCACCACTTTTAACTCTTTCTTTTTTTATATTTGATTTATCTAAATTTGATAGTGGAAGGTTCAGGTCTCCCACTAGTATAGTTTACTATCTATTTCCTCCTTCAATTCTACTAGTTTTTCCATTAGAAATTTGGGTGCTATACCTTTTGGTGCATACATGCTGATTAGTGACATTTCCTTATTGTCTGTATTCCCTTTTATCAGGATGTATTTACCTTCCTTACCCCTTTTAATCAGGTTTATTTTTATTTTGGTTTTGTCAGACATCATGATTGCAACTCCTGCCTTCTTTCTATCAGTTGAGGTCCAATAGGTCTTGCTCCAACCTTTAATTCTAACCTTGTGAGTATCTACCAGCTTCATGTGTGTTTTTTGGTGGCAACATATGGTAGGGTTTTGAATTCTTATCCACTCTACTATTCATCTACATCTTATGGGTGAGTTCATCCCATTCATGTTCAAAGTTATGATTGTCACTTGTGAATTCCCTAGCATTTTGATATCCTCTTCTTGTTCTGTCCTTTCTTTTTTTTTGCTATATCCTTTTAAACCACTGGTTTACTTTTAGTCAATCCCCCTAATCCCTTCCCTTGATATGCTTCCCTTTCTGGTCCCTCCCTTTTTGTTCCCTTCTTGTTTTCTTAGGTTCTGTTACATTTCCACCCCCCTCTCCTTCCATCCCTTTTTGTACTCCATCCCCCTTACCCATCTTATTTTTACCTTCTTTCTTACCCTGTATGATAAGATAGAATTCAAGATCTCAATGGATCTGGATGCTCTTCCCTCTCAGAGTTGATTTCACTGAGATTAAGGTTTAAGTAATACCTATTAGCACTCTCTTCCTCTCCTTCTTATAAGAGTATTCTTCTCCTCCCCTTCACATTTGTATCTTGGTGTGAAAATGATTATTCTATTTTATTTCTTAAAGTATCTCTTGGTACCATCATTGATTCCCCCCACCCTCCACCCTTTTTCTTTTTTTCCCCATAATATCTTATAGCCCTTAATGTCCCAATCTTTTCCCATGAGTGATTTTTCTAATTACCATTATAATGAATACAGTTTTTGAGAGTTACAAATAACATTTCCCCCCATATATTATATATATATATATATATATATATATATATATAATTTGATCTAATTGTAGCCCTTAAAGAACAAAGTTTGAATACAAAGAAAAAACATTTTTCTCCTTTCCCCTTTTTTCTTATTTACCTTTTCATGTTTCTTTTGCTCTTTGTGTTTGGATATCGAACTTTCTACTTAGTACTGGTCTTTTCATTACAAATACTTAGAAATCTTCTATTTTGTTGAATAATTTCCCCTGGGAGTATATAGTCAGTTTTGATGGATAGGTGATCCTTGGTTGAAGACCGAGTTCTCTTGCCTTACTGAATATCATGTTCCAGGCCTTGCGGTCCTTTAGCGTGGAAGCTGTAAGGTCTTGTGTGATACTGATTGGTGCTCCTTTGTATCTCTATTGTCTCTTTTTGGCTTCTTGTAGGATTTTCTCCTTAGCTTGAAAGCTCTGGAATTTGACAATTACATTTCTGGGAGTTGTTTTTTTGGAGTTTAGTGTAGAGGTTGTTCTATGAACTCTTTCAATGTCTATTTTGCCCCCTTGTTGGAGAACATCAGGGAAGTTTTCTTGGATGATTTCTTGTAGTATTATGTTAAGATTTCTGTTTATTTCTGGTTTTTCAGGTAGACTAATGATTCTCAAATTGTCTCTCCTTCCCCTGTTTTCCTGATCTGTCATCCTATCAGTGAGATATTTTATGTTTTCTTCTACTTTGTCAGTCTTTTGACTTTTCTTTATTAATTCTTGCTGCTTTGCAAGATCATTGGTTTCAAGTTGCTTAATTCTTGTCCTTAAGGACAGGTTTTCAGTTATAATCTTTTGGTTTTCTGCTCAGGGGTAGGTCCTTGGTGGTCTTAGTCAGCTCCCAAGACCTAGAGCTGCCCTTGCTTGTTCCAGAGGTGCCCTTCACTTACTCATTCATTCTGGTGGGCATTGTCTCTAACTCTGGCTCTGTAGGTGGGGTAGGGGAGGGAAAATCACCTAGAGTTTGTTGTGGGAGCTTTTTTCACTCCCTTGTGGTATGGAAATGCCCAAGTCCCATGTACCTTCAATGCTGCACTCTACTGTAAAGTCCCTTCATTCTAATGAAGATTTTTTTTCAGTCTTTCTAGGTCGTCTCTATTGGTGGGTCTGAGGAGGGGAAGCGTCTTGCTTCTAGATTGCCACCATGCTTCCTGGGAAGTCTATTATTAAAATCTTATTCCTTTTGTCCCTGTGGAGGGGGTTTCCATGCTGGCTTGCACAGCTGGGAGGCCTTTGTGGTGGTCTTAACTGGGGCTGGACCATACCAGAGGTTTGTGCTCTGGTCTCTGAACTAGAGACTTGGGCCTGCTTGGGGCCTCCCTGTGGACCTGTGCTAGTGGCAGGGCCTCACTGGTGAATGTGCCAGGTGATGCCTTGTTCCTGTGTGGGTACGGTCTGGCTGGAGGCTTGGGTCCTCTGAGGTCTTGCTGCTGGCTTTTGATAGAAGTGGGTCATCACAGTTCCCTCTGCTGGCTAGAGTTAGGCCAGACACACCCTGTCACTTGGGTTATGTAAACCTTAAAATTTCTTAGACTTATGAATGTTGGAAATTTCCCCATTGGGAAATTTCATAATGGAAAAAATTTCCTACTGATAGTAAGAACTCTATTAGAATGTGAAACCCCTTGGCATGGGAGGATCCTTCTCCTCCCTACTTAAGACTACTTTAGGACAGAAACCTTTTGCTAAACAATGGAAAGGGACCTATGCTTAAGCATAGAACAGGAAGTTCTTTGAGTCATGATTGACTTTAGAATTGATACAATAGAGATACTTGAAATGACAGAACCAGGTCTTGGAACTTACAATCTCCACCCTACTCAGTCTAACAGGATTTAGGAAGGGCTGTAGCATAGATCAAGATTTAATTATTTGAGAATATGACCTACAACAGACATGTGCAAAGGAAACAGACCTCTGGGCTGTCCTGGGTTAAGCTAGAGCCACCATTGGCACAGGGGAGACATCGACAGTGATTGGTAGATGTGAGAACTGAGGGGAGGGGACTTAGATGGTTTCCTTAAAGATAGCGGGGTCTGAGGAGAGAAGGAGGAGGTTTTGCTCTGAGTGAGGTGGCTCTGAAGGAGGAGAATTCTCTGGAAACAGTTCTTGAAAGGAGGCTCTCTTGAAGGTGGAGCCTGAGGTTGGCATGAGAAGCCTTACCTAGAGAGATCTTGGGTGAGTGATAAACCAACTTACTGATTTATTCATTCTTATTCCTTTCTTACTTTCTCTCTTTTTCTATTGATTAATCAGTGTATTATAAATTAAATGTCAACCCAGTTGGCTTGGGCATATTCATAAATTGGGAATATATTCCCTGGCGACCATCTTATATTTATATAAAACCAAGACACAGTAGAAAACATATTTCAGTGGTCATAATTTATATATATATATATATATATATATATATATATATATATATATATATATATATATATATATATATTTCCCTTGCTCCCAAACATTTTAATTATCACAGTTGGGACTCCTCCTTCTCTGGCTGGGATGCAGCCAGCCTTTGCTCAGACTGATCCAACTGTGCTTCCCTCCAAGCCCTTTGGGACTGATCTTATCTGCTGGCTCTCTGTGCTGCTCTGGTCTGCAGGACTCTTAATTGCTTTTAAATTCATAGCTGCAAGGAACCAAAGAGAACCTTCCTGGCAATCCAAGAACATTGCCTCAAGTTGGGAGCCGAAGATTAAGTACAATCCAACTGTGCTAATTCAGAACCAATATACATAGAAATTTGTGGGTCAAAACAATGTAAAGAGAATGTCTTTACTTTTGTAATCTGGGATGAAGATTTTGTGGAAAGGTGGCCTTTCTGTTGGTATAGTTGGATATTATTTCCATGCTTTAAAAATTCCATAGTGAAGATAACATTTGTTATTCCTCTGCAGCAGACACCCTTGGCCTTCTTTAAGGATTTTTCTAAAATAGCTGAAAAAGTAGACTTATGCATTAAAACTCATGCAAGATTTAGATTACCAATGTTGATTTACTTAATGATGCTCTTAATGTGCTCACTATTATATATGAGCTGATTTTCAATAAAGAGGCTAGCTATATCCATGTTGGCAATCTTCCTATAAATGAAAGCAGAGTGTATAAATATGTTCAGTTTCATGAAAGAATAATCTACAGAACTTTGAGAGGATATATCTATTAACTTGTTTTGGTATCTCAAGCCCTTACTAATACACAGCAATTAATTAATAAATGTTGATTTCTTCCCTTTAAATATTAAATATTATGTTGATATGTGTACATATATATGATTATGCAATTATACATGTGTTTCTATTAAGAATTGTTATTAATTTATTGACTAGTAGCTTTCTGCAGAATGGAATTTCTGTGTTACCTTTTTAAGTCAAGTTTATTTTTGCTGTTGCTTATATGCTATCATACAAGCTCTTTTGAAGTGATGAAGTATAATAGAGTTGACTCTAGTCCCTCAGAAAATTATTTTTTCTATGCTTTGCCCTTTTTTCATCACTTTATTCAGCAAAATTAATCTCCAAGTAAATTGTTAAAGTAATACTTTCTCAATGTCTTCTGAATGGTAGGGTTTTTCAGATGGGATTAGATGTTACAGTGTAGGGCCAATATCAGAAAAATAAATTTTTGGAAGGCCATCTGTGACTGACAGACCCAGTGCAGTCTGAGTCTGTCTTGAGATAATAAACATATACCACTACATAACTGGGACAAATTGTTGCATTTAATAAATAAGGGAAGGTGAAAAGGGGATTTGGGATCACCTAAACTAAGGTCAATCTACCTAAACTTACCAGATCTAAATATCTCTTCACAGAGATTTCTTCTGAGTTGAAAACCTAGTCCTGGAACCTATTTTCCCCCTGACCCACTTGCCCCTAGAGTCCCTGGAGTCAAGTTAATAAAGAACCAGTTACCATATCCTGGAATGTGCTAGAAACTGATAACATCCCAGTCCCAGGAGTTCCTGTCACCTCCAACCCCAGTAATTCCTGTGCATACCCTCTACCACAAAAGTATATAAAAAGCCTGCAAGTCTGAGACTCAGATCCAGCCATTTTTAGAGTGCTGAACCCAAACTGCAGTTGCTTTAATAAACTCCCTCCTCTGTGTTACATTGTTAGTCTTTGTTTCATCCTTGGGATTGATTATCTGGGCACTTCATGAGTGAATTTCCTACACGAATTCTCCCTAACTGCCTAAATCCCCAGACCCTGATCTTAATAAAACCTACAATTAATCCCCACACCCTTTAGCTAGATATAAGGAAAGGGTCTATGTAAGATAGGGCCAGGGAAGGTCTTAGATCCAAAAAGATTCAGAACCGATCTCACAATCACTGGAGATGGTTGAGGTTCACCACAAGCTGCTTTGATGAAATACAGCAAGCAGGAAAAGACAGGATTAGTCACCAAGGAAATTTGTAGCCACTACCCTCAGATATTCATCAAAGAGACAAATAGGTTTAGTCCCAGCCTAACCCTTCCTTCAAAATTCCAGAATCTCCTTGCTGGTCTCATTCCACTTTTCTCTGCAATCTTACACACTTTCCTACATAATTTGATTTTCCTTATAACAAGGCAGTGGACCATAGATTATATTAATGAGCTGAAAGTCCTAATAAAACCATTGAAGTGGTTTCAGATAATGTCCAACTGTCTATCTAGGCAAAATATTTTAATAAAGGAATCCTAAGATATTGGGAAGATTCTCCTTTGAACATTTGGCAGCCTATACATTTGGGGTGGATGTGCAAACCAGGCAACCCATGTATCCAGTCCAGATTTTCAGGCCAGATGTCTGATCCTCATGTCTAGACCAGAGTCCTGCCTCCATTGACCATCCCTATAAATGTTGTAAAACTTGTAGATAAGAATCCCGTACTGACCCTGTCTGAAATGAAGTGCTTTGTAACCTAGAAGGTTTTTTGCAGGGTTTTTAATGTTCACCTTGCCATATGTTCTATCTTAAACAAAAACTTAAACTGTTATAATACTGAGAGAAAAGGGAAGGGAGAGATAGAATGGGGTAAATTATATAACAGAAAGGCATCAAAAATTCTTATAGAGAGGGGAAGACAAGGGTTGTGATGGGCAATGTTTAAAGTTTACTCTCATCATAAATGGCTAAGAGAGAGAAAAACAAATATACTCATTGGGATATAAAATTATATTTTACCCTACAGAGAAGCAGGATGGGAATAAGACAAAGGTGGTAATTGGAAGTAGGATGAAACAGGAGGGAGTTATAAAAAGCAAAATACTGAAAGCCCAGGAATATTCCAGGTCTGGCAACTAAGTATTCCCTCTTAACTCTAATTACAAATCACTGACACTAATATGAAAAAAAAAATCCCTTACAGTCTTGTCCAAAACTAATCAAGGTTCAAATAACTCAGAATTAGGGTTAAGTCTAAATTCTAAGTTTATAATCAGCACAAAGATGTATTTCATATAAATATATGTTTAGGTATCTTTATGTGTGTGGTAATATATATGATCCTTCCATGTATATATTTATATCTCTTGTTGTTTTTAAGTGATTTTTCAAATGTCCTTTAGCAAATATGATTTTATTATATTATGTATGGACAGTATGATAGACAGTAAAGGATAAGTTAAATATTTCTTATTTTCTGAATTAGCTTAAATTTTCATGCTTCCACCAATATCCAGGTTTGTCTATGCAGTGTTTAAAGAAAAAAATAGTTTGTTAGCTTTTTTAATTCAATAATTTTTAGAGATTTCCCCCCAAAATTATATTTAGAACCCTAACATTATTTTTATTTTTGGTTGATTTAAAATGGGAACACTGAGAACCCTCATTATTGTAGATTTAATCTCTCTTTATTCTAATATTTTGTTGAATTTTCCCTTTTAATTATGAAATGCTTTGCATGTATATATATTATATTCATGATTATAAATTTATACATATGTTTGTGTTAATAATTATTATTCTGGGTTCAAATCTGGACTCAGACACTTCCCAGCTGTGTGACCCTGGGCAAGTCACTTGATCCCCATTGCCTAGCCCTTACCACTCTTCTGCCTTGGAGCCAATACATAGTATTGACTCCAAGATGGAAGGTAAGGGTTTTTAAAAAAAATAATAATAAAAAAGAATTATATATTGACTATGGTACCCACATAGATTCTGACTCTGGAAATAGATTTGTGGGTGGTTGAGCCAAGGTGAGAAGTATGCGTATTGGTCTTACAGGAGTGCCTGTGCTGACTAAGAACTATGCAGACAGCTTCTTAGAGAGGTGGCAAAGTTTAATGGATTGGGGTCTGCAATTTATAGGGTAAATGACGAAGGTAAAGGGATTAGGTAAGTTTCGTACAGAAATAATGATAAATAATGATTTACTAGATAAGGATAATGGAAATGAACTACTTCAGTGATTCTCAATAGGAATTTCCATAGGTAATAGATCACAGGTAAATATGTAACCTCCTAGTCCAGATTTTCAGGGAAATGTTTGGCTTCAGTGCATAGAACAAGGACAACCAGTTGTAATGTACAGAAGGGGTTTTAGGGGCCTCAGGTGATGTTTAAGCTACATGACTGATTCTTCCTAGCTGATGGCTCTGATCTTATTGGTGTCTACTCTCACTACTGGAGGCTTCACCAGTATAATGTAGTTTCTGTGTTTCTCTTTTTCAATCAAGTTTATTTTGACTCAACTCATTGTGAAAACTCTTTTTAGTTTACTTGAATCATAATATTTCTGACTCCAGCCCTTTAGAAAACAATTTTTCTCCAATTATATGGAAAAACAATTTTGAGATTTATCTTTTAAAAATATTATTTCCAAATTCTAAATATGATGGAGATTTTGCATGTGCAATCAATCATGGAAAACATTTTTTCATATCAGTTATTTTGTAGAGATCTCAAATAAAAAACAGGAAATGAAATAAAGTATGTTTTGGTCTACATCCAGACCCCATCAGTTCTTTCTCTGGAGGCATAAGGTATTTTTCATCAATAGTTTTTGAGATTATTTTAGATCATTGTATTGTTGACATCTGTTAGAAAATTCACAATTACTCATCAAACATTACTATTGCTGCTGTGTAAAATGTTCTTTTGGCTCTATTCACTTTACTTTTCATCAACTCATCAAGTCTTTCCAGGTTTTTCTGAAATCATCTTGCTCATCATTTCTGATAGCACAGTAATATTCCATCACCAGCATATATCACAACTTCTTCATCCATTCTTGAGTATCAGAACTTAAACTGTACTATAAAGCAGTTATTTTCAAAATAATATAGTACTGGTTAAGAGATAGAAAGGTGGGTCAATGGAATAGACTGTGGTAAATGAACTTAGCAAGATAGTCTTTGATAAACCTAATGATCCCAGGTATGGGACAAGAACTCACAATTTAACAAAAACTGCTGGGAAAATTGGAAAACAGTATAGGAGAAAGTAGGTTTAGATCAACTTGTAACACTCTCTACCAAGATAAATTAAAAATGGGCAAATGACTTAAAAAAGGAATGAACTCATGAATAAATTAGGTGGCTACAAAACAGTATACCTGTCAGATCTATGAAAAAGAATATAAGAATATAGTAAGTAGAGAAATATTGCAAAAGGATTTTGTAAAATGAATGTCCATGTGATTGACAGGGACATGTGACAGATGGTTACATGAGAGCCTGAGTCAAGATTCTAAGATCCCAACTATAAAACTGTCTCATGGAGGAAACTTTTGTAGGAGAGGTGAGATTTTCAATCTTTCTATAAGGTTTTTGGCCCTTTGGAAGATACCAGCTTGAGTGGAGGAAAATCTGCTTGGACTGGCTGCTGGAAGCTAGACAGAAGGCCCAAGGAGAACCACTTCTCTATTGGACCTTTTGTGGACATTTCTCCCGGATCTTGGCTCATATACTGGACTCTATTTTGTGAGATTTTGTTTGGGGAAACTGAATTTATTTAGCATAAATAAGTTAGCCACTGAGATAGTTTTAAGGGAATTTGTTTTGAGGTTAAGATCAAGAACCTTCCCTTATCCTTTTACCCTCTTTCCTCTCAACCTTCCCATCAATAGGCTTAAAATATTTGGATATTTTTCCGTCTTGTTATTTCCCCTTAACAATCACACTATAGCAAGACAAAGAAGAGAACATTTAAGACAGAGAACATTATAACATGTAAAATGAATCATTTCAATCATGTTAAATTAAAAAGGGTTTGTGCAAACAAAACCAATGTAACCAAAATTAAAAGAGAAGCAATAAATTGTGAAAAAAAATTTATAACAAAAATCTCTGACAAAGGTCAAATTCCTCATATTTATAAGGAACTTTGTCATTTTGTTCAAGAAATCAAGCCATTCCCCAACTGACAATGGTCAAGGGATAGGAATAGGCAGTTTTCAGATGAAGAAATCAAAACTATTAATAAACACATGAACAGTGTTCTCAATCCCTCCTCATTAGAAAAATGCAAATCAAAACAACTCTGAGGTACTACCTCATACCTAAGCGGGTTGGTCAATATGACAGTAAAGGAAACTAATAAATGTTGGAGTGGATGTGGCAAAATTGGTACACTAACGCATTCCTGGTAGAGTTGTTAATTGATCTAATCATTCTGGAAGTCAATTTGGAGTTATACCCAACGGACTTGTAAAAAATGCATGCCCTTTGATGTAGCAATTTTGCTTCTTAGATTTGTGCCCCAAATAGATAAAATAAAAAGTTGTACAAAAATATTTATAGTTGCACTCTTTGTGGTGGCAAAAAATTGAAAAATGGGGGGGTGTCTATCTTTTGGGAGATGTCTGAACAAATTGTGACATATGAAGGAGGTGGAATATTATTGTGCTATAATGAGTGATGAACTGGAAGATTTCTACATGATCTGGAAGGACCTCCAGGAAGAGATGCAGAGTGAAATGAGCCGAACCAATAGAACATTGTGCACAGAAAGTGAAACTCTTTGGAACAATCCAATGTAATGGACATTACTACTAGTAGTGATGCAATGATCTAGGATGTCCCTGAAGGACTTGTGAGAAAGAATGCTATCCACATGGAGAGACAGAACTTTGGGAGTAGAAACTCACATGACTCATCACTTGTTTATATGGATATATGATTTGGGGTTTGGTTTTTTTTTTAATTTTATAGTATTTTATTTGATCATTTCCATGCATTTTTCATTAAAGACAAAGATCATTTTCTTTTCCTCCCTCCCACCCCCCCCCCCCCGTGGCCGACGAGTGATTCCACTGGTATCATATGTGTTCTTGACTTGAACCCATTGCCATGTTGTTAGTATTTGCATCAGAGTGTTCGCTCAGAGTCTTTCCTCTGACATGTCCCCTCAGCCATTGTAGTCAGGCAGTTGCTTTTCCTTGATGTTTCTACTCCCTCAGTTTGTCCTCTGCTTTTGGATAGTGTTTTTTTTCTCCTTGATCCCTGCAGATTGTGCAGGGACATTACACCGCCACTAATGGAGAAGTCCATTATATTCGATTATACCACAGTGTGTTTGTCTCTGTGTACAATGTTCTCCTGGTTCTGCTCCTCTCGCTCTGCATCACTTCCTGGAGGTTGTTCCAGTTCACATGGAATTCCTCCACTTTATTGTTCCTTTGAGCACAATAGTATTCCATCACCAACATATACCACAATTTGTTCAGCCATTCCCCAATTGAAGGGCATCCTCTCATTTTCCAATTTTTGGCCACCACAAAGAGTGCAGCTATGAATTTTCTTGTACCAGTCTTTTTCCTTATTCTCTCTTTGGGGTACAAACCCAGCAGTGCTATGGCTGGATCAAAGGGCAGACATTCTTTTATCGCCCTTTGTGCATAGTTCCAAATTGCCCTCCAGAATGGCTGGATCAGTTCACAACTCCACCAGCAATGAATCAATGTCCCTACTTTGCCACATCCCCTCCAGCATTCATTACCTTCCACAACTGTCATGTTAGCCAATCTGCTAGGTGTGAGGTGATACCTCAGAGTTGTTTTGATTTGCATCTCTCTGATTATAAGAGATGTGGAGCACTTCTTCATGTGCTTATTAATAGTTTTGATTTCTTTATCTGAAAACTGTCTATCCATGTCCCTTGCCCATTTATCAATTGGGGAATGGCTTGATTTTTTGTACAATTGATTTAGCTCTTTATAAATTTGAGTAATTAAACCTTTGTCAGAGGTTTTTATGAAGATTTTTTCCCAATTTGTTGTTTTCCTTCTGATTTTAGTTACATTGCTTTTGTTTGTACAAAAGCCTTTTAATTTGATGTAGTCGAAATTATTTATTTTACATTTTGTGATTCTCTCTATGTCTTGCTTGGTTTTAAAGTCTTTCCCTTCCCAAAGGTCTGACATGTATACTATTCTGTGTTTACCCAATTTACTTATGGTTTCCTTCTTTATGTTTAAGTCTTTCACCCATTTTGAATTTATCTTGGTGTAGGGTGTGAGGTGTTGATCAATTCCTAATCTCTCCCACACTGTCTTCCAATTTTCCCAGCAGTTCTTATCAAATAGTGAATTTTTGTCCCAAGACCTGGGATCTTTGGGTTTATCGTATACTATCTGGCTGAGGTCGCTTTCCCCCAGTCTATTCCACTGATCCTCCTTTCTGTCTCTTAGCCAGTACCAAATTGTTTTGATGACTGCTGCTTTGTAATATAGTTTGAGGTCTGGGACTGCTAGGCCCCCCTCATTAGTGTTTTTTTTTCATTATTTCCCTGGATATCCTTGATCTTTTGTTATTCCAAATGAACTTTGTTATGGTTTTTTCCAAATCAGTAAAGAAATTTTTTGGGAGTTCCATGGGTATGGCACTAAATAGATAAATAAGTTTGGGCAGGATAGTCATTTTTATTATGTTGGCTCGTCCTACCCATGAGCAGTTAATGTTTTTCCAATTGCTCAAGTCTAGTTTTAGTTGTGTGACGAGTGTTTTGTAGTTGTGCTCATATAGTTCCTGTGTTTGTCTTGGGAGGTAGATTCCTAGGTATTTTATTTTGTCTAAGGTGATTTTGAATGGGATTTCTCTTTCTAGTTTTTGCTGCTGAGCTGTGTTGGAGATATATAGAAAAGCTGATGACTTAAGTGGGTTTATTTTGTATCCTGCAACTTTGCTAAAGTTGTGGATTATTTCAATTAGCTTTTTGGTTGAATCTCTAGGATTCTTTAAGTAGACCATCATGTCATCTGCAAAAAGTGATAACTTGGTCTCCTCCTTGCCTATTTTGATGCCTTCAATTTCTTTTTCTTCTCTAATTGCTACTGCTAGTGTTTCTAGTACGATGTCAAATAATAGAGGTGATAATGGGCATCCTTGTTTCACTCCTGATCTTATTGGGAATGCATCTAGTTTATCCCCATTGCAAATGATATTAGCTGATGGTTTTAGATATATACTGTTTATTATTTTTAGGAATGACCCTTCTATTCCTATGCTTTCTAGTGTTTTTAATAGGAATGGGTGTTGTATTTTATCAAAGGCTTTTTCTGCATCTATTGAGATAATCATGTGGTTCTTGTTGGTTTGCTTGTTAATGTGGTCAATTATGTAGATGGTTTTCCTAATATTGAACCAGCCCTGCATCCCTGGTATAAATCCTACTTGATCATGGTGGATGACCCTTCTGATCACTTGCTGAAGTCTTTTTGCTAGTATCCTATTTAAGATTTTTGCATCTATATTCATTAGGGAGATTGGTCTATAGTTTTCTTGCTCTGTTTTTGACCTGCCTGGTTTTGGAATCAGTACCATGTTTGTGTCATAAAAGGAGTTTGGTAGAACTCCCTCTTTGCTTATTATGTCAAATAGTTTGTATAGTATTGGGATTAACTGTTCTCTGAATGTTTGATAGAATTCACTGGTGAATCCATCAGGCCCTGGGGATTTTTTCTTAGGAAGTTCTTTGATGGCTTGGTGGATTTCATTTTCTGATATGGGATTATTTAAGAATTCTATTTCCTCTTCTGTTAGTCTAGGCAGTTTGTATTTTTGTATATATTCATCCATATCACTTAAATTGGTATATTTATTGCCATATAATTGGGCAAAGTAATTTCTAATGATTGCCTTAATTTCCTCTTCCTCAGAGGTGATGTCCCCCTTTTCATCTTTGATGCTGTTAATTTGCTTTTCTTCCTTCCTTTTTTTAATTAGATTGACCAGTACTTTGTCTATTTTGTTTGTTTTTTCAAAGTACCAGCTTCTTGTCTTATTTATTAAATCAATAGTTCTATCACTTTCAATTTTATTAATTTCTCCCTTAATTTTTAGGATTTCTAGTTTGGTTTTCTGCTGGGGGTTTTTAATTTGGTCACTTTCGAGTTTTTTTATTTGCATTTCCAATTGATTTATCTCTGCTCTCCCTAGTTTGTTAATATATGCACTCAGGGATATGAATTTACCTCTGATTACTGCTTTGGCTGCATCCCAAAAGGTTTGAAAGGATGTCTCGCCATTGTCATTTTCCTTGATGAAATTATTAATTGTTTCTATGATTTCTTCTCTAACTAAACGATTTTGGAGTATCATATTGTTTAGTTTCCAATTAGTTTTTGATTTGGTTTTCCATGTACCATTACTGATCGTTATTTTTATTGCCTTGTGGTCTGAAAAGGCTGCATTTATTATTTCTACTTTTCTGCATTTGTGTGCCATGTTTCTGTGACCTAATGTATGGTCAATCTTTGTGAATGTGCCATGTGGTGCTGAGAAGAAGGTGTATTCCTTTTTATCCCTATTTATTTTTCTCCATATGTCTATTAATTCTAATTTTTCTAAGATTTCGTTCACTTCTTTTACCTCTTTCTTATTTATTTTTTGATTTGATTTATCTAAATTTGATAATGGTTGGTTCAAGTCTCACACTAATATGGTTTTACTGTCTATTTCTTCCTTCAATTCTCCTAGTTTCTCCATTAGAAATTTGGGTGCTATATTATTTGGTGCATATATGTTGATTAGTGATATTTCCTCATTATCTATAGTCCCTTTTAACAAAATATAATAACCTTCCCTATCCCTTTTGATCAGGTCTATTTTTGCATTGGCTTTATCAGATATCATGATTTCCACTCCTGCCTTCTTTCTGTCACTTGAGGCCCAGAAGGTCTTACTCCATCCTTTAATTCTGACCTTGTGGGTGTCTACCCGCCTCATGTGTGTTTCTTGGAGACAACATATGGTAGGGTTTTGGATTCTAATCCATTCTTCTATTTGTTTACGTTTTATGGGTGAGTTCATCCCATTCACGTTCAATGTTATGACTGTCACTTGTGGACTCCCTGGCATTTTGATATCCTTCCCTAATTCTGACCTTTCTTCTTCAGCTCTACCTTTTAGTCCAGTGATTTACTTTAAATCAGTCCCCCTTGTATTTCCCTTTCTACCCCCCTCCCTTCTTATTCCCTCCCTTATTTTCCCCTGTAGTCTTTTTAACCCCCCCCCAAACCCTCTCCCTCCCTTGTACTGCTTCCCTCCCCACCAGTCTGTTTTTTATCCTTCTACTCCCCTATAGGGCGCAAATCTATTCTCTTCCCCAATGGATTGGATTGTTCTTCCCTCTTTGGGTCAGTTTCAAAGTACATAAGAGTTGAATATTTCCTGTCTCTAACCTCTTTACCCTTCCAGTGTATCGATGTTCTCCCCCGTCCCGCCATGAGCTTCTTTGTGACATATAAATTTACCCCCATTTGTTTCTTTTCCCATTTCTTTTAGTCATAACCTCTTTTCTTTTTTAGCTTTAGTCATATATATATATATATATACATACACATGTATATGTATTTATGCATGCATATCTCTATATACCTATTTATGTCTTGTCCTTTCATCCTATACAGTTTGTCACTGTTCCCTCTGAGTGTAGTTCTTCTAGCTGCTTAGGTGATAGCAACAGTTTTTAAGAGTTGCCAATGACCTCTTTTCTTATAGGGGTACATATCATTTTAACTTATTGAGTCTCTTAAAAAAAACCTTTGTTGTTGTTGTTGTTTTTCCCCTCTTTTTTAATTACCTTTTGATGATTCTCTTGAATTCTGTGGATGGACTTCGAATTTTCTGTTCAGGTCTGGTCTTTTATTTATGAATGCTTGGAATTCCTCTGTTGTGTTAAATGACCATACTTTCCCCTGTAAGAATATAGTCAGTTTTGATGGGTATTTTATTCTTGGCTGTAGGCCTAGTTCCCTTGCTTTCCGGAATATCATATTCCATGCCTTTCGGTCCTTCAGTGTGGATGCAGACAGATCCTGTGTTATCCTCACCATGTTTCCATGGTATCTGAATGGTTTCTTTTTGGCAGCTTGTAATACCTGTTCTTTTATCTGATTGTTTTTGAATTTCGCTATAACATTTCTTGGTGTTGTCAGTTGGGGATTAAAAACAGGGGGTGATCTGTGGATTCTTTCAATCTCCACTTTCCCCTCTTGTTCTAGGATTTCGGGACAGTTTTCCTGGATAATTTCCTCTAGTATTATGTCCAGGCTTTTTCTTTTGTTGTGGTCTTCTGGTAGTCCAATTATTCTTAAATTGTCTCTTCTTGAACGATTTTCTAAATCGTCTGTTTTGTGAATGAGATGCTTCACATTTTCCTCAATTTTTTCATTCTTTTTGTTTTGTTTTATAGTGTCCTGCTGCCTTGTGAGGTCACTTGATTCTAGTTGTTTTACTCGGGTTCTTAAAGATTGGATTTCATCTTTGGCTTTTTGGTCGTCTTTTTCCTTCTGGTCTGAGTTTCTTTGAAGATTGTCTTTCATCCTCTTTATCTCGTCTTTCATCTCCTTTGCCTCATCTTTCATCTCCTTTGCCTCATTTTCCAGCTGGATGATTTTCGCTTTCAGGACACTATTTTCTTGTTTTAGTTCAAGTGCCTCTGTTTCCAGATGACTTATCTTAATTTTTAAGTTCTTTTCCCAGTTGTCTTCAGCCTCTCTTAGTTGTGTTTTGAGTTCTTCCACAGCCTGTATCCAATTCACTGGGATTTCTGGTTTATCGTTTGCTGATCTCTCCCCCTCTGTTCCATTTGGTGAGTAGTAGCTGTCTATTGTAGTTTCTTTCTTCTGTTTCTGTTGTTTGTTCAAATTCACCCCTTCTTTCCTCCCTGTATTTGTCTGTGCTCTTGTTCCTCTCATTTTTTTGTTTTTTAGGGACTTCTATCAGTCTCCCCTCTTGGAGCTTTAACAGAGGATCTCTTGGTGTAATCTCTGAGGGAGGGTTGTTGGGGGTTTGAGCTTTCCTGTCCTCTGGAGGCTTTTGATTGGCTTAAAGTTCAGCAGTCAGTGAGGATGGATGGGGAGCCTGGGCTTCCCTGTGTTCTGGAGACTTTTGATGGGATTGAGTTCAGCTTATTTGGGATGGGTTTATTCTGAGTTTTAAACTTCCTGGACGGCTGGAGCAGATATGGAGGATCTCTAAAGCTCTGGCCAGGCTGCCAGGTCTATGCTCCTTCTAGGCTGCCATCTTGACTTCGCCTCTAGGTTTCTGTTTTTTCAGAAGACCCAGCTCTCTAAGGGGGGAGGGGTTGTGGCTTGCCTGGACTCTGAGGGCTCCTGATGAGATTAGGTTCAGGTGGTGTGGGCCGAAAGATCCCAGAGCCAAAAAAGGGAAGGAAAGAAAAAAAAAAGCAGCCACCTCCTCTTCGACAGTCTGTGTTGAGTGCCCAGAAACTGGCCCGGGTTACTTTCAAGGTAGGCTCTTCGGAGCCACCCCTTTGCCAGCCCTGAGCCCTCTGTCCTTTCAGTAGCTCTGAGGGCTCCCGATGGGATTGGGCTCAGCTGGTGCCCCAAAGCTGGGACCTCCCCCGAGACCCAGAGGGAGGAACCCAGCCAGGGGGCCACAGGCTTCCCCCTTCTCTCTATGCTTCCCTGCCATCTGAGTTGGGCACTCCGGAGACTGGCTCGGGTTGCTTTCAAGGTGAGTCCTCAGAGCCCTGAGGTTCCCGCTGCTGCCTTGGGCTCAGCACTCTGGGTTGGGGGGGATGGGTCCTGGGACCTTCTTTCTGTCTACCGCTTAGATCTGAGTGATCTAGGGTTCTGGCTTTTGGGGTGTGGTACCTTTTGATCCAGGTCCAGGAGGAGATTTCCCCAGGTCTATCCTGTTGTTCAGCTTGAATTTCGGTGGCCTAGGAGCACTTTGTTTGCGATCGGTAGGGAAGGGTTTCGGAGGTCTGAACTTTCGCTGCTTCTACACCGCCATCTTGACCGGAACTGGGGTTTGGTTTTAAAAGACTACTCTATTGCGAAAATGAACACTATGGAAATAGGTATCAAGTAATAACATTTGTTTAACCCAGTGAATTAATTGCAGACTTTGGGAGGGGAGAAGAAAGAAAGGAGGGAAAGAAAATGAATCATGCAAAAATGGAAAAATTAAAAAAAGATTTGCAAATACAATGAAATGAAATTAAGAATTACTGTTATTTTAAAGTTATAGATTAAACAACTGAGGTTAAGAGAACTTATATCACTTACTCAAGTTCACACAATTAAATCCTCGAGACAGGTTTTATCTCATTTTGCAATCTATTCTCTATACCATCTTTCTGTTATTTACTCTGAAATTATAATTTTTATGTATTTTTATTGAATGTAGCTTATATCATCTGTAAAATATCAAAACTTTTTATTTTCATCTATTGTAATTATATGCTGTAAACCTTAAAATTTCACAGACTTATGAATGTTAAAAATTTTACTCCACATTGAGGAATCCTCCAATTCTCTACTTGAAATAATTCTCTACCAGATAGTGAGAACTCTACTTGAATGTGAAAACTCCTTGCTATGGGAGTATCCCTACTCCACCCCTACTTAAGACTGCTTTAGGGCAGAAAACTCCTTGCTAAACAATGAAAGTACTTGAAAACCATACTTATAAAGGAAAGGAGTTCTTTGAGCCATGCCTGTTTTTGAAATTGATACAATGGGATGCTAGGTGCCTATAAAGGTGGGGCAACTTGTAAACTACTTAGACCTAAAAGGTGAAAACTTACTCAGAGGTTTTCTTTTAATGAAATTAATCGACATAGCAGCATTTTTTTCTGACTTAATAAAGAGATTAATCTACTCAGCTGTGAATTCAAAATGGGCTGTCTTTTAGAAAACATCTACAGTGATTGGTAGATGGAAGAACTTAGGGGAGGTGACATAGGAGATTTTGCCCTTAAAAATAAGAGCTCAGAGAAGAGCTAGAGGTCATTCTGAAACATTCAGACTGAGGAGGTCATTCTGAAACATTCAGATTGAGGAAGGACTGATTCTGAAACATTCAGATGGAGGAAGGAGCTGGTGAAAGCAGCTGAGACGATGCTGGCCTGGTGTCACTAGAATCCTTGCTTAGGCAGACTTTGTGGTGAGTGTTAAAAGACTGACTGACTGATCTCTCTCTCTTAAGACTCAGGTCTAGGCCATGTTGGCTTAAGGCCCTTCATACTTATTTCCTTTTTCTCTCTTTCTCTCTTTTCTTTAATTCCACATTTGTATTAATTAAAATCTCTATAAAACCCAGTTGACTTGGGTATTTGAATAATTTTTCTTTTGTCATGGTCTTCTGGTAGACCAATGATTCCTAAATTGTCTCTCCTCGAACGATTTTCTAAATCCTCTGTCTTGTGAATGAGATTCTTCATATTTTCCTCAATTTTTTCATTCTTTTGGTTTTATTTTATAGTATCCTGCTGCCTTGTGAGGTCACTTAATTCCCGTTGTTGTATTCTGGTTTTTAAAGACCGGATTTCTTCCCTGGCTTTTTGGTCGTCCTTTTCCTTCTGGTCTGATTTTCTTTGGAGGTCATCTTTCATCTCCTTTGCCTCATTTTCTAGGTGGTTGATTTTGGCTTTCAAGACACCATTTTCTGTTTCTAAGTGACTTATCTTAGTTTTTAAGTTCTTTTCCCAGTTTTCTTCAGCCTCTCTTAATTGTGTTTTGAATTGCATTTTGACTTCTTCCACAGCCTGTATCCAATTCACTGGGCTTTCTGATTTATCAATTGCTGATCATTCCCTATTTGTTCTGTTGGCTGTGAGGAAGGTGTGTATTATAATTTCTTTCTTCTTTTTCTACTGTTTGCTCATATTTCCCCCTTCTTTGCTCCCCGTATTTGTCTTTGCTCTTGCTCCTCTCATTTTTTTCGGCTTTGGGGCTTTCTGTCAGTCTCCTCTCTTGAAGATTTGTCAAATCTCTCAGGGCAGTCTCTGGGGGAGGAGTTTGAGCTTCCCTGTCCTCTGGAGGGTTTTGATGGAATTAAGTTCAGCTGGGTTGGGCTGTATGTGCTCTGAGGTCGAAACCTCTTGGAAGGCTGGAGCCAAATGGAAGGTCTCAGCCCCCCAGGATCTCTTCAGTTCTCTCCAGATGCTTCCCCACCAGCTGCGTTCGGCGCTCTGAGCCTGGCACAGCCATGCCCGAATGGTACACCCTCTAGTCCAGTGCCTTTGCCCTCCCAGTGGTTCCTGTCCTTGCCAGAGGTCCAACACTCTGGGGGATTTGGGGGGAGAGAAGTCCTGGCCTCCCTGAGCTCCCAGGACTCCTGATGGGATTAAGTTCAGCTGGGTTGGGCTAGATGTGCCCTGAGGCAAAAACCTCCAAAAGGCTGGAGCCAAATGGAAGGACCTTGCTGCCCAGGCTGCCAACTATTCCATCTCTCTCTGGCTACCTCCCTGCTACCTGTGTTGGACGCTCTGAGCCTGGCACAGTACTACCCACAAGGTACATTCTCTAGACCAGCACCTTTGCCTGCCCAGAGGTACCCATTGCCTCTGGGGGCTCAACGCTCTGGGGTGGGGGGTCCTGAGATCTTCCTTCTGTTTTCCCCTTAAACCCGAGCATTCTCAGATTCCATCTTTTGGAGGTGTACCTATTAAGTTGAGATCAGCAGGTGGGTTCCTTGGCTCTGTCTTGTCGTTAGGTTTAATTTTCAGTCTCCTAGGAGCATTCAGTTTGTGATTGGTAAGGAAGGGTTTTCAGAGGTCCGAACTTCTTCTACTTCTAAATTGCCATCTTGACTCCTAGCCTCAGTAATATAATCTTTGATAAACTTAATGATCCCAGTTTTAGGACAAGAACCCACTATTTGACAAAAACTGCTGGGAAAACTGGAGAAATTAGGTTTAGATCAACATGTCACTCTATACCAAGATAAATTCAAAATGGGTAAATGACTTAAATATAGGAAATGAACTTATGAATAAACTAGATGGATACAAAATAGTATACCTGTCAGATCTATGGGAAAGAATTTAAGACCCAGCAGAGAACATTTAAGACAGAGAACATTACAAAATGTAAAATGAATAATTTCAATTATATTAAATTAAAAAGGTTTTGTGCAAACATAACCAATGCAACCAAAATTAAAAGAGAAGCAACAAACTGTGAAAAAATTTTATAGTAAAATTCTCTGACAAAGGTCTAATTCCTCATATTTATGAGGAACTATGTCGAATTGTAAAAGAAATCAAGCCATTCCCCAATTGACAATAGTCAGGGGATATGAATAGGCAGTTTTCAGATGAAGAAATCAAAACTATTAATAATCACATGAAAAAGTGTTCTCAATCCCTCCTCTTTAGAGAAATGCAAATCAAAACAACTATGAGAAATGTGGGTGAATAAAGTGAAGAAAACCTGATACAGAGTCAATGGATGAAAGTTTGCAGAAGTTGTCAATCAAGAAGCATTCTGGAGGAGAATGTGACCGGAAAAGACTGTTAAAAAGAAACATCTAAACTGTTGAAGGTCTTAAGGACTGAGAAGATCCTGTTCTTGTTATAAAAATTAAATTATAATCTCTAATAATAAATATATTACATTTTAAGGGATTTATTAATGATCATTTGAAATCAAGGAATAGAGAAGATAGAGAATAAAGACCACATGCCATGGTTGATCAGCCAGTTCAAACACCCACCTTACTACCACCACCAAGCTCGGGACAGGAAGTAAAGAGGTGAGACCTTCCATCTCCCCACCTAATATCCCATACCTACAGGAAATATGTAATGACAGGAAATTAGTGGGCTCCTGGGAAATATAGTTCTTTTTTAGAGTAACAGATTTTCAATTATACATTCACCCCTGAGATCCATGGAAGCCTGATCTCTCCAATGGATCTTATAAGCATAACAAACTTTGAAATTATAATAATTTGAGGAAAAGAGAATAAAACCAATAATTGCTAGGCTCATTGACAAAAAGCCAGGTAGGAAGCAGTCCCCTTCTGCATAAGAGTATACATACAAAACAAATTCATTTAAACCTCTCACAGTTCAAATCTCCACATCCCAAAACTCACTCTGGATCTTCTGGTGCAGCATGTGGAAGTGCTTTCTCCAAACAGTTCGCTTTCTGTATTTGGAGAGGTAGCACGTTTCTTATCCTAAAAATTCTCATAAAAAGAATTTAAGTTTTGCAATTTAGAATGATAATAATAGTACATTACCCCCTGAAGAGGGTGTTGAAAAACCCAGGGATCACTTAGGAATTCATGGCTGAGTTATGAAGGAGATGAATCAATTATCAAAAGAAGAAAAAAAGAAAAACATAAAAGATAAACAAATGGAAGAAAAAGTAAACTTATTTGGGAGAAGGAAAAAAATTAAAATCAGAATCACAATATCAAAAATTTATGTACATAAAATTTTGAGTAAACAAGAATGAATTCTTAATAGGCCCTTATATTAGGGTCCAATTAAAAGTAATTTCTCTCCCACAAGACTGTAGAACAAAATGCAGTACTATTTTACTTACACATTTTCAACCAAGACCACAAGATGTTGCCACGCTATGAAAGATAGAATAGTGACTAGATTATAGGAACCAGGTAGGAGCCAAAAGTTGAGATACTTGGTAGAATGTGGGAAAAGGAAGACCTGCCTTTAACATGTTAAACAGTCGCAACCTTGAACCCCAAATAAGTTCAAGTCCTCTTGTTATGGCTCACAGTTTTCATCAATCACATCAGGATTGGTTGGTCACTTTGACGTTGTGCTCGATTGACACTATGCAGTTTAGCTTTGTGCTTCTTTGGCACTGTGCAATGGCTCTTTTTGTATTCTCTTGTCCCAGAATCAGACAGAATCATTAAACAAAGTTCCATAATTGTTTTTTAAACAATCAATTGCATCAAGCATGGGAGAGGAAGTAAATAGGTGGGACCTTTCATGTCCCTACCTAATATCCCCTATCTACAGGAAGTACACAATGACAGGAAGTCAGTGGACATCTGGGAAATATAGTTCTTTTTTAGGGTAACAGATTTTCAAATGTACATTACTAATTTCTCTCTATTGTATCAGAAAGTGACTCAAAGACCTTCAACCCTGTTAGCCACATCCCTCATTCAAGACTCTACAATATTATTCTCAATTTAGCATTATTTAAGATCAGGGAAACCCTAAACCCTCTCTCCTACCCAATTTCCTTCCCCCCCCTTCCTTAAATAAACCTCCTGTTCTAAAGATTCAAAGAGTGAGTTATCTATTAGATATATCAGAAACTTACTCAGAACTGAATTTGTTACTCAACAACTGAAGAGACTAACTGATGTGGGAGGGAGAAAGGAGGAGGGAGACAAAGTAAGGAGGGTAGCAAATCTGATTCCTCATTACCATAATCCTTAAAGAACAACCACCTAATACAATTACGAACTCAAACCTAACAGGTTGGTCAATATGACAGTAAAGGAAAGTAGTAAATGTTGGAGGGAATATGGCAAAATTGGTATACTAATGCATAGCGCTCATGGAGTTGTGAATTGCTCCAACCATTCTGGAAGACAATTTGGAATTATCCCTGAATTGCTTTTAAAAATGTATACCCTTTGATCTATCAATTCTACTACTTGGGTTTGTACCCCAAAGAGATAATAAAAAAAGGTTGTACAAAAATATTCATAGTCACACTCTTTGTGGTGGCAAAAATATGGAAAAGAAGGGGGTGTCTATCTTTGAGGAACGGCTGAACAAATTGTGGCATGTGATGGAGGTGGAATATTATTATGCTATAATGAGTGATGAACTGGAGGATTTCTACATGATCTGGAAGGACCTCCAGGAAGAAATGCAGAGTGAAATGAGCAGAACCAATAGAACATTGTGTACAGAAAGTGAAACCCTTTGGAACAATCCTATCTAATGTACTTCACTACTAGTGGTAATATAATGATCCAGGATGATCCTGAGGGACTTATGAGAAAGAATGCTATCCACATGGAGAGAACGAACTATTGGAGTATAAACTCACTTGACTTATCATTTGTTTATATGAATATATGATTTGGGGATTTAGTTTTAAAAGACTAATCTATTGCAAAAATGAACACTATGGAAATAGGTATCAAGTAATAACATTTGTTTAACCCAGTGGAATTACTTGCAGACTCTGGGAGGGGAGAAGGAAGAAGGGAAGGAAAGAAAATGACTCAAGGAAACATGAAAAATATTAAAAAAATTAAAATTAAAGAAAACATTTGCAAAGACAATCATATGAGATTAAGAATTACATTTTTTTAAATTTATAGATTAAACAACTGAGGTTGAGAGAACTTAAATCACTTACTCAAGGTCAGACAATTAAATCCTAGGCACAAATTTGATCTCATTTTGCAATATTGAAGTCTAACAATTTATTCTCTATGCCATCTTTTAGTTATTTACTCTGGAATTATAATTTTTATGTATTCTTTACTGAATGTAGTTCATAATTATCTTATATTGTCTGAAAAAATGTAAAAACTTTTTATTTTCACCTATTGTAATTATCTGCTATTTATTGTTCTGGTTATCATTATAATCTATACATTTGATAATTTCCCTAATGTTGAATGAATTCTGTATTTGTGTCAAAAATTTAAGCAGACATAGTTTTTATTTTTAATTATGCAACCTTCATTTTTGATTTTTGTATTGGTGTGGTTGCTTTTTGTTTTTACATTGTTGTAGTCATAGCATATATTGTTTTCTTTTATTTATTTATTCATTCATTCATTCATTTATTTATTTATTCATTCATTCATTCATTTATTTATTTATTTATTCATTCATTCATTGATTTATTTATTTATTTGTTTGTTTGTTTGTTTATTTATTTATTTATTTTAAACATTATTTTATTTGGTCATTTCCAAACATTATTCATTGGGAAAAAAGATCATTTTCTTTTCCTCCCCACCCCCAACCTCTCCTATAGCCGATGCATGATTCCACTGGGTATCACATGTGTTCTTGATTCGAACCCATTTCCATGTTGTTGGTATTTGCATTAGAGTGTTCATTTAGAGTCTCTCCTCAGTCATATCCCCTCCACCCCTGTAGTCAAGCAGTTGCTTTTCATCGGTGTTTTTCCTCCCACAGTTTATCCTCTGCTTGTGGATAGTGTTTTTTAGATCCCTGCAAATTGTTCAGGGACACTGCATTGTCCTTAATGGAAAACTCCATTACCTTCAATTGTACCACAGAGTTTCAGTCTCTGTGTATAATGATTTCCTAGTTCTGCTCCTTTCTCTCTGCATCAATTCCTGGAGGTTGTTCCAGACTCCATGGAATTCCTCCACCATATTATTTCTTTTAGCACAATAGTATTCCATCACCAACATATACCACAATTTGTTCAGCCATTCCCCAATTGAAGGGCATCACCTCATTTTCCAATTTTTGGCCACCGCAAAGAGTGCAGCTATGAATATTCTTGTACAAGTCTTTTTCCTTATTATCTCTTTGGGGTACAAACCCAGTAGTGCTATGGCTGGATAAAAGAGCAGACAGTCTTTTATCGGCCTTTGGGCATAGTTCCAAATTGCCCTCCAGAGTGGTTGGATCAATTCACAACTCCACCAGCAATGAATTAGTGTCCCTACTTTGCCTCATCCCATCCAGCATTCATTACTTTCCATAGCTGTCATGGTAGCCAATCTGCTAGGTGTGAGGTGATACCTCAGAGTTGTTTTTATTTGCATCTCTCTGATTATTAAGAGATGCAGAGCACTTTTTCATGTGCCTATTAATAGTTTTGACTTCTTTGGCTGAGAACTGCCTGTTCATGTCCCTTGCCCATTTATCAATTGGAGAATGGCTTGATTTTTTGTACAATTGATTTAGCTCTTTGAAAATTTGAGTAATTAGACCTTTGTCACAAGTTTTTATGAAGATTGCTTAACAATTTGTTGCTTTCCTTCTGATTTTAGTTACAGTGGTTTTCTTTGTAAAAAAAAACATTTTAATTTGATGTATTCCAAATTATTTATTTTGCATTTTGTGACTTTTTCTATGTCTTGCTTGGTTTTAAAATCTTTCCCATCCCAAAGGTCTGACATGTATACTATTCTGTGTTCACCTAAATTCCTTATAGTTTCCTTCTTTATGTTCAAGTCATTCACCCATTTTGAAGTTATATTGGTGTAGGGTGTGAGGTGTTGATCTAAACCTAGTCTCTCCCACACTGTCCTCCAATTTCCCCAGCAGTTTTTATGAAATAGTGTATTTTTATCCCAAAAGCTGGATTCTCTGGGTTTGTCGTATATTGTCCTGCTGAGGTCACTTACCCCAAGTCTATTCCACTGATCCTCCTTTCTGTCTCTTAGCCAGTACCAAATTGTTTTGATGACTGCTGCTTTATAATATAGTCTGAGATATGGGACTGCAAGGCCCCCTTCCTTTGTATTTTTTTTCATTGTTTCCCTGGATATTCTTGATCTTTTGTTATTCCAAATAAACTTTGTTATGGTTTTTTCTATATCAATAAAAAAATTTTTGGAAGTTCAATGGGTATGGCACTATATAGATAAATGAATTTGGATAGGATGGTCATTTTTACTATATTGGCTCATCCTACCCATGAGCAGTTAATGTTCTTCCAATTGTTCAAGTTTAGTTTTAGTTGCATGGAAAGTGTTTTGTAGTTGTGTTCATATAGTTCCTGTGTTTTTTTCGGGAGATAGATTCCTAGGTATTTTATTTTGTCTAAGGTGATTTTGAATGGGATTTCTCTTTCTTGTTCTTGCTGCTGAGTTGTGTTGGAAATATATAGAAATGCTGATGACTTATGTGGGTTTATATTGTATCCTGCAACTTTGCTAAAGTTGTTGATTATTTCGATTAGCTTTTTGGTTGAATCTCTAGGATTCTTTAAGTAGACCATCATGTCATCGGCAAAGTGTGATAACTTGGTCTCTTCCTTGCCTATTTTAATGCCTTCAATTTCTTTTTTCTTCTCTAATTGTTACTGTTAGTGTTTCTAGTACAATGTCAAATAATAGAGGTGATAATGGGCATCCTTGTTTCACTCCTGATCTTATTGGGAATGCATCAAGTTTATCCCCATTGCAGATGATATTAGTTGATTGTTTTAGATTTATACTGTTTATTATTTTCAGAAATGACCATTCTATTCCTATGCTTTCTAGTGTTTTTAAAAGGAATGGGTGATGTATTTTATCAAAGGCTTTTTTCTGCATCTATTGAAATAATCATATGATTCTTGTTAGTTTGCTTGTTGATGTGGTCAATTATGTGGATGGTTTTCCTAATATTGAACCAGCCCTGAATCCCTGGTATAAATCCTACTTGATCATCGTGGATGACTCTTCTGATCACTTGCTGGAGTCTTTTTGCTAGTATCCTATTTAAGATTTTTGCATCTAAATTTATTAGGGAGATTGGTTTATAATTTCCTTCCTCTGTTTTTGACCTGCCTGGCTTTGGGATCACTACCATGTTTGTGTCATAAAAAGAATTTGGTAGAACTCCCTCTTTGCTTATTATATCAAATAGTTTGTATAGTATTGGGGTTAGCTGTTCTTTGAATGTTTGATAGAATTTACTGGTGAATCCATCAGGCCCTGGGGATTTTTTCTTAGGAAGTTCATTGATGGCCTGTAGGATTTCTTTTTCTGATATGGGATTATTTAAGAAATCTATTTCTTCTTCTGGTAGACAAGGCAATTTATATTTTTGTAAATATTCATTCATATCACCTAGGTTGGTATATTTATTGCCATTTAGTTGGGCAACGTAGTTTTTAATGATTGCCTTAATTTCCTCTTCATTGAAGGTGAAGTCCCCCTTTTCATCCTTGATGCTGTTAATTAGCTTTGCTTCTTTCCTTTTTTTTAAATTAGATTGACAAGTACTTTGTCTATTTTGTCTGTTTTTTCAAGGTTCCAGCTTCTAGTCTTGTTTATTAGTGCAATAGTTCTATCACTTTTGATTTTATTAATTTATCCTTTAATTTTTAGGATCTCATGTTTGGTTTTCTCCTGGGGGTTTTTAATTTGTTTGTTCTCAAATTTTTTGATTTGCATTTCCAATTCATTCTACCCTCTCTAATTTGTTAATATATGCACTCATGGATATGAATATTTCCTCTAAGTATTGCTTTGGCTGCATCCCATAAGGTTTGAAAGGATGTCTCACCATTGTCATTTTCCTCAATGAAATTATTAATTGTTTCTATGATTTCTTCTCTAACTAACCGATTTTGGAATATCATATTAATTAATTTCCAATTAATTTATGATTTGGCTCTCCAGGTACCCTTACTGATCAATATTTTTCTTGCTTTATGATCTAATAAGGTTGCATTTATTAGTTCTGCTTTTCTGCATTTGAGTGCATGTTTCTGTGACCTAGTGTATGATTTATTTTTGTGAATGTGCCATGTGGTGCTGAGAAGGTGTATTCCTTTTTGTTTTTTATTTTTCTCCATATGTCTATTAACTCTAATTTTTCTAAGATTTCTTTCACCTCTTTAACTCTTTCTTATTTATCTTTTTGGTTTGATTCATCTAAATTTGATAGTGGTTGCTTCAAGTCTCCCACTAATATGGTTTTACTGTCTATTTCCTCTTTCAATTCTCCTAGTTTCTCCATTAGAAATTTGGATGCTATACCATTTGTTGCATACATGTTGATTAGTGATATTTCCTCGTTGTCGATACTCCCTTTTAACAGAATATATTTAACTTCCCTATGCCTTTTGATCAGGTCTATTTTTGCTTTGGCTTTGTCAGATATCATGATTGCAACTCCTGCCTTCTTTCTATCAGTTGAGGCCCAAAAGGTGTTACTCCATCCTTTAATTCTAACCTTGTGAGTATAAACCTGCCTCATATGTGTTTCTTCAAGACAACATATGGTAGGGTTTTAGGTTCTAATCAAATCTGCTATTTGTCTATGTTTTATAGGTGAGTTCTTCCCATTCATGTTCAAAGTTATGATTGTCACTTGTGCATTCCCTGGCATTTTGATATCTTCCCCTAGTTCTGACCTTTCTTCTTTAGTTATATCCTTTTGAACCAGTGATTTACTTTAGGTCCATCCCCCTAGTTCCCTCCCTTGATATGCTTCCCTTTCTGGCCCCTCCCTTTTTATGCTCCCTTCCCTTACCCCCTCTCTTCCCTCCCTTTTTATACTCCCTCCCCACTTGCTCTCCTTAATTTCCCTTTCTTTCTTACCCTGTTGGATAAGATAGAATTCAGGATCCCACTGGATCTAGATGTTCTTCCCTCTCAGAGTTCATTTCACTGAGAGTAAGGTTTAAGTAATACCACTTCATGCTCTCTTCTTCTCCTTCTCATATGAGAGATCTTCCCCTCCCCTTCCCATGTGTATCTTTGTATGGGAAAGATTATTCTATTTAGCCCTCCACCCCCATTTATTGAAGTAAATCTTAGTCGACTCTTCCCCCCCCTTTTCTTTTCTTAACCCCAGCCCCCCCCCCCCCCGCCGTTCACCAAATCTTCTTGATGCCCCAATCTTTCCCTATGCATGATTCTTCTAACTACTCTTATGGTGCATACAGTTATTGAGAGTTACACAATACATTTTCCCCACATATTAATATATATAATTTGATGTAAATGTAGTCCTTATAGAAGAGAGTTTGACCTAAAGAAAATGATAATAGTTATCTCCTTTTCCCTTTCTTTCATATTTACCTTTTCATGTTTCTCTTGCTTTCTGTGATTGGATATCAAAATTTCCACTAAGTTCTGGTCTTTTCTTAGCAAATGCTTGGAAATCTTCTATTTTGTTGAATGACCATATATTCCCCTGGAAGTATATAGTCAGCTTTGCTGGATAGTTGATTCTTGGTTGGAGACCCAGCTCTCTTGCCTTTCTAAATATCGTGTTCCATGCTTTGCGGTCTCTTAGTGTGTTAGCTGCCAAGTCATGTGTGATCCTTATGGGAGCCCCCCTATATCTGAAGCTCCTCTTCTTGGCTTCCTGTAAGATTTTCTCCTTTTCTTGGAAGCTCTTGAATTTGGCGATTATATTCCTGGGGGTTTTCTTTTCGGGATTTAGGGTGTTCTATGAACCCTTTCTATTCCTATTTTCCCTTGCTCCAGAACACGTGGGCAATTTTCTTCTATAAGCTCCTGTAGTATAGCATTGAGGTTTTTGTTTAGCTTTGGTTTGTCGGGCAGATCAATAATTCTCATGTTGTCTCTTCTTCTTTTGTGTTCCTGGTCTGTGACCTTTTCAGTGAGATATTTTATGTTTTCTTCTAATTCATTAATTTTTTGGCTTTGCTTTATTAATTCTTGCTGTTTTGCAAGCTCACTGTCTTCCAGATGCTTAATTCTGGTTGTTAGGGACTGGTTTTGCTTTTCAGCTTTGTCTGCCCTTCTAGTAGATGCTTCCAGCTCTTTCTCCAATTGTGAAGTGTTGACTATAAGACTGCTGATCTCTTTCTCCCATTTTTCTTTCCACAAGGTTTCCATCTTTTGGGTAAGCTCCAATTGGAGTTCTTCCAGAGCTTGTGGATAGTTTCCATTTTGGGAGGCATGATTTGATTTTATTTGGATTTCATCCTCTTTCTCTTCTTTTCCTTGGGTACTCCCTACAAAAAAATTTCAATAGTCACCTTTTTTCCTTTCTTCCTGGAAGCTTGATTTTGGGCCATGTGAGCCATCCCTTTGGTGGTTTTATTCCCCTTTCCTTTTTGGTCTGGGGTCTGGGTGATATGGGCGGGTTTTCTGTGAATTTAGGTTGCCTCAGACTAGTTCTTCCCAGCATCCGAGGATTCTTAGTGCGCAGGCTCCTGTGCTCAGCGCAACCGCCCCTGTGTTCATCGCGGCCTCCCCTGATTTGAGTGCGGCCTCCCCAATGCTCAGTTCAAATTCCCCTGTGTTCAGTGCGGCCGCCTCTGTGCTCAGCGCAGGATTCTCCCATGAAACTGCCCTGAGAGGTCGATTCCTAGCAGTCTTTAAATCCCAAGGACCCTGGTATGCTCCCCCCCACCCCCCCACCCCCGACAGAGACGTTCCTCACTCACTCGCTGTCCCAGTAAGCGCTCTGATACCTTACTCTGGTTTGGTGGGGGGGAGGGGTGGCTCAGTTCACATTTTTGTGCAAGCTTTTCCTCCTTCTTATAATGTGTTAATGTTCAAACCCCACGTACCTTCATTTCTGTGGGGTACTGGAGAATCCCTCCTTTCTTCCAAAGGTGATTTTTATGCTCTTTTGAGGTAGTCTATTTTGTTTGTTGCCGGGGAGAGGAAGTGATTCACGTCTAGATTGCAGCCATGTTAGCCCGGAAGTCCACTCTCATTCTTAAGCACTATTCAATGAAAGGTGGACTTGCCTGATGAGAATAAGGACTTAGAGTATCCAGCTACATGTCCACTCATATATCTTTCTTTAGAATTCCTGGAACCTACTGAGATAGGTACAATGAGTATGGCAGAGAACAGATTTGTGGCAGAAACTTGAAATCTTCCTTTGCTTTGAAAGTCTCAGGTTTATCCTTTAAATTCTCAGAGGAAAAAGGCATTTACACAAGGAGTATGCCATGGGCACAGTATTTCCTCCCAAGAGTTGAGGTGGTTGCAGGAATCTGGGTCCCTGGAATAAAGGTTTCCTATGGCATGGCCAACTACAGTCAATGCTGAGAGGCTTTCTGTTTTGGGCATACCGTAAATGTGCTCTCTGAGGATGTCCCTTTGTGGAATAAATTAAATTAAATCTTATAGTCTTTGGGGGCAGCTAGATGAGATAGTTGAAAGAGTATCAGGCCAGAAAACAGAGGATCTGTCTTCCTGAATTCAAATTTCATCTCAGAAATTTACTTGCTAAGTGACACTATCCAAATCATATAATCTATATGAAGCAGTAGAAGAAAATGGCAAACCAGTGCAGCATCTCTGCCAAGAAGACCTCAAATGTGGTCAGGAAGAGTCAGAAAATTCTTGTGTTTTAAATAACAATAGTAACCTCTTTTAGGTAATTCAAATAGTGAGCTTCTAATTCCAGGCCTTCTAATGATGAAATTACCATGCAGCCAGTATATATATGGGAATTTGTAAGGGAGGAAGTAAAATTCCTGAGGGAAATTGGATGGTCTTTACTGATGTTAATAGTTTTTATAGATATATTGATTAGTTGAGATTGATATCAAGTCTCGGGGAATATTACATCTTAACTTCTCAGTGGAACCCCACCAGATAGCTAAAGATTCCCCCCCTCCAATCACACAAAGTTCATTAATTGTGGAGACCTCAAAGGACTGTAAGCATAGTTCATAATATGCTACTATTATTTGATTCCTCATGTCCAAGAAGGAATATGAGAGTAATTTTGGACTTTTTTAGGTTTTGAAAAATTCTTACTTCTCACTTGAATATACTAATATACTCCATTCACTCAGTTATCCACAAATTTTATCATTTAAGTGTTGTTTAGGAAAGATTATAGCCTTGAAAAATGATAAAGAAATTTTCCATTTGTGACTTAATGACCTGATAAGACCCATGTTTCTAAAGGATTCTGTTCATAAAGTCTAGGTTGGGTACAGGAAGAACCTAAAAACAGTGGTCGGAATAAGCTATCACTAAGGATCTAAAGACCCAAGTCACCCAGATTATCCATTAAAAACATGGCTTTTTAAAGGCAGTTGATTGCCTGGTACTAGGCTCTACTTGCTTCTGAACAGATGACATAGGGTCATACAATCCCTCTTTAAACAGAATTGCCAATGTGAAGTAATGTTTCTAATGAAATGGTTACAGCACATGATGTTTCTATTAATGAATGGAAAAATACTTTAGAAATCACACTTTTTTGAGTCCTTCTGGTAGAAATGCTATTCACTAAGACATGGTAACTCTTCCAGTGACTGTGACCTCTTGGTCCAGTAATGTTCTAGCTATTAATAGAGGGGTTCTGAGGAATATCACTTTACCTGATGAGCCAATAATTCAGTCCTCTACCAGAGATGCACATGCAACTTTATTTCAGCAGACATATCATAAGGTTTAGGGATGCTGGTTGTTCCTGTTGGTTAAATTCTAGCTTTCACGTGTGGGAATGAAAAGAGCCTTGAGCAATGACTCAGAGAGAAACTTTCTTACCACCAGTTCTTGGGAAGTGATCCTATAGCTGACCAAGCCCTCTGTGTTCTGGAGGCAGCTGGTAGTACCATAGATAGAGCTTAGAGTCAGAAAGATTTAACTTCAAATTTTGCCCTGGATCTGTTAGATTAAAATTAATATATCAGAATTCTCATTTTCCAAAAATTTTATTAATAATCACTTGAAAGAGAAGATGTAGACAAGCATGGATTTAAAGTCTCTTTCTTACTCTAAGTCTTAGTGATCACGTTTAGCTCATCCTGCAGGATCCTCAGTCCTTCTCACCTGCCTGCTCAAGGAAGTAGTCACAGGTGGGTCCCACACACACCCTTTTATTTATGTTCCTGGATGCAGCCCTGGTATGTGAAAAATGTGTAATTTTGGTGGACTCACACCCCTTACATGGAGAAATGAGGGTTGAAAGCAGTGAGGAGAGGGCTGATAAAAATGGCTTCCCTCACTACTCCATCCTGGAGCCCCTGACTGACTTGAGGCAGACAAAATGGATATCTCCCTTTGCTGAAGGCTTGGCCTTTGTTGGCCATGTTTGCCCTTGAGGGCAGTAGAGAAATCTTCTCTACTAGGAGAGGTATTAGGGATCTCAATCTGGATATGTACTGCTTTGTGGTGCTCACAAGACTCCCCCCTCTTCTTGAAAACTGGAAACAAGTTGGAGTCTGCCAATGGACTTCCTCTCTAGATGTAAATAAATGAGATTAGATTCTCTATCTGACTGCTTATTTTATTTAATTTTTGATTGGGGTAAAGGGGAAGAGGTTAAAGGGACTGTAGGTCTCCCTAAATCTTTTTAAAAATAATCTAATTCCTGAATTAAAGGGTTTTCTCCTGGGTAGGGGAGAGGTAGAAAATGAGGAGAGCACTGCTCACTGATTTGAGTCTAGTATCTCAATAGTTCATGGAAATAAAAGTCTTCAGAGAAATTAAGTTTTCTTGACAGGAACAAGCGATGTTTTAAACAAGAATCCTGGATGTTAGGATTTCTGTCACTGTCAGAAATCTTGAAAATGTCACAGAGAAACAGCTCCTACTTCCACTCCCTTCTGTGTCTCTGCTCCTCAGGAGAATTTCCCAGAAGTCCTTGTTCATTTTCCAATTGTCATTCCTACATTCCAATTTCCTCCAAAGGTTCTTTTGTCCAACTCCCCCTCATTACAAATAGGATGAACTGGGTCAGCAATCCAGGAGGGGGAGGGGATGAAACACAGGCACTTATGAGCTGTGTGATCTTGGGTAACTCATTTTACTTCTGTTTGTCTCCATTTACTAAGCTATAAAATGGGAATATTAATTGTAATTTCCTCACAGGCTTGTTGAAAATCAGTGACATGATATTTGTGAAAAGTGCTCAGCACAATGGCTGGCAAAGTAATAGAGTTGGTAATATGTAAATATTCAATCCCTCATCCTTTCCCTCCTAAGAAAGAACAAGATTGTTAAAAGACTCTCTCCATTAGGGTAAGAAACTATAAAGGAATTTTGCCAATTCCTCTAACTGGATAAAATTTCTTGTGGGGCATAACAATGTCCATGAGAAATATATGCAAAACAACTGGATTGGAGCTGTTATACAAACAGTAAAGGCTGGGAAGTGGGTCCAGTTTCAAGTTGGATATTGAAGTATGATAACACACTATATTGGTCACAGAACCCTGTGACCAATTTAGATTGAGCTCAATTATATACCTAAAACAAACAATAACACAATAAAAGAGATTTATTGAAGTGAATGTGAATTTTTGAAAATTAAAAAACTATGAATAACTTAAAATATGATGAAAAGATAAGTTCTGGAAAAAATTATAGAAATAATCATCAAAATTGAAGATTAATTCCTTAAAAAGACTAGGAAAAATAGCAGAAAATTTAAAAAGCCAAACAGAAAAAGTGAAATTGCAACCAAACAAGAAGGAATTAACTGAATAAATCAGAACTTATCATGGACCATTTAATATTCATAAAACGAAGTATCTCATTTTTGTGGGGGAAAATATGTACATAAATGACTATGTACTTAGTATATTAAAAAAATAAAAGTAATTCTGGGTGTGAGAACACTAGCATCTAGAGCAGTGGTTCTCAGCCTTTCTAATGCCGTGACCCTGCAATACAGTTCCTTATGTTGAGGTGACCCCAAACCAAAAAATTATTTTAGTGGCTACTTCAAAACTGTAATTTTGTTACAGTTATGATTCGGAATGTAAATACCTGATATGCATTATGTATTCTCATTGCTCCAAATCAAACATATTTTAAACATAGTGATTAATCACGAAAACAATATTTAATTATATGTTGAGAAATGTTAATCCAGCAGGAGGCAGCCTGAGCGCTGGGGCAGGAAGTAAGTCCTGCCTGGGGAGGGGGTCCACAGAAGCTGCCTTCTTCTTCCTGTCATCTCCTTCCAGCTTGAGCTGAGGCTTCACATTGCTGGGGTTACTTGGCTCCATTATCCGCTCCAGGAGTTATCTGCCCCAGGACTCTTTCTTAACCCTTCCGGAGCCAGCGCTCAGGTGCTCTCTCTGGGTCTCTGTTGAGTCCGGTCTCCAGGATATCGGGTAAATCCATCACCTCTCATGGGGGAGGGATGCTGATAAGTAACTAATATTTATACAATGTACGGGCAGCAGGGTCACTGTTCTTTCCGAGATCTTGCTGTAAAGTAGTGCGATTTCTCAGCGGCTAAAGCCATTGGAAATATGTATTTTCCGATGGCTTTAGGTGACCCCTGTGTTTTGGTAATTCGAACCCCACTGGGGTCATGACCCACAGGTTGAGAACTGCTGATCTAGAGGATGTATTTCAGAGGTGAGGAAGACTGCTTCATTTTTTATTACTTTTTTTAAGAGTGACTGAATGCAATGTTAGGTACTATCAGTTAACTGTGATATTTAGAAAACTCTGTGTGAGACACTGAGGGGGAACTAAGAGAATTACTTTACTAAGGAGACTCTGAGAGTTAATTATAGAGAAAGAATTTATGAGAGACCAGAACACCAGAGGTTCTTAATCTGATGCCCATGAACTTTTTGTTTGTTTGAAATTAATGATTATATTTCAATAGCATTGGCTTCCTTTGTAATTCCTTGTATTTTGTACTATGCGAATAAAACATGATTTTAAGAAGAATCTATAGATTTCAGAATAGCTCAAGGATTTGTGCCTACTCTATTTCAATGTAAAGGGATTCCAGGATATAAAAAATCAGATCTGACTTCATTAACCACCTTGGTATTTCATGCCCATGACACTCCATCTTCTGTAGTTCTCCTGTCTTTGAACTGGCCATCTCCATACGTGCAAAGTCCTTCCTAATCTTTGCCTCTTAGACTCCATGGCTACTTTTATATATCAGTTTAAATATCAACTTCCATTGAAGGCCTTTTCTAGTTTCCTGGCTCTAAACCCCTGACATTAATTCTCATCATTTCTTCATGTGTATTCTATATATCTGGTTATTTGCATGCTGTCTATCCATTAGAATGTGGGTCCTTTGATGGCAACGTATGATCTTTTTTTTTCCCCTGTATCATCAGCATTTTCTACCAGTGCTTGCTTAATAAATGTTTTCACATTGATTAACCCTATGTGCCATGGAGTTGGATTAAAGAAAATGCTTCAGAAGAAATAGGAGTATATATGGTGCATGATCTGAGATGACTACACCACTTCCACACACATTAACAAATCATTTCAGGGGTAGCCAGGAACACAGAAGGAACTAATGAGCATTATCTTGGTACTGAGACTATATCAGATGGAGTGATGGAGGACAGACACTGAGACCTCACAGTGATACTTGGATTCTCAGTGTCACCACAGCCTTCCTCAGGGCTTTAGAACCAACTCTGGGAGTTTCATGCTTCTGTAGCTCAGGGAAGGGAATCATCACAGTGGAAGGCAGCTGCTCTTCCTCCCATTAAACAGAGGAAGACATGCAAATGGGGCTCCTCCCTCTGGGCATGAACCCAGCACAAAACCTGTGTCTGCTGCTCTGGGAGAGGAGCTTCTCCTTGTGTGGCCTTTCCCAGCTGAGGACTGACACTGTAAAGCCTGAATCATGGGTTTTGGACTCAAAGGCATTTTCATTCTGATGATTTTGCAAGGTAGATTTCAATTTTTAACTCTGTTTTTTTGCAGGAGGAAAGAGTCTTTGAAGTGGTGGGTCTGTGTGATTATTGTCTCTAATGACTCTTTGCTTGCAGGTGTCCATTGTGACGTTCAGCTGGTGGAGTCTGGGGGAGATGTGAGACAGCCTGGAGGATCCTTGAAACTCTCCTGCAAAGCTTCTGGATTCACCTTCAGCAGCTACTACATGAGTTGGGTCCGCCAGGCTCCAGGAAAGGGGCTGGAGTGGGTCTCACTTATTGATACTGGAAGTAGCACAAGCTACGCAGACTCTGTGAAAGGCCGATTCACCATCTCCAGGGACAATGGCAACAGCCTGCTGCACCTGCAGATGAATTCCCTGAAAGCCGAGGACACAGCCACGTATTACTGTGCAGGAGACACAGTGAGGGAGAGGAGTGAGAGAGCAGACAAAAACCTCCTCTCCAGAGAGTTCTGGTGGAGAATGACAGAGAGGGAACTCCAGAACTCTGAGCACAAGGAGCCCAGTTACAACAACAGGTGAAGAGGGAGGCTGACAAGTGTCTTTTCAGGGTCTGTGATTTTCTCCCAAACCCCAGTGAATGTCCCTCTCTCTGTCTTAATTCCTTTTTGTCTCTGCTGCTCTTTCCTGCTTCTGATTAGCAGAGGCTCAGGGAGGAGACGTATTCTCTTAATGGTTTACATATTTTGTATATCGTGACTAATTTTTCTGACTGTGTCAGACATGAAGCAGAGCCGAGGTCACATGACAAATGAGGAATCACTGAACATTCACTACAGGCATCCCGCAGGGTTTTCATACACTCTGAGCACAGGGAAGCACACTTGTGCATGGAAGTCAGCTGCTGTGTGGAGTCAGACTGGGGGAATTTTTTAAAAACCTTTTTTTTTTTTTAAACTTTACCCAGGCAACTGCCTAAGAAGGTGGGATTCGCGCTCTCAGCCTCGTCTCATTTCAATCAGAGTTTTAATGATTCTATCAGAATGTCTTTTGACCTCATAGGAAGATGCTTGCTGTGGTCTATACAAGCAGGATTTATGGAAGGTCTTCCCAATGCTTCTCTGGGGATGGGAGTGGAATAAATTCCTTTTAACTTCCGTTTCTGTGGCGGCTTCATTTAATTAGGGTTAAGTCTAGATGCTCTGTTTACCATCTAACATACATATATTCCGTATAAATCTGTGTGTGTGTGTGTGTGTACCTTTTTGTGTGCTCATCGTGATCTTTCCATGTATGCATTTATCCATATTCATGCATGTATGGGAGGAACCTAACTGGAGGGAACATGAGGCTTCTGCTCAGCCAGAGTTTTCATATTATCAAAATCTTATTCCTTTTGTCCCTATGGAGGGAGTTTCCATGCTGACTTACACAACTGGGAGGCCTTGGTGGTGGCCTTCACTGGGGCTGGGCCATATGGTAGGCCTTGTGTCTTGGGACTAGAGGTTAGGACTCCCCTTCACTGGCTAGGATGCAGACTGCCTTTGCTCAGACTGCTCCAACTGTGCTTCCCTCCAAGCCCTGTGGGACTGACCGTTCCTGCTGGCTCTCTGGGCTGCTCTGGTCTGCAGGACTCTTAACTGCTTTTAAATGCAGAGCTGCAGGGAACCAAAGAGAACCTTTCTGTCAATCCAAGAACATTACCTCAAGCTGGGAGCTGAAGATGAAGCAGAATCAACTGTGCTAATTCAGAACCAATATACATAGAGATTTGTGGGCCAACACCAAGCAAAGGGGATGTCTTTACTTTCACAACCCGGAATGAAGATTTTGTGGAAAAGTGGCCTTTTTGCTGGTATAGTTCGATATTATTTCCATGCTTTAAAACTCCGTACTGTTATAGTTAAATTTAGTCTCTACTGATAAAAGTATTATATTTTATGAGGTTTATTAAAGATTATTAGAAAGCAAGGAAATAAGAAAATACAAAATAAGTAAAGCACATTCCTAGGGCACATTATCCCATTCACAACCTAAACACTACATCTTGCCTGCCAGGTAGAGAGACAGATGTGCTTAGAAGTGGAAGAAGAGAGGCTTTTGGGAGGCAGAGTGCCCTTTAAATACTAAATTGTTTTCTCACACTCAGGTGAAGATTCAGGTGAGATTATAGGGAATTCTGGGAAGTAACAAGGACTTCTGGGGATTGAAGTCTGGGGTTCAAATCTCCATTTTACAGTACTGAAGATATTCTGTACAGGCTTTGCTCTTCTTCTGCAGCACACCCCCTTGTGATTCTTTAAGGATTTGGCCAGAATAGTGGAAAAAGTAGACTAATGCATTAAAACACATGTAAGATTTCAATTACCAATGTTAATTTCCTTAATGATGCTCTTAATGTGCTCACTATTGTATGAGCTGAATTTTAACAAAGAGGCTATCTTTATTCATATTAGCAATCTTCCTATGAATGAAAGCAGAATGTATAAAAATGTTCAGTTTCGTGAAAGAATAATCCACAGAACTTTGAGAGGATTTATTTATTAACTAGTTTTGTATCTCAAGCCCTTACTAACTAATACATAATAATTAAACAGTAAATTTTTATTTTTCCATTTAAATATGAATACTATGTTTATGTGAGTACATATATATTACATAGGTGTCATTATGCATATATACATGTGTTAAGAGTTGTTAGTAGACTTCTGGTCAAGATGGCGGCTTAGACAGAGCTAAAGTTCAAATCTCTGAAAACCCTTCCCCTCCCCCCTCATTGTGCAGGGTCTTCTGGCCAGCAAAGGCACTGAGATACCTTGCTGAGAGTACCAAGCCAGGCTCAGAGCATGGAAGTAAGGCAACGGAGAAGCATCGGGAGGGAACTGAGGAGGGCAGTAACACCGAAACACCAACAATTCCTGGCCTCCCTGGGAAGACAGAAAAGCTATGGAGAATGAACAGTTTTCCTGGGGTTAAAGCCTCTGAACACCAGACAGATATAAGAGCTAGTCCTCCCCACTCAGATAGATATGGCAAACAGCACAGAAACACAAAAACCTCAAAATAACAAGAAAAATAAGAAGAAGGGGGCAACTTTGGACACATTTTATGGAATTCTGTTATCTTTTTCTTTTATTCAAACTTTCTTCTATAAGGACTACATTTATATCAATCTCTATATATTAATATATGGAAAATGTAATGTATAAATAGAGGGAAAAGAAAAATCAAATAAAATAATCTTTCTCACACAAAGATTCACACGGGAAGGGGAGGGGAAGAAAACTCCTATAAGGAGGAGAGGAAGAGACCTTACTCTCAGGGAAATCAGCTCTGAGAGGGATGAACATCCAGATCCATTGGGATCTTGAATTCTATCTTACCCAAAAGGGGTAGGGAGAAGGGAAAACCAAGGGGGATAGGTGGGGAGGCACCACAAAAAGGGAGGGTAGAAAGGGAAACATATCAAGGGAGGGGACAAGGGGGACTGATCTAAAGTAAATCACTGGATTGAAAGTTTAGAGTTAAAGAAGAAAGGTTAGAATTAGGAAAGGATATCAAAATGCCAGGGAGTCCACAAGTGACAATCATAACTTTGAATGTGAATGGGATGAACTCACCCATAAAACGTAGATAAATAGCAGAATGGGTTAGAATCCAAAACCCTACCATATGTTGTCTTCAAGAAACACACATGAGGTGGGTAGATACCCACAAAATCAGAATTAAAGGATGGAGTAAGACCTTCTGGGCCTCAACTGACAGAAAGAAGGCAGGAGTGGCAATCATGATATCTGATAAAACCAAAGCAAAAATAAACCTGATCAAAAGGGATAGGGAAGGTAATTATATTTTGTTAAAAGGGACTTTAGATAATGAGGAAATATCACTAATCAATATGTATGCACCAAATAATATAGCACCCAAATTTCTAATGGCACCCAAATGCAGAAAAGCAGAAATAATAAATGCAGCCTTTTCAGATCACAAGGCAATTAAAATAATGATCAGTAATGGTACATGGAAAACCAAATCATAAATTAATTGGAAATTAAACAATATGATACTCCAAAATTGTTTAGTTAGAGAAGAAATCACAGAAACAATTAATAATTTCATCGAGGAAAATGACAATGGTGAGACATCCTTTCAAACCTTTTGGGATGCAGCCAAAGCAGTAATCAGAGGTAAATTCATATCCCTGAGTGCATATATTAACAAACTAGGGAGAGCAGAGATCAATCAATTGGAAATGCAAATAAAAAAACTCAAAAGCGAACAAATTAAAACCCCCCAAAAAGAAAACCAAACTAGAGATCCTAAAAATTAAGGGAGAAATTAGTAAAATAGAAAGTGATAGAACTATTAATTTAAAAAATAAGACTAGAAGCTGGTACTTTGAAAAATAAGACAAAATAGACAAAGTACTTAATAGAGTTGACTCCAATATCTTTGAAAATTATTTTTTTCTATATTTTGCAATTTTTATTATTTAATTCAGCAAAATTATTCACCATGTAAATTGTGAAAATAATTCTTTCTTAATGTCTTCTAATTTTTTTAAAATCATCAAACATTTCCCTGCATCCCTGGCTCTCTTCTCTACCTAGGGAGTCATTGTATCTAACTATATTTTAAAATAACATTTCATTTTTCTCCAATTACTTTTAGAAATAATTTTGAACATTTAGAAAAAATAGTTCCAAAATTTCTCCCTCCATCCTAATTGTTTCCCCCTCTTTGAGACAGTAAGAAAATCTGATAGAGATTTTATAAAAGCAATAATGTAAAATATTCCAAAGATGTTCTTTTGTGGAGGAGATCTAAAAAAAGAAGAAAGTGAAATATTGGTTTGCATTCAGACTCCATTAGTTCCTTCTCTGGAGGAATATGGCATTTTTTGTCATGAGTCTCTGGGATTGTCTCAGATCATTCTACTGATGATAATAGCTAGGTGATTCACACTTGCTCATCAAACAATATTACTACTATTGTGTACAATGTTCTTTTGTCTCTGTTCACTTCACTTTGCATCAGGTTTTCCTGAAATCATCCTGCTCATCATTTCTGATAGCAGAAATAATATTACCATGACAACTTCTTTATCCATTCTCAAATTGATTGACATTCCTTTAGTTTTCAATTCTTCCCTACCACAAAAAGAGTTGCTATAAATATTTTTGTACAACTAGGTACTTATACCTTTATAAAAATCTCTTTATCCATTCTCAAATTGATTGACATTCCTTCAGTTTTCAATTCTTCCCTACCACAAAAAGAGTTGCTATAAACATTTTTGTACAACTAGGTACTTATACCTTTATAAAAAAGTGACTCACACTTAGTTGTGGTATTGCTAGATGAAGGGATATATAGATTAAGATCCCTTTGTACATAGATGCAAAAATATTTTTAAAGAAAAAATGAAGATGAGAAGAAAATCCACAAGTTATATATTTCAAAAGTCTGGAATTATATACAATTACAATTTTATGAGACCCTTTATTTTCACAAAGCTTTGGGGGTAGAGGCATCTTACATGTTTTCTCTGGAATTATGGAGTTTTTTGTAATTATGAAAAATTCACTTTCTTGTCTTTAAGTGTGGTTTTTTCCTTTTCATTGCCTATTTATTAGTTTCTTAACTCTTTCTTTCTGAATGAGTTGATAAAGATCTTTCTATTTTTTCTATATCCAACATATTCATAAATTCTTAATACCAAGGAATATTTTGTGAATATAAATAAATGTACCACAGTGTTTAGCCAGTACCCAAACAATGGATATGATTGAAAACAACTTTCACCACCACACAAAATCACCACAAAACCAACTTGTATTCTAGCTTCCTAAAGGCTGGCCTGGTAATTTCTTCTTCTCACACAATTTGAGGATTCTAGCTTCCTAAAACAACTTTTCAAATGAACGATTTAAAAAATCTGATCTATGTGAAATTTGGATTTCTCAGTGGTGATGGGTGCCTGAAATCACAGCAGTTGCCATACCCTCATGACTTATTAACAGGATGTATTTCAAGATGTAGGTAAAGGTAGGTTGTCCTACCAATAGAAGCTAAGCTTTACTGTATCTGTCTTGCATATTCTTGTTAGGGCAAAGGCAGTCTTCTTTTTTGCAAAATATTCAGTAGTTCCCTTGTCCTACATTTTGCTCAAACATCAATTCTGGAATAAAAAAAAAACAACTCTCAGAGAGGTTTGGGGTTTCTGGGTCTCTAACATCTTGGCTCTGCATCTTTCAGTCATGAAATTTCCTTGTTATTATAAAAATGATTAAGAGTTTTCAATTCGTTTTACTTTTATTTTTTAAAATATTTTTCCATACTCATATGATTCATTTTTTTCCAACCCTATTCCATCTCTCCCCCCAGAGATAATAAGCCCTTCAACTGGGTTATACAAATGTTATCACTTATACCTATTACCATATTTTTCATTTTCACAAGAAAGCAATCTTTTAAAACCCAAACCCCTACTCATATACCCATATAACCAATTAATAAGTAATAATTTTTTCTTCTGTCTTTCTATTCCCACAGTTTTTTTTCTCATGGGTCCTTTCCCAATGTTTCACGTTATGTACAATGTTCTCTTGATTCTGCACATTTCACTTTGAATCTGTTCCTAGAGGTCCTTCCAGTTCATCATTCCTTATAGCACAGTAATATTCCATCACCATCAAATACCACAATTTGCTCAGCCATTCTCTAATCGAGGGACACCCATTTATTTTCCAATTTTTTGCTGCTATAACAAGCATGGCTATAAATATTTTTGTCCAAGATTTTTTTTTCCTTTTTATCTCTTTGGGGTGCAAATCTAGCAGTTTTATGGCTGGATCAAAGGCAAGCATTCTTCTAAAGCCCTTTGGGCATATTTCCAAATTGCCTTCCAGAATGTTTGGTTTAATTCACAGCTCCATCAGCAATACATTACTGTCCTAATTTTTCCACACCCCCTTGAACATTTTTTTACTTTTTTTCCCCTTTCATATTAATCACTTCTGCTAGGTATGAGGTTGTACTCCAGAGTTCTTTTATATTTGCATTTCTCTAATTATGAGAGATTTAGAATACTTTTTCATGTGGTTATTGATATTTTTGACTTCTTTATCTGAAAATTGCCCTTTCACATCCCTTGACCATTTATTAATTGGGTGTGGCATGATTTTTTGTACAATTGATTTAGCTCCTTATATATTTGAGAAATTAGACCTTTGCCAGAGGTTTTTGTTATAAAGCTTTTCCCCCCAAATTGTTTCTTGTCTTCTAATTATGGATTCATTGGTTTTGTTTGTACAAAAACTTTACAGTATAATGTAATCAGAATTGTTCATTTAACATTTTGTAATATTCTCTATCTCTTGCTTGTTCTTAAACTCTTTCCTTTCCCATAGATCTAACAGGTATACTATTATATGTTAATAGACTGGGGGCAAGCGACCTCAGCAAGACATATACGATAAACCCAAAGATCCCAGCTTTTGGGACAAAAATCCACTATTTGATAAAAACTGCTGGGAAAATTGGAAGACAGTGTGGGAGAGATTAGGAATTGATCAACACCTCACACCCTACACCAAGATAAATTCAAAATGGGTGAATGACTTAAACATAAAGAAGGAAACCATAAGTAAATTGGGTAAACACAGAATAGTATACATGTCAGACCTTTGGGAGGGGAAAGACTTTACAACCAAGCAAGACATAGAAAGAATCACAAAATGTAAAATAAATAATTTCGTATACATCAAATTAAAAAGCTTTTGTACAAACAAAACCAATGTAACTAAAATCAGAAGGGAAACAACAAATTGGGAAAAAATCTTCATAGAAACCTCTGACAAAGTTTTAATTACTCAAATTTATAAAGAGCTAAATCAATTGTACAAAAAATCAAGCCATTCTCCAATTGATAAATGGGCAAGGGACATGGATAGGCAGTTTTCAGATAAAGAAATCAAAACTATTAATAAGCACATGAAGAAGTGTTCTAAATCTCTTATAATTGGAGAGATGCAAATCAAAACAACTCTGAGGTATCACCTCACACCTAGCAGATTGGCTAACATGACAGCAGAGGAAAGCAATGAATGCTGGAGGGGATGTGGCAAAGTAGGGACATTAATTCATTGCTGGTGGAGCTGTGAACTGATCCAACCATTCTGGAGGGCAATTTAGAACTATGCCCAAAGGGTGATAAAAGAATGTCTACCCTTTGATATAGCCATAGCACTGCTTGGTTTGTACCCCAAAGAGATAATGGGGAAAAAGACTTGTACCAGAATATTCATAGCTGTGCTCTTTGTGGTGGCCAAAAATTAGAAAACGAGGGGATGCCCATCAATTGGGGAATGGCTGAACAAATTGTGGTATATGTTGGTGATGGAATACTATTGTGGTAAAAGGAATAATAAAGTGGAGGAATTCCATGGAGCCTCGAACGACCTCCAGGAAGTAATACAGAGTGAGAGGAGCAGAATCAGGAGAACATTGTACACAGAGACTGATACACTGTGGTATAATCGAATGTAATGGACTTCTCCATTAGTGGTGGTGTAATGTCCATGAAGAATCTGCGGGGATCTAGGAGAAAAACACTATTTATAAGCAAAGGACAAACTGTGGGAGTAGAAACACCGAGGAAAAGGAAATGCCTGACTACAGCATTTGAGGGGACATGTCCGAGTAGAGACTCTAAATGAACACTCTAATGCAAATACTAACAACATGGCAATGGGTTTGAATCAAGAACACATGTGATACCCAGTGGAATCACACACTGGCTATGGGGCGAGGGGAGGAAAAGAAAATGATCTTTGTCTCTAATGAATAATGCTTGTAAATGATCAAATAAAATATTATTTTTAAAAAAAGAATCTTGGAGAAAGGTGGTTTAAAATTTTTTTCTAGGCAGTAGCTATGAAAGGCTGAACTAAAGATCAGTAAAGAAAAGAATCAGAAGATTGAGAGTATTTTGTCCCATTAGGTTGCCAACTGTAACAGTTAAAATTCAACTGTTATGCTGAAAATTTAGAGGAAACTGAGGCAAGGTAGAAATTAGTTTCTCTCTTCAAGGAGTATTATATTTTTAGAGGTTTATTGAAGATTAAATATAAAGAAAATACAAGTAAGAAAAGCACATGTCTAGGCCCAAAGAGAGTATTCATGACCACTTACATCTTGCCTGCCAGGTGTAGAGCCACGTGTGTTCTGAAGCAGAAGTAGGGAAGAGACCCAGTAGACTTTACAGCCAAGTTAAATTGAAATTTTTGACCTCGCCCATGTGAAATCTTAGTGAGATTAGAGGGTATTCTGTGAGTTAGCAAGGACTCCTGGGGATTGGAGTCCTGGATTCAAATTTCCATTTTTACAATATAGTTATAGGGGAAAGGTTACAATATATCAGTAGTTAAAATACAGTAGATGAAACTGATTCAGTGTAACAGAATAGTATTGAATACATTAATATATGAACTTAAAACATCAAAATTAAATCTTAAAGCAGATAATCAGCAAAAGAAAATAAAATACAGAGACTTTCATAAAACAATGTAGTCTGAAAAGGCTTAAAATTTTCACCTCCAGTCTCTTTAAAGTTCCTTTCTCTATCTGTACAGACTCCTTTTGTCAGATTTTTTTTAGCTCTCCCATTGTGAGGGAGAATTCCTCAATGAACTTGGTGAAGAGGAATCCCAAAAACGATGAATCTTAGAGAGTGGGCAGGTCCAAATGGCAAACGGTTGTAGGGAGATGAGTTTCCCCCCTCAACCTTAAGCATGATAAGTGAAAGGATTAGTGCACTCATGAAAAAACATCCTAAAGCTGGAAGCTGTTTGAAATAGGTAATGCATTGCTCTTTTGTAGAATGAGCTATGCTTGTAATTTACTTCCTGTTTTGAAGAGTAACTTCCTCCTTCCCTTCCCCCCTGAGGTAAAACGCTACCCAGTCAAATGGAGAGGGAAATATGAGGCTAATTGTTGCCTATGGAAAATACACCCAAGTTTTTAGCAGCTAGTTTGTGATTCTGAAGACACACAGCTACAGCTACCAGCAGCCCAACAGGACTCGGGCTGGGGTTGGTCTGGGGCCAGAGATCAGGAGGAAGAAAGAGAAGAGGAGCAGGCAGTATCAGCAACACCAATGCCAGAGGCAGCAGTGAGGAACTGCAGAACATGGGCTCAAGCAGATGGGCAAGAGGAGTGGCTTATCTCTTTTTTGCCAAGAGTCCTCCAGCTAAAATAGCCTGGCCAGTAGGGAGGGCAACTGCACAAAAAGTAGGGAAAGAAAGAGGCAACTGCTCCAAAGAGTAGGTGGGTGGGTGGGTGAGTGGGGTGGGCAAAAAGCCTTGGCAGGAGAAACGCGGCTTAAAATTTATCTAGGCTATCTTAAAAAATGGAGAGCTTTTCTCATCCCTTCTGTTTGCCAAAAACTATAAAAATAAAAATTAATGTCAATAACAAAAATGTTTTATTTTTGGAGATTTATTAAATGATCATTAGAAATCAAGGAATAAAGAAGATACAAAATAAAGACCATGCACCCATGGCTCATTAGCCCATTTAAAATCCCCTGCTTAGCTTACCATAACCACCATGCTGGCTTCAAGCCTAAGAAAGAGCCCCAAGAGGACTGCCAATTTTCTAATATCCTCTATCTATCGGAAATACATAATGACAGGAAGTCAGTGGGATCTCAGGAAATGTAGTTCTTTCTTGGGGGAAACAGATTTTCAATTATACACCAGGGAGTCATCATATCTAATAATATTTTTAAATGTTATATTTTCTTTTTCTCCAATTATATGTAAAAATAATTTTGAACTTTAAAAATGAGTTCCAAATTTTCTCCTTCTTTCCTTATTGCTTCTCCCTCTTTCATTATGAGTCTCTAAGATTGTCTTAGATCATTGTATTGATTATAATACTTAGGTGATTCACATTTGCTCATCAAAAAACATTAATACTATTGTGTACAATGTTCTTTTGGCTCTATCCACTTCACTTTGCATCAGTTCATCAAGTCTTTTCAGGTTTTCCTGAAATCATCCTGCTCATCATTTCTGATAGCACAAATAATATTCCATTACCATCACAACTTCTTCCTCCATTCTTGAATTGATTCATATATGTTTCATTTACAAATCTTTCTTACCACAAAAAGCTGGTATAAATATTTTTGCATAAATAGGTTCTTATCCTTGATAAAAGTCTCTGTGATTCACACTTATTTTTGTTATTGCTAAATGAATGGATATGTAATTTAAGATTCCTTTGTGCATAGATGTAACAATATTTTTAAAGAAAAAATGAAGATAAGAAGAAAATGAAGAAGCTATACATTTCAACAATCTGGGATTATATGAAATTTATTTTTTGTGAGACCCTTTATATTCATAAAACTGTGGGGTAGACGCATCTTATATATTTTCTCTGGAGTTATGGTTTTTGTTTGTAATTATGAAACATTCACTTTTTTTGTCTTTGAGTGTGTGGTTGTTTTTTTTTCCCCTTTTACATTGCTGTTGTCATATTTATTGTTTCTTAACTCTTCTTGCTTCTTTCTGAATCAATTGATAAAGATCTTTCCATTTTTTCTATATTCAACATATTCATAACTCCTTAATGCCAAATATTTTTTCATGAATATAAACAAATGTACCACAATGTTTAGCCAATCCCCAATCAATAAGTATGATTGAAAAGAATTATAACCCCACACAGAAGTCCCACACAACTTCCTTCTATTCTAGCTTCCTAAAGGCTGGCCTGGTAGTTTCTTCTCACACAATTTGACCGATTCCCACTTCCTAAGGCAACTTTTTGATTGAGAAGCTTAAAAAGTCTGAACTGTGTGTAATTTGAATTTCTCAGAATTGATGGGTTCCTGAACCACACCAGTTGCCATACCTTCATGATGTATTAACTGGATGTATTTCAAGATGGAGATAAAGGTAGGTATCCTATCAATAGAACCTGAGTGTTACTGTATCTGTCTTGCAATATCTTGTTCTATTAGGGCAAAGGCTGCTTTCTTTTTTGCAAAATATTCAGTAGTTCCCTACTGCTTCATTTTGTTCTAACATGAAGCCTTAAAAAAAAAAAAACCTCTTAGAGACATTTGAGCTTTCTCGGTCTCTACCATCTTGATTGTGCCTTTCAGTCATGAAATTCTCTTATTATTAATGATTTACAACTTTTAAAAAAAATCATTGAATTTTCAATTCAATTTTCAATCAAATGAATTCTTTTTATTTTCATTAAAAATATTTTTCCATGTTTATATGATTCATTTTCTTTTTCTCCCCTATTCCTTCCCCCCTCCCACAGCAGACCTTCAACTGGGTTATACAAATGTTATCTCTTATATCTATTTCCATATTATTCATTTATTACAAGAAACCAATCTTTAAAACTAAAACCCCAACTCGTATACCAATATAAACAAAAGATAAGTCATACATTTTTCCTTCTGTGTTTCTACTCCCACTGTTATTTCTCTTGATGTGGATAGCATTCTTTCTCATAAGTCCCTTGGGATTGTCTTGTAGTAGCAAAGTTCATTACATTGAATTGTTCCACAATGTTTGACTGTGTACAATGTTCACTTTGTTCTGCACACTTCACTCTGCATCTGTTCCCTGAGTTCCTTCCAGTTCATATAGAAATCCTCCAGTTCTTCATTACTTACAGCAGAGTACTAATCCATCACCATCAAATACCACAATTTGTTCAGCCATTCTCAAATCAAAGGACACTCCCTTCATTTTCTAATTTTTTGCCACTATCAAAAGTGTGGCTACGAATATTTTTGTACAAACCTTTTCATTATTACTCTTTATATACTCTATATATACTCTTTAAGGTAAAAATCTAGAAGTGGTATTGCTGGATCAAAGGGTAAGCATTCTTTTAAAAATTTTTAATTAATTAATTAGTCATTTAATTAATTAATTTAGTATACTTCCTTCCCTCCCTTCTGCATCCCCCGTCCAGCAGCCAACAAGCAAATCCACTGGGTTTTACATGTATCATTGATCAAGACCCATTTCCATATCATTAATTTTTGCAATAGAGTGATCATTTAGAATCTACATACCCAATCATATCTCCATCGAACCATATGATCAATCATATATTTTTCTTCTGTGCTGAACTCTCACAGTTCTTTTACTGGATGTGGTTAGCATTCTTTCTCATAAGTTCCTCAGAATTGTCCTAGATCGTTGTATTGCTACTAATAGGGAAGGCCATTACATTTGATTGTGCCACAATGTATGTTCAACATTCTCCTGGTTCTGTTCCTTTTGCTCTGCATGAATTCCTGGAGGTCTTTCCAGGTCACATGGAATTCCTCCAGTTCATTATTTATTCCCTTCAACACAATAGTATTTTATCACCATCAGATAAACTGTTTGTTCAATAATTCCCCAATTGATGGGCACCTCCTCATTTTACAAGTTTTTGCCACCACAAAGAATGCAGTTATAAATATTTCTGTACATTTTTTTCTTTCCCTTTTATCTCTTTGGGGTACAAACCTTGCAGTGGTATGGCTGGATCAAAGGGCAGGCAGTCTTTTAAAACCCTTTGGGCATAATAATTTCTAGAATGGTTGGATCAATTCACAACTCCACCAGCAATGCAGTAGTGTCCCAATTTTTCCACATTTCCTTCAACATTTATTACTTTCCTTTGCTATCATGTTTGTAAATTTGCTAGTGTGAGGTGGTACCTGTTAGGATAGGATTTTGGATAAGGGAAACATATATAAATCTACTTTATTTTTTGGAAGGGAAAGGAATAAGAGCTCAGGGATTTACTTATGCTTATTCTTATTTAAAAAAAACTAACTATGCTAACTAGGTTACTAAACTAAAACCTAACCAAGTTCCCAGATCTTACTCAGCAGGTATCCAAAAAACAGTTAGAGCCAGGATCTATTGTTGTTAGATATCCAAGCAAGTCCTGATGTCCAAGTGAGATTGAATGCTGCCAGCAGCTAGATACAGGAACCCTTCCTCGGTTCAACACAGGGAAAATCCTCTTGATACCTTCCTCTTCACTTCCTCCATAGACCAAAAGAAAAGTCTGTTGGGGCAAGATGGAGTATTTCCCTATCATCCAGCTCAGGGTCCCATGTGAACCTTGGTCACATGCCACTGTCAATCATACCTAAGTTTGCACTTTTCAGTTCTTGTACAGTTTTGAAAAATGCAAACCTTTCCATCCTTTATCACATACCTCAGAGGTTTTTTTATTTGCGTTCTCTAATGATGAGAGATTTAGAACACTTTTTCATTTTCTTATTGATAGTTTTGATTTCTTTATCTGAAAACAGCCTGTTCATGTCCCTGAACCATTTATTAATTGGGGAATGGCCTGATTTTTTGTACAATTGATTTAGTTCCTTCTATATTTGAGAAATTAGATATTTGCTAGAGGTTTTTGTTATAAAGATTTTTTTTCCAAATTGTTACTTGCCTTCAAATTTGGATACATTGTTCTGTTTGTATAGAACCTTTTCAATTAATAATATCAAAACTATTCATTTTACATTTTGTTAATATTAAACTCTTACTTTTCCCAGAGATCTGACAGGTATACTATTCTAATTTCACCTAATTTACTTACAGTTTCCTTCTTTGTATTTAAGTCATTTACCCATTTTGAATTTATTGTGAGATGTTGATCTAAACCTAATCTCTCCAATTTTCTCAGCAGTTTTTGTCAAGCAGTGGGTTATTGTTCCAAAAGCTTGAATCTTTAGGTTTATCAAGCACTAGCTTGCTGAGGTCTGGTACTGCTAGTACTACTACTGAAGAATGGTACCACATTCTTCACATTTTTTCATTAGTTCCCTTGATATTCTTGAGTTTTAATTCTTCCAAATGAACTTTATTATATATTTTTTCTAATTCTATAAAAATGTTTCTAGGTTGTTTGATAGGTATAGCACTGAATAAGTCTTGTTAATTTGGATAGGATTGTCTTTTTTTATTATATTAGCTCATCCTACCCAGGAACAATTAATGTTTTTTCAATTACTTAGATTTAGTTTTAATTGTGTGGAAAGTAAAGTGTTTTTTTAATTGTGTTCATATAATTCTTGTGTTTGTTTTGGCAGATATATTCTGAAATATTTTATATTGTTTGGAGTGATTTTAATGGAGTTTCTTTTTCTAACTTGCTGATGAGTTGCATTGAAAACATATAGAAATGCTGATAATTTGTGTGGGTTTATTTTGTATCCTGCAATTTTGTTAAAGTTGTTGATTGTTTTCCTGGAGTTTTTTTAGTAGATTTTCTAGGATTTTTTATGTAGACCATCATATCATCTGTGTGAAGATTGGATTTAGATATCTTCAATGGAAATACTTAGCCCTTTCTTTATTGTGAAGATAAAATTGTAATCTCCTGATTATAACAATGAAGGTACATAGCTCTTCATTTATAGTGAAGCTAGAATTGTAATCTATTTTTAGATTTAAGTACAAAAAGGTTTTAAGTAATTACAAAAGGTGAATTAATCACAAAAAGGTGCTAAGTAACTACAAAAGGTGAACTTAACAAAAGAGGTGTTAAGTAACCCAAAAAGATAAAATCTAACCAAAGAAGGTGAGAACTAAAGAGTGGGCTGTCCTGGAGAAAAGCGTCTGCTGTGATTGATAGATGTAAAAATTTAGGGGAGGTGACACAAGAGAAAAAGGTCTTTAAATAGAAGAAATAAAGACTGAAGAAGGACAGTTAGTCACCTTGGCTTGGGGTGAAGGATGAGTCACTAGGAGCTGAAGGGAAGACAGACATTCAGAGATTCAGAGATTCAGACATTTGGGCATGTGGACATTCTGACACTGATTTAGAGGAGTGACCTGAAGGCAGAAAGCCAGAATTCTTTTAGACTGTCACCATTGGTGAGTGAAAAGCTGACTTAGTGACCCTGCCTTTCTGGAAGTGTGAAGCCTCCAGATAAGGCCCATCTTCTTGAGACTCTTCCCTTGGCTGGGGCTTAGAGATTCTAACTGGTATCAGAAGTAGCCAGAGTTTTTCCTCTCTCTCTTTCCTTAATATCTTCCTTCACCTGTAAATATTATAAATAAACTACCATAAATTTTATTTACTTTAGTAATTTATTTTGGGATTTAGAAATTAAATCCCTTGTGACCACCTAATAAAACCACTTATAATAATATATTTCAGAGAAACCACAATTTAACTTTAACATCTGCAAAGAGTGAAATTTTAGTCTCCTCATTGCCTACTTGAATCCCTTCAATTTATTTTTCTTCTGCCATTGCTACCACTAGCATTTTGAGTACAATGTTAAATAATAGAGGTGATAATGGGCATCCTTGCTTCACTTCTGATGTTATTGGGAAGGTTTCTTACTTATTCCCATTACAGATATGCTTGCTCATTGTTTCAAATAGATACTGTTTATTATTTTTAGAAAAGACCCTTCTATTCCTATTGAACCTCAGCTGGGTTTCAGCTCTCATTCTTAAGCACTGTTCAATGAAAGATGGACTTGCCTCACGAGAATAAGGGCTTAGTGTATCTAGCTACATATCCACTCATATACCCTTCTTTAGAGCTCCTGGAACCTGCTGAGATAGGTACCATGAGTATGCAAGAGAACAGATTTGTGGCAGAAATTTGAAATCTCCTTCCTTTGCATAGAATGTCTCAGGTTTATCCTATAAATTCTCAGAGGAGAAAGGCATTTACACAAGGAGTATACCATGGGCATAATATTTCCACCCAAGAGTTGAACTGGTTGCAGGAATCTGAGTCCTGGAATAATTGGTTCCAATGGCATGGCTTACTACAGTCAGTGCTGGGAGGCTTTCTGTTTTGGACATACCCTATGTGTGCTCTCTAAGGATGTCCCTTTGTGGAATAAATTAAATTAAATCTTGTAGTCTTTGGTGGCAACTAGGTGAGATAGTTGATAGAGCATAAGGCCAGAAAACAGAAGCGTCGTCTTCCTGGGTTCAAATTTTATCTAAAAAATTTACTTGCTAAGTGACCCTATCCAAATCATATAATCTATATGAAGCAGTAGAAGAAAATGGCAAACCATTGCAGCATCTCTGCCAAGAAGACCTCAAATGTGGTCAGGAAGAGTTAGAAAATTCTTGTGTTTTAAATAACAATAGTAACCTCTTTTAGATAATTCAAATACTGAGTTTCTAACTCCAGGCTATCTAATGTTGAAATTACCCCTCAGCAAGTATATATATACATATGGGAATTTGTAAGGGAGGAATTGAAAGTCCTTAGGGAAATTGGGTAGTCTTTACTGATGTTAGTAGTTTTTATAGATATATTGATTACTTGATATTGATAACCAGTCTCAGAGAAAATTACATTCTAAATTCTCAGTGGAACCCCACCAAATAGCTTCAGATTTTATCTCCCCAATCACACAAAATTTCTTAGTTGTGGAGACCCCAAAGGACTGCAAGCATAGTTCAGAATATGCTACTACTATTTGATTCCTCATGTCCCAGAAGGAATATGAGAGTAATTTTGGACTTTATCAGGCTTTGAAAAATTCTCACTTCTCACTTGAATATCCTAATGTCCTCCATTCATTCCGTTACCCACAAATTTATATCATTCAAATGTTGTTTAGCAAAGACCACATAAGAAGATGCTTGGTGTGGTCTATACAAGCAGGATTTATGGTAGATTCTCCCAATGCTTCTCTGTGAATGGGAGTAGAATAAATGCCTTTTAACTTCTGTTTCTGAGCTGGCATCATTTAATTAGGGTTAAGTCTAGATCCTCCACTTAACATCTAACATTTGTATATTCCATATAAATATGTGTGTATGTATGTGTATCATTTTGTGTACACTTATTTATGAGATCTTTCCATGTATATATTTATCCATATTTGTGCATATATGGGAGGAACCTAATTGGAGGGAACATGAGGTTTCTGCTTAGCCAGACTTTTCATATTATCAAAATCCTGTTCCTTTTGTCCCTGTGGAGGGGGTTTCAATGTGACTGAAACAGCTGGGAGGCCTTTGCTGTGGCCTTCACTGGGGATGGGTCATATAGGAGGTCTGTGCTAGGGTCTTGGTACTAGAGGCTGGGGCTCCCCCTTCACTGGCTAGGACGAAGCCTTTGCTCAGAATGCTCCAACTGTGCTTCCCTCCAAGCCCTGTGGGACTAACCTTTCCTGTTGGCTCTCTGGTCTGCAGGACTCTTAATTGCTTTTAAATTCAGAGCTGCAAGGAACCAAAGACAACCTTTCTGGCAATCCAAGAACATTACCTCAAGCTCGGAGCTGAAGATAAAGCAGAATCAAACTGTGCTAATTCAGACCCAATATACATAGAAATTTGTGGGCCAAGACCAAGCAAAGGGGATGTCTTTAGTTTTACAATCTGGAATGAAGATTTTGTGGAAAAGTGGCTTTTCTGCTGGTAGAGTTGCCTATTATTTCCATGTTTTAATATTCTCTATCTGTTGCTTGTTCTTAAACACTTTCCTTTCCCATAGATATGACAGTTATGCTATTCCATGTTCACCTAATTTATTTATAGTTTCCTTCTTTATATTTAAGTCATTTACTCATTCTGAATTTATCTTGGAGTAGGGTGTGAGACGTTGATCTAAATCTAATCTCTCCTATGCTGTTTTCCAATTTATCCAGTAGTTTTTGTCAAACAGTGGGTTCTTGTCCCAAAAGCTTGCTTTGTTGTGTTTATGAAACACTAGCTTGCTTTTTAAATTAGTTTCCTTGATGTTCTTGACCTTTTGTTCTTCTAAATGAACTTTATTATATGAACTTTTTTCTAATCTCTATAATAAAATTTCTTGGTAGTTTGATAGGTATAGCACTGAATAAGTAAGTTAATTTGGGAAGGATTGTCTTTTTTTTTTATTATATTAGCTCATCCTACCCAGGAGCAATTAATGTTTTTACAACTATTCAGATCTACTTTTAATTGTGTGGAAAGTGTTTTGTAATTGTGTTCATATAATTCCTGTGTTTGTCTTGGCAGAGAAATTCCAAAACATTTTGTATTGTCTGGAGTGATTTTCAAGCGAGTTTCTTTTTCTAACTTGCTGCTGGGTTGTGTTGGAAATCTATAGAAATGCTGTTGGCTTATGTGGGTTTATTTTGTATCCTGTGATTTTCCTAAGTTGTTTATTAGTAGATTTTCTAGGATTCTTTAAGTAGAAAATCATATTATCTGCAAGAGTGATAGTTTAGTCTCCTTATTGCCAACTTTGATCATTTCAATTAATTTTTCCTCTCCAATTGCTACTGCTGGAATTTCCAGTACAATGTTAAATAATAGAGGTGATGATTGATGTCTTTGCTTCGTTCCTGATCCCATTGGGAGGGCTTCTAACTGATCCCCATTGCAGACATGCTTGCTGATTGTTTTAAACATATATCATTTATTATTCCTAGAATTTGTAGTGTCTTCAATAAAAAAGTGTGTTGTCTTTTTCCAAAGGCTTTTTCTGCATCTATTGAGATAATCATGTAATTTCTGTTTGTTTGGTTATTGAAATGGTAAATTATGTGGATGGTTTTCCTAATATTAAACTATATTTGTATTTCTGATATAAATTTCATCTGATCTAGTGAATAATCCTCCTCATAAATTCCTGGAGTCCTTTTTCTAGTATACTATTTAAGACTTTTGCATCTATGTTCATTAAAGAGATTGGTCTGTAGTTTTCTTTCTCCAGTTTTAGTCTACCTGGCTTTGGAATCAGTGCCATATTTGTGTCACAAAAGGACTCTGGTAAAACACCTTCTTTGCTTATTTTGTCAAATATGCTGTACAGTATTGAGATGAATTCTTCTTTAAATGTTTGATAGAATGCACTTGTAAATCCATCTGGCCCTGGTGATTTTTTCTTAGGGAGTTAGTTCATGGCTTCTGAGATGGGATTTTTTAAGTAATCTATATCCTCTTTTGTTAATCTAGGCAGTTTGTAATTGGGCAAAATAGTTCTTAATAATTACCTTAATTTCCTCTTGGTTAGAGGTGAGGTTTCCTTTTTCATCTTTGATACTGTTAACTTGATTTTCTTTCTTTCTTTTCATTAGTTTAACCAGAATTCTATATATTTTATTTTTTTCAAGGTATTAGCTCCCCATCTTATTTAAGCTCAATAATATTTTTAATTTCAGTTTTATTAATTTCTCCATTGAATTGTTTTGGATTTCCAATTTGGTCTTTACTTGGGGATTTTTAATTTGTTCTCTTTTTTAAATTTGTACACCCAATTCATTGACGTCTTCCCTCTATGATTTGTTGATATATGCATTCAGTGATATAAATTTTTATTTGAACACTGCTTTGGCTGTATCCCATAGATTTTGATATGTAGATTTGCATTGTCATTCTCTTCAATAAAGTCTGATTTGTTCTTTAACCAAACAATTTTGGAAGATCCCATTTTTTAATTTCACATTAATTTTTTACTTTCTTTTCTGTGTACCCTTACAAATCATAATTTTTATTATTATGATCTGAAAAGGTTACATTTATTATTTCTGTGCCTTTTCACTTGTTTGCCATATTTTTATGCCCTAGTACATGGTCAATCTTTGCAAATGTGTCATTTGCTGCTGAAAAGGTGTATTCCCTTTTATTCCTAATTATTTTTCTCCATATATCTATTAAGTCTAATTTTTCAAAGATTTCATTCACATCTCTTCATTCTTATTTATTTTTTGTTTGATTTAACTAGATCTGATAGAGGAGGTCTCCCACATAGATAGCCTCTTTAAGCCATAATAGTTTCTCCTTTAACAATCTGAATGGTATACCATTTGGTGCATACATGTTCATTACTGATAATTCTTCACTGTCTATTCTACCTTTTATCAGAATGTAATTAACTTCCTTATCTCTTTTAATTAGATCTATTTTTACTTTGGCTTTGTCAGATATCATGATTGAAACTCCTGCCTTCTTTCTCTCAGTTGATACTGAATATATTTTCCTCCAGCCTCTTACCTTTACTCTTTGTGTTTATACCTGCCTCACATATGTTTTGTGTACACAATATATGATAGAAATTTGGTTTTTAATCCACTCTGCTATCTGCTTCTGTTTTATGGGTGAGGTCATGCCATTCACATTCAGAGTTATGATTACCACCTGTGTATTCCCCATCATGCTCATTTCCTCTTTTAGTTCTGCCTTTTCTTCTTTCACTCTTTCTATATGCATCAGTGTTTTGCTTTTAATCAGTACCCTTTTCCCCATCTTCATTTTATTTTCCTCCCTACCCTTCCCTTTGTAAACCTTAAAATTCCTTAGACTTAAAAATGTTGGAAATTTCACCATTGGGAAATTTCATACTTGAAAAATTTCCTATTGATAGTGGGTCTTGACTATTGGAATGTGAATCCCATTGGCATGGGAGGTTCCTTCTCCTTCCCTTCTTAAGATTACTTTAGAACAGAAACCTTTTGCTGAACAATGGAAAGGACTTTGACCTATGCTTAAGCATAGAACAGGAATTTCTTTGAGTCATGATTGATTTTAGAATTGATACAATGGAGATACTTGGAATCAATCTCCACCCTATTCAGTCCTAACAGGATTGAGTAAGGGCTGCAGCCTAGATCAAAATTTAATTATTCCAATCTCTACCCTACTCAGGTTAACAGGATTTAGAAAGGGCTGTAGCAAAGGAGCAAAGATTTAATCATTTGAAAATATGACCTTCAACAGACATGTGCAAAGCCTCTGGGCGGTCCTGGGTTAAGCTAGAGCCTCCATTGGCACAGGGAAATTGATGGACAGTGATTGGTAGATGTGAGAACTGAGGGGAGGCAACTTGGATGGTTTCCTTAAAGATCAGGGGGGTCTGAAGACTTGGAGGGGGGTTGAGGAGTTGGTCGGAGTGGTGACAGTGTACTCTGAGAAGCTTGCTCTGAAGGAAGCTGAAGGTGGGGGCCTCTGAGACTGTTTCTCCATTTTGGTCACGTGAGTAATAGGGACTGATCTCTTTTCTTTGCCTCAGCTATCTAAGGGCTTGGGCCTTTTGGCCCAGCCTAAACAGAAGGGGTATTTAAGCCCTATTCCCTTCTCTCCCTTTTTCTCTCTCTCTATCTCTAATTCCTTTCTTCCTCCTATTGAAATTAAACTCCATAAAAGGTTGACAGCTGACTTGAGTTTTCATTTAGGAATTACATAGCTGAATTCCTTGGCGACCTTAAATTAATATATATCAGTCTTTTAAAGAGATTCCCTTGTCACACCTTCTTATTCCTCTCTCATTTTTCTTTAAGTTCTATTAATTGGAACCCACCAGTTTCCCTTCCTTTTAATTCTCCCCAACCCGTTTCCCTTCTCCCCCTTTATAAGATCTGCCTGCGGTTCCTATATAATATATCTGTGGGTGGGTGACCTGAGAAGGAAATTGGAGGGTAGTGGAATATGGATGTAAAATAGATAATGGAGTCAGAGGAAGAGATGCAGGAATAAAGACTCAGAGACGACAAGTTAAAACACATGGGGAGAAGGGAGCTCCTTAATACCTCTCTAGAAAGAGAAAGCAATCAGAGAAATTATAAGTATGAGAAACAAGAGAACATTCATGGAACTGAGAATTCCGGGATATCCCCCATGGGCCACACGGCCAAGAGATTAATGGGAGATGTGCAGGGCAGCTGTGCTGTGTCAGTCAGTCAGACATGAGGAGGCCATTATAGGCCATAGTCAGATTAAGAGGTGCAAGGAGCAAGAGCAAGAGCAAGGGCTGTGAGAGCAAGAGGTGTAAGAGAAGAGGAGGCTCGCACATGTTCCCCAGCCTTTACTGGGGACCTTAGGAATGTCAAGTAGGAGGTGATTATTGAATAAGTGACATGATATAGGTTTTTGCATTGGTAGAATTGACAATGACGGAATCAAAGAGGAGGAGATTAATCCAACCTGCGCTTTGTAAATGAATGTAGTCCAAGCCAGGACACTGTGGCTGTCAATGCCCAGCCCAGGAATTTGCTAGTCCTTTGTGCCGCTAGTCCTTTGGCCTGTCCCTTTCCATACAATGAACATTAAGTGATCTGACCATGTGTCTGGTAAATGAATATATAAGATACAATATCAATATATCAAGCATACTTCCAATATGCTAAGATGCCTGGTATGCTACATATACCCCTTTTTGTTTAAAAATTAAAACCCGAGTGTATAATGTTAAAAAACAATTATAGATTAAATCAACAATAAAAGTAGTCGTGAGTATAGCAAAAATAACAAATAAAAATGAATTCCAACTCAAATAGCAGAATTAAATTTAAAAGTTATAAAAGACCAATAATAAATATAAAAATTATCTTAACTTAGTAATAATCCTGTAAAAATGAGAAGAATGATCTTCATATCCACTAGAAAAATCAAAGGTAAGAAAGTTCATAAAATACCAGTAATAATAAAAATAATAAAATTATCTTAACACTCTTTTGATACTGAATTACTGTGATATCAGTTCCACAGTCCGTAGGACAGGTGCATTAATATATCATCTTACCCATGTACAACCAGGACTTTAAGAAGGTGTCAGAACTTTAAAGTTAAAGAAAAGGACTATATCTTCAGATGAGAGAAAATTCTTTTGTTTCCCTTGTTCTGATTATGCATAGCCTTAGAGATATATAAGCCAAGATGCCTGCCACATACATATATGGTTGGAACTTTGCTACCAGGCCAACCTGTGAATGAGGGTGTCAAAGCATCACGTTCTTTCACCTCCAACCTTAGGCAACCAACATATATCGATCTCATATGGAATATACATCTGTCTGTGGCTTAGGCTTTCCTGCAAATTGTAAGGTCTCCATCATAATCCCTTCTTATGCAATCAGACACAATAACTCAGAACAGTCTCGGGAAGTTTAACATATGCGGTCATGTTCCTACAGTCTCAAGTTTTGTGGTATGTACAAAATAAAGGTTCAGATTTATAGTTAATTCATAGTTCAGGATCAGAGAATTAATACTACTTTCAATGTACTTCTAGTACTTAAAAGAAAATATATCGGAAAAATAATCTGAAAAAAATTAATCAGGGAAAATAAAAATAAAATTAATACAAAATTTCAAACCCATGGCTCACATTTCATGTGGCATAGTTGTAGCTAAGCCAATGTGTAATGTCAGAATTTACATTCAAAAGTGATTGCTATTTCCCTAATTTACATTGACTAAGATTCACATTGTAAGTGCGCAAAATTTTTCATCATGAAAAGATTTACAAAATGATTAATCCAATTAGTGCGAATTTTTAAAAAATGCAAATATTCCCATAAACACTACATTCTGATGTGTTGGTTAAATAACTAGAATGATGGGAATGAAGTGACATTGCAACTTCTGGCTGCATATTTTTGATATAAGCCTTATTTAAACCTTTACTTCTATATAAATAAACCAATCAATATAACAACCAAGAATATAACATTGCCAATGTTTGAAAAATTCATTCTACCAACCAATTTTTTTGGTTAAGAAAAACCCAAGTTTCTTTTCATGTAGAAGCAATTTCTACAGCTACTTGCTCATATAGAATTTGATCTAACTTATTAATTCCTTGTTGTAAATGTAAAATATCCAATGTGCTTTTTCTACAAGCTTATTAGTGCCAATGTTTTCCAATTTTTAATTAAGGGGAATCTTGGGGTATGCTTTGTCTCTGTCCCATGTAGATGTGGAATATCCAATTCCACACAGGAGCGTCAACAACTGAGCATCCACAGAGGTTGCCCAACCTAGAGCACTCAGTTTAACACTGAGGCGAGACTTCCCACATACCAGAACGTCTTTCAGTATCAGAAGGGGAAGCTGATAGACCCCAAATCCAGCAGCCTGCCTTACCTCTGGAACTGGTGGAAGAGAGCATGAAAGAGTTACCATAAAGATATCACCCAAAAGACAGGGGTTTCAGGAGTAATGACTGTAAAAGGTTTGTGAATAAAATTGTACAGTTGTAGTAAATGCCCATGTCTGTAAGATTAACGTGTAACCACACCAATGGTGGTTGGTACATAATAGCTGTATAGGTTTTGTCATGAATAGATTCTATAAATAGATGTAGATTACAGTTTTAAGTAATTTAGGTTCCTAATTAAAAATCTCAAAGTATATTCTACCTGACATCTCATCCTTTCTAGGAGTTTGACCAGGACAATTTGTCCATGATAAGTCCCTGTGTAGTATCTCTTCCTGCTTCAAACACAATTTTTTGTTTTCAGGGCTACTAGGTCTATGTTGTGGATGAAAAATTCTATCTCCTTCTCTCATGAGAGTCATACCAATTGCCTATATAACTGTTAATAGTAGAATTTCTTACAATCCAAGTTAGAATTATACTATGTATAGAAAATAAATTCCTTTTGACAGTATATAGCATAGTCATACAAACTGAAGGATATACAGTAGAGTCTGAATAATTATAGCTTGTCCCTTCTGATCCCATGGTAAAGTCTGTGCTAGGGGCAGGGCCTCACTGGTGCTTGTGCCTGGTACAAGTCTTGTTCCTATGGGGGTAGAGCCTGGCTGGAGGTTGGGTCCCCTGAGGCTTTGCTACAGGCCTTTACTAGGAGTGGGACCTCTCAGCTCACTTTGCTGGCTAGAGTTAGCCAGGACCCTCCCTGTCACTTGGGCAGAGGCTACACATTCTCTGCCTGGGACTCAGCCTGCCTTTGCTCAGACTGCTCCAACTGTACCTCCCTCTAAGCCCTGTGGGACTAACCTTTCCTGCTGGCTCTCTGAGCTGCTCTGGTCTGCAGGACTCTTAACTGCTTTTAAATTCAGAGCTGCAGGGAACCAAAGAGAACCTTTCTGGCAGTCCTAGTAGAACATTACCTCAAACTGGGAGCTGAAGACGAAGCAGAATCAACTGTGCTAATTCAGAACCAACATACATAGAGATTTGTGGGCCAAGACCAAGCAAAGGGGATTCTTTACTTTCACAATCTGGAATGAAGATTTTGTGGAAAAGTGGCCTTTTTGCTGGTATAATCAGGTATTATTTCCATGCTTTAAAAACTCCCTAGTGAAGATATGCTCTAACAGACTTTGTCATTTCCCTGCAGCAGACACCCTTGGGCTTCTTTAAGGATTTGGCCAGAATAGTGGAAAAAGTTGACTGATGCACTAAAATTATGCAAGATTTAGATTACCAAAGTTGATTTACTCAATGATGCCATTAATGTGCTCACTATTATATATGAGCTGATTTTTAACATAGTGGCTATCTTTATTCATATTAGCAATCTTCCTAAAAATAAAAGCAGAATGTATAAAAATGTTCAGTTTCATGAAAGAATAATCTACAGATACTTTGAGAGGATTTATGCTATAAATTGTTTTTGTATCTCAAGGCCTTACTAAATAATAAATAGTAATAAATTAATAAGTTTTGATTTTCCCCTTTAAATATCAAATACTATGTTTATGTGTGTACATATATATTATATATATCATTATGTATATATATATTTGTTAAGAGTTGTTATTAATTGATTGACTGGTGTCTTTTAGAAGAATGGAATTTCTTTTAAAGTTAATTTTATTTTTGCTCTTGCTTATTTGCTATTATGCAAGCTCTTTTGAGGTGACTTGAAGCTTAATAGAGTCCAGTCCCTTTGAAAATTATTTTTTCTATACTTTGCCATTTTTTCATTATTTAATTCAGCAAAATTAGTCTCCAAGTAAATTGTGAAAATATTACTTTCTTAATGTCCTCTGATTAAAAAAAAAACAAAACAAAACATTTCCCTGCATCCCTGGCTCTCTTCTCTACCTAGGGAGCCATCATATCTAACAATATTTTAAAATAACATTTTATTTTTCTCCAATTACATGTAAAAATAATTTGAACATTTAGAAAAAATACTTCCAAATTTTCTCCCTCCATACTTATTGCTTCCCCCTCTTTAAGACAGTATACAATTTTTAGACATATAAAATCTTTTATAAAAAAAGCAATCATGTAAAATATTATTTCCTTGAGGTTTTTTTGTAGAGGAGATATAAAAAAAGAAGAAAGTGAAATATAGTGCATTTTGGTTTGCATTCACACTCCATCAGTTCCTTTTCTGGAAGAATATGGCATTTTTTGTTATGAGTCTTTGGGATTGTATCATATCACTCTATTGATGATAACAGCTAGGTGATTCACACTTGCTCATCAAATAATATTACTACTATTGTGTGCAATGTTCTTTTGGCTCTATTCACTTCACTTTGCATCAATTCATCATGTCTTTCCTGGTTTTCCTGAAATTATCCTGCTCAGCATTTCTGATAGCATAAATAATATTACTTCTTTATCCATTCTCAAATTGATTGACATTCAATCTGTTTTCAATTCTTCCCTACCACAAAAGAGTTGCTATTAATATTTTTGTACAACTAGGTACTTATCCCTTTATAAAAATCTCTTTGTGATTCACACTTAGTTGTGGTATTGTTGGATGAAAGGATATACAGTTTAAGATCCCTTTGTACATAGATGTAAAATATTTTTAAAGAAAACTGAAGATGAGAAAAAAATCATCAAGTTATACATTTCAAAAGTCTGGAATTATATACAATTAGTTTTGTGAGACCCTTTATCTTCACAAAGCTCTGGGGGTAAAGGCATCTCATATATTTACTTTGGAATTATGATTTTTGTTTGTAATTATGAAACAACTTTCTTCTCTTTAAGTGTGGTTGTTTTTTCCTTTTCATTGTTGTTGTCATATTTATTGGTTTCTTAACTCTACTTGCTTCTTTCTGAATCAGTTGATAAAGATCTTTCTATTTTTTCTATATCCAACATATTCATAATGTCTTAATACCAAGGAATATTTCATGAATATAAATAAATGTACCACAGTGTTTAGCCAGTACCCAAACAACTTTCACCCCCTTACGGAAGCCCCACAAAACTTCCTTGTGTTCTAGCTTCCTAAAGGTTAGCCTGGTAATTTCTTCTTCTCACACAATTTGAGGATTCTAGCTTCCTAAAATAACTTTTTGTCTTTACACCTTAAAAAGTCTGATCTATGTGTAATTTGGATTTCTCAGAGTTGATGGGTGCCTGAAACCAGACCAGTTGCCATACCCTCATGACTTATTAACAGAATGTTTTTCAAGATGGAGATAAGGGTAGATGTCCTAGTAATAGATGCTAAGTGTTACTGTATCTGTCTTGCATATTCTTGTTCTATTAGGGCAAAGACAGTCTTCTGTTTTGCAAAATATTCAGTAGTTACTTTGTGCTTCATTTTAATCGAACATCAATCCTGAAATTAAAAAAAAAATCTGAGAGAGTTTTGAGCTTTCTGGGTCTCTACCATCTTGGCTGTGCCTCTTTCAGTCATGAAATTCCCTTGTTATTATAAAAAACCATTAAGAGTTTTCAATTCTTTTTACTTTCATTTACTTTACTTTTATTTTTAAACAATATTTTCAGATACTTATATGATTCATTTTCTTTCCCAGTCCTACTCCTTCCCTTCTCCCAGAGTTAATAAGTCCTTCAACTGGGTTATACAAATGTTATCAGTTATACCTATTACCATATTTTTCATTTTTACAAGAAAGCAATCTTTTAAAAACCAAAACCCTAACTCATATACCCATACAACCAAATAATAAGTAATATGTTTTTTCTTCTGTGTTTCTACTCCCACACTTTTTTCTCCTACCTGGATAGTATTCTTTCTCATAAGTCCCCTCAGATTATCTTGTAGTCAAAGTTCATTACATTGGATTGTTACACAATGTTTGACTCACTGTGTACTATGTTCTCTTGGTTCTGCACATTTCACTCTGCATCTGTTCCTGGAGGTCCTTCCAGTTCATATAGAAACCCTCCAGTTCATCATTCCTTATAGCATAGTACCATTTTATCACCATCAAATAGCACAATTTTCTCAGCTATTCTCTAATTGAAGGACACCCCATTATTTTCCAATTTTTTGCTGTTATAAAAGCATGGCTATAAATATTTGGGTACAAGTTTTTTTCCCTTATTATCTCTTTGGGATGCAAACCTAGCAGTGGTATAGCTGGATCAAAGGCAAGCAGTCTTTTAAAGCCCTTTGGCTATAATTCCAAATTGCCTTCCAGGATGTTTATTACATTATGATCTGAAAAGCTTGTATTTATTATTTCTGCTCTTTTTCACTTGTTTGCTATGTTTTTATGCCCTAGGACATGGCCAATCTTTGAGAATGTGCCATGTGCTGCTGAAAACAATGTGTATTCCCTTGTATTCCTATTAATTTTTCTCTTATATCCATTAATTCTAATTTTTCAAAGATTTCATTCACATTTCTTCTTTCTTATTTATTTTTTGTTTGATTTATATAGATCTGATAGAGGAGGTCTCCCACTAGTATAGTTTTACTATCCATTTCCTCCTTAAGCTCTAATAATTTCTCCTTTAAAAATCTGAATGGGATACCATTTGGTGCATACATGTTGATTACTAATAATTCTTCACTGTCTATACTGCCTTTTATCAGGATGTAATTAACTTCCTTATCTCTTTTAATCAGATCTATTTTTACTTTGGCTTTGTAAGGTATCATAATTGAAACTCCTGCCTTATTACTCTCAATTGATACCCATATATTTTCCTCCAGCCCCTTACTTTACTTTGTGTGTGTCTACCTGCCTCGTGTGTGTTTCTTGTATATAACATATGATAGGATTTTGGTTTCTAATCCATTCTATTATCTGCTTCTGTTTTATGGGTAAGTTCATGCCATTCACATTCAGAGTTATGATTACCACTGGTATATTTCCCATCATTCTCATTTCCTCTTTTATTTCTGCCCTTTCTTCTTTCACTATTTCTATACACAACAGTGTTTGGCTTTTAATCAGTCCCCTTTTTCCCATCTTCATTTAACTTTCCTCCCCACCCCTCCCTTCTTATTCCTCTCTCATTTTTCTTTAAGTTCTATTAATTGCCACCCACCAGTTTCCCTTCCTTTTAATTCTCTTCAATCCACTTCCCCCTCCCCCTTCGTTTTCCCTTCTCAACTCCCCTATAGGATAAGATATATTTCTAGACCCCAATAAAACTATCTACACTTCCCTCACAGAATTCATTCCACTCAGAGTAAGGTTTAAATGTTATCTATTATCACTCTCTTCCTTCCCTTTTTATAATAGTATTCTTCCCCCCTCACCATTTATGTGGTATAATTTGTCCCATTTTTCTTCTTTCATCAAGTTTCCCTTAGTACCATCCTCTATTCCCTGCCTTTTTTTTACATATCATCTTAAAAACTTTGCACTACAACCTCTGCCTGTGAACATTTCTTCTTTCTACTATGATAATGAAAATAATTTTTAAGAGTTACAGATATCAAATTTTCATGTAAAAATATAATCAATTTAACCTTACTGAAACCATTAAAATCCCCCCATAATTTCTTGTTTACCTTTTCATGATTCTTTTGAATTTTTATTTATACATTGTAAACCTCAAAAATTCCTTAGACTTATAAATGTTGGAAATTTCACCATTGGGATATTTCATACATGGAAAATTTCTTACTGATAGTCTATTGGAATGGGAACCCCATTGGCATGGGAGGTTCCTTCTCTTCCCTTCTTCAGATACTTCCCAGCTGTGTGACTCTGATAGACAGAAAACAGCTGTTTTAAATCTCAGCAACAGGACTCTAAACTCCTGGCTGGAAGAGCTGTTTCTAAATATCCTTTCCCTTAAGGAACAACTTCCTGGATTAAAAAAAAAACCTGTGGAAAGTTTGTTGCTTTGCCCTGCTCCCCACGTGTTTTGTGAAATTACAAAATATACATATAAAAATGAGTACTACATTCTTTGACAATTATATGGCAGCTGAAGAAGTAGGGGCATTGGGGAATGCAGGATACCTTCAAATTTTTATATTAATAGGTACTGTCATTTTTGTAATCCTCAATACTATATTTAGAGATGATAAAATAAGAAAAATTGAGGATAAAATGCAAGCCCAATTAGAAGATCTAAAAAGTTTCTTACAGGATCAATTGGCAAACAACCACTCTACCAGAAACAGACCTGTTTCTGAACCTTTGAATGAGGAAATTTCCTTCCCTGAAATAGAGATGGAAAACACCTTCCCTATAGCCCAGTTAACAGACTGCTTCTCTTGTGTAGTGCAAATCTTGTCTGAATTTAATCCCCAAAACCCTTCCCCTGCAATCCCAGCTTCTCATGTTCCTTCTCCTACAGAAAACCAAATTCCAATGCAAGGGAGATCTTGTCCTCCTAGAGAAACCTGTCCTTGTCAAACTGACCCACAGGTACAAAATTCAACTAGAGGCCTGTTTCCTCTAAGAGAAGTACCTGAAATAGGACGGAATGGGGATGTGGTGACTTTAAGACATAGGATACCGTTTACTCCCCAAGAAATAAATGAATTTACACGAAATATCCCCACATATGAACAAGATCCTTTTCTAGTAACAAAAAAGATGGGAGACCTATTTTTTCAGTATAATCCGTCTTACAAGGATGTTGAGAGCTTACTCCAGGCTTTTTTAAGTGAACGTGAAAAAAATAAAATAATTGCTCATGTCAACAAAACCCGGGGGCATAATGCAGCACATTGGCCATCTCAGGATCCCGAATGGGACTATAACAATCCTGAGGATTATCTACAACTATACCATTGTAGAGAGGCCATCCTCACGGCCATGAAGGAATGTGCAGACAGTACAGATAAGTGGATGGAACTGGAAAAAATTAAGCAAAAGGACGAAGAAACACCCTCCAGATTTATGGACAGAATTATCGAGTTTGGGGACAGATACTTAGATTGGGACTTAACTAAAGAGAGTAGTTTAAGACAAGTTAGGAGAATCTTTGTAAACAATTCTTGCAAAGCAATTAAAAATTATTTTAAAACACAATGCCCAAGATGGTCAGATATGGACCTTGAAGAATTGCGAAAAACAGCTATATATGTTTTAAAGGGAAACGAAGAAAAGGAGAAAGAAAATAATGATGACATGGAGGAAATGAAGAAAAAAATGAGATGTGTAATAGATAGGATAACTAAATTAGAAAGTGGGCATGATAATGAACCAACGACAATTGCCCCTCTCCAGAAATCCAATTATCTATCCATTACTTGCCACTTCTGTGGGAAGAAGGGCCACAATATGATGGATTGTAGAACCTTTCTTAAGATGTTTGGAAGGAATACACAGTTTAATAATAGTTTTAGAAATAATAACTATAGAAATGATGATAATGGTTATAGAAACCAGAATTCTAGAAATTATAATAATGACTATGGAAATAACTATAATGAATATAGAAATAAGAACTTTAGAAACCAGAATTATAGAAATAGGAATTGGGAAATTAATAACAATGCTCAAATTGAAGAAAATTATAATGAACAACAACAATATATGAGAAATGGAGCTCGTCCAAAAAATGCTCGAGGTGCTAATGAACCTCAGAGAGGTGCCCTTCAGGAGGGTGCCCAGGGAACTTCCCAGTATAATAAAGATGATTCTTCTTAGATTTTATTGATTTTGTTGATATTAATTAACCTTTTTCAGTTTTTTTCTCCTCTCCAAATAGTAGGAGAGATGAATAAAGAACTTAAGACTATGATTGGCAAATTATGCACTGAGACCCATTTAAAATGGCCTGAAATTCTCCCTCTGGCCCTATTTTATCTTAGAAGTAGGCCTAGAGGAGACTTACATATTTCACCATTTGAGATGCTTTTTGGACATCCACCTATACAGGCTAAGCCTTTCTCCCCGGCTTATACATCGCTATTAGGGGGAGATATTACTATTGCTTCCTATATACAGGAGTTACAGCACAAACTACGTGAACTTCATGAATCCGGAGCTGCAGTACAAGCTGGACCATTAGACTTTTCTCTGCATGACCTGAACCCAGGAGATAAAGTTTATATCAAGAATTTCAAGCGAACTGGAGCAACTCAACCTTCATGGGAAGGACCATTCCAAATATTATTAACTACTCCAACATCTATAAAGATTGGAGAAAGAGACTCTTGGATTCACTGCTCACATGTGAAGAAAGCATCTTCTGCTGAGACTGATTGACTCTGTCCTATCATATGAATTGTGACTCTATCTTATCATAAGAATTGGAGATAATAATCCATAGACAAATGGATATTTTTTTCAAGAATATATTGAATTACTGATTTTTTTCTTATTTTTTCTTATTTCTTTTATTTTTTTATCAGAATATTTGATTTTTTTCTCATTTTTTGTACTGAAGGTACACATAATTAATATTAATATTTTTCCCTGCAGTAATACAAGTTAATATTAACTTAAGTTAATATCAATATATGCCTAAAAGCTTTAAACTATGGGAACCTGCCATGTATTGATAAAATATTATAGGACTGTGATTAATGTTTGTGTCTGATTCCAGGAAAAGGGATAAAAACAAGGAGCACAGACTAAACCTGAATAGTGCCAATAGAGCACACAAGAAATATTAAGTGAGACTCGAGGTTGCGAGGCTTAACTTATGTTTAAGTCGTAGGACTTCCTTGTATCTACACTCTTTTCGAAGTACTCAAACAAGTACAAAGCTTGACTATCATGCTGGCTCCCTATATCCCTGAGAAAAAAATCAGACAAGGGAATGACATTTCCCCATCAAAATAGAATTCTAATTCTTTTCTTCTTATATTATGGCAACTTCCTGTAGTCTTGGCTACAAATGGCTAAGTGAAATATTACTGCATTCTGTCCTACATACTTGTGGGATAGAAATTACTTTAAATTGGACCTATACAAGGTCTATTTTGAATTTTTCTTATGTTTTTGATTATTTTTCTATTCTTTTGATAATTGACACATACACCCCCATAACTGAACATTGCATTCTGAGCTAAACTTTATATTTTTTTAATACTTATTTCAGGGGGAATTGTTTTTTTTAATTTAAAATCTAAGAATTTTTGAAATTTTTTTTGTTTGAGATTGTATTTTTGAAAAAATCCAAGAATTTTGTTTAAGATTTTACTTTTATAAAAAAATTCAAAGATTTTGATTTTGTTCGAGAAAAGATCTTCAAGAAAGAAGCTTGAAACTTTTATATCCAGAGAATGAACTGTTGCAGAAAGATGCCGAAAACCTACACTTCATCAAGAAGATCAAGAATGAACTTTGGATGTGATTGATTGGACTGAACTTTTGATTGAACATTTATTGTAATTGTACACATTTATGCCAAAAGGGACTGCCCCTAATTTGGCTTTCTGTCAATGCGCCTAGCAAACATTGGTTTTGCTTTCTTTTCTTTTCTATTTCCTCTCTCACTATTCTAATTTCTCTTAGAAAATTGAATATTGTGTATATCTTTAGTTAGAAGTGAATTTAGAACTACAAAATGATTATGTTAAATGATCAATGGGGAGACTAGTCTCCCAATGATCATCAGGGGGGATTGTAAACCTCAAAAATTCCTTAGACTTATAAATGTTGGAAATTTCACCATTGGGATATTTCATACTTGGAAAATTTCTTACTGATAGTCTATTGGAATGGGAACCCCATTGGCATGGGAGGTTCCTTCTCTTCCCTTCTTCAGATTACTTTAGGACAGAAACCTTTTGCTGAACAATGGAAAGAACTTTGACCTATGCTTAAGCATAGAACAGGAATTTCTTTGAATCATGATTGATTTTAGAATTGATACAATGGAGATACTTGGAATAAATCTCCACCCTATTCAGTCCTAACAGGATTGAGTAAGGGCTGCAGCCTAGATCAAAGATTTAATCATTTGAAAATATGACCTTCAACAGACATGTGCAAAAGCCAGAAACCTCTGGGCAGTCCTGGGTTAAGCTAGAGCCTCCATTGGCACAGGTAAATTGATGAACAGTGATTGGTAGATGGGAGAACTGAGAGGAGGAACTTGGATGTTTTCCTTAAAGATAGGAGGGTCTGGAGACGGGAGGGGGGTTGAGGAGTTTGGTTGGGGTGATTGCGGTGGACTCGGAGAAGCTTGCGCTGAAGGAAGCTGAAGGTGGGGGCCTCTGAGACTGTTTCTCCATTTTGGTCACATGAGTGATAGGGACTGATCTCTTTTCTTTGCCCCAGCTATCTAAGGGCTTGAGCTTTTGGCCCAGCCTAAACAGAAGGGGTATTTAAGCCCTATTCCCTTCTCTCCCTTTTTCTCTCTCTCTATCTCTAATTCCTTTCTTGCTCCTATTGTAATTAAACTCCAAAAAGGCTGACGGCTGACTTGAGTTTTCATTTAGGAATTACATAGCTGAATTCCTTGGCGACCTTAAATTAATATATATCAGTCTTTTAAAGTGATTCCCTTGTCACAACATCAAATTTTCCATTTAGTTCTGGTGTTTTCTTTAGAAATGCTTGGACATCTCCTGTTTTGTTAAATGCCCATATTTTCCCCTGAAAGCATATAGTCAGTTTTTATAGGTATGTGATTCTTGGTTGTAGACTCAATTCTCTTGCTTTCCTGAATATCATATCCCATGTCTTATGGTCACTTAGTGAGGAGTCTCCCAGGTCCTCTGTAATCCTGACTTGGGCTCTTTGATATCTGAATTGATTCTTTCTGCCTGCTTTCAATATTTTTTTCCTTGGTCTGGAATTTCTTATATTTGGCTATCACATTCTTAGGGGTTGTCTTTTGAGGATTTAGTGTAAGGGGTGATCTATGGACTCTTTCAATGTCTATTTTGCCCTCTTGTTCAAGAATATCAGGGCAATTTTCTCAGATAATTTCTTATAATATGATGTTAAGGATTTTAATTTTTTCCTGGTTTTTAGGTAGACTAATAATTCTCAAATTGTCTCTCCTGGATCTATTTTTTAGGTCAATTGTCTTTTCAATGAGATATTTCATTTTCCTTTTATTTTGTCATTCTTTTGATTTTGCTTTATTAATTCTTGCTGTCTCATGAGACCATTAGCTTCTATTTTCCCAGCTCTAATCTTTAATGCCTGATTTTCTCCTCTGATCTTTTGATTTTCATTTTTGGTTTGGTGTGTCATGCCTTTCGTGGCTTCTAAGCAGGTTGATTCTGGTCTCAAATTTGCTCATTATTTCAATTGATTTCTCTGCCTCATTTTTATATGGGTGATTTTGTCTTTTAAACTATTATTTTATCCTGATTCTTTAAATACCAAAGTTACTATGTCATGGTATGTGAATAAATGAAAAAGGGTGGAATTGACAGGGACTGGTGGTGGTGACTCTGGGAGAGGAAGGGAGAGGTGAGGGAGAGAAAGGTTAGTGGATGCTAGTCTAAATGTGGTCTGAGACCTTAGAGTAAAAGAAGAGATTTAAATCTTTCTGATCTTTCCTTTGTATTAATAAACTTCATGAAAAATAATAATTGGTAGATATATTAATTTTATTTACAACAGCATGACAACCACCTGGGTTTATTTTGGATTCTTAAATTCTTCTGAAGAATGTTTTTAGATTAGTGATTAGGGAAGTATAAGGGAATATAAGCAGCACTGCTTCTTTGCCTTCATGTGTGAGTGACACCTAGGCTGAGAGAAAGAAGCAGAGTGGTTTATTTCACTTCCTGGGATAAATTGGTGACAGAACTCCCTCCCATGTAGTCCTCCACCCCACTCCTTTAGCTTAACCTAGGGTGGATCAGTAGAGTACAAGGCTTGATCCTTTCTGCCCAGAACCAGTGGGATTTTAGGACCCAATAGGAATTCCTGGTGTTTCCAAGTCTATGTCTGCCTGAATTTTCTTTTGCTTGGGAAGAGGCAGGTTCCTGGTTGCTTTGAGCACAGCATAGCCCCTGACTTTCCCAAGCTCAAACTTTCCCAAGCTCTAGACACATATCTGTATAAAGAGAAATCATGTGTAATAAAATTTCCTAATGAATTTGTTATAGAGAGAAAATAAAATCCAGTAAGTCATTAAAAAAAAAAAAAACCTTGGACTTGGACTCTGCCACAGGGACCTAGATAACCATGTGCTGTACTGAGCTTGATAGACACCCCTTAAATTAATCCTGATGATTCCTTCAAGGCTGTGGATTAGAGTTAGGAGCTCCTTACCCCTATGATTTAGCACCTGGTGAGGAGCTGGAGCAGAGACTGCAATTTATGAGTTGCGGGCTAGCTTAGTAGCTTGAGAGCCTGACCTGGGGATGGAGATCCTGTGTTAAAAAACAAAACAAAACAAAACAAACTCTGGCACTGATTAAGTGGGTTGCTGGCAGTTACCACCCCCCTCCCCCCTGAACTTTAAAAGGAAAAAAAACACATGACTTAACATCTATGGGAGGGAAAAGAACTGAATTTTTCAACCTTCCTTCCCCCTCCCACATTCCTTCAGACTGCCAGCTTATTCTAAGCATATCAAAAGCCACACCTTGTTTTTTTCCCTCTTCTTTACCTCCCTGTGGAAAAGAGATAAGGCCTAAACAGGAATGTGTTCTATTCTACACACAGTTATAGTGCCACCCTCTGTTGAGAATTAAATCTGCAGGAAAATTAAAAGAAAATTCCTTTGCCACTGCTACTAGAAATCCAAACTAATAACCTTAAATTTAAAACATTTAAATAAAAGTATTATTAATACTTCAATATTAATATTACTGAATCAAAATTAAAACCAAATTTCTAAGATTGAAAAAATCCAACATTAAATAGAATTAGTTAAATGCAATAATAAGGAATAATTTTAGAACACCATAATATTAATGATGCTATCAATAATAATATTTAATTTCCATAATTATTATTAGTCACTAGAAACTTTTATTAATTGTTAGTAATTATTATCTATAATTGATATGTTAATTGTGACTATTTACTATTATTAATGACAACAATAATGATAATAAATACATATTATAAATTATTAGTAACAACAATATTACACTAAATACACATTCATTATTAGTACTATTGCTGGGCCACAATTTTTTAGTTCCTTATTTTAGCTCATTAAAAAAAAAAAAAACCTACTCTCATTGCCTTCCACAATAACATTGATGAAATTTGTGTCTCTTTTTTTTATGTTTTAGGAACTTTTCATTCTTTAAGCTGACCATTTAGCAATATGCAGACTAAATTAAATAGTCATACAGACTAACTTAAAGTCAGACAGACTAAACAATATGGGAAATACTGCAACAAATCAAGGGAAATCAGGAAATATTCCTCTAGATTCACCGTTGTTTACACTTTTTCATTTTTGGGGTGATTTGAATCTTCCTATGGAGAATTGGATGACAAAGAAAGAAGCTATAAAGTTTTGTAAGGCATGGATTGAAAAGTCAGTATCCTGGCCAAAATGTGGCTCTTTTAACTTCAAGATCTTAAAAGATTTGAAGTTAGTGATTAAAAATAGATTCCAAAGTTTATAAATACTGGTTCTCATGGGCCTATCATGTTGATACATCAACCATTCCCTCCAGTAAGGAAACCATTTGTTCTTTGAACCCAAACCATTCTGTCTCAACTTCTTCAGTTCTTCTTCTTGAACCCTTGATTCAATCTAGTATGAAGGAAAATCATCCCACCTGGACGGTGAGGAGGTTTCTCTTCATTCTGACCCAAACCAGGACTTGAAACTTTCAGCTCCTCTCCCTGTCAGACCTTCTCCCATTCCCACCCCTCCCATTCCCTTTACTCCCAATCTATCTCTCTCCCCTCCTTTATCATTGCACTACTTATACCCTCAATTATTTCTAAGTTCTCACTACCCAGTGCCCACTGGTTATCCCTAGATTTACCTGAACCATTCCTATCCTTATTCTCTTGGGCATCCTTTTCTGTACCTCCTCTCCCTGACCAATAATACACACCTTACTATGACTCCTCCTCTAGACCTCACCTATCCTACTCCTCTGCTCCCCAGCCACTGCCTCATAACCCTCTCCTCTCCATCCCACCCCGAGCCCAACCCCTGTTCTTCTCCACCATGCCCCCAGTTCCACATCCAATATCTTCCCCATGCCTCCTCATTACATGACCAGCCCCTCCCTCTCCATTCACCCATCCTTCCCCTAACAGCCTCACTATAACCCACTCCATTGAAATCCAGAACATAGACCAAGCAGCAGTTACCACAGATAATAAAAATAAAGGTCTATTTCCTCTAAGGGATTTTCCAACTTAGAACAGAAGGGAGATTTAGTCAACATTAGACATCATACAACTTTCTCTTCACAGGACATCGAGACATTCTATGAAAAATTACCTTCTTCTGAATCTGAGCCTGTGCTTCTTATAAATAAGGTTGAAAGCATTTTCCTCACATACAATCCCACATGGCTTGATTTGCTCCAGGCTTTGCTAATGGAAAGGGAAAGAAATAAGATTCTTTCTCTTGCTAATCAGAACCAGGGACAGGGAAGACCTAGTTGCGCAAATGAAGATCCTAAATGGAACCCAAATTTAGAGCAAGATTACTTAAAACTATGCTACACTAGAATTGCATTACTAACTATGAGAGCTTGTTTTGATAGGCCTGGTACATGGACTAAAGTTGAGAATCTGAAACAGTAAGACTATGAAAACCCCTCTCAGTTTATGTATGGGCTTATTGAGCTGGGAGGAAGATACATAGAACTGGATCTTGCTAGAGAATGGGATGTTAGACAAATCAGAATACAGTCTGAAAAGAACAGTTGTAAGTAGTTAAGAATCTTTTTATGACTTGATGTCCAAACTGGACTCCTATGGATCTTGAAGACTTGAAAAAAGTGGCCGTTTTTGCTTTTGAGGAACATTAGGGAAAGGAGAAGGAGAACACAGATTTAGTAGAAATATTAAGGAAGACAATAAAGAAATTAATTGCTAAACATGGAGAGAAAGATAAAGAGAACACTACTTTAATAGAGACAGTGAGGAAGGAAATAAAAGAATTAACCAAAACAGTTGGAAAGGCAAAGCAAGGAGAGATCATAGTTCCCTTAAAAGAATCTACAAAAAAAAGTACTCATGTGTTATTTTTGTGGAAAAGTGGGTAATGTAATTATGAATTGTAAGAAAAGAAATCACGAAAATAGGAATAAAACTCACACCCAAATATCTGTACTCAGTGTGGGAACCCTGCTCAGTACGGGGGACCCCAGAGGTGTGGACAAAGGAATTTAGATGACTAATGGTATTTGGGAGGGGAAGGAACCTCCAAGAGTCTGGAGGAGAATTTAAAGCCTTTTCAGACCCCATTGCCTTATTGATAACTGTTTCAGTTTGTTCCCCTCCCCAGAATGAAGAAGTCTCTGTAACAAAATTCTGAATACAAAATGTATGTAATTACTCTTAACCACTTCATGAGTTATTAAAATTGAAATATTCTGTGACACTGTATTTATTTTTACCTCCGCTATGATTGTACTGAAGGACATCATTGTTAAAAAGATTACAAACAGCCTTTTGTTCCTGTTTTGCTTTTGTTAATTGTCACATATATGATGATGGATGGACTTCATCAAACTGGTTTCAACCTTTATAAATGTTTTGAAGAATTTAATTATCTAATGATTTAAATTGATTTTAACTAGTCTCTGAAAGTGATTTTTTCAGAAATCTGGGAGCATCTCTACCACTGACTGATTATTTGCCTGCCTCTGAATTGTTTGTAATAAGAGGTAAGGGTCCATTTGTAGCTGAAGTTAAAAGCAATAGCACTGTTGTATTTTACCATCTCTGCATTTATTAAAAATGTACTGGATCAGACATCTGAAGTGAATTTCACTATTTATTTCTTGACTCCATGTGAAAATGGGTGGGACATATTGGAGACAGTTGTGTTGCAGTCTCATACTAAGAGGGAGAGAGGTATCCAAGTGGCTTAGTTACCCTTTGATGTGTTATAATCTCATCCAAGATGTGGTTATAATATTTTCTATGAAGCCTAGTAGATTTCAAATGGGTTTACCATGTTTTTAACTCTTCAGTTTAATCCACCCATTCACCAGAATAATCTAGATTCATGGTGACATTTTTGGTCCCACAAGGTTTTCATTTATAGAACAGAGGTTTTTCTGGGTTTCTCCCCTACCAAATTTTGGAATGATGGTAATAATAGTCTTTGTTAAAAAATCTCAATGGAGGTTGAAAGATTGGGTAAATCTGTAGAACTTGTGGCAAGTATTCTTGTGTTCATAGTGTTTTTGAATGTCATACAACAAATGACTATGTAAAAACTCATGTGAATACCAATGATAGCGGGTTTGTTTTTGCTATAGTCATTAATGGACTTTTATAATTTTGGGGATTTTGGTACTTAGAATTTTTATTAGTTGCCATACTACTGTTTTTACCTGGTGAAAAAATCATGTACAATTACACTATGGATCCTGGCCAAGTTAAGAGGGATATAAATATCATTTTTGAGTGAGCACCTTTTGTGTTGTGCCTCTTCTTGGCTAACACATTGTGACATGGACTGTGAATTATGAAATTATGATTCTTAAATCATTTTTCTTCTTTATATTTGTAAGAGAATATTTATTTTTTTCTTTTTTCCTATCCTTAGTAATACTTGAAGTACATGAAATCAGTATGAATGTTTTTAATTTGAAGGATAAAGTTTATAGTATAAGTTTACAGTATCTATTAGCCCTAGTAACTATGCATACTCCAAAACTTTAGATTATGGAAACCTGTCATACCTTGATAAATATCATGGGACTGTGTTTAATGATTATGTTTGATTCCAGCAGAAGGAAACAAAAGAGCCACTATGCAGTGCCAAATATCACAAGGTCAAAAAGGACCAAACCAATCCAGGGAGGTTTGTTGAAATTCTATACTAACACGAAAGGACTTGAACCTAGTGTGAGACTCGAGGTTCATGCACTTGACATATGCAAAGTGTGCAAAAGATGTGCAAAATTCTGAGTCAAATTTCTCAGTTTGGCTATCATCCTGGCTCCCCCTATCTCTGACAATGAAGGTACAAACAGACCAGGGAATGATTTTTTACATTTGCTGCTGAAACCTAGTCCCTTTTCTCTTATAGTTTGGCAATTGTCTGTAGTCCTGGCTGCAAATGGGTAAAGTGCTATACTGCTGCTATTGTCCTACAGGCTTGTGGGACATAGTCACTTTAATTGGACTTTGCCTGTTACAGGTTTTTTTTTTTACTCAGAATTTTATGCACTTAGGATTTTCATTTTTTTAATAATTTCTGTACTTATTATTTTTATACATAATTTAATTTTTGTTTTTTTATTTGGGATTTTTTAAGGGATTTTGTTTTTCTTTTGAAAATTGTTTCCTATACCTGATAACTCAGCCATATATCCCAGGGTTATTCCAATGTTTGTCAACACCCTCCTCAAGGTGGGTGGAGGTAGGGGGAGGGATTTGTGTAATTATCGTAAAATCCAAGACTTAAAATTTTTGGAGAGATTTCAGGAAAAGAATCTTGCCAACATCCTGAATCAAGAAAGCAGAAACTTTTGGAGAAGGTGCTGAAAAGATGCTTGAAGAAGCCATACACTGCATCAAAAGATCCAGAGTAAACTTTTGGATATAATGAACTAAATCTAAGGGAGTTGAACATACTTATTCTGAATGTAAACTCTTTTGTCAATGTGTCTATTAATCATTTTTTATATTTTTCCTTTTAGCTTTTCCTCTCATCTCTAACTATTGTAACTTCCTCTTAGAAAATGCAAAGTTGTGTGTACTTTTAGCTAAAAGGTATTTAGATGTTTAAAATAGTTATGTTTAAATGATCCATTGGGGAGACTGGTCTCCTAAAGGATCACAAGGGCATATGTGTCGAGGGAAGTTCATTCCCTCCCCCTCCTGTAGGGCAGACTGATTGATTCAGATTCTCTAAATACCAAAGTTATGTCCTGGTACATCAATAAAAGAAGAGGGGGAGGAACTGGCCAGGGCTTGTGGCATCGAATCTGGGAAAAAAAGGAGAGAGGTGAGGGAATGAAAGGTTAATGGAGGCTAGGCTAAACATAGTCTGAGAACTTAAAGTAAAGAAAGATTTTTATCTGTGCTGATCTACCCTTTCTATTACTAAACTTTATGAAAAATAATAGTTGGTAGACAGATTACTTTTACTTTTAACTGTTCCTTGAGAATTTGTGATCAATTTTCATTTCTTTGGAAAGTTTGGATGTATTTACTTGTTTGTCACTCTCTGCTGTTGCTTATTTTTGCCCTTTCCCCCGTTTTTTTTTTGTTCTTTTTCATCATAGAAATTATCCAGGGTCAAAAGCTTTTTTTTGTGGCTTCTAAATTTTTGCTACCTGTGGATTGCAGTTCCTGTATGTTGGTGAATCTTTCTCCTTGGTAGTATCTTCCAGGCAGTTCTTTGTGTAGTATATTTAAAATAGTTTTGCCCTGAGGCTATTTTTCCAGACCCTTCTGCCTCTGCTGTGGCCAGTCTTGTTTATGTCCAATCTCTGTGTTCTGCTGCCTAGGCTCTTTGCTCTTCAGTCTCAGGTCCCAAGTCTTACTTCCAAGGCCTTGCACTGCCCTCAGGGGTAAGTTTGTGTGACCCTTAGCCAGCCTCAAATAATTTAGAGATTGCCTGGCCCTTGTTCTGACTCTGGTGTTGTGTGTGTCTGTGGTTGTGTGTGGTAGGCGTGATCAGCTCATGCTTTGATAAATGTAGTTTTGCCCCCTTATAGAGTAGAAATCTCCAAAAACTGCCTACCTTTAAGGCTTCATTTAGTGGGAGAGCCTCTTTCCTCATCTGATTTTGATTTCTGTCTTTTGAGACACTTTCTATTGATTAGTCTGAAGGAGATTCAGAAAGCTTCTGCTGCTACTTGGCCATTTTAGTTGCAACTTCAGGATACCTTCTTTTAAAACCCTTTGGTCATAATTCTAAATTGCATTCCAGAATGATTGGAGAAATTCACAGTTCAACCAGCAGCATGTTAGTGTTCCAATTTTGCCACATCTCCTTCAACATTTATTATTTTCCTTTACTGTCAACTTCACCAATATTTTAGGTGTGAAGTGGTACCTCAAAGTTGTTTTGATTTGCATTTCTCTAATCAGGAGTAATTTAGAACATTTTTTCATGTGATTATTGATAGTTTTGATTGCTTCATCTGAAAACTGACTATTCATGTCCCTTGACCATTTGTTAATTGGGGACCACTTGATTCCTTTCACATTTGACTTAGTTCCTTACAAATAAGAGAAATCAGACTTTTGTCAGAGGTTTTTGTTGTACGTCTTCCCCCAATTTTGTTGGTTCCCTTCCATTTTTGGTTGCATTGGTTTTGCTTGTATGAAACCCTTTGAATTTAATGGAATGAAAAATATTCACTTTACATTTTGTAATGTTCTCTATCTCTTCCTTGGTCGTAATTACTTCCTGTTCCATAGGTTTCACTGGCATACTATTATGTGTTCTCCTAATTTACTTATAATGTCCCTCTTTATATTTTTTTAATCCATTCTGAATTTATCTTGGTATAGGGTATGAGATATTGATCTAAACCTAATTTCTCCAATACTATTTCCCAATTTTCCCAGCAGTTTTTGTCAAAAAGTGGATTCTTGTCCCCAAAGCCAGGATATTTGGGTTAATTAAATGTGAGTTTGCTGATGTCATTTACCCCAAGTCTATTCCATTGATCCACAAATTTTGTCTTATTCAATACTAGGTTGTTTTGATGGTCACAGTTTTGTACTACAGTTTAAGATCTAGTACTGCTAGGTCCCCATTCTTCACATATTTTTCTTTATTTACCTTTATATTCTTAATCTTTTGTTCTTCCAGATAAACTTTGTTATATTATTGTGTTTGTTTTTGAAATTTTTATTTAATTAGCCAATTTAGAATATTTTCCCACAGTTACAAGAATCATGTTCTTTCCCTCCCTTCTCCTTTGAGAGCTGAGCCATCAGTCTCTCAGAGGGTAGGGTCACTCTGTCTAGGTATAGTTGTTTGGTCAAATAATGGTTGAGAGATGCTGTGTCCTCAATCCTAAGTGCATAGGCATCACACAGCACTCTGCCATGGCATGAGATTTCATTTATTATATAGGTTCAGGGGGTGCATACTTTTCTGACATACAATCAATTTTTTTACATATGTGACCTTCTGCATTTAATTATATATGTCACACATTAACAAATCACTTAATCAACATTCTGTGATCATTTACCGTGTTGCTACAACAGAGAAATTTGTGATAGATATAAATGACATAGATAGGGTAATCAGGAAGTTAGCTCCTTTTGACCTGCTGAGAGAATCATTGTTGCTTTTGATCAGCTTTCACAATCAATCACAATTACTTAGGAAATGAGTAACAAAACATTTCATAGCTAGGCACAGGGTTAAAGGGTAACTTAAAGTAGACCAGAATTGGGGTTTTCCTCAATTTACAAGTTCTATTTTTCTTATGTTACTTTAAAGCACCTAGAAATGATTCCTGGTTTCTGTTTGTAAATGAATTCAGTGGAGTGTGTAAACAGTGTATGTTTTAGAGGAAAGATTTATTGTGGTGTTTAAGCATTTGGCTGGTGTTGGGTGTGGGGTCTTGGAATGTGTCTCTGCTTGAGAGAGAAAAGAGGAGTAATGGGTAGTGATCTTTAGGTTTTCATTCTAAGAATATAATCTTTCTCGGGTACTAATCTGGGGAGGCTGGGGTGGGATGTATATTTATTCTATAAGTCTTTGCTCTTATATTATTTCTTTCATATTGGAGAGCGAACAATAAATGTCCATTATTGAGGAAAGTAAAAGAGAAAGAGAAGTCTGAAAGGGGGATCAGTGGGGCCCTCATTTTCTGGGGCTGCATTTCCTAAACTGTGAATTTGTCAGCCAGTTGGGGCATGACGGCCCACAGCACCTTCCCCCGACTCTTCCCGTAGCCGATGTGCAATTCCACTGGGTTTTTCATGTGTCCTTGATCAAAGACTATTTCCATATTATTGCTTTTTGCATTAGGGTGATCATTTAGAGTCTATATCCCCAATCATATACCCATTAACCCATGTGATCAAGCAGTTGTTTTTCTTCTGTGTTTCTACTCCCACAGTTCTTTCTCTGGATGTGGATAGCAATCTTTCTCTTAAGTCCCTTAGACTTGTCCTGGGTCATTGCATTGCTGCTAGTACAGAAGTCCTTTACATTCCATTGTACCACAGTGTATCAGTCTCTGTATATAATGTTCTTATGGTTCTGTTCCTCTCTCTCTGCATCAATTCCTGGAGGTCATTCCAGTTCACATGGCATTCCTCCAGTTCATTATCCTTTGATCACAATAGTATTTCATCACCAACAGATACCACAATTTGTTCAGCCATTCCCTGATTGGAGAGCATCCCCTCATTTTCCAATTTTTTGCCACCACAAAGAGCACAGCTATGAATATTCTTGTACAAGTCTTTTTCCTTATTATCTCTTTGGGGTATAAACCAAGGAGGGTTATGCCTGGATCAATGGGCAAATAATCTTTTAGCACACTTTTTGCAGAGTTCCAAATTACCTTCCAGAGTGATTGGATCAATTCACAACTCCACCATCATTAATGTCCCAATTTTGCCACATCCCCTCCAACATTCATTACTTAACTTTGTTATCACAATAGGCAATATGCTAGGTGTGAGATGGTATCTCAGAGTTTTTTTGATTTGCATTTCCCTGATTATAAGAGATTTAGAACACTTTTTCCTGTGCTTTTTAAGAGTATTGATTTCTTTATCTTAAAATTGCCTATTCCCTTCCCTTGCCCATTCATCAGATGATTTAGCTCCTTATAAATTTGAATAACTAGACCTTTGTAAGTTTTTTGTTATGATGATTTCCCCCCAATTTGTTGCTTACCTTCTGATTTTGTTGTATTGGTTTTGTTTGTACAAAACCTTTTTAATTTAATGTAATCAGAATTGTTTATTTTACATTGTGTAATTTTTTCTAACTCTTCCTTGGTTTTAAAATCTTTCCTTTCCCAAGGATCCTACAAGTGTATACTATTCTGCGTTCACCTAATTTACTTGTAGTTTTCTTTATATTCAAATCATTCGTCCATTCTGAAATTATCTTGGTGTATGGTGTAAGGTTTTGATCCAATCTCAATCTCTCCCATACCATCTTCCAATTTTCCCAGCAGTTTTTTTCAAATAGTGGATTTTTGTCCCCAATGCTGGGATCTTTGGGTTTCTCATAGACAGTCTTGCTGAGGTCACTAACCTCAAGTCTATTCCACTGATCCTCCTTTCTGTCTCTTAGTCAGTACTACATTGTTTTGATGACCACTGCTTTATAGTATAGTTTGAGATCTGGTACTGGTAGGCCACCTTCCTTCACATTTTTTTCAGTGTTTATTTCCCTTAATTTCCTTGATCTTTTGTTCTCCGAAATGAACTTTGTAATGGTTTTTTTCCTAATTCAGTAAAAAAAAAAAGTTTCTTGGTAGTTCAATGGGTATGGTACTGAACAAGTAAGCTAGTTTAGGAAGGATTATTATTTTTATATTACTAGCTCATCCTAACCAGGAACAATTGATGTTTTTCCTACTGTTTAGGTCTAGTTTTATTAGTGTGAAAAGTGTTTTGTAGTTGTGTTCATATAATTCCTGAATTTGTCTTGGCAGTTAGATTCTGAAATATTTTATATCACCTAGAGCGATTTTAAATGGAGTTTCTCTTTCTAAGCCTTGCTGCTGATTTTACGGGGAATAAATAGAAGTGCTTATGATATGTGACTTCATTTTGCATCCTGCAACTTTGATAAAATTATTATTTCCACAATTTTTTAGTTGATTTCCATCAGGAGCTCTAAGTATGCCATTGTATCATCTGCAAAAATGGCTCATTTTCCTTGTTGCCTACCTTATTTCCTTTGATTTCTTTTTCCTCTCTAATTGCTACAGCTAGCATTTTTAATACAATATTAAATAATAGTCGTGATAATGGGCATCCTTACTTCACTCCTTATCTTATTGGTAAGGCTTTTAATTTATGCCCTTTGTAGATGATACTTGTTGATAGTGTTAAATAAATACTGTTCATTATTTATAGGAAAAGCCCTTTTATTACTATAATTTGTGGTGTTCTCAATAGGGATGGGTCTTGTCAAAGGTGTTTTCTACATCTATTGAGATAATCATGTGATTTCTGTTAGTTTGGGGTTTGAATAACTTTTAGCAGCTTTATTTACAAAGAGGTGGAAAGAGTGAAAGTGAAAAAATGTAGATGAAGAGACAGATTCTAACAAGCCTACCCCTTCTCTGGTGGAGTCAGGATCAGCCCCAGCAGGTGCTTCCCCAAGTCCCATGCCTCCCCATAGTTTTCCCAGTAATCCTCAGCCCAAAGTCCCAGTGGTATCTTCAGCCAGGGTTCCACCAACACATCCTCCTCCAAAGCCAAGAAAGGACTCTCAGCCACTCACCCAGCAAGCTGTCACAGGATTCAGAGGAGAAGTCTCCTTGAAGCCAAGGCAGGGATCTTAGCCACTCACTTCACACACTAAGGCAGCTCTCCAGCCTCTGACTCCCACCTGACACCCAGCTTTCACTTGTGGCTCCTAGTAGCTGCTAGCATGTGGCAGCAGCCACACCCCGGGCAATGGCTTCGACAGGCCGGCCAAACCTTGTGAGGGTAGCCATTGACCCCTGGTGAACCAGGGCTTTTCTCACCCAGCATGTGAAGACTGCTTCCGCTGAACAGACAGAAGAAACCAATAAGAAGGTTCAACGGCTGAGAGGGAGACGCAGCAAAGCACTGTGGAGTGCTTAGGGCGTGTTGGAGCACAAAAGACAACACGGCCATCCAGTGCAGCTGAGGAAGTCTCCAGGTGTAATGACTTTTCTTGCTACTGGACCCAGGCGTCCAACGCTGAGAGAGTGGGACTTTCTCTGTGCAACGACTATTCCACTTAAATCTCCTTCATGCACAAGTGTCTTTGTGAACACTCATCTATCAAGATGAAAACGCACAAAGACAATTGTCATCCTCGGTTACCGAGAAACTATTGTGTGTGTGTGTGTGTGTGTGATGGTCAATTATGTGGATGGTTTTCCTAATATTAAACCATCCTTGCATTCCTGCTATAAACCTGACCCCATCATAATAAATAATACTTCTCATGACTTACTGTAGCCTCTTTGCTAGCATTTTATTTAAGATTTTTGTGTCTATGTTCATTAAGGATATTGGTTTCTAGTTTTCTTTCTCTGTTGTTGGTCTTCCTGTTTTAGGAATCATTACCATATTTGTGTCATTAAAAATTTTTAAGACTCCTTCTTTGCTTATTTTGCTAAATAGTTTGTGTAGATTTGAGATTAGTTGTTCTTTAAATATCTGAAAGAATTAATTTGTGAATCCACCAGTCCTTGGGGATTCTTTCTTAGGGAATAACTAGATGACTTGTCCAATTTCTTTTTCTCAGATGGGTTTATTTAAGTATTCTATTTCCTCTCCTGTTAGTTTTTGCAATTTATATTTTTAGATATTCTACCTAGATTATCATTTTTATTGCTATATAATTGGGGAAAGTGTTTCTTCATAACTACCTTAATATTCTCTTCATTAGAGGTGAGATCACCCTTTTCATTTTTGATAGTGTTAATTTCTTCTCTTTTATTTAAAATTATATTTACCAGCACTTTATCTGTTTTGTTTTTTCATAGTACCAGCCCCCAGTCTCATTTATTAGTTCAAAAGTTATTTTATTTCCAATTTTATTAATTTCTCCTTTAATTTATAGGATTTTCAATTTAGAATTTATCCAGGGATTTTTGATTTGTTCTCCACCTAATACTTAAATATCAAGTCCAATTCATTGATCTTCACAATCTCAATTGTGCTGCTATACAAACTCAGAGACATACATTTTCTTTGGAGTACTGATTTGGCTGTATCCCAAAGATTTTGACATGTTTTCTCCTCATTGTCATTCTCTTTAAATACATCCTCAATTGTTTCTATGATTTGTTTTTTGACGTACCAGTTTTGAAGAATTTGATTAATTAGTATCCAATGAATTTTAAATTTGCCTCTCCATGGACCCTTATTAATTTTAATTTTAATCTTATTATGAACTGAAAAAGATGTACTTATTATTTCTGCTTTTCTGCATTTGTTTGCAATGTTTCTATGCCTTTGTACATGGTAGATCTTTGTATATGTACCATGTACTGCTGAGAAGGTATATTCCTTTTTATCTTTGTTATTTTTCCTTCTTAAGCTCCTTTAGTTTCTCCTTTAGAAATGATTAGTAATGATATTACTTTATTGCTTCTAGCAAAATATGATTTCCTTCCTCATCTCTTTTAATCAGATCATTTTACTTTAGCTTTGTCTGGTATCATGATTGATCCTCCTGCTTTTTTTATTTTAGGTGAAGCATAATAAATTCTTCTCCAGTCTTTTACCTTGAATATGTATGTGTCTCTCAGTCTTATTTGTGTTTCTTGTAAACAACATATAGTAGGACTCTGGTTCATAATTTACTCTGCTAAGTGCTTTGGTTTTATGGGTAAGTTCATCCCATTCACATTCAGACTTATGATTCCTGTGTGTTGCCCTCCATCCCCTTTACATCCTGCTCTGTTCCCTTTAACTTTGTTCCTCCTCACCAGTATTTTGCTTTTTTTATAACACCTCCTACTTACTCCTCCCTTCAATTACCACTCTGTTTCCTTGTATTATTCCCTTCCTACTTCTATTTAAGGTAAGATAATTTTATATCCCAGTGAATATATTTGTTTTTTTTTTCTCTTAGCCAGTTATGATGAGAGTAAAGTTTAAAAATTGTCCATCACCACCATTTTCTTCTCCTCTCTAATGATTTTTCATGCCTCTTTATGCTACATAATTTACCCCATTCTATCTTTCCCTTCTCTTTTCTCTCAGTGCAATCTGATTGGCACCAGGTCAAGAAGAATTTTAAGTGCACAAGAGAAACACTTATATATGATTATAGAAGATAGCTCTGAAAAATAATTCATTTTTTTCTGTTAAAATCATTAGTCTTTCTCATAATTATGATAACAATGTAGGTTTTTATTTAAGATAGAGCATATGGAAATATAAGCATTAAAGGCATGATCCTGCTAAAAAAGTATTTTAGGTTACAAAGCACTTCATTTTAGACAGGGCCACTGTGGGATTCTTATCTACAAATTACAACATTTATAGGGATGGTCAGAGGAGGCATGAATCTGGTCTAGACATGTGGATCAGACATCTGGTCTGAAAATCTGAACTGGATACATGGGTTGGCTTGATTGCACAACAACCCCAAATGTTTAGGCTTCCAAATGTTCAAAGAAGGATGTCCCCAACACCTTAGGATTCCTTTATTAGAATATCTTGCCTGGGTAGTCAATTGTACATTTTCTGGAACCATTTTAACTGGTTGTATTAGGTATGTTATACTCATTAATATAATGTAATGTATTAGCTCATTAATATAAGCTATGATCCTCTCTGCCCCTGCAATTTATTAGGGATAGGATACATTCTTAATAGTCACATTATTTTTTCTTTTGATTATTTATTATAATTTAAAGGCTACAGTGTTATCTATTTTATAATTTTTATATCTGAAGTCAACAGGAGACAACAGAATTTGTTAAGTCGAGTTGTGTTATAGTTATTTTTGGGAACTCAAGAAATGGCTTTGGCAAAAAAAGAAGGGAATAATGGAAAAGTGAAAGAATTGAACCAAGGAGACCAATTAAGAAATATAGTAATAGTAAAGGTAAAAGATGATCAAGGCCCAACTTTATATTTTTTTACTTTCTTTAGGAGAGACTGAATACCATGTTTGGCATTGTTAGTTAATTGTGATGGTTAGAAAAATCTATGTGATACAATGAAGGAATTAAAATATCTCAATTACTGAATAGACACTGAGAGTTAATTGTCTTATAGGAAGAATCTATGAGAGCCCACAGCACCAGAGACTCAACCTGATGTCCAGAAATTTTTTTGCTTTTTAAATTAGTTATTATATTTCAATATAATTGGCTTCCTTTGTAATTTTTTATTATGCAAATAAAACATGATTTTGAGAAGAATCCATAGTCTTCACCAGACTACTTCAGGAGTCCATGACACACCACTTAAGAACACGTGCCTACTTTATTTCAATGTAAAGAGACTCTAGAATAAAAAAAATGTATAATTGAATCTAAATACTTGTAAAGTTTCACTATACTTTCACATCTGACTTCATTGTCCATGTTGCTTTTTCATGACCAGTTCATTCCAACTTCTCTGGTTCCTCTGTCTTTGAACTGGCCATCTCCATATATTCATTGTCCTTCCTAAACTTTCCCACTCAGTTTCTTTGCTAATCTTAGTTTAAATACTAACTTCTGTTGGCCTTTTGTTCTGTAGACCTTTTGTAGTTGCCTGGGTCTAACCCTCTGAAATTAATCCTCATAATCTCTTCATGTATGTTCTATATATCTTGCTATTTACATGCTTTCTTTCCATTAAAATGTGAGCCATTTGAGGGCAAGGTGTGCTCTTACCTCTTTCTTTTTTTTTTTACTGTAACATCACCATTTTCCACCAGTGCTTGCTTAATAAATGGTTTTACATTGCTTAATCCTATGGAGTTGGATTAAAGAAAACACTTCACAAGAAACAGGAGTACATATGGCGCATGATCTCAGATGACTACACCACTTCCACACACAACAACTCATTTCAGGGGTGGCCAGGAACAGAGAAGAAACTAATAAATATTCTCTTGGTACTGAGACTGTATCAGATGGAGAGATGGAGGAAAGACACTGAGACCTTGTAATGATACTTGGATTATCAGTGTTACCACAGCCTTCCTCAGGGCTTTAGAGCCAACTCTGGGAGTTTCATGCTTCTGTAGCTCAGGGAAGGGATTCATCACAGTGGAAGGCAGCTGCACTTCCTCCCATTATACAGAGGAAGACATGCAAATGAAGCACCTCCCTCTGGCCATGAACCCAGCACAAAACCTGTGGCTCTAGTTCTTGGAGAGGAGCTTCTCCTTGTGTGGCCTTTCCCAGCTGAGGACTGACACTATAGAATCTGAATTATGGGATTTGGAATCAATGGCATTTTCATTCTGATGATTTTGCAAGGTAGATTTCAATTTTTAACTCTGTTTTTTAAAAGTCAAAAACTTCATAGAGTTCTGGTGGAGAATGACAAAGAGGGAACTCTAGAACTCTGAGCACAAGGAGCCCAGTTCAACAACAGGTGAAGAGGGAGGCTGACAAGTGTCTTTTCAAGGTCTGTGATTTTCTCCCAAATGTCAGTGAACATCCCTCTCTCTGTATCGCTGTTTTTAAAAAATTATTATTTTTAAACCCTTACCTCCTGTCTTGGAATCAATACTGTGTACAATGGGGGTTAAGTGACTTTCCCAGGGTCACACAGTTAGGAAGTGTCTGAGGCATGATTTGAATTTTAGGCCTGGCTATCAATCCACTGAGTAACCCAGCTGCCCCCCCCCTTTTCTCTCTCTCTTAATTCCTTTTTGTCTCTGCTGCTCTTTCCTTCTGATAAGCAGAGGCTCAGGAAGGAGACGTATTTTTTTTAATGGTTTACATATATTTTTTTAACATTATTTTATTTGGTCATTTCCAAACATTATTCATTGGAGACAAAGATCATTTTCTTTTCTTCCCCTCTCCCACACCTCTCCTGTAGCAGATACACAATTCCACTGGGTATCACATGTGTTATTGATTCCAACCCATTTCCATGTTGTTGGTATTTGCATTAGAGTGTTCATTTAGAGTCTCTCCTCAGACATGTCCCCTCAATCCCTGTAGTCACGCAGTTGCTTTTCCTCTGTGTTTTTACTCCCACAGTTTGTTCTCTGCTGGTGGATAGGGTTTTTTCTCCTAGATCCCTGCAGGTTGTTCAGGGACATTGCATTGACACTAATGGAGAATTCTATTACGTTCGATTGTACCATAGTGTATCAATCTCTGTGTACAATGCTTTCCTGGTTCTGCTCCTTTCCCTCTGCATCACTTCCTGGCGGTTGTTTCAATCTCCATGGAATTCCTCCACTTTATTATTCCTTTGAGCACAATAGTATTCCATCACCAACATATACCACAATTTGTTCAACCATTCTCCAATTGAAGGGCATCCCCTCATTTTCCAATTTTTGGCCACCACAAAGAGCGCAGCTATGAATATTTTTGTACAAGTCTTTTTGTCCATTATCTCTTTGGGGTACAAGCCCAGCAGTGCTATGGCTGGATCAAAGGGCAGACAGTCTTTTATCGCCCTTTGGGCAGAGTTCCAAATTGCCCTCCAGAATGGTTGGATCAATTCACAATCCCACCAACAATGAATTAATGTCCCTACTTTGCCACATCCCCGCCAGCATTCATTACTTTCCTTTGTTGTCATGTTAGCCAATCTTCTAGGTGTGAGGTGATACCTCAGAGTTGTTTTGATTTGCATCTCTCTGATTATAAGAGATTTAGAACACTTTTTCATGTGCTTATTAATAGTTTTGATTTCTTTATCTGAAAACTTTCTATCCATGTCCCTTGCCCATTTATCAATTGGAGAATGGCTTCATTTTTTGTACAATTTATTTAGCTCTTTTTGAATTTGAGTAATTAAACCTTTGTCAGATGTTTTGTTTTTTTTTTTTTAGTGTCTTTAAACATTTATTTGCTACTAGGATATGGCCTAAAAACATACATACACACTGTAGCTTTTGAATTCAGGTTCATTTAAGTTGAAACAACAATAAAACAAGGTTTAGGCATTTGGGTACAGTTCAAGCTTTTGTTTCATGTTTTAAAATTAACTCAGGCTATTTCCTAACCAAAACAGTTTAATCCTACTATCCCAATTTTCTCTACAATGAGCATTAAACACATTAGCTAAGGAACTATTTCTATATACAAGTTACAAATCTTCCACCCCAACAATTTTGCCAGTTGACAATAGATTTGATATCCATAAAAGGTAAGAACATTCTGGTAGCACAAATACAAATCCTACATTTGCAGTTGACTATATAGTTGCTAAAGCAACAGGTGAAATGCTAGTACTAGACCAAGAAGTTCTTTCAGATGAATTTTCTCAGAAGTCAATCTAATGCTGTAAGCTTCAGCCCAGAATGCAAAGGTAACACTTCACATAAGATAGAATGAATTATATACAACATTGAGCCAAAGTCCCACACAATCTGCACTCTCTCAGGAGGTCCAACAGTCACTGTCCAGTTCTCTTAGTGAGAAATTTCCAATGACTTGAAATAATATGGCTTCCCAAATCACTGGTTTGCTCTGTATGAGCTGGTTATGCAGTAGGATATTTTAGGTCAACATAAAACATTTTTGGGGAGATGGTTGGACAGGAAAAGGCTAAAAGAACCGAGGCCATTCATTATCCTCTTTTAAAGAAGCGATTTTTCTCTAGTAGTTTCAAGTGAGGGTTCCCACTGGACAGAAAATGTCATGTACACATTAGTAAATTTTGTCCTCCAATGTAAAAGTATAGTGAAGAAATGAGAGAAGTGCATGTCTTTGCTGCCATCCAAGTCTTGTAGAGAAAGAAATTCATTTGTCAGGAGTAATTAGAGTCCCAGTGACACCCTCAGCAGAACACCTTGAGGATTCTTCTTTGTAGCTTATAAGGAATTCCTATCACCAGTTGAACCATTTAAGAAGCTGATGGATTCCTTGCCAGAGAGATGGACTCAGAGGCTTTCACAAGGCTAGGATTCAATGAAAAATGCTACTTGCAGACAACATCATTTTCTGTTGACTCATCATTACTGTTGTTATTGTCAGGTTGTTTCATAAGCATATAATCAAGCAAATGGACCTTTGTTGTTTTGCAATGGTTTCAACTAAGAATATGCTGAGGGTGGAATCTGACTTACTATCTTTCAATGAGAAAATTACACCTGGTCTTCATCTACCACGCACAGATGGATTCTTAGTGAAATAACTCTTCTTTACATATGATTTTCATACTCTGGCCCAAATACTAGTAAAGCAAGAAATGAGGCCATGTAACATTGCAAACAACATTTTTAAAACCTAAAGTTCTATGTTACATATATGTGATTACACATAGAAGGTTGTGTTATGGTGCAGAAAATGGCAGATCTCAGAATATTGTATACTCGGAAATAGCAGAGTTGTGCACTCACTTGTGTGTCTGGTACTGCTATAAAGAAAACAAAACCTAACTGAAATACTTAATAGTTTAAAATGAATATAAAATTCTTAAGAGAAAACATAATATGGTAGGGGATAAGCTTATCTATGGAACATAATGTTAAATGGAAAAATCAAAATGCAAATCAGAAATCAAAAAAAGTGCTGGAAGCCTTCCAGCAGGGTTACATACTTTTGCCCTAGAGGTTACTTTCTCACCTTCTCTGCATCATCCCCCAAAATATTGTTCACAGGTAAGTTTGTGAAGAGGGGGGGAAAAGTTTTATCCTATAGGTAGTTTTACAAACAACATATTTGATCTGCTATGTAAATATCAGAGAATCTAGCAAAGAACAGGTACACTTGCAGAATAAGTTATAGCATTCAGGGGAAAACTGACACAGGGAGGTACTTGAGTGGCTTGTTGGAAACTGCTTTTTGATAACTACAAAAAGAAACCCCAAATACTTCATTTCTTGTTCATGAGGTCACCTGCCACTATTGTATGTGCACAGACATTTTAAAATGGAGGACAAATCTACAATGAAATTGTAAATGCCACTATGGTATAATTTCAAAATGCCACAGACCTGCCTGTTTTTCCCGTTTGTCTTAGAGCTTATGTTTTAGTTGGACAATTATTTACAGAATGCTTCTGCTTATAGAAGTTATCGTTTTCATTTTTTGTAACAGTGAGGAAACCAAAGTGACCTACACAGGTAATCATTGGATCTTTTGTACAGATGGTTTTTCATCTTTTCAGCCACACAGAGTAAAAAAAAAAATTATTAACATAATAGCCTCCTTTCTCAAAAAGTATTTTTGAATACATAAGATAAGATTTTTGCATTTGACCATATATTTGACCTATCATCTTAATATCTTCTGAATTTGGGACTTTAAATGCTGGATTTTTTTTTTAAATGGTAACTAAAAAGTTTAAGTGATAAAAATGGTCCTGGTCACATTTAATTAAAAAATTTTGTGGTAGTTGGCATAACTCTGCCTCTGAATTTGGAAACTGTCTTTTCTTCTTTTCTGTCAAAGATGAACCTCTAATGCATTTCTTAGGAATACTTGAAAGCCACAGTTGGTGATGGTAAAGTCACAGTTAATTTTTTCTTCTGTAATTTGTTTTGTTTTGTTTTTGTGGCCTGACTTGATGGGTGACAGATAGTATGATCTGTGACTGACGGGAAATAATTGATAAGCTTCAAAAAAAAAAATAGATTCAAAAATCAGTGGGATTTGAAAACTTGCTTTCAGGAGGTCTTTATTTCAGCTGGTTTGCTGCCTTAATTTTACTTAAACCAAACCATTCTGCATATGAATATGCAGTGGGTAAGACTGATAGAGGAATGGATGTCCATGAGCCACATAGTAGGTGCTGAAATTTCTATTAGTGATGTATGGAGCAGGCTGGTAAAAGCAGGTTACGTTGGCTGTGTTGGGAATGATGTTTTGTTCTCCGAGTACTTTTAGAGCCAGAATGGTGATCATATTCAGGGTTTGTCTTCTTTCATGCCCCATGAGGCATACAGTGCTTTCATCGATGACTCCACGCAAGGTCATGAGGTAATCATATTTGCTCTTCTCTTCACCTACGAAATGGTTATGTAGGTAGGACTCGATCTTCCTCTGTTGCTCTGTCACATCAGGAAAATCAATGAAGAATCTGGAACACATGTAACGTTCCAGAGTTTTGATTTCGGTCTCACTTGCTGGCTTGAAATCACGAACCAGTAGGTTGCTGTATTTGAGAAGGCCTCCGCCTCTAATTTCTTCAGGTTTTCTGGTGGAAATAAGCTTGTTTTGCAGATGATGCATTGCTTGTTCGAAGTCCCCATACATGCTCTCTGCCACAATATCTGGGGAGGATTCTTCGCTCAGCACATAATCGGCATCTCTGTAGACATCAAGAAGGTTGGATAGGATTATCTGAAAGGAATCAACACTGAATTCAAATTGGCGTCTAAGTGAGCTGATAAATTTGAACTCCATGTTCTTCCCAGTGTTGTTTGACAAAGAAATGAGACTCCAGCGGTCATGTTCGTTGGAAACTTTCACCATCTTCTGAACGTAGGCATCTTTCATGGTCATTGATGTGATCTTTTCTTTGTTGACACATTTTGGTAAGAAGTCTTGCAGGCAATCTAGAACGGTTTCCTTCACAACCTGAAATTCGTGATCACCGAGATACCCAATACCAAAAATGATGTCGATATCCTTATAACTGGTTCCATTCTGCTTTGTAAGGATGTGGCTAGCTGTTGAACCATTCAGACGGATATCTTTAATGACGATCTCTTTCTTCTGGAGTTCTTCTTGAATCACGAGGATGATATCCTTTGTTTTCACTTCCAGGGTTGGAAAATTTCCTCTTCCATGAATTGGTACGTCTTCACTTAATACTTGGTCTAGTATTTTAATTTGATCCCAGCCAAGGCGGCTGTATCTGCTTTCCAGGTTTTCAGACATTGTTGAGCCTGCAGAGTTAACCGAACCGTCCAAAGAAGGCACGGAGTCCGATTCTTCTTTTCCACACACCTCTTCTCGAGCCTCTCCTCACCACTCACTCAGAGCCTCCAAGCCGGGAGCTTGCAGGGGAAATGCAGGGACCTCCGAGAGTTCAATCGGCTGCCTTCTTGTCACCTTCACTCCAAATGCAAGTTGTTCTTGCCTCAAAAGACTTCACACTGCTCCTGAACCTTTCTCCTTCCGAATGAGTTTTCGAACCGAGGGATCAACCAGGAAAAGCGCGCTATCAAATTTTTCGGGAACACGGCAAGAGGAGGAAGGGTAATGGAAGGGGAGAAGAAGGGGAGCCGGAGCCGAAACGCCAGACGCAGCCAAGAGGAATGGCTGTCAGATGTTTTTATGAAGATTATTTCCCAATTTGTTTCTTCCCTTCTGATTTTAGTTGCCTTGATTTTGTTTGTACAAAAGCTTTTTAATTTGATGTAGTCAAAATTATTTATTTTACATTTTGTGACACTTTCTATGTCTTGATTGATTTTAAAGTCTTTCCCTTCCCAAATGTCTGACATGTATACTATTCTGTGTGCCTAATTTACTTGTAGTTTCCTTCTTTATGTTCAGGTAATTCACCCATTCTGAGTTTATCTTGGTGTAGGGTGTGAGGTGTTCATTGAAACCCAATATCTCCCACACTGTCTTTCAATTTTCCCAGCAATTTTTATTGAATAGTGGATTTTTGACCCAAAAGCTGGGATCTTTGGGTTTATCAAATATTGTCTTGCTGAGGTCACTTGCCCCAAGTCTATCCCACTGATCCTCCTTTCTGTCTCTTAGCCAGTACCAAATCGTTTTGATGACTGCTGCTTTTTAATATAGTTTGAGATCTGGGACTGCAAGGCCCTGTTCCTTTGTATTTTTTTTTTCATTATTTTCCTGGATATCCTTGATCCTTTGTTCTTCCAAATGAACTTTGTTATAGTTTTTTCTAAATCAGTAAGGAAATTTTTTGGAAGATCAATGGTTATGGCATTAATAGATAAATAAGTTTGGGTTGGATGGCCATTTTTATTATATTGTCTTGTCTTACCCATGAACAGTTAATGTTTTTCCATTGCTCAAGTCTAGTTTTAGTTGTGTGGAGAGTATTTTGTAGCTGTGTTCATATAGTTCCTGTGTTTGTCTCGGGAGATAGATTCCTAGGTATTTTATTTTGTCTAAGGTGATTTTGAATGGGATTTCTCTTTCTAGTTCTTGCTGTTGAGCTGTGTTGGAAATATATAGAAATGCTGATGACTTATGTGGGTTTATTTTGTATCCTGCAACTTTGCTAAAATTGTTCATTATTTCGATTAGCTTTTTGGTTGAATCTCTAGGATTCTTTAAGTAGACCATCATGTAATCCACAAAGAGCAATAACTTGGTCTCCTCCTTGCCTATTTTAATGCCTTCAATTTCTTTTTCTTCTCTAATTGCTACTGCTAGTGTTTCTAGTACAATGTCAAATAATAGAGGTGATAATGGGCATCCTTGTTTCACTCCTGATCTTATTGGGAATGCATCTAGTTTATCCCCATTGCAGATGATATTAGCTGATGGTGTTAGATATATACTATTTATTATTTTTAGGAACGACCCTTCTATTCCTATGCTTTCTAGTGTTTTTAATAGGAATGGGTGTTGTATTTTATCAAAGGCTTTTCTTGCATCTATTGAAATATTCATGTGGTTCTTGTTGGTTTGCTTGTTGATGTGGTCAATTATGTGGATGGTTTTCCTAATATTGAACCAGCCCTGCATCCTTGGTATAAATCCTACTTCATCATGGTGGATGACCCTTCTGATCACTTCCCAGAGTCTTTTTGCTAGTATCCTATTTAAGATTTTTGCGTCTATATTCATTAGGGAGATTGGTCTATAATTTTCTTTCTCTGTTTTTGACCTGCCTGGTTTTGGAATCAGTACCATGTTTGTGTCATTAAAAGAATTTGATAGAACTCCCACTTTGCTTATTATGTCAAATAGTTTGTATAGTATTGAGCTGTTCTTTTAATGTTTGATTGAATTCACTGGTGAATCCATCAGGCCCTGGGGATTTTTTCTTAGGGAGTTTTTTGATGGCCTGTTGGATTTCTTTTTCTGATATGAGATTATTCTTAAATAATTAAATGATTCTATTTCTTCTTCTGTTAGTCTAGGCAGTTTATATTTTGGTATATATTCGTCCATATCGCCTAGATTGGTATATTTATTGCCATATAATTGGGCAAAGTAATTTTTAATGATTGCCTTAAGTTCCTCCTCATTGGAGGTGATGTCCCCCTTTTCATCTTTGATGCTGTTAATTTGCTTTTATTCTTTCCCTTTTTAAATTAGATTGACCAGTACTTTGTCTATTTTGTTTGTTTTTTCAAAGTACCAGCTTATAGTCTTATTTATTAGTTTAATAATTCTAACACTTTCAATTTTTATTAATTTCTTTTAGGATCTCTAGTTTGTTTCTGTTCTGGGTGTTTTTAATTTGTTCACTTTCAAGTTTTTTTCATTTGCATTTCCAATTGATTGACCTTTGCTCTCCCTAGTTTGTTAATATATGCACTCAGGGATATGAATTTACCTCTGATTACTGCTTTAGTTGCATCCTATTAGGTTTAAAAGGATGCCTCAGCATTGTCATTTTCCTCGATGAAATTATTAATTGTTTCTATGATTTGTTCTCTAACCAATTTTGGAGTATCATATTATTTAATTTCCAATTAATTTTTGATTTGGTTCTCCATGTACCCTTACTGATCATTATTTTTATTGCCTTGTGATCTGAAAAGGGTGTACTTATTATTTCTGCTTTTCTGCATTTGTATGCCATGTTTCTGTGGCCTAGTGTATGGTCAATCTTCTGAATGTGCCATGTGGTGCTGAGAAAAAGGTGTATTCCTTTTTGTCCCTATTTTTTTTCATATGTCTGCTAACTCTAATTTTTCTGAGATTTCATTCACTTCTTTTACCTCTTTCTTATTTATTTTTTTATTTGATTTATCTAAATTTGATAATGATTGGTTCAGATCTCCCACTAATATGGTTTTACTGTCTATTTCCTCCTTCAATTTTCCTAGTTTCTCCATTAGAAATTTGGGTGCTATACTATTTGGTGCATACATGTTGATTAGTGATATTCCTTATTATCTAAAGTCCCTTTTAACAAAATATATTTACCTTCCCTATTCTTTTTAATCAGTTCTATTTTTGCTTTGGCTTTATCAGATATCATGATTACTACTCCTGCCTTCTTTCTATCAGTTGAGGCCCAGAAAGTCTTACTCCATCCTTTAATTCTGACCTCGTGAGTGTCTACCCGTCTCATGTGTGTTTCTTGAAGACAACATATGGTAAGGTTTTGGATTCTAATCCATTCTGCTATTCATCTACATTTTATGGATGTGTTCATCCCATTCACGTTCAAAGTTATGATTGTCACTTGTGGACTCCCTGGCATTTTGATATCCTTCCCTAATTCTGACCTTTCTTCTTTAGCTTTTAAGCCTGTGATGTTCCATTCCTTAAGGTCATTCAGAGTGGAAATTGCTAGGTCCTGTGTGACCCTGATTGGTGTTTCTTTATATTTAAATTGTCTTTTTGTGGCTTCTTGTAAGATTTTTTCTTTTTGCTTGGAAGCTTTGGAATTTGGCAATTACATTACTGGGAGTTGTCTTTTGGGCACTTAGTATAGAGGGTGTTCTGTGAACTCTTTCAATGCATATTTTGTCCCCTTTTTCTAGAATCTCTGGGCAGTTTTCTTTGATAATATCATGTATTATGATATCAAGATTCCTGCTTATCTCTGGTTTTTCAGGCAGACCAATGATTCTCAAGTTGTCTCTCCTTCCTCTGTTTTCCATGTCTGTCACATTGTCAGTGAAATATTTTATGTTGTGTTCTAATTCTTTAGTCTTTTGACTTTGTTTTATTAATTCTTGCTCGTTTGCAAGATTATTGTCTTCCAGTTGCCTGATTCTGACTTTTAAAGACTGGTTTTCCTTTTCAGTTTGGTCTGACCTCTTTTTTGAGGCTTTGAGCTGTTTCTGCATTTGCATATTTTGGTCTCTCATATTTCTGAGTTCCTTTTGCATTGTTTCCCATTTTTTCTGACAGAAGGCTTTCATCGTGTTGATAATTTTGATTTAAATTCTTAAAGAGTTTGTTGAGAATTTTCATTTCTTTTGGAAGGTTTTGGAGCATTTGTTTGTGTTTCCTCTTCTATCTCCTCTGTATTTTGTATTTTTGCACCATAAAATGTGTCCAAAGTCACCCCCTTCTTCTTGCTTTTCTTGCTATTTGGAGGATTTTGCACTTCTGTACTGTTTGCCATCTTTGTCTGAGTGAGGAGGATACACTCTTAGTGTATCTGTCTGATATTCCAAGGCTTTAGCCCCAGGCAAATTGTCCATTCTCTGTAGCTTCGCTGTCTTCCTGGGGAAGCCCAGGGTCTGCCCTCCCCTGTCTGCCAGAATTTCAGGTGTTACTGCTCTCAGTTCCCTCCAGTTACTTCTCCACTGCCTTACTTCCACGTTCTGAACCTGGCACAGAACTGTCCCTCAAGGTACCTCAGTGCCTTTGCTGGCCCCAAGGTTCCTGTTATTTCAGAGAGCCCTGCAGTCTAAGGGGAGAGGGGTCCTGGCCTCCCTGAGCTGTGAGGGCTCGTGATAGTATTAGCTTCAGCTGGGTTGGACTGGATGTGCCCCGAAGTAAAAACCTCCCGCCGTGAGACTCAGATGGAGCACACCCCTCCATCTCTCTCTGTTTCCCTGCTGTCTGTGTTGGATACCCCTGAGACTGGCTCAGGTTGCTTTCAAGGTGAGCCTTTCAGAATCGCTGTCCCTGAGACCCTTTTGCCAGCCCTGAGTTTCTTGCTGCTGCTGCAGGCTCAGTGCTCTCATTTGGGGGGGGGAGGGTTCCTGGGACCTTCCTTCTGCCTTCACCTTAGACCCGAGTGATCTAGGATTCTGGCTTTTGGGGGGCGTACTTTTTTAACCGAGTCCAGGAGGAGGGTTGCCTGGCTCTGTCCTGTTGTTCACTTTGAATTTCTGTCCCCTAAGAGCATTCAGTTTGTGATCGGTAAAGAAGGGTTTTCAGAGGTCTGAACTTTTGCTGTCTCTAAGCCGCCATCTTGACCGTAAGTGTGGTTTACATATTTTGTATATCGTGACTCTAATTTCTCTGACATGGTCAGACATGAAGCACAGATGAGGTCACATGACAAATGAGGAATCACTGAACATTCCCTACATGCATCCTGCAGGGTTTTCATACACTCTGAGCACAGGGAAGCACACTTGTGCGGGGAAGTCAGCTGGTGTGCCGAGTCAGTCTAGGGGAAACCTTTAAAAACCTTTTTTTTTTTTTAACCTTTACGCAGGCCTAAGAGGGTGGGATTCGCGCTCTCAGCCTCTTCTCATTTCAGTCAGAGTTTCAGTAATTTTATCAAAATGTCTTTTGACCTCATAGGAAGATGCTTGTTGTGGTCTATACAAGCAGGATTTATAGAAGGTCCTCCCAATGCTTCTCTGGAGATGGGAGTGGAATATACTCCTTTTAACTTCTGTTTCTGATCTGGCATCATTTAATTAGGGTTAAGTCCAGATCCTCCATTTACCATCTAATATAGGTATAAATATGTGTGTATGAATGTATATCTTTTTGTGTAAACTTATTTATGTGATCTTTCTATGTATATATTTATCCATATGTGTGCATATATGGGAGGAACCTACCTGGAGGGAACATGAGGCTTCTGCTTGGCCAGACTCTTCATATGATCAAAATCTTATTCCTTTTGTCCCTGTGGAGGGGGTTTCAATGCTGACCTGCATAGTTGGGAGGCTTTTGCTGTGGCCTTCACTGGGGCTGGGCCATACAGGCAGCCTGTGCTCGGGCCTTGGGATTTGATCCTGGGGCTACCCTTCAGTGATTCTCAATAGGAATTTCTATATATAATAGATCACAAGTAAATATGTAACCATATAGTTAGGATTTTCAGGGACATGTTTGGCATCAGTGGTTAGAACAAGGACAACCAGTTTTTGCAAAGTAAAGAAGGGGTTTTAGGGGACTTAGGTGATGCCTAAGCTGCATGACTGATTCTGCCTAGCTGATGGCTCTGATTTTATTGGGGCCTACTCTCACTATTGAGGGATACACCAGTATAATGTAGTTTCAGTGTTTCTCTTTTTCAATCAAGTTTATTTAGACTAAACTCATTTTAGATTGGGCAAACTCTTTTGTATTTACTTGAAGCATAAAAATTTGACTCTAGCCCTTTAGAAAATAATTTTTCTCCCATTACATGGAAAAATAATTTTGAAATTTATCTTTTAAAAATTGTTTCCAAATTCTCAACCTGATAAAGATTTTACATGTGCAATCATGGAAAATATTTTTTCATGTCATTTATTTTGTAGATATCTCAAAAAAATCGGAAATGAAATAAAGTATGTTTTTGGTCTGCATCCAGAACCCGTCAGTTCATTCGCTGGAGGCATATTTTATTTTTCATGAAGAGTTTTTGAGATTTAGATCATTGTATTGTTGAGAACTGCGAGGCAATCATAATTAGTCATCAAACATTATTATTGCTGTGGTGTACAATGTTGTTTTGGCTCTATTCACTTTACTTTGCATCAACTCATCAAGTCTTTCCAGGTTTTCCTGAAATCATCTTGCTCATCATTTCTGATAGCGCATATTATATATATTACAACTTCTTCATCCATTCTTGAGTATCAGAACTTAAACTGTATTATAAAGCAGTTATTTTCAAAACAATATAGTACTGACTAAGAGATAGAAATGTTGATCAATGGAATAGACTATGGTAAATGAACTCAGCCATATAGCCTTTGATAAACCTAATGATCCCAGGTTTGGGACAAGAACCCACTCTTTGACAAAAACTGCTGGGAATATTGGAAAACAGTATAGTAGAAAGTAGGTTTAGATCAACATGTCATACTCTCTACCAACATAAATTCAACATGGATAAATGATTTTTAAAAAGTAATGAACTCATGAATAAATTAGGTGGATACAAAATAGTAAACCTGTCAGATCTATGGGAAAGAATTTAAGAATGTAGTAAACAAAGGAATATTGCAAAAGTATTTTGCAAAAAGAACTTCCATTTGATTGACAGGGACATGTGACAGAAGGTCACATGAGAGCCTGACTCAAGATTCTAAGATCCCAACTGTAAAACAGTCTCCTGGAGAAAACTTTTGTAGGAGAGGGGAGATTTTCCATCTTTCTACAAGGTTTTTGGCCCTTTGGAAGATACCAGCTTGAGTGGAGGAAAACCTGCTTGGATTGGCTTCTGGAAGCTAGACAGAAGACCAAAGGAGAACCACTTTTCTGCTGGACTTACTCTGGACATTTCTTCTGGGATCCTGGCTCATAAACTGGACTGTATTTTTTGAAATTGTATTTGGGGAAACTGATTTATTTAGCATAGATAAGTTAGCCATTGAGAGAGTTTCAAGGGAATTAGTTTTGGGGTTAAGATCCACAACCTTCCCTTATCCTTTTACCCTCCATCCTCTAAACCATCAATAAACTTTAAATATTTAGATATTTTCCCTCCTGTTACTTCCCCTTAACAATCATACCATACCAAGACCAAGCAGAGAACATTTAAGACAGAGAATATTACAGCATCTAAAATGAAATATTTTAATCATGTTAAATTAAAAAGTTTTTGTGCAAACAAAACCAATGCAACCAAAATTAAAAGAGAAGAAACAAACTGAAAAAAAATTTATAACAAAAGTCTCTGACAAAGGTCTAATTTCTCATATTTAAAAGAACTTTGTCATTTTGTACAAGAAATCAAGTCATTCCCCAATTAACAATGGTCAAGGGATTTGAATAGGCAGTTTTAAGATGAAGAAATCAAAATTATTAATAAACACATGGAAAAGTGTTCTCAACCTCTCATCAATTGAGAAATGCAAATCAATACAACTCTTAGGTACCACCTCACAGGTAGCAAGTTGGTCAATATGACAGTAAAGGAAAATAGCAAATGTTGGATGGGGATGTGGCAAAATTGGGACACTAATGCATTTCATGTAGGGTTTTTAATTGATCCAACCATTCTGGAAGGCAATTTGGAATTATGTACAAAGGGCTTTTAAAAAATGCATGCCCTTTGATGTAGCAATTCCACTACTTAGATTTTTAGCCCAAAGAGATAAAATAGAAAAGGGTTGTATAAAAATTATCACAGTCACACTCTTTGTGGTGGCAAAAATTGGAAATTGAGGGGGTATCTATCTTTTGGGGGATGTCTGAACAAATTGCGGCATATAAAGGAGGTGGAATATTATTGTGCTATAATGAGTGATGAACTGGAGGATTTCTACATGATCTGGAAGGACCTCCAGGAAGGGATGCAGAGTGAAAAGAGTAGAACCAATAGAACCTTGTGAACAGAAAGTGAAATCCTTTGGAACAATACAGTGTAATGGATTTTACTACTGGTAGTGATGCAATGATCTAGGATGACCCTGAGGGATTTATGAGAAAGAGCACTATCCACATGGAGAGAAAGAAGTATGGGAGTAGGAACTCACTTGTTTGTATGGATATCACTTATCACTTGTTTATATGGATATATGATTTGGGGCTTTGGTTTTAAAACATTGAACTACTGCAAAAATGAACACTATGGAAATAGATATCAAGTAATAACATTTGTATAACTCAGTGGAATTTCTTGCTGGCTCTGGGAAGGGAGAAGGAAAAATGGAAGGAAAGAAAAAGAATCTTGGAAACATGAAAAATATTTAAAAAATAAAAATTAAAGAAAAGATTTGCATAGACAATCATATGAGATTAAGAATTACCATTATTTTAAATTTATAGATTAAACAACTGAGGTTGACAGCATATAAGTCACTTACTCAAAGTCACACAATAAAATCCTCAAGACAGATTTGATCTCATTTTGCAATATTGAAGTCTAGCAATCTATTCTCTATGCCATCTTTTTGTTAATTACTTAACTACCTCCTGGAGTCCCTGAATGACTTGAGGCAGACAAAATGGATACCTCCCCTTTGCTGAAGGCTTACCCCTTGGTGGCCATGCTGGTCCTCAAGGGCAGTGGGGAAGTCTTCTCTACTAGGAGAGGTATTAGGGATCTCAGTCTGGATATGTGCTGCTTTGTGGTGCTGACAAGGTGTTAGGGTCTGGGTTTTTATCCACCACCAAGGAAGACCAAGAGACAATGCAATTAGCAGGAGGGCCATTTATTGAACTGATGTGCACCAGCAGCACACACCAGGGGAGCTCCACCATAGAGTTCCAATTGTAGTCTGGGGATGCTGGGATATATATGCCCTCCAGCATGCATGCCCCCCCCCCAGTCCCTATCTGGTAAATACCATTGTTGGAATGTTTGCCAGCATTTATGGTCCCTAAGCTCTTATCGGCACCTACGTACAGCTAGGATCTTTGACATATTATCTTCCAAGGTCCGGCAGTTTCCAATCAGGCCCCTAAGTTATCTGGTACCCACTGCTGGGATCTTTGAGATATTAACTTCCAAGGCTCGGCAGTTCCTGCTCCCTCATTTCCTACTTTTTTTTCTCTCAGGGGGCAGAGGGAAGGTCCTCCCGCTGAGAGGGCTCATAGCTTCAGCCCGGGGCTCAAGGTTTGATACTGTTGTTGGAGGGCCAACACCTGGATGGCATCCAGCTGGTCTTTCACAAACCAAAGAAAGTGGTTAAAATGTAGGCTAGTGAGCCAGGGAGAAGAGCTAAAAAGGTGGGCCAGCAGCTTCTCTCTCCTATGTGTGGTGTCATGTATTCTTTTTGCTAGCTGTCTCCCCACTGCCATAGGGGAACCACACCGCCTTCAGGAGAGCCAGAATCTCAGGCCCCACCTGGTTCGGTGCCCCATGCCATCCTATCCCCTCCCCTCTCCAAGTATCTAAGGGAAAAAGGGCGAAGTCCAAATCTTCTGTAGCTTCTTCACAGCTGGGAATGGGTGTAGAGCTGTCCCTGCCTAGGAGAGAGGGGGAGGGGAATAAAGACAGGGAGGGAAAGGCTGCAGACACAATGTCTTTAGGGGCACATCCTCAGTGAATTCCAGGATCTCAGGTCGGTGGAGTACTGCTTGGAGATCCAAAGGATGTCCAGCCACTGCTTCCCCTGATTGGTAGATTGGTCACAAGGGGAAAGTCAGCCCCTAAGATAGAAGTGTACTGGGGAAAATAGCAGATAGGAACATAACATTAGTACAATAGCAATGAACATCACACATTTACATTTGGGTATCTTAGCCAACAGACTTCATCCTCAGGAATAGATCCCCCCAGGAAATCAGATTCCTGAGTTGTTTGCAGAGCTGGTATGTGATGTCTCTGTTAAAGAATATCCCTTTGCAAAGTACACATTAACTATAACATGTATAAACACTGGAGTAACAGTATCTTACAGATGTATTCCTTTACCCCAGATTCTGGGGAAAATTCAAGAAAGCTTTCAGCTATATTTCCAAGCTCAAGATCCAAACTTCAACTGTGGTAAATTAAGGCTACAAATACAAGCCATCTAGGAATAAACTTCACCTACTTCTCAAAGTATGTTCCCCAACAGTTTGAGAATTCCCAATTATTAGGGTTGTTTGAGGAAATGGAAACTTTAATATCACAATTTGCATTATGTGCTGATTATGGGAATTGTCATGAAGGAAGAAGGCCCAGAAAGGGAGGGAGTGGCTTTGTGTAGCAGCCTAGATGGTCAGGAAAATTCAGTCCAAAGTGAGCCTTGGGCTGCCTTCTCTATAACCACCCTAGGACTTTTTCTCTCCTTAGAGCACTTGCCACCGGACCCCAGAAGCCTTCTTTTGCTTTAGAAGACAAGTCTCACCCATTTCAGCTGAGAGAAATTCTGCTTATCAGCAGTCCAGAAATAAATCTCCCCACCCCCAAACAAGCCTTTGAAATCCCTACAAGGCTGATCACTCAATTATTTGTAAATAATTTACACATCACACGTTAGTCACAAAACCTGAAATGAAGAACATGAATGCTGAATTAAGTAGCTCCATAGTAATATAAATCAGAGCTGTATCATCTCCTGGACCTAGGCCATCTGAAAGACTAAGACAAGGCCATGCAGGAATCACTTCAGGGTAACTATCCAGAGAAATTAAAGAATCATGTGTGATTTTCTCACAACACATACATTACTTTTAGAGATTATTCATAGGGCAGAGATCCAATTATTAGAGCAGAACATCTCTCAATTTTCTTTCTCCTCCTCTCTTCCTCTTTCTGTCTGTCTGTCTGTCTGTCTGTCTCTTTTCCTTCAAAACCCTCTGCTTAAAAAGCAGAGCACAACTTTCATTCTTCCTTCACAAACCTGCATACTCAAGCTTTATGGACTTTAGATCAAAGTCCCTCTTTCTTCTGAATTCAAATCCAACATACCTCCCCACTTTCTCTGACATGCTGTTACCATCATAAGGCAAACCACTATCCAACATACCTCTCCTAAAGCAAACAACTATCCTCCTGGTATCACTTCAATTGCTAATCAGTAACCAAAAGAATTCTGATTTAAAGGATTACATCATTGAACCATCTTTATAATAGGGTTCAACCATTATAAATTACAGTTCATAGTACAAATTGGTAAACTGAGGCAACCATTGAGTATTGAACAAAATCTATGGTAGAGTTAGGTTTACAATGAGCTTTTGTTTACATCCAAACAATACTTAAACACACATTTTAGCAGCAACTCACATAACAATTGTAAAATTCTGAGCAAGCATTTTTCACATATATGCCTTCTTTTTTAACACTCTACCCACTCTTTGGCTACTGTTTGCCACAAATATATTTGTACAGATCAAAAATGTAATCCAAATATCAACCAACAAATCCCCAAAACTTGTGTGAGGTTACTTATCAATTACATATCACTCAACTCAGTTTATCACTCTGGACCTGGGATGTTTGCATTAGGATTCCACAGCTCCAAACAAGCTACTTGGTCAGACAGGGATGGCAATATTTGCTTGCTTGAGCACCTCAAAATCTCCAAAATATACAATTAAAATATACCATCTTTAAGTTCCATCACACAGTGATTGTTAACCTTTTTAGATCCCTATTTCAGTCCCTAAGTATCAGTGTGGAATTATTATAAACACTTTTTTTCTCCTTCCTGTGTACAATGAAGGGGTTAATAGCTTCTGAGCAATTTATCCTAAGGCTGCCTGACTTGATTTAGATTTTATTACTTAGCAACCTTGGTCCATCCTTCTCAGTGGATTTCAGTTTGAACTCCATACTTTCAAATAACTCTGATTAAGTCCTTTAGTAATGTTTCAGTGTAACCAAACTGAAGTGCAAAGCATTTACCTGTACTCCTCTCAAACCTGTCTAAAGTAGAATAGAACCTCCAGGTTAGTCTCTTTCTAGCTCAAAACATTGCTACATTCCTAATTTAAGTCCATCAACATTATTCCAATTTATAATTTGTTATATCTATTTCATACTAGATTTCATAGTATCAGTTAGTACCTCTATTCATTACTCTTATTGAAACGGAGCACTTCATAAAATGAATCCAGACACCCAAAAATTCAATTATTAACTTGTATAGGCAGGTTATAAGATATAAAGTTATTTCCTTTCACATGTACTTAATCACTTTCCCTAGTCAGCTACATGTTACCTGGCATTCCAGCCTGACCTCTTTGATATATCTGAAGCTAGACTGTATTTAATCCTCATGACAAGCCCTCTTGATTTCAGGGCTGGTTAAATTTGTCTTGTTAAGGGCACACAGGTTGTATATCATATACCCTTAACCTATGTAGGTGGAAAACTTAATTCTCTTCATAATTCAAATGCATACATATTTTGCATCCACTCAGCATTACTAATTTCCAGCATTTGGTATCTGAATACATATATGTTCATCTCTAAATTACAAATTCCTTCCTATGCATTTTGCACATTTAAAAACAATTCATATGACCTTGATCAAAAACAACATCATTTAAAAAGTTCCTCTTTTGTAAAACATCAAATTCTTAGAAATCCCATGCACAGATTAACCACTTTAAAAACCTCTTGTGTGTCATGTCATTTCTTGCTGCTATTTCTGACAGCACATACATTAAAATAAATATGATTTGAAAGATTCCCAAGTTTAAATTCTAGAATAAGTTCTGCTCAACAACATAACTTTTTCTGAATGCAAACTGGCTATCAATCACACTTAGACAATTCTCAAATTCACTGAAACCATTATGCATTGCAAGGTTTACCAAAACAAACTTCTAACCAGGAGTTTTTGTGCTCAATAAAAATCTGGCAACATTTCACATTTAGAGTTAATTAATTTTTTTTAGGTGAAAAGTGTCTCTAACTGTGGAGTAAAAATCTCCCTTTTCTGCTCAGAATTTTCTCTCTTTTGCTCCTTTGGGGGCCCATCCAAAAGAAGAAAGAGGGAAATAAAAAAATCATTGAACAGGTAATTGCTTTTGTCCTCTGATGAGGATTAATCTTGCATTTTCTCCCATTTTTACATCAAGACAAGATTGTGACAGAAACACACAACTTTGTGGCCAGCATGATTTGAAAGGAAAAATCAGTGTTTTAGGATCCATTCTTAAGAAGAAATATTTGCAGGGAGAAAATTCATTAAAACAGTTTCAGTGTACTGTTCCTTTAAGTGTCTCAGGCACAGAGAATCATCCACTGGGCCATATGTTTAGCGGGAGTCCTTCTCTCCCCCATACACTTTCAGTCACCACATACACGCACACTCTCACACCCCACTCGGCTCACCTGATCCAAGGCAGTGCCTTTGGCCCTCTTGTCAAGGGGATCCTAGGAGGGGACAAGCTGGATGAGCCCCCAAATGTTAGGGTCCAGGTATTTGCCCACCACCAAGGAAGACCAATAGACAATGCAATTAGTAGGAGGGCCATTTATTGAACTGATGTGCACCAGCAGCACACACCAGGGGAGCTCTACCATAGAGTTCCAATTGTAGTCTGGGGATGCCGGGATATATATGCCCTCCAACATGCATGGTCTCCCCCCCCCCCCAGTCCCTATCTGGTATATACCATTGTTGGAATGTTTGTCAGCATTTGTGGTCCCTAAGCTCTTATCTGGTACCTACCTACTGCAAGGACCTTTGACATATTAACTTCCAAGGTCCGGCAGTTTCTGATTAGGGCCCTAAGTTATCTGGTACCCACTGCTGGGATCTTTGAGATATTAACTTCCAAGGCTCAGCAATTCCTGCTCCCTCAAAGGCTCCCCCTCTTCTTGAAAACTGGCAACAAATTGGAGTCTATCAATGGACTTCCTCTCTAGATGTAAATAAATGAGATTGGATTCTCTATCTGACTGCTGATTTGACTTAATTGTTGATTGGGGTAAAGGGGACGAGGTTAGAGGGATTGTAGGTTTCCCTAAATCTTTTTTAAAAATAATCTAATTACTGAATTAAAGGGTTTTCTTCTGGGCGAGAGCACTGCTCATTGATTTGAGTCCAGTATCTCAATAGTTCAGGGAAATAAAAGTCTTCAGAGAAATTAAGTTTTCTTGTCAGGAACTAGCGATGTTTTAAATAAGAATCCTGGATATTAAGGTTTCTGTCAGTGTCAGAAATCTCCATAGGCTCAGGTGTCTTGAAAATATCACAGAGAAAAAGATCCTCCTTTCACTCCCTTCTGTGTCTCTGTTCCTCAAGAGAATTTCCCAGAAGTCTTTGTTCAGTTTCTAATTGTCATTCCTACATTCCAATGTCCTCCAAAGGTACTTTTGTCCTATTCCCCATCATTACAATTGGGATGAACCAGGGGTGCAATCCAGAAGGGGAAGGGGATGAAATCCCCTCTACACAGACACTTATGAGCTGTGTGATCTTGGGTAAGTCATTTTACTTCTGTTTGTGTTTATTCATCTATAAAATGGGAATATTAATTGCAATTTCCTCACAGGCTTGTTGAAAGAATCAGTGATATATTTGTGAAAAGTGCTTAGTACAATGCCTGGCATAGATTTGGTGATATGTAAAAATCCAATTCCTCGTCCTTTTGCTCCCAGGAAAGCACAAGATTGTTCAAAGATTGTCTCCATTAGGGTAAGAACCTAAAAGGAATTTAGTCAATTCCCCTCACTGGATAAAATTTCTTGTGGGCCATAGCAATGTCCATGAGAAACATGTGCTAAACAACTGGATTGGGGCTGTTACAGAAACAGTAACGGCTGGGAAGTGGGTCCAGTTTCAAATTGGATATTGGAGGATGATAACATACTGTAATGGTCACAGGATCCTATCATTCAGATTGAGGTCAATTATATACCTAAAACAAACATTAACACAATAAAAGAGATTTATTGAAGTGAATGTGAATTTTTAAAAATTAAAAAACTATGAATAACCTAAAATAGAAGAAAAGATAAATTCTAGAAAATATTACACAAATAATCATCAAAATTGAAGATTAATCCATTAAAAAGACTAAGAAAAATAGCAGAAAAACAAACAGAAAAAGTGAAATTGCAACCAAACAAGAAGAAATTAAAGGAATAAATCAGAACCTATCATGGACCATTAAATATTCATAAAACCAAGTAGCTTGTTGTTTTGGGGTAAAATATGTACATGAATGACTATGTACTGAGATTATTAAAAAATTTATAAAAAAAATGAAAGTAATTCTGGGAGAGAGAACACTAGCATCTAGAGGAAGTAGTTCAGAGGTGATGAAGACTGCTTTATAGTTTATTACTTTAAGAGTGACTGAATACAATGTTAGGTACTATCAGTTAACTGTGATAGTTAGAAACATCTATGTGAGAGACTGAGAGGGAACTAAGAAAAATACTTTACTAAGGAGATGTTGAGAGTTAATTATAGGAATAGTTTATGAGAGACCAGAACACCAGAGGTTCTTTATCTGATGCCCAGGAACTTTTTGTTGGTTAGAAATTAATGATTATATTTCAATATCATTGGCTACCTTTGTAATTCCTTGTATTTTGCATTATGCAAATAAAAAATGATTCTGAGAAGAATCTAAAGACTTCCGAACAGTTCAAGGACATGTTCCTACTCTATTTCAATGTAAAGGGATTCCAGGATATAAACACTCAGATCTGACTTCATTGAGCACATTGCTGTATCATATCCATGACACTCCATCTTCTCTGGTTCCTCTGTCTTTTTTGAACTAGCCATATCCATACCTGCAATGTCCTTTCTAACTTTAACCTCTTACTTTTTTTGCTAATCTCAATTTAAATACGAACTTCTGTTGAAGGAATTTTCTAGTTTCCTGGGTCTAAACCTCTGAAATTAGTCCTCATCATCTCTTCATGTATGTTCTATATATCTGATTATTTACGTGCTGTCTATCCATTAGAATGTGGGCCCTTTAAGGGCAATGTGTGCTCTTATCTTTTTTTCCTGTATCATCAGCATTTTCCACTAGTATTTGCTTAATGAATGCTTTTACATTGATTTAACTTTTGTGTCATGGAATTGGATTAAAGAAAAGGCTTCCTAAGAAATGATCTGAGATGACTGCACCACTTCCACACACATTAACAACTCATTTCAGGGGTGGCCAGGAACACAGAAGGAACTAATGAGTATTTTCTGGTACTGAGACTATGTCAGATGGAGTGATGGAGGATAGACACTGAGACTTCACAGTGATACTTGGAATCTCAGTGTCACCACAGTCTTCCTCAGGGCTTTAGAGCCAACTCTGGAGGTTTCATGCTTCTGTAGCTCAGGGAAGGGATTCCTCACAGTGGAAGGCAGCTGCTCTTCCTCCCATTAAACAGAGGAAGACATGCAAATGGGGCTCCTCCCTCTGGCCATGAACCCAGCACAAAACCTGTGTCTGCTGCTCTAGGAGAGGAGCTTCTCCTTGTGTGGCCTTTCCCAGCTGAGGACTGACACTGTAGAGCCTGAATCATGGGATTTGGACTCAATGGCATTTTCATTCTGATGATTTTGCAAGGTAGATTTCAATTTTTAACTCTGTTTTTTAAAAGTCTTTGAAGTGGTGGGTCTGTGTGACTATTGTCTCTAATGACTGTTTGCTTGCAGGTGTCCATTGTGACATTCAGCTGGTGGAGTCTGGGGGAGATGTGAGACAGCCTGGAGGATCCTTGAAACTCTCCTGCAAAGCTTCTGGATTCACCTTCAGCAGCTACTACATGAGTTGGGTCCGCCAGGCTCCAGGGAAGGGGCTGGAGTGGGTCTCAGGTATTGATACTGGAAGTGGCACATACTACGCAGACTCTGTGAAAGGTCGATTCACCATCTCCAGGGACAATGGCAACAGCCTGCTGCACCTGCAGATGAATTCCCTGAAAGCCGAGGACACAGCCATGTATTACTGTGCAAGAGACACAGTGAGGGAGAGCAGTGAGAGAGCAGACAAAAACCTCCTCATCAGAGAGTTCTGGTGGAGAATGACAGAGAGGGAACTCCAGAACTCTGAGCACAAGGATCCCAGTTACAACAACAGGTGAAGAGGGAGGCTGACAAGTGTCTTTTCAAGGCGGTGATTTTCTCACAAACCCCAGTGAACGTCCCTCTCTCTGTCTCAATCCCTTTTTGTCTCTGCTGCTCTTTCCTGCTTCTGATTAGCAGAGGCTCAGGGAGGAGACGTATTCTCTTAATGGTTTACATATTTTGTATATCGTAACTCTAATTTCTCTGATGTTGTCAGTCATGAAGTAGAGCCGAGGTCACATGACAAATGAGGAATCACTGAACATTCACTACAGGCATCCTGCAAGGGTTTTCATACACTCTGAGCACAGGGAAGCACACTTGTGCATGGAAGTCAGCTGGTGTATCATGTCAGTCTGGGGGGAAACTTTTAAAAAACTTTTTTTTTTTAACCTTTGCATAGGCAGCTGCCTAAGAAGGTGGGATTCGCGCTCTCAGCCTCTTCTCATTTCAGTCAGAGTTTCAGATGTCTTTTGACCTCATTGGAAGATGCTTGCTGTGGTCTATACAAGCAGGATTTATGGAAGGTCCTTCCAATGCTTCTCTGGGGATAGAAGTGGAAGAAACTCCTTTAACTTCCGTTTATGAGCTGGCTTCATTTAATTAGGGTTAAGTCTAGATGCTCTGTTCACCATCTAACATAGGTGTATATATATGTGTGTGTATGTATGTGTATCTTTTTTGTGTGTGTTCATTGTGATCTTTCCATGTGTATATCCACATTTGTGCATATATGGGAGGAATCTAACTGGAGGGAATATGAGGCTCAACCAGACTTTTCATATGATCAAAATCTTATTCCTTTTGTCCCTTTGGAGGGGGTTTCCATGCTGGCTTGCCCAGCTCAAAGGCCTTTGTGGTGGTCTTCATTGGGACTGGGCCATGTGGGAGGCCTGTGCTGGGGTCTTGGGACTTGAGACTTGGGGCTGCTTGGGGCCTCCCTGTGAACCTGTGCTAGGGGCAGGGCCTCACTGGTGCTTGTGCCAGGTTGAAGCCTTGTTTCTGTGGGCATTTGTCCTGGCTAGAGGCCTGGCTGAGCCCTTGCTATAGGCCCTTGCTAGGAGTGGGACCTCATAGCTCACTTTGCTGCCTAGAGTTAGCCCGGACTGTCCCTGTCACGTGGGCTGGGGCTCCCCCTTCTCTGACTGGGACTCAGCTTGCCTTTGCTTAGACTGGCTAGGATGAAGCCTTACTCAGAATGCTCCAACTGTGCTTCCCTCCAAGGCCTGTGGGACTAACCTTATCTGCTGGCTCTCTGGGCTGCTCTGGTCTGCAGGACTCTTAACTGCTTTTAAATTCAGAGCTGCAGGGAACCAAAGAGAACCTTTCTGGCAATCCAAGAACATTACCTCAAGCTGGGAGCTGAAGAAGAAGCAGAATCAAACTGTGGTAATTCAGAACTAATATACAAAGGAATTTGTGGGCCAATATTTTGTTGAAAAGTGTCCTTTCTGCTGGTATAGTTGGATATTATTTCCATGCTTTAAAAATTCCCTAGTGAAGATATGCTCTAACAGGCTTTGTGATTCCCCTGCATCAGACATCCTTGGGCTTCTTTAAGGATTTGTCCAGAATAGTGGAAAAAGTAGACTGATGCACTAAAACTCATGCAAGATTTAGACTACCAATGTTGAATTACTTAATGATGCTCTTAATGTGCTCACTATTGTATGAGCTGATTTTTAATATAGGAGCTATCTTTATTTATATTAGCAATCTTCCTATAAATAAAAGCAGAATGTATAAAAATATTCAGTTTCATGAAAGAATAATCTACAGATACTTTGAGAATATTTATGCAATAACTTGTTTTTGTATCAAGCCCTTACTAAATAACAAATAGTAATTAATTAACAAGTTTTGATTTTTCCCTTTAAATATCAAATACTATGTTTATGTGTGTACATATATACTATATATGTATAATTATGTATATATACATGTCTTAAGAGTTGTTATTAATTGATTGACCCTGTTGTCTTTTAGAAGAATGGAATTTCTGTGTTTATCTTTTAAAGTTAATTTTATTTTTGCTCTTGCTTATTTGCTATCATGCAAGCTCTTTTGAGGTGACTTGAAGCTTAATAGAGTTGACTGCAGTCTGTTTGAAAATTATTTTTTCTATCCTTTGCCATTTTTTCATTATTTAATTCAGCAAAATTAGTCTCCAAGTAAATTGTGAAAATAATACTTTCTTAATGTCCTCTGATTTTTTAAAAACATCATAACGTTTCCCTGCATCCCTGACTCTCTTCTCTACCTAGGGAGTCATCATATCTAACAATATTTTAAAATAACATTTTATTTTTCTCAAATTACATGTAAAAATAATTTAACATTTAGAAAAAATACTTCCAAATTTTCTCCTTCCATACAGCAATTTTTTAGAGATTTTATAAAAGCAATCATGTAAAATAATATTCCCTAGAGGTCCTTTAGTGGAGGAGATCTAAAAAAAAGAAGAAAGTGAAATATAGTGCATCAGTTCCTTCTCTGGAGGAATATGGCATTTTTTGTTATGAGTCTCTGGGATTGCATCATATCACTCTACTGATGATAATAGCTAGGTGATTCACACTTGCTCATCAAACAATATTACTACTATTGTGTACAATGTTCTTTTGACTCTATTCACTTCACTTTGCATCAATTCATCATGTCTTTCCAGGTTTTCCTAAAATCCTCATCATCATCATTTCTGATAGCACAAATAATATTACATTACCATTACAACTTCTATATCCATTCTCAAATTGATTGACATTCCATCTGTTTTCAATTCTTTCCTACCACAAAAGAGCTGCTATTAATATTTTTGTACTTCGACAGGCCGGCTAAACCTTGTGAAGGTAGCAATCGGGTCGTCGTAGACCCCTGGTGAACCAGGGCTTTGCTCACCCGGCATGTGATGACTGTTTCGGCGGAAAAGGCTGAAGAAAGCAACAAGAAGGTTCCACGGCTGAGATGGCGATACAGCAGGGAACCATGTGGAGTGCTTAGGGCGTGTTGGAGCACAAAAGACAACACGGCCATTCAACGCAGCTGAGGAAGTCTCCAGGTGTAATGACTTTTCGTGCCAATGGACCCAGGCTTCCAATGCCGAGAGAGTGGGACTGTCTCTGTGCATCAATTTTTCCACTTAAATCTTTATGCACAAGTGTCTTTGTGCACAAAAACGCACAAAGACAATCGTCATCCTCAGTTACCGAGAGACTACTACAACTAGGTACTTATCCCTTTATAAAAATCTCTTTGTGATTCACACTTACTTGTGGTATTATTGGATGAAAGGATATACAGTTTAAGATCCCTTTGTACATAGATGTAAAATATTTTTAAAGAAAACTGAAGATGAGAAGAAAATCATCAAGTTATACATTTCAAAAGTCTGGAATTATGTACAATTACAGTTTTGTGAGACCCTTTATCTTCACAAAGCTCTGGGGTTAGAGCCATCTCATACATTTACTTTGGAATTATGATTTTTGTTTGTAATTATGAAACATTCACTTTCTTCTCTTTAAGTGTGGTTGTTTCTTCCTTTTCATTGCTGTTGTCATATTTATTGGTTTCTTAACTCTGCTTCCTTCTTTCTGAATCAGTTGATAAAATCTTTCCATTTTTTCTATATTCAACATATACATAACTTCTTAATACCAAGGAATATTTCGTGAATGTAAGTAAATGTACCACAGTGTTTAGCCAGTCCCCAAACAATGGATATGATTGAAAATAACTTTCACCCCCTTATGGAAGCCCCACAAAACTTCCTTGTGTTCCAGCTTCCTAAAGGCTGGCCTGGTAATTTCTTCTTCTCACACAATTTGAGGATTCTAGCTTCCTAAAGCAACTTTTTGACTGAGAGCCTTAAAAAGTCTGATCTATGTGTAATTTGGATTTCTCAGATTTGCTCATTATTTCGATTAATTTCTCTGCCTCATTTTTATATAGGTGATTTTGTCTTTTAAACTATTATTTTATTCAGATTCTCTAAATACCAAAGTTACTATGTCATGGTATGTGAAGAAATGAAAAAGGGTGGAACTGACAGGGGCTGGTGGTGGTGACTCTGGGAGAGGAAGGGAGAGGTGAGGGAAAGAAGGGTTAATGGATGCTAGTCTAAATGTGGTCTGAGACCTTAGAATAAAGAAAGAGATTTAAATCTGTGCTCATCTTTCCTTTGTATTAATAAACTTCATGAAAATAATAATTGGTAGATATATTAATTTTATTTACAACAGCATGACAACCACCTGGGTTTATTTTGGATTCTTAAATTCTTCTGAGGAATGTTTTTTTTTAGATTAGTGATTAGGGAAGTGTAAGGGAATTTAAGCAGCACTGCTTCTTTGCCTTCATGTGTGAGTGACACCTAGGCTGAGAGAAAGAAGCAGGGTTGTTTATTGCACTTCCTGGGATAAATTGGTGACAGAACTCCCTCCCATGTAGTCCTCCACCCCACTCCTTTAGCTTAACCTAGGGTGGATCAGTAGAGTACAAGGCTTGATCCTTTCTGCCCAGAACCAGTGGGGTTTTAGGACCCAATAGGAATTCCTGGTGTTTCCCAGGTCCATGTCTGTCTGAATTTTCTTCTGGTTGTGAAGAGGCAGGATCCTGATTGCTATGAGTACAGCCTAGCCCCTGACTTTCCCAAGCTCGAAAAAACCCACTTGAGCACTGCCACAAGGACCTAGCTGGCTATGTGCTGTGCTGAGCTTGGTAGACACCCCTTAAATTAATCCTGGTGGTTACTTCAAGGCTGTGGATTAGAGTTAGGAGCTCCCTCCCCCTAAGATTTAGCACCTGGTGAGGGGCTGGAGCAGAGACTGCAATTTAGCCTGCAATGCAGGCTAGCTTAGTAGCTTGAGAGCCTGACCTGGGGATGGAGATCCTGAGTTAAAAACAAACAAACAAACAAACAAACTCTGGCACTGATTAAACAGGTTGCTGGCAGTTACCAGCCCCCACACTCCCCCAACTTTAAAAGGAAAAAAACGTGACTTAACCTCTAAGGGAGAGAAAAGAACTGAATTTTTCAACCTCCCCTCCCTCTCCCATATTCCTGCCAGCTTATTCTAAGCATATCAAAAGCCACACCTTGTTTTCACCCCCTCTTCTTTATCTCCCTGTGGAAAAGAGATAAGGCCTAAACAGGAATGTGTTCTCTTCTACACACAGTTATAGTGCCACCCTCTGTTGAAAATTAAATCTACAGGAAAATTAAAAGAAAATTCCTTTGCCACTGCTACTAGAAATCCAAACTAATAATATTAAATTGAAAACATTTAAATAAAAGTATTATTAATAGTTCAATATTAATATTACTGAATCAAAATTAAAGTCAAATTTCTAAAATTGAACAAATCCAACATTAAATTGAATTAATTAAATGCAATAATAAGGAAAAATTTTAGAACACTATAATATTAATGATGCTATCAATAATAATATTCAATTTCCATAATTATTATTAGTCACTGGCAACTTTTATTAATTGTTAATTATTATCTATAATTGATATGTTAATCATAACTATTATTAAATACAATAAATATAATAAATATATATTATTATAAATTATTAGTAACAACAATATTCCACTAAATACACATTCATTATTAGTACTATTGCTGGGCCACAATTATTTAGTTCCTTATATTAGCTCATTAAAAAAAAAAACCTACTCTCATTGCCTTCCACAATAACATTGACAAAATTTGTGTATCTTTTTTTTTATGTTTTAGGAACTTTCCATTCTTTAAGCTGACCATTTAGCAATATGCAGACTAACTTAAATAGTCAGACTCCGACAGACTAGACAATATGGGAAATACTGCAACAAATCAAGGGAAATCAGGAAAGATTCCACCAGGTTTACCCTTGCATACACTTTTTCATTTTTGGGATGATTCGAATTTTCCTATGGAGAGTTGGATGACAAAGAAAGAAGCTAGAAAGGTTTGTAAGCCATGGATGGAAAAGTCATTATCCTGGACAAAATATGGGTCTTTTAACTTCAAGATCTTAAAAGATTTGAAGTTAGCCATTAAAAGTAATTTCCAAAGTTTATAAATACTGGTTCTCGTGAGCCTATCATGTTGATACATCAACCATTCCCTCTAGTAAGTAAACCATGTGTTCTTTGGAAACAGACCCTTCTGTCTCAACTTCTTCAGTTCTTCCTCCTGAACCCTTGATTAGATCTAGTATGAAGGAAAATCATCCCATCTAGACTGTGAGAAGGTTTCTCTTCATTCTGACCCAAACCAGGACTTGAACCCTTCAGCTCTTCTCCCTGTCAGACCTTCTCTCACTCCCACCCCTCCCATCCCCTTAATCCCAATCTATCTTCTCTACCCTCCCTTATCATTTCACTACTTATACCCACAATTATTTCCTCTTTCTCACTATCCAGTGCCCACCAATTATCCCTAGAGTTACCTAAACCATCACTATCCTCATTCTCCTGGCCATCATTTTCCCTACCTCCTCTCCTTGACCAATCACACCCACCTTGCTATGACTCCTCCTCTAGACCTCAACTATCCTACTCCTTTGCTCCACAGATGCAGCCTCACACCCCTCTCCTCTCCATCCCACCCCGAGCCCAACCCCTGTTCCTCTCCACCATGCCCCCAGTTCCACCCCCGATCTTTTCCCCATGCCTCCTCCTACCCTGACCAGCCCCTCCCTCTCCATTCACCCAACTTTCCCCTAATAGCCTCACTATAACCCACTCCATTGAAATCCAGAACATAGACCAAGCAGCAGTTACCACAGATTATTCAAATAAAGGTCTATTTCCTCTAAGGGATTTTCCAACTTAGAACAAAAGGGAGATTTAGTCAACATTAGACATCATACAACTTTCTCTTCACAGGACATTGAGAAATTCTATGAAAAATTACCTTCCTCTGAGTCTGAGCCTGTGCTTTTTATAAATAAGGTTGAGAGCATTTTCCTCACATACAATCCCAAATGGATTGATTTGCTTCAGGCCTTGATAATGGAAAGGGAAAAAAAGTAAGATTCTTTCTCTTGTTAATCAGAACCAGGGAAAGGGAAGACCTAGTTGGGCAAACGAAGATCCTAAATGGAACCCAAATTCAGAACAAGAGTACTTACAACTATGCTAGGCTTGAAATGCATTGCTAACAGCTATGAGAGCTTGTTCTGATAGGCCTGGTACATGGACTAAAGTTGAGAATCTGAAACAGGAAGACAATGAAAACCCCTCTCAGTTTATGTATGGGCTTATGGAGCTGGGAGGAAGATACATAGAATTGGATCTTGCTAGAGAATGGGATGTTAGACAAATCAGAATACAGTCTGAAAAAAACAGTTGCAAGTAGTTAAGAATCATTTTATAACTGGATGTCCAAACTGGCCTTCTATGGATCTTGAAGACTTGAAAAGAGTGGCCGTTTTTGCTTTTGAGGAACATTAGGGAAAGGAGAAGGAGAACACAGATTTAGTGGAAATATTAAGGAAGACAATAAAGAAATTAATTGCTAAACATGGAGAGAAAGATAAAGAGAACACTACCTTAATAGAGACATTGAGGAAGGAAATAAAATAGAGATCATAGCTCCCTTAAAAGAGTCTACAAAACAATTACTCATGTTATTTTTGTGGAAAAATGGATAATGTAATTATGAATTATAAGAAGACAAATCAGGAAAACAGGAAAAAACTCACACCCAAATATCTGTACTAAGTGTGGGAACCCTCCTCAGTATGGGGGATCCCAGAGGTATGGACAAAGGAATTTAGATGACTGATGGTACTTAGGAGGGAAAGGAACATCCAAGAATCTGGAGGAGAATTTAAAGCCTTTTCAGACCCCAATGCCTTATTGATAACTGTTTCAGTTTGTTCCCCTGCCCCGAATGAAGAAGTCTCTGTAACAAAATTATGAATACAAGATGTATGAATTTACTGTTAACCACTTCATGAGTTATCAAAATTGAAATATTCTGTGACACTGTATTTATTTGTACCTCCCCTATGATTGTACTAAAGGACATCATTGTTAAAAAGACTACAAACAGCCTTTTGTTCCTGTTTTGCTTTTGTTAATTGTCACATATATGATGACGGATGGACTTCATCAAACTGGTTTTAACCTGCAAAAATGTTTTGAAGAATGTAATTATCTAATGATTTAAATTGATTTTAATGGGTCTTTGAAAGTGATTTTCAGAAATCTTGGAGCATCTCTACCTCTGACTGATCATTTGCCTGCTTCTAAATAGTTTGTAATAAGAGGTAAGGGTCCATTTGTAGCTGAAGTTAAATGCAATAGCACTGTTCTATTTTCCTATCTCTGCATTTATTGAATATGTACTGGATCAGACATCTGAAGTGGATTTCACTATTTATTTCTTGACTCCATGTGAAAATGGGTGGGACATATTGGAGACAGTTGTGTTACAGCCTCGTACCAACAGGGAGAGAGGTGTCCAAGGGGCTTAGTTACCTTTTGATGTGTTATAATCTCATCCAAGATGTAGGAATGATTTTTTCTATGAAGCCTAGTAGGTTTCAAATGGGTTTACCATGTTTTTAACTCTTCAGTTTATTCCACCCTTCCACCAGAATAATCTAGATTCGTGGTGACATTTTTGGTCCCACAAGGTTTTCATTTATAGAACAGAGGTTTTTCTGGGTTTCTCCCCTACAAAATTTTGGAATGATGGTAATAATAGACTTTTGTAAAGATTACAATTTAGGGGAGACTGAGGCAGGTAGAAATTAGTTTCTCTCTGCAAGGAGTATTATATTTTTTAGAGGTTTATTAAAGGTTAAGGATTAAAGAAAATACAGAATAAGAAAAATACGTGCCAAGGCCAGAGGCCTAGACAAGATAATCTCACATCATAAAAGAGACACGTCTGCTCCAAAACAGATGTCCAAAGAGAGACCCCAGTAGGTGGAAAACTCCTTTAAATAATCATTTGTGTTCTCACCCAGGTGAGAATTCAATGTAATTCCAAGCACTCTGGGGACATGGAGAAAAGGATTCTGGGGATTGGAGTCCTGAATTCGAGTCTATTTTTACACTTTGTTAAAAAATCTTAATCGAAGTTGAAAGATTGGGTAAATCTGTAGAACTTGTGGCAAGTACTCTTGTGTTCATAGCTTTTTTGAATGTCATATAGCAAATGACTGTAAAAATTCATGTGAATCCCATTGATAGTGGTTTTGTTTGCTGTTGTCACTAATGGACTTTATAATTTGGGGGATTTAGGTACTTAGAATTTTTATTATTTGCTGTACTACTGTTTTACCTGGTGAAAAAATCATGTACAATTACACTATGGATCCTGGCCAAGTTATGAGGGATATAAATCTCATTTTTGAATGAGCACCTGTTGTGTTGTGCCTCTTCTTGGCTAACACATTGTGACATGGACTGTGAATTATGAAATTATGATTCTTAAATCATTTTTCTTCTTTATATTTGCAATAGAATATTTATTCTTTTCTTTTTTCCTATCCTTAGTAATATTTGAAGTACATGAAACCAGTATTAATGTTTTTAATTTGAAGGAAAAGTTTATAGTATAAGTTTACAGTATCTATTAGCCCTAGCAACTATGCATACTCCAAAACTTTAGATTATGGAAACCTGCCATACATTGATAAATATCATGGGACTGTGTTTAATGATTATGTTTGATTCCAGCAGAAGGAAACAAAAGAGCCACTATGCAGTGCCAAATATCACAAGGTCAAAAAGGACCAAACCAATCCAGGGAGGTTTGTTGAAATTCTATACTAACACGAAAGGACTTGAACCTAGTGTGAGACTCGAGGTTCATGCACTTGACATATGTTAAGATGTGCAAAATTCTGAGTCAAATTCCTCAGTTTGGCTATCATCCTGGCTCCCCCTATCTCTGACAATGAAGGTACAAACAGACCAGGGAATGATTTTTCACATTTGCTGCTGAAACCTAGTCCCTTCTCTCTTATAGTTTGGCAATTGTCTGTAGTCCTGGCTGCAAACGGGGAAAAGTGCTGGCTTGTGGGACATAAGTCACTTTAATTGGACCTTGCCTGTTACAGGTTGTTGTTTTTTTTTACACAGAATTTTATACACTTAGGATTTTTATTTTTTAATCATTTCTGTACTTATTATTTTATACATAATTTAATTTTTGGTTTTTTATTTGGGATTTTTTAGGGATTTTGTTTTTCTTTTGAAAATTGTTTCATATACCTAATAACTCAGCCATATATCCTAGGGTTATTTTAGTGTTTGTCAACACCTTCCTCAAGGTGGGGGAGGAGCGGAGGGAGGGGATTGTGTAATTATTGTAAAATCCAAGACTTAAAATTTTTGGAGAGATTTCAGAAAAAGAATCTTGGCAACATCCTGAATCAAGAAATCAGAAACTTTTGGAGAAGGTGCTGAAATGATGTGTGAAGAAGCCATACACTGCATCAAAAGATTCAGAATAAACTTTTGGATATAATGAACTAAATCTAAGGGAGTTGAACATACTTATTCTCAATGTAAACTCTAATGCCAAAGGGGACTTCCCCCTAACTGGCATTTTGTCAATGCGACTATTAATCATTTTTTTATATTTTTCCTTTTAGATTTTCCTCTCATCTATAACTATTGTAACTTCCTCTTAGAAAATGCAAAATTGTGTGTACTTTTAGCTAGAAGGTATTTAGATGTTTAAAATAGTTATGTTTAAATGATCCATTGGGGAGACTGGTCTCCCCAAAGGATCACAAGGGAATATGTGTCAATGGAAGTTCATTCCCTCCCCCTCCTGTAGGGCAGACTGATTGATTCAGATTCTCTAAATACCAAAGTTATGTCCTGGTACATCAATAAAAGAAGAGGGGGAGGAACTGGCCAGGGCTTGTGGCATCGAATCTGGGAAAAAAAGGAGAGAGGTGAGGGAATGAAAGGTTAATGGAGGCTAGGCTAAACATAGTCTGAGAACTTAGAGTAAAGAAAGAGATTTTTATCTGTGCTGATCTACCCTTTCTATTAATAAACTTTATGAAAAATAATAATTGGTACATATATTAATTTTACTTATATCTATTCCTTGAGAGTTTGTGACCAATTTCCATTTTTTTAAAATTTAGATGTGTTTACTTATTTGTCACTCTCTGCTGTTGCTTATTTTTGCTCCCCGCCCTTTTTTTTTCTATTTTGCTCTTTTCTTCATAGAAATTATCCAGGGTCAAAAGCTTTTTTGTGTGTGTGTAGCTTCTAATTTTTTTGCTACTTGTGAATTGCAGTTTCTGTGTGTTGGTTAATCTTGCTCCTTGGTAGTATCTTCCAGGCAGTTCTTTGTGTAGTACATTTAAAACAGGTTTTCCGTGAGGCTGTATTTCCAGATCCTTCTGTCTATGCTGTGGCCAGTCTTGTTTATGTCCAATTTCTGTGCTCTGCTGCCCAGGCTCTTTGCTCTTCAGTCTCAAGTCCCAAGTCTTGCTTCCAAGGCCTTGCACTCCCCCTATGGGTAAGTTTGTAGTGCCCTCAGTCAGCCTCAAATAATTTAAAAATTGCCTGGCCCTTGCTCTGACTCTGGTATCGTAAGTTGTGTGTGGTAGGGGTGATCAGTTCACACTTTGATAAGTGTAGTTTTGCCCCCTTATAGAGTGGAAATCTCCAAAAACCGCTTATCTTTAAGGCTTCATTTAGTGGGAGAGCCTCTTTCCTCATCTGATTTTGATTTCTGTTCTTTTGAGACACCCTGTTGATTGGTCTGAAGGAGATTCAGAAAGCTTCTGCTGTTCCTTGGCCATCTTAATTCCACCTCCGGGATACATTCTTTTAAAGGCCTTTGGGCATAATTCCAAATTGCCTTCCAGAATGATTGGAGAAATTCACAGTTCAACCAGCAGCATATTAGTGTCCAAATTTTGCCACATCTTCTTCAACATTTATTATTTTCCTTTACTGTCAACTTCACCAATATTTTAGGTGTGAAGTGGTACCTCAAAGTTGTTTTGATTTGCATTTCTCTAATCAGGAGTTATTTAGAACATTTTTTCATGTAATTATTGATAATTTTGATTGCTTCATCTGAAAACTGCCTATCCACGTCCTTTGATCGTTTTTAGTTCCTTACAAATATGAGAAATTAGACCTTTGTCAGAGGTTTTTGTTGTAAGTTCTTCCCCAATTTTGTTGGTTCCCTTCTATTTTTGGTTGCACTGGTTTTGTTTATATGAAACCCTTTGAATTTAATGGAATAAAAAATATTCACTTGGCATTTTGTAATGTACTCTATCTCTTGGGGGCAGCTGGGTAGCTCAGTGGATTGAGAACCAGGCCTAGAGACTGGAGGTCCTAGGTTCAAATCTGGCCTCAGACACTTCCCACCTGTGTGACCCTGGGCAAGTCACTTGACCCCCATTGCCTAGCCCTTACCACTCTTCTGCCTTGGAGCCAATACACAGTATTGACTCCAAGACGGAAGGTAAGGGTTTAAAAAAAAAATGTACTCTATCTCTTCCTTGGTCGTAATTCCTTCCTGTTCCATAGGTTTCACTGGCATACTATTATGTGTTCACCTAATTTACTTATAATGTCCCTCTTTATATGTGTTATTTATCCATTCTGAATTTATCTTGGTATAGGTTATGAGATGTTGATCTAAACCTAATTTCTCCAATACTGTTTCCCAATTTTCCCAGCAGTTTTTATCAAAAAGTGGATTCTTGTCCCCAAAGCCAGGTTTTATTTGCGCTTATTAAATGTGAGCTTGCTGAGGTAATTTACCCTAAGTCTATTCCATTGATCCACAAATTTATGTCTTATTCAATACCAGGTTGTTTTGATGGTCACAGTTTTGTACTACAGTTTAAGATCTAGTACTGCTAGGTCCCCATTCTTCACATATTTTTCTTTATTTACCTTTATATTCTTAATCTTTTGTTCTTCCAGATAAACTTTGTTATATTATTTTGTTTGTTTTTGAAATTTTTATTTTATTAGTCAATTTTGAATATTATTCTTCGGTTACAAGAATCATGTTCTTTCACTCCCTTCCCTTTGAGAGCCAAGTCAGCAGTCTCTCAGAAGGTAGGGTCTCTCTGTCTAGGTATAGTGGTTTGGTCAAATAATGGATGAGAGACACTGTGTCCTTAATCCAAAGTGCGTAGGCATCACAAAGCACTCTGCCATGGCATGAGATTTCATTTATTATATAGATTCATTGAGTACATACTTTTTTGGCATACAATCAATTTTTTACATACATGATCTTCTGCATTTAATTGTATATGTCACACATTAACAAATCACTTAATCAACATTCTGTGCTCATTTACCGTGTTGCTACAACAGAGAAATTTGTGATGGATATAAATGACATAGATAGGGTAATCAGGAGGTTAGCTCCTCTTGACCTGCTGAGAGAATCATTGTTTCTTTTGAACAGCTTTCACAATCAATCACAGTTACTTAGGAGATGGGTAACAAAACATTTCATAGCTAGGTACAGGGTTAAAGAGTAACTTAAAGCAGACCAGAATTGGGGTTTTCCCTCAATTTACAAGTTCTATATTTCTTGTGTTACTTTAAAAGCACCTAGAAATGTTTCCTGGTTTCTGTTTGTAAATGAATTCAGTGGAGTGTGTAAACAGTGTATGTTTTAGAGGAAAGATATATTGTGGTGTTTAAGCATTTGGCTGGTGTTGGGTGTGGGGTCTTGGAATGTGTCTCTGCTTGAGAGAGAAAAGAGGAGTAATGGGTAGTGATCTTTAGGTTTTCATTCTAAGAATATATTCTTTCTGGGGTACTAATCTGGGGAGGTTGGGGTGGCATGTATATTTATTCTATAAGTCTTTGCTCTTATATTATTTCTTTCATATTGGAGAGCGAACAATAAATGTCCATTATTGAGGAAAGTAAAAGAGAAAGAGAAGTCTCAAAGGGGGGTCAGTGGGGTCCTCATTTTCTGGGGCAGGATTTCCCAAACTGTGAATTTTTTAGCCAGTTGGGGCATGACGGCCCACAGCACCTTCCCCCGACTGTACACGATGTGCAATTCCACTAGGTTTTACATGTGTCCTTGATCAAAATCTATTTCCATATTATTGGTGTTTGCATTAGGATGATCAATTAGCGTCTATATCCCTAACCATATACCCATTAACCCATGTGATCAAGCAGTTGTTTTTCTTCTGTGTTTCTACTCCCACAGTTCTTTCTCTGGATGTGGATAGCAATCTTTCTCTTAAGTCCCTTAGAATTGTCCTGGGTCATTGCATTACTGCTAGTACAGAAGTCCTTTACATTCTATTGTATCACAGGGTATTAGTCTCTGTGTATAATGTTCTCCTGGTTCTGTTCCTCTCAATCCACATCAATTCCTGGGGGTCATTCCAGTTCACATGGAATTCCTCCAGTTCATTATTCCTTTGAGCACAATAATATTCCATCACCAACAGATACAACAATTTGTTCAGCCATTCCCTAATTGGAGAGCATCCCCTCATTTTCCAATTTTTTGTCACCACAAAGAGCAGAGCTATGAATATTTTTGTACAAGTCTTTTTCCTTATTATCTCTTTGGGTATAGATCCAGGAGAGCTATGCCTAGATCAATGGGCAGACAATCTTTTAGCACCCTTTATGCATAGTTCCAAATTGCCTTTCAGAGTGTTTGGATCAATTCACAACTCCACCAGCATTTTTTTAATATATTTTATTTGATCATTTCCAAGCATTATTCGTTAAAGACATAGATCATTTTTTTTCCTCCCCCCCAAACCCCCAGAGCCGACGCGTAAGTCCACTGGGCATTAGATGTTTTCTTGATTTGAACCCATTGCTTTGTTGATAGTATTTGCATTAGAGTGTTCATTTAGAGTCTATCCTCTGTCATGTCCCCTCAACCTCTGTATTCAGGCAGTTGCTTTTTCTCGGTGTTTCCACTCCCATAGTTGATCCTTTGCTTATGAATGGTGTTTTTTTTCTCCTGGATCCCTGCAAGTTGTTCAGGGACATTACACCACCACTAATGGAGAAGTCCATTACGTTCGATTATACCACAGTGTATTAGTCACTGTGTACAATGTTCTCCGGGTTCTGCTCCTCTCGCTCTGCATCACTTCCTGGAGGTTGTTCCAGTCTCCATGGAACTCCTCCACTTTATTATTCCTTTTAGCACAATAGTATTCCATCACCAACATATACCACAGTTTGTTCAGCCATTCCCCAATTGATGGGCATCCCCTCGTTTTCCAGTTTTGGGCCACCACAAAGAGCGCAGCTATGAATATTTTTGTACAAGTCTTTGTGTCCATTATCTCTTTGGGGTACAGACCCAGCAGTGCTATGGCTGGGTCAAAGGGTAGATATTCTTTTGTCGCCCTTTGGGCATAGTTCCAAACTGCCCTCCAGAATGGTTGGATCAGTTCACAACTCCACCAGCAATGAATTAATGTCCCTACTTTGCCACATCCACTCCAGCATTCATTACTTTCCTTTGCTGTTATGTTAGCCAATCTGCTAGGTGTGAGGTGATACCTCAGAGTTGTTTTGATTTGCATCTCTCTGATTATAAGAGATTTAGAACACTTCTTCATGTGCTTGTTAATAGTTTTGATTTCTTCATCTGAGAACTGCCTATCCATTTCCCTTGCCCATTTATCAATTGGAGAATGGCTTGATTTTTTGTACAATTGATTTAGCTCATTATAAATATGAGTAATTAAACCTTTGTCAGAGGTTTCTATGAAGATTTTTTTCCCAATTTGTTGTTTCCCTTCTGATTTTAGTTATATTGGTTTTGTTTGTACAAAAGCTTTTTAGTTTGATGTAGTCAAAATTATTTATTTTACATTTTGTGATTCTTTCTATATCTTGCTTGGTTTTAAAGCCTTTCCCCTCCCAAAGGTCTGACATGTATACTATTCTGTGTTTACCCAATTTACTTATGGTTTCCTTCTTTATGTTTTAGTCACTCACCCATTTTGAATTTATCTTGGTGTAGGGTGTGAGGTGTTGATCTATTCCTAGTCTCTCCCACACTGTCTTCCAATTTTCCCAGCAGTTTTTATCGAATAGTGGATCTTTGTCCCAAAAGCTGGGATCTTTGGGATTATTGTATACTGTATTGCTGAGGTCGCTTTCCCCCAGTCTATTCCACTGATCTTCCTTTCTGTTTCTTAGCCAGTACCAAATTGTTTTGATGACTGCTGCTTTGTAATATAGTTTTAGGTCAGGGACTGCAAGGCCCCCATCATATGTGTTTTTTTTTTTCATTATTTCCCTGGATATCCTTGATCTTTTGTTCTTCCAAATGAACTTTGTTATGGTTTTTTTCTAAATCAGTGTAGAAGTATTTTGGTAGTTCAATGGGTATGGCACTAAATAGATAAAGAAGTTTGGGTAGGATGGTCATTTTTATTATATTGGCTCGTCCTACCCATGAGCAGTTAATGTTTTTTCCATTTGTTCAAGTCTAGTTTTAGTTGTGTGGCGAGTGTTTTGTAGTTGTGTTCATATAGTTCCTGTGTTTGTCTTGGGAGGTAGATTCCTAGGTATCTTATTTTGTCTAAGGTGATTTTGAATGGGATTTCTCTTTCTAGTTCTTGCTGCTGAGCTGTGTTGGAGATATATAGAAAAGCTGATGATTTATGTGGGTTTATTTTGTATCCTGCAACTTTGCTAAAGTTGTTGATTATTTCAATTAGCTTTTTGTTTGAATCTCTAGGATTCTTTAAGTAGACCATCATGTCATCTTCAAAGAGTGATAACTTGGTCTCCTCCTTGCTTATTTTGATGCCTTCAATTCCTTTATCTTCTCTAATTGCTACTGCTAGTGTTTCTAGTACAATGTCAAATAGTAGAGGTGATAATGGGCATCCTTGTTTCACTCCTGATCTTATTGGGAATGCATCTAGTTTATCCCCATTGCAGATGATATTAGCTGTTGGTTTTAGATATATACTGTTTATTATTTTTAGGAATGACCCTTCTATTCCTATGCTTTCTAGTGTTTTTAATAGGAATGGGTGTTGTATTTTATCAAAGGCTTTTTCTGCATCTATTGAGATAATTATGTGGTTCTTGCTAGTTTGCTTGTTGATGTGGTCAATTATGTGGATGGTTTTCCTAATGTTGAACCAGCCCTGCATCCCTGGTATGAATCCTACTTGATCATGGTGAATGATCCTTCTGATCACTTGCTGGAGTCTTTTTGCTAGTATCCTATTTAAGATTTTTGCATCTATATTCATTAGGGAGATTGGCCTATAGTTTTCTTTCTCTGTTTTTGACCTGCCTGGTTTTGGAATCAGTACCATGTTTGTGTCGTAAAAGGAGTTTGGTAGAACTCCCTCTTTGCTTATTATGTCAAATAGTTTGTATAGTATTGGGATTAACTGTTCTCTGAATGTTTGATAGAATTCACAGGTGAATCCATCAGGCCCTGCGGATTTTTTCTTAGGAAGTTCATTGATGGCTTGTTGGATTTCAATTTCTGATATGGGATTATTTAAGAATTCTATTTCATCTTCTGTTAGTCTAGGCAGTTTGTATTTTTGTATATATTCATTCATTTCTCCTAATTTGGTGTATTTATTGCCATATAATTGGGCAAAGTAATTTCTAATGATTGCCTTAATTTCATCTTCATTGGAGGTGCTGTCCCCCTTTTCATCTTTAATGCTGTGAATTTGCTTTTCTTCCTTCCTTTTTTTAATTAGATTGACCAGTACTTTGTCTATTTTCTTTGTTTTTTCAAAGTACCAGCTTCTTGTCTTATTTATTAAATCAATAGTTCTATCTCTTTCGATTTTATTAATTTCTCCCTTAATTTTTAGGATTTCTAATTTGGTTTTCTGCTGGGGGTTTTTAATTTGATCGCTTTCGAGTTTTTTCATTTGCATTTCCAATTGATTGATCTCTGCTCTCCCTTGTTTGTTAATATAAGCATTCAGGGATATGAATTTACCTCTGATTACCGCTTTGGCTGCATCCCAAAAGGTTTGAAAGGATGTTTCGCCATTTTCATTTTCCTCGATGAAATTATTAATTGTTTCTATGATTTCTTCTTTAACTAAATGGTTTTGGAGTATCATACTGTTTAATTTCCAATTGGTTTTAGATTTGGTTTTCCATGTGCCATTACTAATCATTATTTTTATTGCCCCAATTAATGTCCCAATTTTGCCACATCTCCTCCAACATTCATTACTTTCCTTTGCTGTCATATTAGCCAATATGCTAGATGCTAGACATCTCCTCCAACATTCATTACTTTCCTTTGCTGTCATATTAGCCAATATGCTAGATATGAGATGGTATCTCAGAGATTTTTTGAGTTGCATTTCCCTGATGATAAGAGATTTAGAACAGTTTTTCCTGTGCTTTTTAAGAGTTTTGATTTCTTTATCTGAAAATTTCCTATTCCCTTCCCTTGCCTATTCATCAGTTGATTTAGCTCTTTATAAATTTGAATAACGAATAAGTCTGCGACTTCCGGGTAATCATGGCTGCAATCTAGACTCCACACACTTCCTCTCCCCGGCACCGAACGAAATAGACTACATCAAAGGAGCATAAAATCACCTTTGGAGGAACAGAAGGACTCCCCAGTACCCCACAGAGGCAAAGGTACATGGGGCTTGAACATTTCCACACTAAAATAAGAAGGAAAAGCTTGCACAGAAAAGTGAACTGAGCCACCCTTCCCCCACCCCACCTCCCCCACTAAACCAGAGTGAGCTACCTGAGCGCTCACAGGGACAGCGAGTGAGTGGGGAGCGTCTCTGTCTGGGAGGGCACTCCAGGGTCCTTGGGATCTGGGGACTGCCAGGAAAAAAGTTCTCAGGGCGCTTTCACTGGAGAATCCAGCGAAACTGGACTTGGGGCGGGCTGCGCTGAACAACGCGCGCTGATTATCTGGGTGGAGCTGAATACCTGGGCTCGGAGGCTGGGAAGAACTAGTCTGAAGCAACCTAAATTCACAGAAAAACCGCTCTTATAACCCAGACCCCAGACCAAAAAGGAAAGGGGAATAAAACCACCAAAGGGATGGCTCACATGGCCCAAAATCAAGCCTCCAGGAAGAAAGGGAAAAAAGTGACTATTGAAAACTTTTATGGTGGAAGTACCCAAGGAAAAGAGGAGAATGAGGAGGAAATCCAAAAAAATTCAGAACACGCCTCCCAAAATGGAAACTATCAACAAGCTCTGTAAGATCTCAAACTGGAACTTATCCAAAAGATGGAAACCTTCTGGAAAGAAAAATGGGAGAAAGAGATCAGCTGTCTGACAGATAAGACTGCTCAATTGGAAAAAGAACTCGAAGCATCCAATAGAAGGGCAGACAAGGCTGAAAAGCAAAACCAGTCCCTAATGACCAGAATTAAGCACCTCGAAGAAAGTGAGATGATAAAACAGCAAGAATCAATAAAGCAAACCCAAATAATTAATGAATTGGAAGAAAACATAAAATATCTCACTGAGAAGGTCACGGACCTGGAGAACAGAGGAAGACGAGAAAATCTCCGTATCATCGGTCTCCCAGAAAAACCAGAGGTAAACAACAAATTGGATATTATTCTACAGGAGATTATAAAAGAAAATTGCCCCCACGTTCTGGAGCAAGGGGGCAAAATAGAAATAGAAAGGATTCATAGAACACCTTCTATACTAAATCCCCAAAAGACAACGCCTAGGAATGTAATTGCCAAATTCAAGAGCTTCCAAGTAAAGGAGAAAATCCTACAAGAAGCCAAGAAGAAGAGCTTCAGATATAAGGGGGCTCCCATAAGGATCACACACGACTTAGCGGCTAATACACTAAGAGAACGCAAAGCATGGAACACGATATTTAGAAAGGCAAGAGAGCTGGGTCTCCAACCAAGAATCAACTACCCAGCAAAACTGACTATATACTTCCAGGGGAAAGTATGGGCATTCAACAAAATAGAAGATTTCCAAGCATTTGCTAAGAAAAGACCAGAGCTCTGTGGAAAGTTGGATATCCAAGCACAGAAAGCAAGAGAAACATGAAAAGGTAAATATGAAAGAAAGGGAAAAGGAGATAAATCTTATCTTTCTCTTGAAGTCAAACTCTCTTCTATAAGGACTACATTTACATCAAATTATATATATTAATATGTGGGGAAAATGTTTTGTGTAACTCTCATAAATTGTATCATCATAAGAGTAGTTAGAAGAAACATGCATAGGGAAAGATTGGGGAATTAAGAAGATTTGGGGAAAGTTGGGGCAAAAAAAGGAAAAGGGAGGGGGGAACCGTGATAATACTAAGATTAACTTCAAGAAATAGGGGGGGAATCAATAGAATAAACTTTCCCATATAAAGATACACATGGGAAGGGGAGGGGAAGAACTCTCATATGAGAAGGAGAGGAAGAGAGCGTGAAGTGGAATTACTTAAACCTTACTCTCAGTGAAATCAAATCTGAGAGGGAAGAACATCTAGATCCAGTGGGATCCTGAATTCTATCTTATCCATTAGGGCAAGAAAGAAAGGAAAATTAAGGAGGGGGTGGGGGAGGGAGTACAAAAAGGGAGGGAAGGAGAGGGGGGAGGGGAAGGGAGCATAAAAAGGGAGGGGCTAGAAAGTGAAGCATCTCAAGGGAGGGGACTAGGGGGACTGACCTAAAGTAAATCACTGGTTCAAAAGGAGAAAGCTAAAGAAGAAAGGTCAGAACTAGGGGAAGATTTCAAAATGCCAGCGAATCCACAAATAACAATCATAACTTTGAACGTGAATGGGATGAACTCACCCATAAAACGCAGACAAATAGCAGATTGGATTAGAACCCAAAACCCTACCATATGTTGTCTTCAAGAAACACATATGAGACGGGTTGACACTCACAAGGTTAGAATTAAAGGTTGGAGTAAGACCTTTTGGGCCTCAACCGATAGAAAGAAGGCAGGAGTTGCAATCATGATATCTGACAAAGCCAAAGTACAAATAGACCTGATCAAAAGGGACAGGGAAGGTAAATATATTCTGCTAAAAGGAAGTATAGACAATGAGGAAATATCACTAATCAACATGTATGCACCAAATGGTATAGCATCCAAATTTTTAATAGAGAAACTAGGAGAATTGAAGGAGGAAATAGACAGTAAAACCATATTAGTGGGAGACTTGAACCAACCACTATCAAATTTAGATAAATCAAATCAAAAAATAAATAAGAAAGAGGTAAAAGAGGTGAATGAAATCTTAGAAAAATTAGAATTAATAGACATATGGAGAAAAATAAATAGGGACAAAAAAGAATACACCTTCTTTTCAGCACCACATGGCACATTCACAAAAATAGATCATACACTAGGTCATAGAAACATGGCACTTAAATGCAGAAAAGCAGAAATATTAACTGCAGCCTTTTCAGATCACAAGGCAATTAAAATATTGATCGGCAAGGGTACATGGAGACCCAAATCAAAAATTAATTGGAAATTAAATAACATGATACTCCAAAATCTGATAGAGAAGAAATCATAGAAACAATTAACAATTTCGTTGAAGAAAATGACAACGGCGAAACATCCTTTCAAACCTTATGGGATGCAGCCAAGGCAGTACTTAGAGGAAAATTCATATCCCTGAGTGCATATATTAACAAATTAGGGAGGACAGAGACCAAGGAATTGGAAATGCAAATCAAAAAACTTGAGAATGAACAAATTAAAAACCCCCAGAAGAAAACCATACTAGAGATCCTAAAAATTAAGGGAGAAATTAATAAAATAGAAAGTGACAGAACTATTGAGCTAATAAACAAGACTAGAAGCTGGTACTTTGAAAAAACAGACAAAATAGACAAAGTACTGGTTAATTTAATTAAAAAAAGGAAAGAAGAAAGGCAAATTAATAGCATCAAGGATGAAAAGGGGAATCTCACCTCCAATGAAGAGGAAATTAAGGCAATCATTAAAAACTACTTTGCCCAACTATATGGCAATAAATATACCAACCTAGGTGATATGGATGAATATTTACAAAAATATAAATTGCCTAGACTAACAGAAGAAGAAATAGTTTTCTTAAATAATCCCATATCAGAAATTGAAATCCATCAAGCCATCAAAGAACTGCCTAAGAAAAAATCCCCAGGGCCTGATGGATTCACCAGTGAATTCTATCAAACATTCAGAGAACAGTTAACCCCAATACTATACAAACTATTTGACATAATAAGCAAAGAGGGAGTCCTACCAAACTCCTTTTATGACACAAGCATGGTACTAATTCCAAAGCCAGGCAGGCCAAAAACAGAGAAAGAAAACTATAGGCCAATCTCCCTAATGAATATAGATGCAAAAATCTTAAATAGGATACTAGCAAAAAGACTCCAGCAAGTGATTAGAAGGGTCATCCAACATGATCAAGTAGGATTCATACCAGGGATGCAGGGCTGGTTCAACATTAGGAAAACTATCCACATAATTGACCACATCAACAAGCAAACCAACAAGAACCACATGATTATCTCAATAGATGCAGAAAAAGCCTTTGATAAAATACAACACCCATTCCTACTGAAAACACTAGAAAGCATAGGAATAGAAGGGTCATTCCTAAAAATAATAAACAGTATATATCTAAAACCATCAGCTAATATCATCTGCAATGGGGATAAACTAAATCCATTCCCATTAAGATCAGGAGTGAAACAAGGATGCCCATTATCACCTCTATTATTTGACATTGTATTAGAAACACTAGCAGTAGCAATTAGAGAAGAAAAAGAAATTGAAGGCATCAAAATAGGCAAGGAGGAGACCAAATTATCACTCTTTGCAGATGACATGATGGTCTACTTAAAGAATCCTAGAGACTCAACCAAAAAGCTAATTGAAATAATCAACAACTTTAGCAAAGTTGCAGTATACAAAATAAACCCACATAAGTCATCAGCATTTCTATATAATTCCAACACAGCTCAGCAGCAAGAACTAGAAAGAGAAATCCCATTCAAAATTACCCAAGACAAAATAAAATACTTAGGAATCTATCTCCCGAGACAAACACAGGATCTATATGAACACAACTACAAAACACTTTCCACACAACTAAAACTAGACTTGAACAATTGGAAGAACATTAACTGCTCATGGGTAGGACGAGCCAATATAATAAAAATGACCATCCTACCCAAACTCATCTATCTATTTAGTGCCATACCCATGGAACTTCCAAAATTTTTTTTTACTGATTTAGAAAAAAACATAACAAAGTTCATTTGGAAGAACAAAAGATCAAGGATATCCAGGGAATTAATGAAAAAAAATACAAAGGAAGGGGGTCTTGCAGTCCCAGATCTCAGACTATATTATAAAGCAGCGGTCATCAAAACAATTTGGTACTGGCTAAGAGACAGAAAGGAGGATCAGTGGAATAGACTGGGGGCAAGCAACCTCAGCAAGACAGTATATGACAAACCCAAAGATCCCAGCTTTTGGGACAAAAATCCACTATTTCATAAAAACTGTTGGGAAAATTGGAGGACAGTGTGGGAAAGATTAGGCTTAGATCAACACCTCACACCCTACACCAAGATAAATTCAAAATGGATGAATGACTTGAACATAAAGAAGGAAACTATAAGAAAATTAGGCGAACACAGAATAGTATACATGTCAGACCTTTGGGAAGGGAAAGACTTCAAAACCAAGCAAGAATTAGAAAGAATTACAAAATGCAAAATAAATAATCTGGATTACATCAAATTAAAAAGTTTTTGTACAAACAAAACCAATGTAACCAAAATCAGAAGGGTAGCAACAAATTGGGAAACAATCTTCATAAAAACCTCTGACAAAGGTTTAATTACTAAAATTTATAAAGAACTAAATCAATTGTACAAAAAATCAAGCCATTCTCTAATTGACAAATGGGCAAGGGACATGAACAGGCAATTCTCAGCCAAAGAAATCAAAACTATTAATAAGCACATGAAAAAGTGCTCTACATCTCTTATAATCAGAGAGATGCAAATCAAAACAACTCTGAGGTATCATCTCACACCTAGCAGATTGGCTAACATGACAGCTATGCAAAGTAATGAATGCTGGAGGGGATGTGGCAAAGTGGGGACATTAATTCATTGCTGGTGGAGTTGTGAATTGATCCAACCATTCTGGAGGGCAATTTGGAACTATGTCCAAAGGGCGATAAAAGACTGTCTGCCCTTTGATCCAGCCATAGCACTGCTGGGCTTGTACCCCAAAGAGATAATGGACAAAAAGACTTGTACAAAAATATTCATAGCTGCGCTCTTTGTGGTGGCCAAAAATTGGAAAATGAGGGGATGCCCTTCAATTGGGGAATGGCTGAACAAATTGTGGTATATGTTGGTGATGGAATACTATTGTGGTAAAAGGAATAATAAAGTGGAGAAGTTCCATGGAGACTGGAACAACCTCCAGGAAGTAATGCAGAGCGAGAGGAGCAGAACCAGGAAAACATTATACACAGAGACTGATACATTGTGGTACGATCGAAGGTGATGGACTTCTCCATTAGTATCAATGCAATCCCTGAACAATCTGCAGGGATCTAAAAAAAAAATACTACCCACAAGCAGAGGATAAACTGTGGGAGTAAAAACTCCACTGAAAAGCAACTGCTTGACTACAGGGTTGGAGGAGATAAGGCTGAGGAGAGACTCTAAATGAACACTATAATGCAAACTCCAACAACAGGGAAATGGGTTCGAGTCAAGAACACATGTGATAACCAGTGGAATCATGCGTCGGCTATGGGAGAGGGAAAGGCGGGGGGGGGAGGGGAGGGGAGGAAAAGAAAATGATCTTTGTTTCCAGTGAATAATGTATGAAAATGACCAAATAAAATAATATTAAAATTAAAAAAAAAAGAAAAGAAAAAAAATAAATTTGAATAACCAGAACTTTGTCAGTTTTTGTTATGATGATTTTCTCCCAATTTGTTGCTTCCCTTCTAATTTTGTTGTATTGGTTGTGTTTGTACAAAACCTTTTTAATTTAATGTAATCATAATTATTTATTTTACATTATGTAATTTTTTCTAACTCTTGATTGGTTTTAAAATCTTTCCTTTCCCATAGATCCTACAAGTATACTATTCTGTCTTCATTTAATTTACTTGTAGTTTCCTTCTTTATATTCAAATCATTCACCAATTCTGAAATTATCTTGGTGTATTGGTGTGAGATGTTGATCCAATTTCAATCTCTCCCATACCATCTTCCAATTTTCCCCACAGTTTTTTTTCAAATACTGGATTTTTGTCCCCAAAGCTGGGATCTTTGGGTTTCTCATAGGCAGTCTTGCTGAGGTCACTAACCTCAAGTTTATTCCACTGATCCTCCTTTCTGTCTCTTAGCCAGCACTATATTGTTTTGATGACCACTGCTTTATAGCATAGTTTGAGATCTGGTACTGGTAGGTCACCTTCCTTCACATTTTTTTTCATTATTTATTTCCCTTGATATCTTTGATCTTTTGTTCTCCCGAATGAACTTTGTAATGGTTTTTTCCTAATTCAGTGAAAAAAAAAATTCTTTGGTAGTTCAATTGGTATGGCACTGAACAAGTTAACTAGTTTAGGAAGGATTATTGTTTTTATATTATTAGCTCATCCTACCCAGGAACAATTGATGTTTTTCCTATTGTTTAGGTCTAGTTTTATTAGTGTGAAAAGTGTTCTGTGATTATGTTCATATAGTTCCTGTGTTTGTCTCAGGAGATAGATTCCTAAGTATTTTATTTTGTCTAAGGTGATTTTGAATGGGATTTCTCTTTCTAATTCTTGCTGTTGATTTTATTGGAAATAAAAAGAAGTGCTGATGTTATGTGACTTCATTTTGTATCCTGCAACTTTGCTAAAATTATTATTTCCACAATTTTTTAGTTGATTTCCTCAGGAGCTCTAAGTATGCCATCATATCATCTGCAAAAACAGCTTATTTTCCTTGTTGCCTACCTTAATTCTGTAAGAGTTAAAAGAGTTAAAATAGTTGAAGTCTTAAACTGTGATGATTAAAATAGTGGAAGGCTTAAGTTGTAGTAGATATAAGAATGGATGAGTAAATTTGTGACCGCAGAAAATATGTTTTCACTACAGTGTCTTGTTTCAAATCAAATATAAGGTGGTCTCCAGGGAAATATTCCTAATTATGAATATACCCAAGTTGACTGGGTTTTATAGAGAATTTAATTAATAATACAATGAGGAATTAAAGAAAGAGAGAGAGAGAGAGAATAAGAAAGGAATAAGTATGAAGGGCCTTAAGCCAACATGGCCTAGACCTGAGTCTTAAGAGAGAGATCAGTCCTTAATCACTCACCACAAGATCTGTCCAAGCAAGGATTCTAGTGACACCAGGCCAGCTCCATCTCAGCTGACTTCACCAGCTCAATCCTCAATTTAAATCTGAATGTGGATCCGAATGTCCCCGAGAGAGTCCCGAGAGAGACCCTTCAAGGCAGTCTTTCCCAACTGACTGTCCTGAGGGAGACCCGAGAGAGACAGTCTCCTCAGAGGGAGTTCCAGCCAGAGTTCTCCTCAAAGGGAGTTCCAGCCAGAGACTGTCCCAAGAGCCTGTTTCCAGAGCTCTCTCCCAACAGCCTCCTTAGAGACTGTTTTCTTGTTTTTCAGCTTTTCCTGTCCTTATGAAGGGAATTTTCTCCTTTGTCACCTCCCCTAAATTCTTACATCTACCAATCACAGTAGACATTTTTCAAAGGACAGACCATTCTTAGTTCACACCTAAGAAGGTGTGAACTTTTGAGTAATTTACACCAGGAAAGTTCTGAGTGAGTTTCTCACCTTTTTGTTCCTTGTAAATTCACAAGTTGCCTGACCTTTATAGGTACTTAGCTTAATAACTTTTTGCCTTATTATAAGTATGAGTTTAAGTACATTTCATTGTTCAGAAAAGAGTTTACAACTTTATCTTCCCCTAGGGCAGACTTAAGTAGGTGAAGTAGAGTTCTCATATTCCTGATCTAAGTAGAGTTCACTGCCCAAATGGGGAATGGTCTTAATCCAATATTATGAAGTAGAGTCTGGGAATTTTTAAGGTTCACAATTCCTTTGATTTCTTTTTCTTCTCTTATTGCTACAGCTAGCATTTCTAATACGATATTAAATAATAGTCGTGATAATGGGCATCATTACTTAACTCCTGATCTTATTGGCAAGGCTTCTAATTTATTCCCATTGCAGATGATACTTGCTGATATTTTTAAATAAATACTGTTCATTATTTAAAGGAAAAGCCTTTTTATTACTATAATTTCTGGTGTTCTCAATAGGAATGGGTCTTGTATTTTGTCAAAGGTTTTTTCTACATCTATTGAGATAATCATGTGATTTCTTTTAGTTTGGGGTTTGATATGGTCAATTATGTGAATGGTTTTCCTAATATTAAACCATCTTTGCATTCCTGCTATAAATGTGATCCTGGCATAGTAAATAATACTTCTCATGACTTACTGTAGCCTCTTTGCTAGCATTTTATTTAAGATTTTTGCATCTATGTACATTAAGGAGATTGGTTTCTAGTTTTCTTTCTCTGTTGTTGGTCTTACTGTTCTAGGAATCATTACCATATTTATGTCATTAAAATTTTTGTAAAACTCCTTCTTTGCTTATTTTGCCAAATAGTTTGTGTAGATTAGAGATTAGTTGTTCTTTAAATATCTGAAAGAATTCGCTTGTGAATCCACCAGTCCCTGGGCTTTCTTTCTCAGGGAATTCCTTGATAACTTGTTCAATTTCTTTTTCTCAGATGGGTTTATTTAAGTATTCTATTTTCTCTCCTGTTAGTTTTTACATTTTATATTTTTAGCCATTCCACCTAGATTATCATTTTTATTGCTATATAATTGGGGAAAGTGTCTCTTCATAACTATCTTAATATTCTCTTCATTAGAGGTGCAATCACCCTTTTCATTTTTGATAGTGTTAATTTTCTTCTCTTTTATTTAAAATTATATTTACCAGCACTTTATCTGTTTTGTTTTTTCATAGTACCAACACCCGGTATCATTAATTAGTTCAAAAGTTCTTTTATTGTCAATGTTATTAATTTCTCCTTTAATTTATAGGATTTTCAATTTAGAATTTATCCAGGGATTTTTGATTTGTTCTCCTAATATTTAAATATCAAGTCCAATTCATTGATCTTCTCTATCTCAATTTTGCTGCTATAGGAACTCAGAGATATACATTTTCCTCTGAGTACTTCTTTGGCTGTATCCCAAAGATTTTGACATGTTTTTTCCTCATTGTCATTCTCTTTAAATAAGTTCTCAATTGTTTCTATGATTTCTTTTTTGACGTAGCAGTTTTGAAGAATTAGATTAATTAGTATCCAATGAATTTTAAATTTGCCTCTCCGTGGACCCTGATTAATTATAATTTTAATCTTATTATGAACTGAAAAAGGTGCACTTTTAATTTCTGCTTTTCTGCATTTGTTTGCAATGTTTCTATGCCTTTTGTACATGGTGGATCTTTGTATATGTACCATGTATTGCTGAGAAGGTATATTCCTTTTATCTTTATTCAATTTTCATCAGATATATATTAACACTAATATTTCTAAAATTTAATTCACTTCCCTTACTTATTTTTAATTTCTATTTTGGTTTGATTTATCTGAAAAGGGAAGGTTGCAGTCTTCTACCAATATGGTGCTACTATTTTTCCTTCTTAAGCTCCTTTAGGTTCTTCTTTAGAAATCTATATGCTGTACCATTTGGTGCATGAATGGTTATTAATGGTATTACTTCATTGCGTATAGCAAAATATGATTTCATTCCTCATTTCTTTTAATCAGATCAGTTCACTTTAGCTTCGTCTGGTATCATGATTGCTCCTCCTGCTTTTTTAATTTTAGATGATGCACAATAAATTCTTCTCCAGCCTTTTACCTTGAATCTGTATGTGTCTCTCAGTCTTAATTGTGTTTCTTGTAAACAACATATAGTAGGATTCTGGTTCATAATTTACTCTCCTAAGTGCTTTGGTTTTATGGGTGAGTTCACCCCATTCACATTCAGACTTATGATTCCTGTGTGTTGCCCTCCATCTCCTTTATATCCTGCTCTGTTCCCTTTCACTTTGTTCCTCCTCACCAGTATTCTGCTTTTTATAACATTTTCTACTTACTCCTCCCTTCAATTACCACCCTCTTCTTTTGTATTGTTCCCCTTCTATTCCTCTTTAAGGAAAGATATAATTTTATATCCCAATAAATATATTTGTTTTTCTCTCTCTTAGCCAGTTATGATGAGAGTAAAGTTTAAACATTGCCCATCACCACCCTTTTCTTCTCTTCTCTAATGATTTTCCATGCCTCTTTATGCTACATAATTTACCCCATTCTATAGTTCACTTCTCTTTTCTATGAGTGCAATCTGATTGGCACCAGGAAGAATTTTAAGTGCACAAGAGAAACATTTTATATGATTATAGAAGATAGCTTCAAAAAATAATTCATTTTTTCTGTTAAAATGATTAGACTTTATCAGGATTATGATAATTTAAATTTTTATTTAAGATAGAGAATATGGAAATATAAGCATTAAAGGCAAGATCCTGCTAAAAAAGTATTTTAGGTTACAAAGCACTTCATTTTAGACATGGCCGGTGTGGGATTCTTATCTACAAATTACAACATTTATAGGGATGGTCAGGGGAGGCATGAATCTGGTCTAGACATGTGGATCAGATATCTGGTCTGAAAATCTGAACTGGATACATGGGTTGGCTTGATTTCACAACAGCCCCAAATGTTTAGGCTTCCAAATGTTCAAAAAAGGATGTCCCCAACACCTTAGGATTCCTTTATTAGACTATCTTGCCTGGGTAGTCAATTGTACATTTTCTGGAACTATTTTAACTGGTTGTATTAGGTATGTTATACTCATTAATACCATGTAATGTATTAGCTCATTTAGTAGGGATAGGATACATTCTTAATAGTCACATTATTTTTTATTTTGATTATTTATTATAATTAAAAGACTACAGTGTCATCTATTTTATATTTTTTATATCTAAATTCAACAGGAGACAACAGAATTTGTTAAGTCGAGATGTGTTATAGTTTTTTTTGGGAACTCAAGAAATGACTTTGGCAAAAAAAAAAAAGGAATAATGGAAAAGTGAAAGAATTGAGCCAAAGAAATCAACTAATAAATACAGTAATAGTTAAGGTAAAAGATGATGAAGGCCCAACTTTATATTTTTTTACTTTCTTTAGGAGAGATTGAATATCATTTTTGGTATTTTCAGTTAATAGTGATGGTTAGAAAAACCTATGTGATACAATGACAGAACTAAAATATCTCAATTACTAAGGAAACATTGAGAGTTAATTGTATTATAGAAAGAATCTATGAGAGACCAGAGCAGCAGAGATTCTTAACCTGATGCCATTAACTATTTTTGCTTTTTAAATTAGTTATTATATTTCAATATAATTGGCTTCCTTTGTAATTTTTTTATTAAACAAATAAAACATGATTTTGAGAAGAATTTATAGTCTTCACCAGACTACTTCAGGAGTCCATGACACACCACTTAAGAACACATGCCTACTCTATTTCAATGTAAAGAGACACTAGAGTAAAAACAATTTGTAATTGAATCTAATTACTTGTAAAGTGTCACTATACTTTCACATCTGACTTCATCGACCACCTTGCTGTTTCATGCCCAGGACACTCCATCTTCTCTGGTTCCTCTGTCTTTGAACTGACTATCTCCATACCTGCAATGTCCTTCCTAACCTTTGCTTCTCAGTTTCTTTGCTAATCTCAGTTTAAATACTAACTTCTGTTTGCTTTTTGTTCTGTAGACCTTTTGTAGTTGCCTGGGTCTAAACCTCTAAAATTAATCCTCATGATCTCTTCATGTATATTCTATATATCTTGTTATTTATATGCTGTCTTTCCATTAAAATGTGAGCCCTTCGGCTTCCGGTCAAGATGGCAGCTTAGAGAAAGCTAAAGTTTGGAGCTCCAGAAACCCTTCCTTACCAATCTCAAACGGAATGCTCCTAGGGCATTGAAATTCAAAACAAGCAGCAGAATAGACCCCAGAAACACTCCTCCTGGACCTGGATCAAAAGGTACGGCCCCCCAAGAGTCAGAGCCCGAGATCACTGGGATCTAAGGGGAAGGCAAAGGGAAGGTCCCAGGACCCATCCCCCCCCCCCCAACCCAGAGTGCTGAGTCCAAGGCAGCTGTGGAACCTCAGGGCAGGCAGGGGAGCCTCGGGAGTCGGCTGTTCTGAGGGCCACCCCCTGAAAACAACCTGAGCCAGTTGTAGGGGAACCCATAGAACAGGGAGACAGAGAGAGACGGGGGGAGTCTGTAGCCCCCTGACCAGAATATTCCATCTGGGTCTCACTGAAATTCGCTGCCTGAGGGCATACTCAGTCTGAGGTTAATCCCATCACCAGCCCTCAGAGCTCCAGGAAGCCACGGCACCTCCCCCCTCAGAGTGCAGGGTCGTCTGAAACAACAGTAACCATCAGAGCTGACAAAAGGGCCTCGGAGCTGAAGGCCCAATCCTGAAAACAACCTGACCCAGTCGAGGGGGCACCCAGACAGCAGGGAAACAGAGAGAGACAGGAGGAGCCTGTAGCCCCCTGACCAGATCCTTCCATCTGAGTCTCACTAAAGGTCCTTGCCTGAGGGCATACTCAGTCTGAGGTTAATCCTATCACCAGCCCTCAGAGGTCAGGGAAGCAACGGCCCCTCCCCCCTCAGAGTGCTGGCTCTTATGGCTGGCTGAGGCACAGAAACAAGGGCCAAGCCATAGAAGGGATAATCTGCCTACAGCTAAAACCTCTGAACACCAGACAGAGATAAGGAAAGCTAATCCTCCCTACTCAGATAGAGATGGCAAACTCCACAGAAGCACAAAAAATCCAAAATTCCAAAAAAAACAAGAAGAAGGGGGCGAATTTGGACACATTTTATGGAGCAAAAATACAAAACACAGAGGACATAGAAGAGGAAACACAAGCAAATGCGCCTAAAACTTCCAAAGGAAATGGAAACTCTCCACAAACCTATGAAGAATATGAATCAGAAAAGATCAAAAAGATGGAAGCCTTTTGGGAGGAAAAATGGGAAAATATGCAAAAGAAATTCACTCATCTACAAAACCAGTTTGACCAAACTGAAAAGGAAAACCAGGCTTTAAAGCAAGAACTAAGAAAGCAAAATTAAAAGACCAAGAAAATAGAAGAGAACATAAAATATCTCACTGACAAGGTGGCAGATTTAGAAAATAGAAAGAGAAGAGATAATTTAAGAATAATTGGACTTCCAGAAAAGCCAGAAATAAACAGCAAAATCGACATCGTAATACAAGATATAATCAAAGAAAATTGCCCAGAGATTCTAGAACAAGGGGGCAATACAGCCACTGACAGAGCTCACAGAACAACTTCTACACTCAACCCCCAAAAGACAACTCCCAGGAATGTAATTGCCAAATTCCAAAGCTATCAAACAAAAGAAAAAATCCTACAGGAAGCCAGAAAAAGACAATTTAGATATAAAGGAATGTCAATCAGTGTCACACAAGACCTTGCAAGTTCTACTCTGAATGATCATAAGGCATGGAACATGATCTTCAGAAAGGCAAGAGAGCTGGGTCTTCAACCAAGAATCAACTATCCAGCAAAACTGGCTATATACTTCCAAGGGAAAGTATGGGCATTCAACAAAATAGAAGACTTCCAACTTTTTGCAAAGAAAAGACCAGAGCTCTGTGGAAAGTTTGATACCGAAAAACAAAGAGCAAGGAATACCTGAAAAGGTAAATATTAAGGAAAGGGAAAAGGAGAAAAATGTTATCTTCTTCTTTTACTCAAACTCTCTTCTATAAGGACTGCATTTATATCAATCTATGTATATTAACATGTGGGGAAAACATAATGTGTAAATAGGGGGAAAAGAAAGACCAAATAGAATAATGGTTCTCACACAAAGATTCACATGGGAAGGGGAGGGGAAGGAAACTCCTATAAGAAGGAGAGGAAGAGAATTTTTACTTAAACCTTACTCTTAGGGAAATCAACTCTGAGAGGGAAAGACATCCAGATCCATTGGGATCTTGAATTCTATCTTACCCAACAAGGGTAGGGAGAAGGGAAAACCAAGGGGGGTGGGGGGGAGGGAGAACAAAAAGGGAGGGAAAGAGAGGGGGGAGGGGAGGGAACAAAAAGGGAGGGACTAAAATAGGAAACATATCAAGGGAGGGGACAAGGGGGACTGATTTAAAGTAAATCACTGGACTAAAAGGTAGACCTGAAGAAGAAAAGGTTAGAATTAGGGAAGGATATCATAATGCCAGGGAATCCACAAATGACAGTCATAACTTTGAAAGTGAATGGGATGAACTCACCCATAAAATGTAGACGAATATCAGAATGGATTAGAATCCAAAACCCTACCATATGTTGTCTTCAAGAAACAGACATGAGGCCGGTGGATACCCACAAGGTCAGAATTAAAGGATGGAGTAAAACCTTCTGGGCCTCAACTGACAGAAAGAAGGCAGGAGTGGTAATCATGATATCTGATAAAGCCAAAGCAAAAATAGACCTGATCAAAAGGGATAGGGAAGGTAATTATATTTGGTTAAAAGGGACTTTAGACAATGAGGAAATATCACTAATCAACATGTATGCACCAAATAATATAGCACCCAAATTTCTAATGGAGAAACTAGGAGAACTGAAGGAAGAAATAGACAGTAAAACCATATTAGTGGGAGACTTAAACCAACCATTATCAAATTTAGATAAATCAAATCAAAAAATAAATAAGAAAGAGGTAAAAGAAGTGAATGAAATCTTAGAAAAATTAGAATTAATAGACATATGGAGAAAAATAAATAAGGATAAAAAGGAATACACTTTCTTCTCAGAACCACATGGCACATTCACAAAGATTGACCCTACATTAGGTCACAGAAATATGGCACACAAATGCAGAAAAGCAGAAATAATAAATGCAGCCTCTTCAGATCACAAGGCAATAAAAATAATGGTCAGTAATGGTACATGGAAAACCAAATCAAAAACTAATTGGAAATTAAACAATATGACACTCCAAAATCGGATAGTTAGAGAAGAAATCATAGAAACAATTATCAATTTCATCGAGGAAAATGACAATGGCGAGACATCCTTTCAAACCTTTTGGGATGCAGCCAAAGTGGTAATCAGATGTAAATTCATATCCCTGAGTGCATATATCAACAAACTAGGGAGAGCAGAGATCAATCAATTGGAAATGCAAATAAAAAAACTCAAAAGAGATCAAATTAAAAACCCCCAGCAGAAAACCAAACTAGAAATCCTAAAAATTAAGGGAGAAAATAATGAAATTGAAAGTGATAAAACTATTGATTTAATAAATAAGAAAAGAAGCTGGTACTTTGAAAAAAAAACAAAATAGAAAAAGTACTGGTCAATCTAATTTAAAAAAGGAGGTGATGTCTCCCTTTTCATCTTTGATGCTGTTAATTTTCTTTTTGACCTGCTTGGTTTTGGAATCAGTACCATGTTTGTCTCATAAAAGGAGTTTGGTAGAACTCCCTCTTTGTGAATCAGAGAGATGCAAATCAAAACAACTCTGAGGTATCACCTCACACCTAGCAGATTGGCTAACATGATAGCAAAGGAAAGTAATGAATGCTGGAGGGGATGTGGCAAAGAAGGGACATTAATTAATTGCTAGTGGCGTTGTGAATTGATCCAACCATTTTGTAGGGCAATTTGGAACTATGCCTAAAGGTCGACAAAAGAATATCTACCCTTTGATCTAGCCATAGCACTGCTGGGTCTGTACCCCAAAGAGATAATGGACAAAAAGACTTGTACAACAATATTCATAGCTGCGCTCTTTGTGGTGGCCAAAAATTGGAAACCGAGGGGATGCCCATCAATTGGGTAATGGCTGAGCAAATTGTGGTATATATTGGTGATGGAACACTAGTGTGCTAAAAGGAATAATAAAGTGGAGGAGTTCCATGGAGACTGGAACAACCTCCAGGAAGGGATGCAGAGGGAGAGGAGCAGAACCCGGAGAACATTGTACACATAGACTAATACACTGTGGTATAATCGAACGTAATGGACTTCTCCATTAGTGGCGGTGTAATGTCCTTGAACAATTTGCAGGGATCTAGGAGAAAAAAACACTATTCATAAGCAAAGGATAAACTATGGGAGTGGAAACACCGAGGAAAAGCAACTGCCTGGATACAGCAGTTGAGAGGACATGACAGAGGAGAGACTCTGAATGAACACTCTAACACAAATATTATCAACATAGCAATGGGTTCAAATCAAGAAAACATGTGATGCCCAGTGGATTTACACGTTGGCTGTGGGTGGAGGAAGGGAAAGTGACCTATGTCTTTGGTGAATGGTGCTTGGAAATGATCAAATAAAATATAAAAAAAAAAAGCTGCTAAATAAAACTTCTGAAATAGTCAAAAAAATTACTTTGCCCAATTATATGGCAATAAATACACCAATTTAGGTGATATGGATGAATATATACAAAAATACAAACTGCCTACACTAACAGAAGGAGAAATAGAATTCTTAAATAATCCCATATCAGAAAATGAAATCAAACAAGACATCAAAGAACTTCCTAAGAAAAAATCCCCAGGGCCTGTTGGATTCACCAATGAATTCTATCAAACATTCAGAGAACAGATAATCCCAATACTATACAAAATATTTGACATAATAAGCAAAGAGGAGTTCTACCAAACTCCTTTTACGACACAAACATGGTACTGATTCCAAAACCAGGCAGGTCAAAAACAGAGAAAGAAAACTATATACCAATCTCCCTAATGAAATAGATGCAAAAATCTTAAATAGGATACTAGCAAAAAGACTCCAGCAAGTGATCAAAAGGATCATTCACCATGATCAAGTAGGATTTATACCAGGGATGCAGGGCTGTTTCAATATTAGGAAAACCATCCACATAATTGACCACATCAACAAGCAAACCAACAAGAATCACATGATTATCTCAATAGACGCAGAAAAAGCCTTTGATAAAATACAACACCCATTCCTATTAAAAACACTAGAAAGCATAGGAATAGAAGGGTCTTTCCTAAAAATAATAAACAGTATATATCTAAAACCATCAGCTAATATCATCTGCAATGGGGATAAAGTAGTTGCATTCCCAATAAGATCAGGAGTGAAACAAGGATGCGCATTATCACCTCTACTATTTGACATTGTACTAGAAACACTAGCAGTAGCAATTAGAGAAGAAAAAGAAATTGAAGGCATTAAAATAGGCAAGGAGCGGACCAAATTATCGCTCTTTGCAGATGACATGATGGTCTACTTAAAGAATCCTAGAGATTCAACCAAAAAGCTAATTGAAATAATCAACAACTTTAGCAAGTTGCAGGATACAAAATAAACCCACACAAGTCATCAGCATTTCTATATATCTCCAACACAGCTCAGCAGCCAAAACTAGAAAGAGAAATCCCATTCAAAATCACCTTAGATAAAATAAAATACCTAGGAATCTACCTACCGAGACAAACACAGGAACTATATGAACACAACTACAAAACACTCTCCGAACTAAAACTAAACTTGAGCAATTGGAAAAACATTAATTGCTCATGGGTAGGATGAGCCAATATAATAAAAATGACCATCCTACCCAAACTTATTTATCTATTTAGTGCCATACCCATTGAACTCCCCAAAAATTTCTTTTCTGATTTAGAAAAAAAACATAACAAAGTTCATTTGGAATAACAAAAGATCAAGGATATCCAGGGAAATAATGAAAGAAAAAAAAACAAACAAATGAGTTGGGCCTTGCAGTCCCAGACCTCAAACTATATTACAAAGCAGCAGTCATCAAAACAATTTGGTACTGGTTAAGAGACAGAAAGGAGGATCAGTGGAATAGACTGGGGGAAAGCGACCTCAGCAAGACAGTATACAATAAACCCAAAGATCCCAGCTTTGGGGATTAAAATCCACTATTCGATAAAAACTGCTGGGAAAATTGGAAGACAGTGTGGGAGAGATTAGGAATTGATCAACACCTGACACCCTACAGCAAAATAAATTCAAAATGGGTGAATGACTTAAACATAAAGAAGGAAACCATAAGTAAATTGGATAAACACAGAATAGTATACATGTCAGACCTTTGGGAAGTGAAAGACTTTAAAACCAAGCAAGGCATAGAAAGAATCACAAAATATAAAGTAAATAATTTCATCTACATCAAATTAAAAAGCTTTTGTACAAACAAAACCAATGTAACCAAAATCAGAAGGGTAGCAACAAATTGGGAAACAATCTTCATAAAAACCTCTGACAAAGGTTTAATTACTCAAATTTACAAAGAACTAAATCAATTGTACAAAAAAATCAAGCCATTCTCCAATTGATAAATGGGCAAGGGACATGAACAGGCAGTTCTCAGCCAAAGAAATCAAAACTATTAATAAGCACATGAAAAAGTGTTCTACATCTCTTATAATTAGAGAGATGCAAATCAAACAACCCTTAGGTATCACCTCACACCTAGCAGATTGGCCAGCATGACAGCAAAGGAAAGTATTGAATGCTGGAGGGGATGTGGCAAAGTCAGGGCATTAATTCATTGCTGGTGGAGTTGTGAACTGATCCAACCATTCTGGAGGGCAATTTGGAACTATGCCCAAAGGGCGATAAAAGAATATCTACCGTTTGACCCAGCCATAGCACTGTTGGGTCTGTACTCCAAAGAGATAATGGACAAAAAGACTTGTACAACAATATTCATAGCTGCGCTCTTTGTGGTGGCCAAAAATTGGAAAACGACTGGATGCCCATTAATTCGGGAATGGTTGAGCAAACTGTGGTATATGTTGGTGATGGAATACTATTGTGCTAAAAGGAATAATAAAGTGGAGGAGTTCCATGGAGATTGGAACAACCTCCAGGAAGGGATGCAGAGCGAGAGGAGCAGAATCAGGAGAACATTGTACACAGAGACTAATACACTGTGGTATAATCGAATGTAATGGGCTTCTCCATTAGTGGCGGTGTAATGTCCTTGAACAATTTGCAGGGATCCAGGAGAAAAAAAAAATACCATTCATAAGCAAAGGATAAACTATGGGAGTGGAAACACCGAGGAAAAGCAACTACCTGAATACAGAGGTTGAGGGGACATGACAGAGGAGAGACTCTAAATGAACACTCTAATGCAAATACTATCAACAAAGCAATGGGTTCAAATCAAGAAAATATCTAATGCCCAGTGGACTTACACGTCGGCTATGAGGGGTGGGGGGGAGGAAAAGAAAATGATCTATGTCTTTAACGAATAATGCTTGGAAATGATCAAATAAAATATATTTAAAAAAAGAAAGAAAGAAATTACTTCCACCAATATGATTAAAAAATCCCTTACAGCCTTAACCAAAATTAATTAAGGTTCAAATTACCCAGAATTAGGGTTACGTCTAAATTCTAGGTTGAACATCTATGCAAAGATGTATTTCATATAAATATCTGTTTCTGTATCTTTATGTGTGTCCTAATATATGTGATCCTTCCATTTATAAATTTGTATCTTGTTTTTAAATGTTATTTTTCAAATGTCCTTTAGCAAATATAATTTTATTATCTGAAATATGAGCAGTATCATAGACAGAAAAGGATAAATTAAATATTTCTGATTTTCTGAATTACCTTAAATTTTTTTTAACTTTTTTAAAAAGGTGGTATTATTTAAAATATATTTGAAAGGTTTTAGGAAGAAAAACGGATCAATATCCTTTTAGGAATCCAGATTGAAGTCTTTGATTTTTAGTCTCACTCATGAACAGAGTATAAGAAAAATTGATTACTTTGAAGACTTTAATAAGTTGATTATTTTTTGTAGTCTCTCGGTACCCGACCATGACGATTGTCTTTGTGCATTTTTGTGCACAAAGACGCTTGTGCATGAAGATTTAAGTGGAAAAGTCGGTGCACAGAGACAGTCCCACTCTCTCTGCGTTGGAAGTCTGGGTCCATTAGCACAAAAAGTCATTACACCTGGAGACTTCCTCAGCTCCATTGGAGCGTGGTGTTGTCTTTTGTGCTCCAACACACCATAAGCACTCCACAGTGCTTTACTGCGTCGCTATCTCAGCCACTGAACCTTCTTGTTGGTTTCTTCCACCTGTTCTGCCGAAACAGTCTTCACATGCTGGGTGAGCAAAGCCCTAGTTAACCAGGGGTCGACGATGACCCAATGGCTACCCTCACAAGGTTTAGCCGGCCTGTCGAAGGCTTTGCCTGGGGTGTGGACACAGCCGCATGCTAGTAGCTACTGGGAGTCACAAGCGAGAGCAGGGTGTCAGGTGGGGGTCAGAGACTGGAGAGCTGCCCTAGAAGGACATGACAAGCCCTCCATACCAGAGATACTACCCCTCCCTGAGCACCAGTAATACCACTTCACACTCTCTTCCTCTCCTTCTTATATGAGAGATCTTCCCCTCCTCTTCCCATGTGTATCTTTGTATGGGAAAGATTATTCTATTTAGTCCCCCTCCATTTCCGTGTTGTTGGTCTTTGCATTAGAGTGTTCATTTAGAGTCTCTCCTCAGTCATATCCCCTCCACCCCTATAGTCAAGCAGTTGCTTTTCCTTGGTGTTTTTCCTCCCACAGTTTATCCTCTGCTTGTGGATAGTGTTTTTTAGATCCCTGCAGATTGCTCAGAGATATTGCATTGACCCTAATGGAGAAGTCCATTACCCTCGATTGTACCACAGTGTATCAGTCTCTGTGTATATTGATTTGCTGGTTCTGCTCCTTTCGCTCTGCATCACTTCCTGGAGGTTGTTCCAAACTCCATGGAATTCCTCCACTTTTCCTTTTAGCACAATAGTATTCCATCACCAACATATACCATAGTTTGTTCAGCCATTCTCCAATTGATGGGCATCCCCTCATTTTCCAATTTTTGGCCACCTCAAAGAGTGCAGCTATGAATATTCTTGTATAATTCTTTTTCTTTATTATCTCTTTGGGGTACAAACCCAGCAGTGCTATGGCTGGATCAAAGGGCAGATAGTCATTTATCGGCATTTGGGCATAGTTACAAATTGCCCTCCAGAATGGTTGGATCAATTCACAACTCTACCAGCAATGAACTAGTGTCCCTACTTTGCTGCATCCCTTCCAGCATTCACTACTTTCCATAGCTGTCATGTTATCCAATCTACTAGGTGTGAGGTGATACCTCAGAGTTGTTTTGATTTGCATCTCTCTGATTATAAGAGATGTATAGCACTTTTTCATGTGCTGATTAATAGTTTTGATTTCATTGGCTGTGAACTGCCTGTTCATGTCCCTTGCCCATTTATCAATTGGAGAATGGCTTGACTTTTTGTACAATTAATTTAGCTCTTTATAAATTTGAATAATTAAACCTTTGTCAGAGAATTTTTATGAAGATTGCTTCCCAATTTGTTGCTACCCTTCTGATTTTGGGCATATTGGTTGTGTTTGTACAAAAACTTTTTAATTTGATGTATTCCAAATTATTTATTTTGCATTTTGTGACACTTTCTAAGTCTTGCTTGGTTTTAAAATATTTCCCTTCCCAAAGGTCTGACATGTATACTATTCTGTGTTTGCCTAAATTTCTTATAGTTTCATTCTTTATGTTCAAGTCATTCACCCATTTTGAATTTATCTTGGTGTAGGGTGTCAGGTGTTGATCTAAACCTAATCTTTCCCACACTTTCCTCCAATTTTCCCAGCAGTCTTTATGAAATAGTATATTTTTTATCACAAAGGTTGGGTTCACTGGATGTGTTGTATACTGTCCTGCTGAGGTCACTTACCCTGAGTCTATTCCATTGATTCTCCTCTTAGCCAGTCTCTTAGTCTCTTAGCCAGTACCAAATTGTTTTGATGACCACTGATTTATAATAAAGTTTGAGATCTGGCAGTGGAGGCCCCCTTCCTTTGTATTTTTTTTTGTTTCCCTGGATATCCTTGATCCTTTGTTCTTCCAAATGAACTTTGTTATGGTTTTTTCTCTATCAGTAAAAAAATTTTTTTGGAATTTCAATGGGTATGGTACTAAATAGATAAATGAGTTTGGGTAGGATGGTCATTTTTATTATATTGGCTCATCCTACCCATGAGCAGTTAATGTTTTGCCAATTGCTCAAGACTAGTTTTAGTTGTGTGGAGAGTGTTTTGTAGTTGTGTTTATATATTTCCTGTGTTTGTCTCAGGAGATAGATTCCTAAGTATTTTATTTTGTCTAAGGTGATTTTGAATAGGATTTCTATTTCTAGTTTTTGCTGCTGAGCTGTGTTCAAGATATATAGAAATGCTGATGACTTATGTGGGTTTATTTTGTATCCTGCAACTTTGGTAAAGTTGTTGATTATTTCAATTAGCTTTTTGTTTGAATCTCTAGGATTCTTTAAGTAGACCATCATGTCATCGGCAAAGAGTGATAACTTGGTCTCCTCCTTGCCTATTTTAACGCCTTCAATTTCTTTTTCTTCTCTAATTGCTACTGCTAGTGTTTCTAGTACAATTTCAAATAGTAGAGGTGATAATGGGCATCCTTGTTTCACTCCTGATCTTATTGGGAATGCATCTAGTTTACCCCTATTGCAGATGATGTCAGCTGATGGTTTTAGATATATACTGTTTATTATTTTTAGGAACAACCCTTCTATTCCTATGCTTCTAGTGTTTTTAAAAGGACTGGGTGTTGTATTTCATCAAAGGCCTTTTCTGTGTCTATTGATATAATCATGTGATTTTTGTTGGTTTGCTTGTTGATGTGGTCAATTATGTGGATGGTTTTCCTAATATTGAACCAGCCCTGCATCCCTGGTATAAATCCTACTTGATCATGGTGAATGACTCTTCTGATCACTTGATGGAGTCTTTTTGCTAGTATCCTATTTATGATTTTTGCATCTATTTCATTAGGGAGATTGGTCTATAATTTTCTTTCTCTGTTTTTGGCCTTCCTGGCTTTGGGATCAGTACCATGTTTGTTTCATAAAAGGAATTTGGTAGAATTCACTCTTTGCTTATTATGTCAAATAGTTTGTATAGTATTGGGATTATCTGTTCTTTGAATGTTTGATAGAATTCACTGGTGAATCCATCAGGCCCTGGGGAATTTTTCTTAGGAAGTTCTTTGATGGCCTGTTGGATTTCTTTTTCTGATATGGGATTATTTAAGAAATCTATTTCTTCTTCTGTTAGTCTGGGTAAATTATATTTTTGTAAATATTCATCTATATCACCTAGGTTGGTATATTTATTGCCATATAGTTGGGCAAAGTAGTTTTTAATGATTGCCTTAATTTCCTCTTCATTGGAGGTGAGGCCCTCTTTTCATCCTTGATGCTGTTAATTTGCCTTTCTTCTTTCATTTTTTAAAAATTATATTTTATTTGATCATTTCCAAGCATTATTCATTAAAGACATAGATCATTTTCTTTTCCTCCCCCCCACCCCCCATAGCCGATACGTAAATCCACTGGGCATTACATGATTTCTTGATTTGAACCCATTGCTATGTTGATAATATTTGCATTAGAGTGTTCATTTAGAGTCTCTCCTCTGTCATGTCCCCTCAACCTCTGTATTCAGGCAGTTGCTTTTCCTTGGTGTTTCCACTCCCATAGTTTATCCTTTGCTTATGAATAGTGTTTTTTTTCTCCTAGATCTCTGCAAATTGTTCAAGGACATTACACCGCCACTAATGGAGAGGTCCATTACGTTCGATTATACCACAGTGTATTAGTCTCTGTGTACAATGTTCTCCTGGTTCTACTCCTCTCGCTCTGCATCTCTTCCTGGAGGTTGTTCCAGTCTCCATGGAATTCCTCCACTTTATTATTCCTTTTAGCACAATAGTATTCCATCACCAACATATACCACAATTTGTTCAGCCATTCCCTAATTGATGGGCATCCCCTCGATTTCCAGTTTTGGGCCACCACAAAGAGCGCATCTATGAATATTTTTGTACAAGTCTTTTTGTCCATTATCTCTTTGGGGTACAGACCCAGCAGTGCTATGGCTGTATCAAAGGGTAGATATTCTTTTATCGCCCTTTGAGCATAGTTCCAAATTGCCCTCCAGAATGGCTGGATCAGTTCACAACTCCAGCAGCAATGAATTAATTTCTTTCATTTTTTAAATTAGATTGACCAGTACTTTGTCTATTTTGTCTGTTGTTTCAAAGTACCAGCTTCTAGTCTTGTTGATTAGTGCAATAGTTCTGTCACTTTAGATTTTTTTAATTTCACCCTTAATTTTTAGGATTTCTAGTTTGGTTTTCTTCTGGGAGTTTTTAATTTGTTCACTCTCAAGTTTTTTGATTTGCATTTCCAATTCATTGATCTCTGCCATCCCTAATTAGTTAATATATGCACTCATGGATATGAATTTTCCTCTAAGTACTGCTTTGGCTGCATCCGATAAGGTTTTAAAGGATGTCTCACCACTGTCATTTTCCTCAACGAAATTATTAATTGTTTCTATGATTTCTTCTCTAACTAACCAATTTTGGATTATCATATTATTTAATTTCCAATTAAGTATTGATTTGGCTCTCCATGTACCCATACTGATCAATATTTTTATTACTTTATGATTGAAAAGGTTGTATTTATTATTTCTTCTTTTCTGCATTTGAGTGCCATGTTTCTGTGACCAAGTGTATGATGTATTTTTGTGAATGTGCCATGTGGAGCTGAGAAGAAGGTATATTCCTTTTTGTCCCTATTTCTTTTTCTCCATATGTCTATTAACTCTCATTTTTCTAAGATTTCATTCACCTCTTTTACCTCTTTCTCATTTATTTTTTGGTTTGATTTATCTAAATTTGATAATGGTTGGTTCAAGTCTCCCACTAATAAGGTTTTACTGTCTATTTCTTCCTTCAATTCTCCTAGTTTCTCCATTAGAAATTTGGATGCTATACCATTTGGTGTATACATGTAGATTAGTGATATTTCCTCATTGTCTATACTTCCTTTTAACAGAATATATTTACCTTCCCTATCCCTTTTGAACAGGTCTATTTGTGCTTTGGCTTTGTGAGATATCATGATTGCAACTCCTGCCTTCTTTGTATCAGTTGAGGCCCAAAAGATCTTACTCCATCCTTTAATTCTAACCTTGTGAGTATCAACCCAACTCATGTGTGTTTCTTGAAGACAACATATGGTAGGGTTTGGGGTTCTAATCCAATCTTCTATTTGTCTATGTTTTATGGGTGAGTTCATCCCATTCATGTTCAAAGTTATGATTGTCACTTGTGGATTCCCTGGCATTTTGATATCTTCCCCTAGTTCTGACCTTTCTTCTTTAGCTTTATCCTTTTGAACAAGTGATTTATTTTAGGTCAGTCCCCCTAGTACCATCCTTTGATATGCTTTCCTTTCTGGCCCCTCCCTTTTTATGCTCCCTTCCCTTCCCCCTTCTCCTTCCCTCCCTATTTATACTCTCTCCCCACTGTCCCTCCTTAATTTCCCTTTCTTTCTTACCCTGTTGGATAAGATAAAATTCAGTATCCCACTGGATCTAGATATTCTTCCCTCTCAGAGTTGATTTCACTGAGAGTGTTGGTTGTCTCTCGAACCAAGGATGATGATTGTGTTTGTGTGTTTTTGTGCACAAAGACACCTGTGCACGAAGATTTAAGTGGAAAAGTCGATGCACAGAGACAGTCCCACTCTCTCGGCGTTGGAAGTCTGGGTCCACTGGCATGAAAAGTCATTACACTTGGAGACTTCCTCAGCTGCATTGGATGGCCATGTTGTCTTTTGTGCTCCATCAAGCCCTAAGCACTCCACAGTGCCTTGCTGCATCGCCATCTCAGCCGTTGCAGCTTCTTGCTGGTTTCTTCCGCCTGTTCCGCCGAAGCAGTCTTCACATGCTGGGTGAGCAAAGCCCTAGTTCACCAGTGGTCGACGTCGACCTGATGGCTATCCTCACAAGGTTTAGCCAGCCTGTCAAAGCCGTTGCCCGGGGTGTGGCCCCTGCAGCATGCTAGTAGCTACTAGGAGCCACAAGTGAGAGCTGGGTGTCAGGTGAGGGTCAGTGGCTGGAGTGCTGCCCTAGAAGTGCACGACAAGCCCTCCATACCAGAGATATTACCCCTCCCTGAGCACCAGTAATACCACTTCACACTCTCTTCCTCTCCTTCTTATATGAGAGATCTTCCCCTCCTCTTCCCATGTGTATCTTTGTATGGGAAAGATTATTCTATTTAGTCCCCCTCCATTTCTTGAAGCAAATCTTAGTATTGTCAATGCTTACCCCCTTCCTTTTTCTCCCCCCCCCTTCACCAAATCTACTTGATGCCCCAATCTTTCCCTATGCATGATTGTTCTAACTACTCTTATGGTGCATACAATTTTTGAGAGTTACACAATACCTTTCCCCCACATATTAGTATATATAATTTGATGTAAATGTAGTCCTTATAGAAGAGAGTTTGACTTAAAGAAAAAGATAAGATTTATCTCCTTTTCCTTTTCTTTCATATTTACCTTTTCGTGTTTCTCTTTCTTTCTGTGATTGGATATCAAATTTTCCACTAAATTCTTGTCTTTTCTTAGCAAATGCTTGGAAATCTTCTATTTTGTTGAATGCCCATACATTCCCCTGGAAGTATATAGTCAGTTTCGCTGGGTAATTGATTCTTGGTTGGAGACCCAGCTCTCTTGCCTTTCTAAATATCGTGGTCCATGCTTTGCGGTCTCTTAGTGTGTTAGCCACTAAGTCATGTGTGATCCTTATGGGAGTCCCCCTATATCTGAAGCTCCTCTTCTTGGCTTTTTGTAGAATTTTCTCCTTTTCTTGGAAGCTCTTGAATTTGGCGATTACATTCCTGGGGGTTGTCTTTTGAGGATTTAGTATAGAGGGTGTTCTATGAACCCTTTCTATTTCTATTTTGCCCCTTTGCTCCAGAACGTGTGGGTAATTTTCTTCTACAATCTCCTGTAGTATAGCATCAATATTTTTTTTTATCTCTGGTTTTGGGGCAGACCAATAATTCTCATGTTGTCTCTTCTTCCTCTGTTTTCCAGGTCTGTGACCTTTTCAGTGAAATATTTCATGTTTTCTCCTAATTCATTAATTTTTTGGCTTTGCTTTATTAATTCTTGCTGTTTTGCAAGCACACTGTCTTCCAGTTGCTTAATTCTGGTCGTTAGGGACTGGTTTCCTTTTTAGCTTTGCTTTTCTATTAGATGCTTCCAGCTCTTCCTCCAATTGTGAAGTCTTATCTATAAGATTGCTGATCTCTTTCTCCCATTTTTCTTTCCAGAAGTTTTCCATCTTTTGGGTAAGCTCCAATTTGAGTTCTTCCAGAGCTTGTGGATAATTTCCATTTTGGGAGGCATGTTTTGATTTTGTTTCGGTTTCATCCTCTCTTTACTTTTCCTTGGGTACTCCCACCATAAAAGTTTTCAATAGTCACCTTTTTCCCTTTCTTCCTGGAGGCTTGATTTTGGGCCATGTGACCCATTCCTTTGGTGGTTTTATTCCCCTTTCATTTTTGGTCTGGGGTCTGAGTGATATGGGTAGGTTTTCTGTGAATTTAGGTTGCCTCAGAGTAGTTCTTCCCAGCCTCCGAGGTTTCTTAGAGCATAGGCCCCTGTTCTCAGCTCAACCGCCCCTGTGTTCATTGAGGCCACTCTTTTGCTCAGCGCAGGATTCTCCCATGAAACTGCCCTGAGGTCATTTTCTTGCAGTCTTTAGATCCCAAGGACCCTGGTGTGCCCTCCCCCCCCCCAGTCAGAGAAGTTCCTCACTCACTCGCTGTCCCAGTGAGCACTCTGATACCTTTCTCTGCTTTGGTGGTGGTGTGGGGGTTTGGTGGGAAGGGAGGCTCAGTTCACATTTTTGTGCAAGCTTTTCCTCCTTCTTATGGTGTGGAAATGTTCAAACCCCACATATCTTTGTTTCTGTGGGGTACTGGAGAGTCCCTCTGTTTTCCAAAGGTGATTTTTATGCTCTTTTGAGGTAATCTATTTTATTTGGTGCCTGGGAGAGGAAGCGATTTGTGTCTAGATTGCAGCCATGTTGTCCCGGAAGTCCTTAGCTTAAATTTTTATGCCTCCATGAATGTCCATGTTCATATAGACTTTGTTTATGCGAAAAATATAGCTTGTTTGCTTTTCAAATTCAATAACTGTCAGATATTTTTCCCCAAAATTATATTTAGGTTCCTAACATTATTTTTATTTTTGGTTGATATAAGATGGTAACATTGGGAACCCTTACTATTTTAGCTTTACTCTATTTTTATTCTAATATTTTATTGATTTTTCCTTTGAAATATTAAATACTATGAATGTGTATTTATATGGTAGATACATGTTTATAAATTTATGCCTATTTTTGTGTTAAGAATTATCATTAATTTATTAACTCTGGTACCTTCACAGAATTTGACTCTGGAAATAGCTTTGTGGGTCCTTGAGCAGAGGTGAGAAGTATGGGTATTGGGCTTACAGCATGGCCTGTGCTGACTAAGAATTATGTAGACAGCTTCTTAAAGAGGTGGAAAAATTTAAAGGGTTTGAGTCTACAATTTATAGGGTAAGTGATGTAGGTAAGGGGATTAGATAGGCTTCATACAGAAATAATGACAAATAATGATTTATAAGGTAAGGATAATGTAAATGAACTACTTCAGTGATTCTCAATAGGAGTTTCTATAGGTAATAGATCACAGGAAAATATGTAACCATATAATCCAGATTTTCAAAGAAATGTTTGGTTTCAGTGTGTCAAACAAGGACAACCAGTTGTTTTAGGAGGGGTTTTAGGGACCTTATGTGATGCCTAAGCTGCATGACTGATGGCTCTGATTTTATTGGGGTCTACTCTCACTACAGGGGCTATACCAGTAAAATGTAGTTTCTGTGTTTCTCTTTTTCAATGAAGTTTATTTTGACTCAGCTCATTTTAGATCATGCTACCTCTTTTTGAGTTTACTTGAAGCATAATGATTTGACTCCAGCCCTTCAGAAAATTATTTTTTCTCCAATTACATGGAAAAACAATTTTAAAATTGATCTCATTAAAATTTTTTTTCAAAATTCTCTCCCTCTAAACTAATTGTTCCCCCTTTCTGAGTCTCTCAGCAATCTGATTGAGATTTTACATGCCAGTTTTTTTAGAGATTAAAAAAAAGGAAATGAAATATATTATGTTTTGGTCTGCATCCAGACCCCATTAGTTCTTTCTCTAGAGGCATGTGGTATTTTTAATCAAGAGTTTTTGAGATTGTTTTAGATCATAGTATTGTTGAGAACTGCCAGGCAATTCACAATTGCTCATTAAACAATATTATTGCTTTTGTGTACAACGTTCTTTTGGCTCTATTCACTTTACTTTGCATCAATTCATCAACTCTTTCCAGGTTTTCCTGAAATCATACTGTTCATCATTTCTGATAGCACAGTTATTTTTATAACCAGCACATATAACAGTATATATATATATATATGTATATGTACATATATATCCTTTGTGCATAGATGTAAACATATTTTTAAAGAATAAATGAAGAAAAAAATGAAGAAAATCAAGAAGCTATACATTTCTAAAATCTGGAATTATATGATATTTAATTATTGTGAGACCCTTTATATTCATAAAGCTGTGGGGTAGAGGCATCTTATATATTTTCTCTGGAGTTATGATATTTGCTTGTAATTATGAAACCTTCACTTTTTTTCTTTGAGTGTGTGGTTTTTTCCTTTTACATTGCTGTTTTCATATTTATTGGTTTCTTAACTCTGCTTCCTTCTTTCTGAATCATTGACAAAGATCTTTCATTGTTTCTATATTCAACATATTCATAACTCCTTAATACCAAGTATTTTTTCATGAAAATAAACAAATGTACCACAATGTTTAGCCAATCCCCAATCAATGAGTATGATTGAAAAGAATTATAACCCTACACAGAAGTCCCACAAAACTGCCTTCTATTCTAGCTTCCTAAAGGGTGGCCTGGTAGTTTCTTCTCACACAACCTGATTGATTCCAGCTTTATAAAGCACCTTTTTATCTTGAGAGGCTTAAAAAGCCTGAATTATGTGTAATTTGAATTTTTTCAGAATTGATGGGTACCTGAACCACACCAGTTGCCATACCTTCATGATTTATTAACAGTATGTATTTCAAGATGGAGATAAAAGTAGGTGTCCTATCAATAGAAGCTAAGTGTTATTGTATCCATCTTGCATATTCTTGTTCCATTGGGGCAAAGGCTGTCTTCTTTTTTGCAAAATATTCAGTAGTTCTCTTGTGTTTCATTTTGTTCTATCATGAAGCCTGAAAATAAAAATCTCAGAGAGGTTTGAGCTTTCTGGGTCTCTGCCATCTGTGCCTTTCAGTCATGAAATTCTCTTATTATTAGTGATTTGGAACATTTTTTAAAAACATTAAGAATTTTCCATTCTTTTTATTTTCATTTTTTAAAAAAATATTTTTTAGTGTTTTTATGATTCATTTTCTTTTTCTCCCCTATTCCTTTCCCCTTCCCACAGCCAATAAGACCTTCAACTGGGTTATACAAATGTTATCACTTATATCTATTTCCATATTATTTATTTTTTTACAAGAAACCAATCTTTTAAAACCAAAACCCCAACTCATATGCCCATATAAACAAAAGATAAGTCATACATTTTTCCTTCTGTGTTTCTACTCCTACACTTTTTTCTCTTGATGTGGATAGCATTCTTTCTCATAAGTCCCTTGGGATTGTCTTGTAGTAGCAAAGTTCATCACATTGGATTGTTCCACAATGTTTGACTTACTCTGTACAATGTTCATGTGGTTCTGCACATTTCACTCTGCATCTGTTCCCAGAGGTCCTTTCAGTTCATATAGAAATCCTCCAGTTCATCATTCCTTATGGCAGAGTACTAGTCCATCACCATCAAATACCACAATTTGTTTGTTTTGATTTCTTTATCTGAAAACAGCCTATTCTTGTCCCTGAATCATTTATTAATTGGGGAATGACTTGAATTTTGGTAAAGTTGATTTATCTCCTATATAGTTGATAATTAGATATTTGCCAGAGGTTTTTGTTATAAGGTTTTGTACAAATTGTTTCTTGCCTTCAAATTTGTATACATTAGTTTTTCTTGTACAAAACCTTTTCAATTTAATGTTATCAAAATTATCCATTTTACATTTTGTTAATATTAAATTCTTACCTTTCCCAGAGATCTGACAGGTATACTATTCTAATTTCACCTAATTTACTTATAGTTTCCTTCTTTGTATTTAACTCATTTACCCATTTTGAATTTATCTTGGTATAGCGTGTGAGATGTTGATCTATACCTAATCTCTAATTTTCTCAGCAGTTTTTGTCAAATAGTGGGTTCTTGTCCCAAAAGCTTGAATCTATCGTTTTATCAAACACTAGCTTGCTGAAGTTTATACTGCTAGGCCTCCATCTTTCAAATTTTTTTCATTAGTTACTTTGATATTTTTGAGCTTTAGTTCTTCCAAATGCTCTTTATTATAATTTTTTTCTAACTCCATAAAAAGTTTCTGGGTTGTTTGATAGGTATAAGCACTGAATAAGTAAGTTAATTGGGTAGGATTGTTTTTTTATTATATTAGCTCTTCCTACCCAGGAGTGTGGGGTGTATGGGGTACTCAGGGAGGAGTAATATCTTTGGTATGGAGGGCTTGTTGTGCCCTCTTAGGGCAGCTCTCCAGCCTCTGACCCCCACCTGACACCCAGCTCTCACTTGTGGCTCCTAGTAGCTGCTAGCATGTGGCAGCGGCCACACCCCAGGGAACGGCTTTGACAGGCCGGCTAAACCTTGTGAGGGTAGCCATTGGGTCATCATCAACCCCTGGTGAACTAAGGCTTTGCTCACCCAGCATGTGAAGACTGCTTCAGTGGAACAGGCAGAAGAAACCAACAAGAAGCTTCAACGGCTGCGATGGCTATACAGCAAGGCACTGTGGAGTGCTTAGGGTGTGTTGGAGCACAAAAGACAACACAGCCATCCAATGCAGCTGAGGAAGTCTCCAAGTGTAATGACTTTTCGTGCCAATGGACCCAGGCTTCCAAAGCCAAGAGAGTGGGACTGTCTCTGTGCATCGACTGTTCCACTTATATCTTCATGCACAAGTGTCTTTGTGCACAAAAACGCACAAAGACAATCATCATCCTTGGTTACCGAGAGACTACTACTACCCAGGAGTAATTAGTGTTTTCCTAATTATTTAGATTTAGTTTTAATTGTGTGGAAAGTAAAGTGTTTTGTAATTGTGTCCTATATAATTCTTGTATTTGTTTTGGCAGATATATTCTGAAATATTTTGTATTTTTTGGAGTGATTTTTTTAATGGTGTTTCTTTTTCTAACTTGCTGGTAAGTTGTGTTGAAAATATGCAGCAATTCTGATGATTTGTATGGGTTTCTTTTGTATCTTGTAACTTTGCTAAAGTTGTTGATTGTTTTCCTCGAGTTTTTTAGTAGATTTTCTAGGATTCTTTACATAGAACATATCATCAGCTGCAACATGAAAAGTGAGCCATGAGTTTAAAATTTTGTATTAATTTTATGGTCATTTTTCCATGATCATCTTTTCATATTATTTTCCCCATATATTTTCTTTTTAGTACTAGAAGTACATTGAAAGCAATATTGATACTCTGATCCTGAACTATGAATTAACTATAAAACTGAACTTTTTATCTTTGTATGTACCCAAAAGCTTGATACTACAGGAATGTGACAGCATTTGCTAAACTTCAGGTGACTATTCTGAGGGATTATGTCTGATTACATAAAAAGGGATTGCAATGGATACCTCACACTTGACCAGACAGCCTAAGCCACAGACAGATGTATATTCCATGTGAGATGGCCTAAGGTTGGAGATACAAGGACGGATTGTTATAGTTTCTACGATTTATTCTTTAACTAACAGGTTTTGGAGAATTGTATTATTTAATTTCCAATTAATTTTTTATTTACCTTTCCATGTACCCTTACTAATTATTATTTTCATTGCATTGTGAACTGAGAAGGTTGCGTTTATTATTTCTGCTCTTTTGCAATTGTTTGCAATGTTTTTATGCCCTAATATGTGGTCAACTTTTTTGAATGTACCATGTGCTGCTTAAAAGAAGGTATATTCCTTTTTGTCACTATTTTTGTCACTATATATATTTTTCTCCACATGTCTAATTTTTCTAAGATTTCATTCACTTTTCTTACTTCTTATTTATTTTTTGGTTTGATTTATCTAGTTCGGATAGAGGAAGGTTCAGTTCTCCCTTTAGTATAGTTTTTCTATCTATTTCATCCTTGTGCTCCATTAGTTTCTCCTTTAGAAATCTGGATGCTATGCCATTTGGTGCATACATGTTGAGAACTGATATTTCCTCATTGTCTATACTGCCTTTCATCAGGATGTAATTACCTTACCTATCTCTTTTAACTAGATTTATTTTTACTTTGGCTTTGTTATATATCATGATTGTGACTTCTGCCTTCTTTTTATCAGTTGATGCCCAATAGATTTGGCTCCATCCTCTTACTTTACCCTTTGAGTATCTAACTTTCTCATGTATGTTTCTTGTAAACAGTATATGGTAGGTTTTTGGATTCTAATCCACTCTGCTATTCACTTGCATTTTATAGGTGAGTTCATTCCATTCACATTCAGAGTTATGATTACTAGTAATTAGCTGAGCCAATGTGTAATATCAGAATTTACATTCAAAAATGATTTCTATTTCCCTAATCTATGTTGACCAACATTCACATTGTACATGTACAAAATTTTTCATCATGAAAAGCTCTACAAAAATTTAAATACAACAATCAGTGCAAATTCTTAACAAGTACCAATATTCCCATAAACATTACATTCTGATTTGTTGATTAAATAACAGGAATGATGAGAATGAAGTGACATTGCAACTTCTGGCTGCATATTTCTTATATAAGCCTTATTTAAATCTCTACTGCTGTAGAAATAAACCAATCAGTATAATAACCAAGAATATAACATTGCCAATGTTTGAAAAATTTATTCCAACAAACCAATTTTTGGGTTAATAGAGGCTTAAGTTTCTTTTCATGTAGAAACGATTTCTACAGCTTCTTGCTCACATAAAATTTGATGTAACTTATTAATTCCCTGTTATAAATGTATGTTATCCAATATGCTTTTTCTACATGCTTATTAGTGCCAATTTTTTTCCTATTTTTAACTATATCCAAAAAATGGTGAATTTTAGGAGTAATGATCAAAAATGGTTGGTGAACAAATGGACAGTTGTCATGGATGCCCATGTTCTTAAGATCAACATGTAACCACACCAATGGTGGTTGGTACCTAATAGCTATATAGGATAGCTGTTATGTCATGAATAGAATCTATACATAGATGTAGATGACAGTTTTCAATAACTTAGGTTCCTAATTAAAAATTTCAAAGTACATTCTGCCTGACATCTCATCCTTTTTTAAGAGTTAGATCAGGACAATCTGTCCATTATAAATCCCTGTGCAGTGTGTCCTGCTTTAAACATAATTTTTCATTGTCAGGGTTACTAGGTCTATGCTATGGATGAAAAATTCTATCTCCTTCTCCTATGAGAGCCATACCAATGCCTATATAATTGTTAATAGCAGCATTTCTTACAATGTAAGCTTGAATTTTACAATGTATACAACATAAATTCCTTTTGACAGTATATAGCATAGACATACAAAATGAAGTGTATACAGTAGTGTCTGAACAATTGTAGCTATTCCCTTCTGATCCCATGGTAAAGTCTTTGGAGTGCAGGATCTATCTGGTGTCATTAACATACACGAGTGGGGTTAAGTACATACAAGTTAACATTCTTGATATTGGTTTAGGTATTGGTTTAGGCCCAATAGATGTCAGCGTGACAAGTGTCCATCAGTAGAATAATAGTAAATGTCATTAAAAGCAGTGTAATGTGAGTCTTTGGTGTATTTGTAGTCACCAGTGATTGTTTCGAGCATGTCTGGATTGTGGCTGCTGTGCAGCTAACTGATGTCCTCAGTGTTGTTCATCTGCTTCTCTTCCTGGTCTCGTGTCATATGGCATGATGTGCTTTGTGAGTGACCAGATGTTTTCACTATCTGTATAAATACAAACAAACCCTCGACCCAAAGTTATCATCCTGTTGGATCCCTTATAGTTTTAATTTCCTGGTAATATTTAACCCAATCCAGGCATACCATAAAGTATAATCTTTATCATTACATTCAAAATGTTATCACATAGAATTAGCCTATAGCCGTTCTGGGATGTAGGAGAGATTGATGGTTAGGAGTACCATTACTTCCCTTTTTCTTTTTTTCCAGCAAAATCGACTTTTAAATAAGTCTGATTCTAATAAATACATACTTTTGTATGCAAATATAAAATGAACCATATAAAACAATAATCATACATACATTTTATAAAAGATAAACAATTTCTGCTGCAATTGAACAGTATCCAGTGTATTGTTACACCATTCCCAATTGCACAATTTGTTATTTGATCAAATTTAGGTAACATGGAACAATTCCAATAAAATAATTACAAGTTACATATTGTACAAATACCTTTTGAAATTTTCAGGTCCATGATAAACCTTGATTTTACAACAAATACCAATATACTTTTAGACTAGAATATATGTAAGCAAATTAATGATATTCTTCAGTAGGTCATCTGTCTCAGAATAAGTACGTTTGTGTGGATAGTGCATTAGACTTGACTCTAAGGCAGTGGTTTGTCTTTTTAGTTCATCTGCTGTTTTTTCTGGTGTCTGGCGTCTGTGCTGTGCTGTGGATGGTGCTAGACAGACATCTGCATTCTCCTCTTTCTTGGCTGACTTTCTTTATGCTGGATGCCTTTGTTTTTCCTCCATGGATTTCTGGTATCTGAGAAAATAGAAACAAAATCTCGACCCCAAATGAAAGACTTATTGGGTCTTATTCAGTTAGAAAGTGACTGAACATGTATCTTTATTGTTTTTGAATTTGGGCTTTTACATTTCTGTGAGCCCTTTCTCCAATTGCTTGTATTTAAGAATTTTCTGGAATCTCAGTCTTATGAGATAAGTTCCATGATTTATCCAATTTAGCCCATCTATTGCTGGTAGAAGCACTGTTATTCCAAAACTGTTTTGGAATGGTCAAATGTGCAAGATTATTTACAAGATGGGCAATGACTTTGCATACTTCTTCATTTTGAGCTTAATCTCATACATCAAGAGAGTAATGATCTCCAATCACATATTAGTTTCCAATTTTCACAACAGGGGCATATTGTAATGCATCCCTTAGCCCACATTGTGCAGTCCTTCAAATCCTGCAGTTACCTCTTTGAAGTTAATGAGTAACATATAATAGATATGGCACTCTGATATAGTAGTGAGTGCTAATGATCTGCCTGCTAAAAAGCAGTAGCCTCTAGGCCATTTACTCTTAAAATTCCTGCATAGTTAGCTCAAGGGAGTTCATGTCCCTTTACTGTGTGTTATAAAGTTTTTACTTTTACTTTGCAAGATAGCATACATTGATGTACAATATTCACCTTTTAAACCAATAATCATAAAAACAACATACAATGAATCACATATGATTTTACAAGTTTGTGCTATGATCTTAAGCATTTGTCTACCTGTAGTCAACTTTGCTTTCTGCAAAAAACTGTACTCTGCATTTAACCACATAATAGGACTTTCTGCTATAGAGCTTCTGCTTTTTCCTAATTTGATGCATTGAAAGTATTCACAGCATTATCTACAAGGTGCAATGATGCTATTATTTTTAAACTATCATATCTCAGTTCATAACTGAAAACATTTTGGTACTGTGAATAGAATGATCAATTCTATCTACAAACTTTGCAAAATTCAATTGCCAAAATAGATATTGTACAAGTAACATTTGAACTTGTGTTCTTGTCATTGGTCTTAGACCAACATCAATCAGCATCAGGACCAATATTTGTAATTTGAGTAAGTAGCAGTATTGCCAATTCTAAACCACTAATAAATCACTTTACTGGTTAACAAATTAATTAATAAAATTAATAAGTAAGTACTGGTTAAAAATTTGAATCCATCCAACAATGTGTCCACTCTGATGTCATGCAACACTGAGAGTGTGTCTCATCTTTAGAATTGATGCTACATCATTTTGAGAATGCATAATTATAAATAATTTGTTTTTTGAATAAAGTTGCAGTAATGTGCCTCATATAAAGTTTCTGAACCTCATTTAAGTTTTTAAACAATGTCTAATAATTTCTATCCTTAGTGATATCCTTAATGTTCTGTTTAAAAGACTATTGTTCCTACATATATAAAATTTGGATATATTTGAAATTTCTCTGAAGCATATACAAATTTATGCTTGTCATCTAAACAATTGTACATAGTATTAACTTTCCTTTTGACTAATTCCAGTATTTGTAACAAAAAACTTTTAACCTGATGTGCAGGTGTGCTGCCATCCACGTGGCAGGATCAATTTATCAATCTGCTGGAGTAACTTTCCTTTTAAGATCTAAATAGGTTTAGAAGCAAGTCATGTGGCTGTAACAGACCATGTGGCTTTACATCTAATTAGAAGCCTTAAAAATTCTTTTTGCACTGTGGTTCTTAATCTACAGTTATACTAGAATTTAGACTAAAATTTATTACCAATAAGATATCTCTCGTCCAAAAAGGCTATGGTATATGACAATATTAGAGAAAAAAAATTTAACTTTCCCTATAAAGAAATATAATCAAATATTTCTTTGTAATTTTGCCATGTCCAATATAAATTTGAGCTATATAACTTTAAATTAGATTTCACAGTAACATAGTCTTTTAGCAAAGATCTTTCAAATTTAGATTTTTTTATCCTTTTCCTTTTACACAATAGTGTGTCTAGATTCTCTGGGAGTGTTTCAAAGAGTCTCCCAGATCCCCTTTTGATATGCTAAAATTGTGCTGAGTTCTACTGAGAAGAGCAAAGCTTGTTGCTCTGGCTATCTGCTTGAGAGCAAAATGTCTGTTTTTAACTAGCCTTTTCTTCGTTTATCTGAATTTTAAAATAACTCAGGATTATTTCATCAATGTACCAATTTTGCTTAGGCCTGTGGTCTCAGTAGAAAAATTTAAGAAACCATTTTGGCTTTAAATTGACCTGATCCTTTAAAGTGTCCAGATTTGCTTGAGGCAAGGCAAACAGGTGTTTTCCCTTTTAAATTGAATTGCAGTCAGATTTTTTAGGATTAAAGTTAAAGGTTTGTTCTGCGTATAACAATTGCCTATTAACAATTGCCTTCGAAAGTTACCTGTGCCAATAATTCCTGATAGAGAATCGGCAAAAGAGTTTCCTTATGATTTTTGGCTTGTTCCTTTCACAACTTTTGAAATAGCAGTTTTTAAGTAAAAAAATATTCCACCATAAGCTTAGCTTCAATTGCTATCAATGATCTGGCCTTAGAGATTGCTGAATTGTCTAGCCCAGTAGTCCTTAGTTAAGGGGGCTTCATTATCATGCTGAATTACCATGCTTTAAATTTCTTTAGGAGTTAGGATTTCATCACCCTTAGGCTGTACTAAATTTATGTTTGCACTTTCAGAATTATCTCTAATTTCTGTTGGAGAAGCAGTTTTACTGCTTTCTTCTACCAATTTAAAATGATTGTAATACTGCATTAAGTTTTTGTGGAGGCAGAGTTTGAAAATAAGGAGTGGGGGGGGGGAGGAGGTAAAGATAGACTGTCTGCTACTGCAGTAAGCTGACAGTGGGGGGTGAGGGGGTTGGGACATGAATAGATAAGAGTCAGTTAAAGCCAAAAAGTAGAAAGAGGAAATCAGTTAATTACATTGTTAGTAGCCTTAGTAAAAGTTTGGGGGTAGAAACTGAGGAGTAATTCAATTCTCCATATTTAATGCAGTATACTTATTAGAGAGCCTTAAGAGTTTTCAGTACTACAGGGCAAGCTAAAAATTCCTCTCCTTTTTCTGTAGGGGCTGACTGCAGCCTTACTGGGGGAGGAGCAGGATGCATTTGAAAAGAAGCATCAAAAGATGAAGGTGGCTGAGGAGAGCTAAATGCATTAAATGAAATAGCATCTGAATGATTCTTTAAGTTTGTATTGGCCATCATAAATAAATTAGGATAAAGTGTCCTCCCTGGAGAATGTTCCTTTGTGGCCATCTGCCCTGGGGGATAGAGAGGATAGTCTTAAGGAGCAGAAGCCATATCAGTAAAGGGAACCTCTGCTGATTCCAAATTCTTGAATTTGTAAAGCTTTTTCTCCCATATCATCAGAATACTGTAATGGCTCTATAGCTAATGCCATTCCTACAATGTTCCACGTGTTCCAAAACTTGTAAGCAATGCTTTGATCTTAGCCTCTGAGATCTTAATACCTCTCTTTTCAATTAAAACTGAATATAGCAAGTATGAGAGGAGAAAGTTTAACCCATTCCTTAAAAGAACAGCACAGTACCTTACAGGCCATGCACAGGTCTTGCAGTCTGGACTCCAGCCACATTCCACACGAATCTTCCCAAGTTTTGTGTACACAAAAAAATTTTAGTGCCCCCCCCAAAAAAATTTCCACACTGGGGTGCCAAATATAACAATCCATCCAGTGGTTGTTATATAAAGATATTCCTTTGTGGGATATAACTTGAGAAGGAGGAAGGAGCCTGAGGAAGATGGGTGTTAAAAGATGACTCAAAGGCAAGTTAATTGATATGGGGAGTGACACTTGCTCCTGTAATGTTTTCTGTTGAAAATTAATTAAAGGAAAACATGAGACATAAGAGAACACGTGGAAGTAAGAATTCCTAGATAGAGATAGGGAGAGATAGGCAGGAATCAAGATAGTGAAGATGGTCAAGAAGATCAAGAGAATCAAGAGGGAGAAATAGTGCCCCTCACCCACATTTATTGAGGTGTAGATTGGGAGGTGTTCAATGAATACGTAACATAGCCTAGGTCATAACATTGGTTGAATAAACAATGACAAGATCCAAGTAGGTGGAGATTCACTTGACATGCTCTTTTCAAATGAGTGTCCTCTGAGCTAAAAGTACCTGCGCTATGTTAATGACCTTACTCAAACAGAGGAGGTGTGGTGTGAGATTTAAAATGATTGAGGTCTTAAACTGTAGTGAGTTAAAATGGTGGAAGATATAAATTGTGATAGATATAAGAGAGAGTGAGTAAATTTGGCCGCAGAAATATGTTTCACTACAGTGTCTTGGGTTTTAAAATCAAATATAAGGTGGCTGCCAGGGAAATATTCCCAATTATTCAAATACCCAAGTCAATTGGGTTTTATAGAGATTTTAATTAACAATACAATGAGTAATCAAAGAAAGAGAGAGAGAGTAAGAAAGGAATAAGTATGAAGGGCCTCAAGCCAATATGGCCTAGACCTGAGTCTTAAAAGAGTAATCAGTCAGTTTTTTAACACTCACCACAAGGTCTGACTAAACAAGGGTTCTAGTAACACCAGGCCAGTTCCATCTCAGCTGGCTTCACCAGAGAGCCATCCAGCCAGAGACTGTTCCAAAGGACCTCTCTCCAGAGCCTCCAGAGGGACAGAGTCCCCTTAGAGGAGCTCCAGGGAGACATCCTTAGAGATTGTCCTCCAAGAGTTTCCCTTCTCCGGAGCCTTTCTCAAGAGATTCTTCCCAAGAGGTCCTCATCAGAGATTCTCCAAAAGGAATATATATCCAAAAGGCTCTCCTCAAGAGATTCTGATTTTTCTTATATAGGGGTTTTTCTCCCATGTCTTCTCCCCTAAGTCCCTACATCTACTAATCACTGTAGATGCTTTCCAAAGGACTGCCCATCTGAATTCCTGCTAATCCGACAAATCTCCTCAGTAAGTCTGAACCAGTGAAAACACAGCTGAGTCAACTAATCTCATCAAGAGAAAACTCGCCCAACCCTTTTAGGTACCTAGCATCTTGTATCAATTCTAAAAACAGGCCTGGCTCAAAGAACTCCTTGCCCCACCATAAGCATGGGTCCAAGTACTTTCTTTGTTTAGCAATGATTTTTCTCCCCTAAAGCAGTCTTAAGTATGTGTGGAGTAGAGATCCTCCCATTTCTGATCCTGGCTAGTTCTTACATCAAAATGGGAAATGTTTCTCAGTAGGGAATTTGTTCCAATTAAGAATTCCCTGATGAGGAAATTTTTAACATTCACAAATCTGAGATATTTCAAGATTTACAGTGGGCAAGTCAAGACTCAGCTCATGAATCATACAATGCCCATCAAGAGGTCTGACCATGTGTCTGGTAATAAAATATCAATACATCAATCACACATTCCAAATGCCAATATGCCTGGAAAGCTACAGAAATAATTAATAATTCATTGAAGAAAATGACAATAATGAGACATGCTTTCAAAATGTATGGAATGCAGTCAAAGTAGTACTCAGTGGGAAATTTATATCCTTGAGTTCATATATTAAAAAAATTAAGAAGGGAAGAGTTCAATGAATTGGGCATGCAAATAAAAAAAAAAACTAGACAGCGAACAAATTAAAAATCCTCAGATAAAGACTAAGTTAGAGATTCTAAAAATCAAAGGAAAAATGAATAAAATTGAAAGTCAAAGAAATATTGATTTAATAAATAAGACTAGAAGCTGGTACTTTGAAAAACCAAATAAAATAGACAAAATACTAGTCAGTCTAATTAAAAAAAGGAAAGAAGAAAATCAAATTGACAGTATCCAAGATGAAAAGGGAGACTTCACCTCTAATGAAGAGGAAATTAAGGCAATCATTAAAAACTACTATGCCCAATTATATGGCAACAAATATGACAATCTAGGTAATATGGATAAATATTTACAAAAATATAAATTGCCTAGACTAACAGAGGAAGAAATAAATTACCTAAACAACCCCATATCAGAAAAAGAAATTGAACAGGCCATCAAAGAACTCCTTAAGAAAAAAATCCCCAGGTCCAGATGGATTCACAAATGAATTCTATCAAACATTCAAAGAACAACGAATCCCAATCCTATACAAACTATTTGACAGAATAAGCAAAGAAGGAGTTCTACCAAATTCCTTTTATGACCCAAACATTGTACTGATCCCAAAGCCAGGAAAGTCAAAAACATAGAAAGAAAACTATAGACCAATCTCCTTAATGATATAGATGCAAAAATCTTAAATAGGATACTAGCAAAAAGACTCCAGCAAGTTATCACAAGGGTTATTCACTATGACCAGGTAGGATTCATACCAGGAATGCAAGGATGGTTAAATATTACGAAAACTATCCACATAATTGACCATATTAACAAGCAAACTGAGAAAAAATCACATGATTATCCCAATAGATGCAGGAAAAGCCTTTGATAAAATACAACACTCATTCCTATTGAAAACACTAGAAAGTACAGGGATATAAGGGCCTTTCCTAAAAATAATAAAGAGCATATATCTAAAACCATGAGCAAACATCATCTGCAATGGGGATAAACTAGAAGCCTTCCCAATAAGATCAGGAGTGAAAAAAAGGATGCCCATTATCACCCCTATAATTTAACATCATACTAGAAACATTAGCAGTAACAATTAGAGAAGAAAAAGAAATTGAAGGTATTAAGATTGGCAATGAGGAGACCAAGTTATCACTCTTTGCCAATGACATGATGGTTTAAAGAATCCAAGAGAATCAACCAAAGAGCTAGTCGAAACAATCAAAAAAAAAAGCCAGGCTCAAAGCATGGAAGTAAGTCAACGAAGAAGCATCAGGAGGGAACTGAGAGAAGTAACACCCGCGAATGGACAATTTGCCTGGGGCTAAAGCCTCTGAACACCAGACAGAGATAAGAAAAGCTAGACCTCTCCACTCAGACAGACATGGCAAACAGCACAGAAAAGTCCCAAAACTCCAAGAAAAAAAAGAAGAAGCGGGCAACTTTGGATACATTTTATGGAGCAAAAATACAAAATACAGAGGAGATAGAAGAGGAAACACAATCAAATGCTCCGAAACCTTCCAAAGGAAACGAAAACTCTCCACAAACCAATGAAGAATTTGAATCGGAAATTATCAAAAAGATGGAAGCCTTCTGGGAGGAAAAGTGGGAAATAATGCAAAAGAAATTCATGCATCTACAAAACTAGTTTGATCAAACTGAAAAGGAAAATCAGGCTTTAAAGGTCAGAATCAGCCAATTGGAAGACAACGTGCAGGTAAAAGAGCAAGAATTACTGAAGCAAAGCCAAAATACCAAGAAATTAGAATAGAACATAAAATATCTCACCTACAAGGTCATAGACTTGGAAAATAGAGGGAGAAGAGACAATTTAAGAATAATTGGACTACCAGAAATGTCCGAAATAAACAGCAAACTCGACATCGTAATACAAGTTATAATCAAAGAAAATTGCCCAGAGATTCTAGAACAAGGGGGCAATACAGCCACTGAAAGAGCTCACAGAACACCTTCTACACTAAATCCCCAAAAGACAACTCCCAGGAATGTAATTGCCAAATTCCAATGCTTTCAAGCAAAAGAAAAAATCTTACAAGAAGCCAGAAAAAGACAATTTAGATATAAAGGAATGCCAATCAGGGTCACACAAGACCTTGCAAGTTCCACTCTGAATGACCTTAAGGCATGGAACATGATTTTCAGAAAGGCAAGAAAGCTGGGTCTTCAACCAAGAATCAGCTATCCTGCAAAACTGACTAAATACTTCCAAGGGAAAGTATGGGCATTCAACAAAATAGAAGATTTCCAAGTTTTTGCAAAGAAAAGAGCAGAGCTCTGTGGAAAGTTTGATATCAAAAACAAAGAGCATGGAATACCTGAAAAGGTAAATATGAAGGAAAGGGAAAAGTAGAAAAATGTTATCTTTTTCTTTTACTCAAACTCTCTTCTAAACGGACTATATTTATATCAATCTATGTATATTAATATGTGGGGGAAATGTAATGTGTAAATAGGGGGAAAAGAAAGACCAAATAGAATAATCTTTCTCACACAAAGATTCACACGGGAAGGGGAGCAGAAGAAAACTCCTATAAGAAGGAGAGGAAGAGAGTTTTTACTTAAACCTTACTCTCAGGGAAATCAACTCTGAGAGGGAAGAATATCCAGATACATTGGGATCTTGAATTCTATCTTACCCAACAAGGGTAGGGAGAAGGAAAAACCACCACCTCCAGATATTTGTCAGAGAGATGAATAGGGTTCGTCCCAGCCTAACCCTTCCTTCAAAATTCCAGGATCTCCCTGCTGGTCTCATACCACTTTTCTCTGCAAATTTATACACTTTCCTACCTAATTTCACTTTTCTCATAACAAGGCAGTGGACTATAGATTATATTAATGATCTGACAGCCCTAATCCAAGCAGTTGAAACAGTTTTAGATAATGTCCAACTTGCTATCTAGGCAAGATATTCTAATAAAGGAATCCTAAGGTGTTGGGGACATCCTTCTTTGAACATTTGGCAGCTTACACATTTGGGGTGGATGTGCAAACAAGCTTACCCATGTATCCAGTCCAGATTATCAGGTCAGATGTCTGATCCACATGTCTAGACCAGATTCCTGCCTCCACTGACCATCCCTATAAATGTTGTAACTTGTAGATAAGAATTTCACACTGACTGTCTAAAATGAAGTGCTTTGAAATCTAGAATGATTTTTAGCAGGGTTATTATTGTTCCTATTCCCATACGTTCTATCTTAAATAAAAACACAAATTGTTATCATAACCCTGAGAGAAAAGGGAAGGGAGAGATAGAATGGGGTAAATTATATAACAGAAAGAGGCATCAAAATCATGATGGAGAGGGGAATATAAGGGTGGTGATGGGCAATGTTTAAACTTTACTCTCTTCATAACTGGCTAAGAGAGAGAAAAACAAATATACTCATTGGGATATAAAACTATATCTTAATCTACAGAGGAGGGGAATAAGACAAGGGAAGAGAGTGTTAATTGGAGGGAGGAAGAAGCAGGAGGGAGTTATAAAAAACAAAATACCTGAAGCCCAGGAATATTCCAAGCCTATCAACCAAGTATTCCCTCTTAACTCTCATTACAAATCACTGACACAAATATGAAAAAAAAAATCCCTTACAGCCTTGCCCAAAACTAATCAAGGTTCAAATCATCCAGAATTAGTGTTAAGTCTAAATTCTAAGTTTAACATCAGTACAAAGATGTATTCTATATAAATATGTGTTTATGTATCTTTATGTGTGTGCTAATATATGTGATCTTTCAATGTATATTATTATATCTCCTGTTTTTAAAAAGTGATTTTTCAAATGTCCTTTATCAAATATAATTTTATTATTCTAAATATGAACAGTATGATAGACAGTAAAGGATAAGTTAAATATTTCTGATTTTCTGAATCAGCTTAAATTTTTATGCCTCCATGAATGTCCAGGTTTGTATACACATTGTTTAAAGAAAAAAATAGTTTCTTTGCTTTTCTAAAGCAATAATTAGAATTTTTTCCCAAAATTATATTTAGGTCCCTAACATTATTTTTATTTTTGGTTGATTTAAAAGGGGAACATTGAGAACCCTCAGTATTGTAGTTTTACTCTCTTTTTATTCTAATATTTTGTTGATTTTTCCTTTTAAATATTAAATACTATGCATGTGTATGTATATGTTACATATATGATTATAAATTTATACATATGTTTTTGTTAAGAATTATTATTAATTTAATGACTCTGGTACCTTCATAGAATATGACTCTGGAAATAGCTTTGTGGGTCCTTGAGTCGAGGTGAGAAGTATGGGTATTGGGCTTACAGGAGGACTTGTGTTGACTGAGAACTATGCAGACAACTTCTTAGAGAGGTGGCAAAGTTTAATGGGTTGGGGTCTGCAATTTATAGGGTAAATGATATAGGTAAGGGGATTAGGTAAGCTTCATGCAGAAACAATGATAAATAATGATTTATCAGCTAAGGATAATGGAAATGAACTACTTCAGTGATTCTCAATAGGAATTTCTATAGGTAATAGATGACAGATATTTACCTAGTCCAGATTTTCTGGGAAATGTTTGGCTTCAGTGGGTAGAATAAGAACAACCAGGTTTTTTTTAAATATAAAACTTTTAATATACAAATTTCATATGCAACAGTAGCCACAGAGACAAAGGACAGATCAGAGGAAAAGAATTGACAGCTTAGGGGATGCTTCCATGTGCTTAGTGCCCACTTTTCCTTTGTCTCCAAAACACAAGAACCACCCTACCCTCCCATAGCCTGACAGAGATAACATGGCCCCAGAAAAGGTTAAGTGTAGCTTTCTGAAATTAACTCCTAAAGTTTAAGAGGGAGTGGGAAAGATTTACAGTGAGCATGTTTCTGATATTCCCTGCCCAGAAAAAATCAGTTGTTTAGCTCCTGATCATGTGCTCTGATCTGGCCAAGATCTGAGAGAAATGAGTCATGCTTGGGTTGGGATGCCACCAATAAAAGGAAGAGGATGGCCTCATCTTTATATAGTCCCTCAAAACCCCATTCTTGGCACCTAAGGGAATGGACTTTTCCAGGAGTTGACCAAATGGAAGCAGGAATCAAAAATCTAGCTGGAGAAAGAATGATAATCAACATAGCAATAGTCACTCATCAAAACTGCTGGAGCCAAAATCCTACCAAGATTATTAATTGGTAACTCCAGAAAGCTAAGGCAAATCACTGATTGAAGATGGTTGGGGAGGTGAAGAAACTAAGGAAATAACACAACACAAGGGGTAAAGGTAGAATCTCCAGTTATAGGTCAGGAAGCCCATAAGCAGCCAAAAACAAAACAAGAAAAACCCACCCACAGATTGAATATCTCTGCAGAGCCATAGTACCCCAAAAGGGCCAGGAGAGAAGGCAGAATTCATAATGAATAAAGAACAAAAGTACCATCTGCTCTGCAGACCTGTAAGAAAACAGGTAGAGTCTCTCTATGTTCAACTAACGGGCATACCAACAACAGGTTTTTCTTTCCACAAGGACCAGTTTAACTGGCTTATTGGTATAACTTTGGAACCCCAACTAAAGTCCTCCAGGTTTCTCCAGAAATTTTCCAGAATGTAGGGCAAAAGCATTCATTTGGCAGAGATCCAGGTCCATCATGCAGCCTAGGCCTCATTTTTTCCTATTTAGATGCAGTTCATAGAATTTTCAGGAATGATGCTGGGGGCACAGTCTGGAAGATCTAGCCTTTTGGTTTGGAGGAAAACTCAAAGGGAGTCCCAGGCTGAAGACAGGATCTTGGTTTTCAATGTCCTCTAATTTATCTGTGGTACTGTCCCAGTTGATATGGAATTGAGTCACCTGAGGATTAGAAGCCAAGATGTTTTGCTGGAGCTGAGAGAAGTCTGGTTTCAGGGATGGGTTCTCCCGAAGCTCAGGGTTGGTATATTCATTGTCAACATATTAGCCAACTCGGATGAACTCCTGCCCATATTAGGTGCAGGTTATGAGGACCACAGTTACACTCATTGAATCAATGAAGTTTCTGGGATTAGGGAGGCATTAGGGAAAGGCAAACATTTGTCTCCTTGCTGGGACTGGTCCTACTAGCACTGAGTCTAGTATCGGGTCAAACTCCTCACTCTCTGCTGAACCCACATAAATTATTTTCCATTCTAGGTCGTCGGCCAAGGCCTTGCTGCACTCAAAGCTGATCTGGAACTGGAAGGGGCTGTGGAAAGGGCGGGTTCTCCAGCACCAAATACATTCAGAACAGAAACTTTGGCCATGGCCTCACAGGAGCAGGAAAGAAGAACACCCTCGAGGCCTCTGCAGCTGCCTCTCTCTCTCCTGTACCCTCTACATGGTATCCACACCAGACTGAGGCAGCATCCCTCTCCCCTCAAGGACAAGCAGTTGTTGCAAAGTACAGAAGAAGTTTTAGGGGCCTCAAGTGATGCCTAAGCTGTATGACTGATTCTGCCTAGCTGATAGTCTGATCTTATTGGGGCCTACTCTCACTACTGGGGACTACCCCAGTATGATGTAGTTTCTGTGTTTCTCTTTTTCAATCAAGTTTATTTTGACTCAATGCATTTTAGATTGGGCAAACTCTTTTGAGTTTACTTGAAGCATAATATTTCTGACTCCAGCCCTTTGAAAAATAATTTTCCTCCAATTACATGGAAAAACAAGTTTTGAAATTTATCTTTTAAAAATATTTTCAAATACCCAATCTGATGGAGATTTTACACATGCAATCATGGAAAACATTTTTTCATGTCAGTTATTTTATAAAGATCTCAAGTAAAAAACAGGAAATGAAATAAAGTATGTTTTGGTCTGCATCCAGACCCCATCAGTTCTTTCTCTGGAGGTAAATGGTATTTTTCATCAATAATTTTTGAGATTGTTTTAGATCATGGTATTGTTGAGAACTAGGCAATTTACAATTGCTCATCAAACATTATTATTGCTGTTGGGTACAATGTTGTTTTGACTCTATTCACTTTGCATCAAATCATCAAGTCTTTCCAGGTTTTCCTGAAATCATCTTGCTCATCATTTCTGACAGTACAGTAATATTCCATCACCAGCATATATCACAACTTCTTCATCCATTCTTGAGTATCAGAACTTAAACTGTTTTATAAAGTAGTTATTTTCAAAACAATATTGTACTGACTAAGAGATAGAAAGGTGGGTCAATGGAATAGACTGGTAAATGAACTCAGCAAGGTAGTCTTTGATAAACATAATGATCCCAGCTTTGGGACAAGAACCTACTATTTGACAAAAACTGCTGGGAAAATTAGAAAACAGTATAAGAGAAAGTAGGTTTAGATCAACATGTCACATTCTCTTCCAAGATAAATTCAAAATGGGTAAATGACTTAAAAAAGTAATGAAATCATGAATAAATTAGGTGGATACAAAATAGTAAACCTGTCAGATCTATGGAAAAGAATTTAAGAATGTAGTAAACAAAGGAAGATTGCAAAAGGATTTTACAAAATGAACTTCCATTTGATTGACAGGGACACATGACTGAAGGTCACATAAGAGCCTGAGTCAAGATCCTAAGATCCCAACTGTAAAACAGTCTCCTGGAGAAAACTTTTGGAGGAAAGGGGAGATTTCCATCTTTCTTTTATAATTTTATAATTTTAAAATTTTATAACAAAAATCTCTGACAAATATCTAATTCCTCATATTTATATGGAAATATGTCAAATTGTACAAGAAATCAAGCCATTCCCTGATTGACAATAGTCAAAGTGTATGAATAGGCAGTTTTCAGATGAAGAAATCAAAACTATTAATAAACACATGAAAAAGTGTTCTCAATCCCTCTTCCTTAGAGAAATGCAAATCAAAACAACTGTGAGGTACCACCTTACACCTAGCAGGTTAGTCAATATGACAGTAAAGGAAAATAATAAATGTTGGAGGGGATGTGGCAAAATTGGGACACTAATGCATTCCTGATAGAGTTATGAATTGATCTAAACCATTCTGGAAGGAAATTTGAAATTATGCATAAAGGCTTTAAAAAAATATGCCCTTTGATGTAGCAATTCCACTACTTAGATTTGTACCCCAAAGAGAAAAAAGGGTTGTTCAAAATATTCATAGTTGCACTCTTTGTGGTGGCAAAAAATTGGAAAATGAGGGGATGTCTATGTTTTAGGGAATGGCTGAACAAATTGTGGCATATGATGGAGGTGAAATATTATTGTGCTATAATGAGTGATGAAATGGAGGATTTCTACATGATCTGGACCTCCAGGAAGACATGTAGAGTGAGTAGAACCAATAGAACATTGTGCACAGAAAGTGAAACCATTTGGAACAATCCAATGTACTAGTAGTGATGCAATGATCTAGGATGACCCTGAAGGACTTATGAGAAAGAATGCTATCCACATGGAGAGAAAGAACTATGGGAATAGAAACTCACTTGATTCATCACTTGTTTATATGGATATATGATTTGGGGCTTTGGTTTTAAAATATTGCTCTATTGCAAAAGTGAACATTATAGAAATAGGTATCAAGTAATAACATTTGTATAACTCCGTGGAATTGCTTGATGGCTCTGGGAGGGGAGAAGGAATAAGGGAAGGAAAGAAAATGAATCATGGAAACATGGGAAAATATTTTAAAAATAAAACTTAAAAAAGATTTGCAAAGACAATCATATGAAATTAAGAAATACTATTATTTTAAATTTATAGATTAAACAACTGAGGTTGATAGAACTTAAGTCACTTTCTCAGGGTCACACAATTAAATCCTCAAGACAGACTTGATCTTATTTTGCAATACTGAAGTCTAGCAATCTATTCTCTATGCCATATTTTTGTTATTTACTTTGAAATTATAATTTTTCTGTATTCTTTATTGAATGTTGTTTATATCTTATATCATCTGTAAAAAATGTCAAAACTTTTTCTTTTCATCTATTGTAATTATATGGTATTTATTGTTCCTGTTATCATTATAGTCCACTAATTTGATAGTTTCCCTAATATTGAATAAATTCTGCATTTGGGTCATATATTTACTTAGAAACATAGTTTTTTTGGTAATCATGTAACCTTTATTTTTGATTTTTTTTGCGTGTGTATGTGGTTACTTTTTGTATTCACATTGCAATAGTCATTGTGTATATTGTTTTCTTGAGTCTGCTCACTTCTTTTTTATCAGTTCCTATAGAATTTTCCATGCTTTATTTATATCTGTAATATTCATCATTTATTACCAATTCATATTCCATTAATATAAATGAATTTTCCACAATAGTTAGCTAGACTTCAATTAATGGGAATGACAGAAGAATACTTTTCTTCCCACACAATGTACTTTTGCTCTACCTTCCTTAGTCAGACCTGGTGCAGCTTCTTTTACAACTTGCCTAGCCACAGTTTCCTGAAGCAGCTTTTTGATCAAGTGTTATAAAATATTTCCACCTTTATGTAGTTTGGACTTCTCAGACTTGGTGGGTGCTTACAAATACTATGATGACTTATTGACTGGACACATTTCAAGATGGAGATGAAGAGGTTCCTGTTACTAGAAGCTAAGTCCTACTGTGTACTTCTTGCATATTCTTGCTGCATTAGATCAAAGTCAACCTTCTCTTTTGCAAAATGCTCAGTGATCTGCAAATAGTCTGAAAGTGCTTTATTTTGTCCCAGGATCAAAATAGAATTTAAAAGCTATTCACTTTGAAGCTGTACTGGCAATCAGTTTAACTGACAATTTGGAACAAGATGGTGTCAAGGCAAATATTGTGGTTAAATTGGAAGAAAATCCAGAAAATATGGAGGAGGGCAGCCTGATCAGTTCATGTGACAGCATGTGGCAGATGGTCCTGTCTGTGGGACTGGCAGCCAAATCCTGCTCAGCAGATGGATTACCTCAGTGTTTACTGGAGAAGGCTGACCAGGCTGCTAAAGAAAGCACTAAGAGCTTTGGTTAGGTAAATTGCACTGCAAACACCTCAGCTGGCTTTCAGCTCTCATTCTTAAGAAGCACTGTTCAATGAAAGCCATGGGAGCAGTTAATGGAATAGGTCAAAAGTGGACTTGCCTGATGAGAATATGGGCTTAGAATCCCTAGCTACATATCCACTCATATACTCTTCTTTAGAGTTCCTGGAACCTACTGAGATAGGAACCACGAGTATGACAGAGAACAGATTTGTGGCAGAAACTTGAGATCTCCTTCCTTTGCTTAGAAGATCTCAGGTTTATCCTATAAATTCTCAGAGGAGAAAGGCATTTACACAAGGAGTACACCATGGGCACAATATTTTCACCTAAGAGTTGAGGTGCTTGCAGGAATCTGAGTCCCTGTGAATAATGGGTTCCAATAGCATGACCTACTGCAGTTAATGCTGAGAGGATTTCTGTTTTGGACATACCCTAAGTGTGCTCTCTGAGGATGCCCCTTTCTGGAATAAATTTAAAATTTTGTAGTTTTTTTGGGCAACTAGGTGAGATAGTTCATAGAGTATCAGGCAAGAAAATAGAAGAGTTGTCTTCCTGAATTCAAATTTTATCTCAGAAATTTACTTGCTAAGTGACCCTATCCAAATCACATAATCTATATGAAGCAGTAGAAGAAAATGGTGCAGCATCTCTGCCAAGAAGACCCCAAATGTGGTCAGGAAGAATCAGAAAATTCTTGTGTTCTAAGTAACAATAGTAATGTCTTTTAGGTAATTCAAATAGTGAGTTTCTAACTCCAGGCCTTCTAATAATGAAATTCCCCTGCAGCCAGTAGCACACACACACACACACACACACACACACACACACACACATATATATATATGAATTTGTAAGGGAGGAAGTGAAATTCCTGAGGGAATTTGGGTAGTCTTTACTGATGTTGATAGTTTTTATAGATATATTGATTAGTTGATATTGATATCCAGTCTCAGGGAAAATTACATCCTAACTTCTCAGTGTAATCCCACCAGATAGCTTCAGATTTTATCTCCCCAATCACACAAAATTTATTATTGGTGGAGAACCCAAAGGACCGCAAGCATAGCTCAGAATATACTGCTACTACTTGATTCCTCATGTCCAAGAAGGAATATGAGAGGAATTTTGGACTTTTTCAGGCTTTGAAAAATTCTCACTTCCTACTTGAATATCTTAATGTCCTCCATGCACTCAGTTACCCACAGTTTTATTTCATTTGAGTGTTGCTTAGGAAAGATTACAGCCTTGAAAGATGATGAACAATTTTTCCATTTGAGCCTTAATGACCTTATAATACCTATGTTTCCAAAGGATTCTGTTCATAACGTTTAGGCTGGGTAGGGCAGGAACTTAAAAAGAGTGGTCAGAATAAGGTATCATTAAGGATCTAAAGACCTTAGTCACTCAGATTATCCTCTCCCAACATGGCTTTTTAAAAACAGTTGATTGCCTGAAACTAGGTTCTACTTGGTTCTCAACAGATGACAAAGGGTCATACACTCACTCTTTAACCTGAATTGCCAATGTGAGTTAGTGTTTCTAAGAAAATGGTTACAACACATGATGTTTCTATTAATAAATGGAAAAATACTTTAGAAAGCATGCTTTTTTGATTCCTTCTGGTAGAAATACTATTCACAAAGATGTGGTAACTATTCCAGGGACTGTGGCCTCCTGGTTCAGTAGTATTCCAGCTATTAATAGAGGGGTTCTGAGGAATATCTCTTTATATCTCTTTACCTGATGAGCCATTGATTCAGTCATCTACCAGAGATGCACATGAATCTTTATTTCAGCAGAGATATCATAGCATTTAGGGATGCTGGCTGTTCTTTCCCATTGGCTAAATTCTAGGTTTCATGGATGGGAATGAAAAGTGCCTTGAGCAATGAAGCAGAGAGAAACTTTCTTACTGTCAGTTCTTGGGAAGTGATCCTGTAACTGACCAAGCCCTCTGTGTTCTGGAGGCAGCTGGTAGCACCATAGATTGAGCTTAGTGTCAGGAAGATTTAAGTTCAAATTTTGCCTTGGATATGTTATATTAAAATTAATATTTTCAAATTCTTGTTTTCCATAATGTTCATTAATAATCACTTGAAATAGAAGTTGCAGACAAGCATAGATTTAAAGTCTCTTTCTTCCTCCAAGTCTGACTGCATGTAACTCACCCTGCAGGATCCTCAGTCCCTCTCACCTGTCTGCTCAAGTAAGTAGTTCCAGGTGGGTGCCACCCATACCCTTTTATTTATATTCCTAGACACAACCGTGGCATGTGAAAAATGTGGTATCTGGGGGGACTCACACTCGTTAGATGGAGAAATGAGTGTTGAAGTCACTGAGGAAAGGGTTGATGAAAATGGCTTCCCCCACTACTCCCCCCTGGAGTCCCTGAATTAGTTGAGGGTGACAAAATGGATATCTCCCCTTGCTGAAGGCTTGCTTCTTAGTGGCCATACTGCCCATCGAGGGCAGTGGGAAAGTTTTCACTACATGGAGAGGTATTAGGGAACTCAATTTGGATATGTGCTGCTTTGGGGTACTCACAAGTCTCCCCCCACCATGTCTTCTTGAAAACTGGCAACAAGATGTGAAGTTGTCCCAATAAGGGAAGATAATAAAATTGAAGTAGGTAAAGCAGATCAATCCCTTCCTGCATTTTTAGGAAACTGACCCAGGTGTTCCCCCACCTTCCCTAAGGAGGTCAGGCTACTTATGCCAGCAGCATACTAGACTCTAATTAGCTTAGGGATGAGAATTAGGAAGGACAGGATACAAAGGAATTTCAGGTTATCAAAGAGGTCAGGATGGAATGCAAGATAATACTTAGCATAGTTGTCTTTCTGTTCAGAAACAACCCTCTTCCTCCCTGTAGCAGAGGAGGGAGACAGATCTGATCAGTAAACTGAGAGTTTCCAGGTTGCCTGTTTTTCTTATCATCTCTGCCTGGATTTCTTGGTGGGCCCTTACCTTAAAATCTAAGCAAAAAGGGGCTTCTATCCATATTATGCCCTCTTTCTTGTAAGGTATGTCCAATTGCCACCTGGTTTAGGGTATCAAAAAGCCACTTTCCTCATTTTTTTTTCTTAATGGTGCTCAGCTATTTAACATGAGAGAAAACAGATAAAACAAACAAAAAACCCTGGAAACATCGGCCTGACCATTCATTCAGATGGGGAGGACCCTTGTGGAAGAAGGGAGATTATTCTCAGGTTTAGGGAAAGTTGCCCTGCTTTGTCTCCTCGTTCAATGTGCAGGAGGGGGAGTAGGTGGTGGAGGCACCTCTGGCTGCACAGCCATGGCCTCATTGGAAGGAAGGGGAGGGAGGGAAGGTGATCCTGAAGGGGGTAACATGGGAGGGGTTGGGTTCAGTGTCTTGGCCACCAGGATCACCAGAGGATGGACCCAGGGAGGGGGGTCCAAAACCAGGTCCTGCCAGGTCAGGATATAGGGCATTTGATAGGGGTGGCTGTTAGGACAGGGATCCAGAACCTGGGTGTGGACAGAACTCACAACCTCCTTATTGCAGGTCCCTCCCCTGGGCCATCCAACACTGAGGCAGGCCATTCTGACTCGCAAAATGTTTGGAATTTAGCCCTATTGATCTCCACAGAGAGATTGTGAGCCCTGACTTTAAAGTCGGGCCAGTGAGCTAAAACTAGGGACAGGGAATTAGAGGGAACTTGGCCCATTTTTAGGGCTACAGAGACACAGATAACAAAAAGAACAAGACAGTCAAAGAGACAGAGAGCAAGTTCTCTGGAGAAATAGGAAGAGAACAAATAGTATGAGGGTCTTTTATTTTTCAGATAGCCAATTGTATTGGTTTGACCGATCAGACCCAGGATGCCAGTCTGGGTTAACTCAGAAATCTAGTTTGTGTATGTTTCTGAATCTTGCAGCTGGGCTCCAAACCAAAGGGGATTTGAACCCCTCACAGACGGGCTCCAAGCCCAAGGGTACTCCAACCCCTGTAATGGAGGTCCAACCTCAGTGCCCTAGTTCCAAACAAGGCAGAGGGACTCTATAACCCCCTGTGCTCCAGGAAAAAGTTCAAAACAAGAATTCCTGGCACCCCCTTACCCCCCCCCCCGACCCATATTCCGGGCAGAAATTCTTGGTGCCACAGATAAAAATTCTTGGCAGTAATATAAACTCAAACATTCATCACCAAATCGCTTCCCAGCCTTTCTGGCCTGGCCCCTCGCAGGATACAGAAACCACATATTAAACCAGTCCACACTCATACACAAGTGAAAATGCATCACTTAGCGGAATTGAACTTGACAATAGGCCCTCTTCGCATAAACCCCAAAGCTGGTGGGACTGGCCAGGCCACGTAGTCATATGTCCTAATCCCATGATCAGTTCCCCATCAGTCACAATCACACAACACTACAGCGAACAGTCACACTAAACTGGTGTCCGTGTTCCAGTGGTCCACTTGTAGAGGATTCCCCGCCAATGCACCCACCAAATGTAGTGTTTGAGAAAATCCCCCAGGAACGGAGACACGGAAACAATGCAAGTAAGCAAAGGATCATCGTTTATTTCTAGCACACTAGGGCTGCTCCAAAGAAGGAGCCTTGCTGGCTAGGCTGGGGGAACATCTTTTATAGCGTAAACATAGGAACATCAGGATGTGAATAACAGGATATTTCAGTTCGGCCTTTGCAGCTGGCTAAGGGGCTGTGGGTTTTTCACAATGCAGGGAGTGTCTGGCCAGTGGTTAGGTTGATCTGGCCAGGTATTTCCTCCTGGCCCCCAGAGGGAGGTTGTTCTGACCTCCTTCAAGGGGAAGGTCGCCCTATAAGTTTTTTTTTTTTTTAAATAATCTAATTACTGTAGTAAAAGGTTTTCTCCTGGGCAGGGGAGAAGTCGAAAAAGAGGAGATAACTGATTACTAATTTGAGTCCAGTATCTCAAAAGTTCATGGAAATGAAAGTCTTCAGATAAATTAAGTTTTCTTGACAGGAACTATATATGTTTTAAACAGGAATCCTCAATGTTGGGATTTCATCAGTTTCAGAAATCTCCGCAGGTGTCTTGAAAATGGCACAGAGAAACAGCTCCTCCATCCTCTCTCTTCTGTGTCTCTGTACCCAAGACCCTTCTCCTCAGAAGAATTTCCCAGAAGTCCTTGATCAGTTGTGAACTGTCATTCCTACATTCCAATTTCCTCCAAAGATTTTTAATCCTACTCCTCATCATTACAAATGGGATGAACCGGGTCTAAAATCCAGGAGGGGGAGGGGATGAAATCCTCTCTACATAGGCACTTATGAGCTGTGTGATCTTGGGTAAGTCATTTTACTTCTGTTTGTCTCTGTTTATTCAGCTATAAAATAGGAATATTAATTGCAATTTCCTCACAGGCTTGTTGAAAGAATCAGTGATATGATATTCGTGAAAAGTGCTCAGGACAATGGCTGGCAAAACAATAAAGTTGGTGATATGTAAATATCCAATCCCTCATCCTTTCCCTCCTGTAGTAGAGGCATAGCCTCCTCTGCCCCCCTCACCTCCCCCCCTCCCCCAGCTTGGGCTGCAGTAGTCAAGGGCGTGGGTTGAACTTTGTAGGACCTGCCCAGCTGCATGTTCAAGGTTGGAATAGTCAGCCTAAAGGAGGTTTGATAACGACTGTGAGAAACTTGTTTTTCTGCCCTTTTTTGGAATCCTCTTGGTTCCTCCTGGTGCCTGGAAGGTAATGTCATGAATTCCTATGGATTTGCCTAATCATGGTTCCTGCTGGTGCTGGGCTGAAACGTCATACATTCCTGTGGTTTTTACCTTTATATGCTTTGTGTGAATCCAATAAACTTTGTCGCTATGCATTTTATATAGTGTCCATTCGTTACTCTTCACTTTCATTACCCCAAGTAAGGTCACACAGGGTTGGCCCCCCTGAGTTGCAGCCTTACACTCTCCCAGGAAAGCACAAGATTAGAAAAAGAATCTCTCCATTAGGGTAAGAACCTATGAAGGAATTGTGCAAATTCCCCTCACTGGATAAAATTTCTTGTGGGGCATAACAATGTCAATGAGAAAGATATGCTAAACAACTGGATTGGAGCTGTTACAGAAACAGTAAAGCCTGGGAAGTGGGTCCACTTTCAAATTAGATATTGGAGGTTCATAGCACACTGTATTGGTCACAGGACCCTATCATTCAGAATGAGGTCAATTATATACCTAAAACAAACTTTAACCCAATAAAAGAGAATTATTGAAGTGAATGTGATTTTTTTAAATTAAAAACTATTAACAAACAAAACTAAAATAAGAAGAAAAGATAAATTCTAGAAAAAATCTATAGAAATGATCACCAAATTGAAGATTGGTTCTTTAAAAAGACTAAAAACAATAGCAGAAAATAAAATAAACCAAACAGAAAAAGTAAAATTGCAAACAAGCAAGAAGAAATTAAAGGAATTAATCAGAACACATCATGGACCATTAAATATTCATAAAAGCAAGTAGTTCATTGTTTTGGGGGAAAATATGTACTGTTAAGGTCCTGGATTTCACCCACCACCAAGGAAGACCCCAGACAATGCAATCATGCAAGGAAAGAGGCCGTTTATTATGGAACTGATACGCACATCAGTGGGAACCTCTGCCATCAGAGTTCTGAGCTGCTTCTGACAGGCTGGGCTTTAAATACTTTTCAGCATGTATGGCCCCCCTTCCAGCCCCTTACATACCATTCTTTGAGTTTTGTCGGCATGTATAGTTCTTATCTGCTTCCTACTATTCTTGGGACTTTGACAATTTTATGTTATTGGGGTCTTCTTGGCCTTTATCTGGTACCCACTGCAGCTGGGGTTTGGCATGTTTATGGTTCTTATGTTATTGGGGTTTCTTGGACTTTATCTGGTACCCCTTGCAGCTGGGGTTTGGCATATTTATGGTTCTGACTAATTTCCAAGGCTAGCCAGCTTGTTAAGGCCTTCCTGTACTTTCAAGGCTGGTCATTTTGGCCTCCCTCAGTACATAAATGACTATGTACTGAGTATATAAAAACAAAAGTAGTTCTGGGAGAGAGAACACTAGTGTCTAGAGGGAAATAGATCAGAGGTGATGAAAAGTGCTTTATATTTTATTACTTTCTTTAAGAGTGACTGAATACAATGTTAGGTACTATCAGTTAACTGTGATAGTTAGAAAAGTCTATGTGAGACACTGAGAGGGAACTAAGAGAACTATTTTATTGAGGAGACTTTGAGAGTTAATTATAGAAAGAGTTTATGAGAGACCAGAACACCAGTGGTTCTTAATCTGATGCCCATAAGCTTTTTGTTTGTTTGAAATTAATGATTATATTTCAATATCATTGACTTCCTTTGTAATTCCTTGTATTTTGTATTATGAAAATAATACATAATTTTGAGAAAAATCTATAGACTCCAGAACACCACAAGGACATGTGGTTACTCTATTTCAATGAAAAGGGATTCCAGGATATAAACAATTTATAATTGAATCTAATTAATTGTAAATTTTCACTATAATTTCACATCTGACTACACTGACTTCCTTGCTGTTTCATGCCCATGACACTCCATCTTCTGTGGTTCCTCTGTCTTTGAACTGGTCATCTCCATACCTGCAATGTCCTTCCTAACATTCATCTCTTAGTTTTCCCTGGCTACTTTTACATCTCAGTTTAAATATCAATTAAAATATCAACTTTTATTGAAGGCCTTTTGTCGTTGCCTGGGTCTAAAACTTCTGAAATTAGTCCTCATCATCTCTTCATGTATGTCCTATATATCTGGTTATTTACCTACTATCTTTCCATTAGAATGTGGAGCCTTTGAGGGCAAGGTGTGCTCTCATCTTTTTTTTTTCCTGTATCATCAGCATTTTCCACCAGTGTTTGCTTAATAAATTGATTTTACAATGATTTATACTATTTTCCATGGAGTTGAATTAAAGAAAATACTTCACAAGAAGCATGACTCATGTTCTGAGATGACTACACCACTTCCAAACACATTAAAAATTCATTTCAGAGGTGGCCAAGAACACAGAAGGCACTAATGAGGATACTCTTGGTACTGAGACTGTATCAGATGAAGTGATAGAGCATAGTCACTGAGACCTCACAATGATACTTGGATTCTCAGTGTCACCACAACCTTCCTCAAGGCTATAGAACCAACTCTGGGGGTTTCATGCTTCTGTAGTTCAGGAAAGGGAATCATCACAGTGGAAGGCAGCTGCTCTTCCTCCCATTAAATAGAGGAAGACATGCAAATGGGGCTCCTCCCTCTGGGCATGAACCAAGCACAAAACCTGTGTCTGCTGCTCTGGGAGAGGAGCTTCTCTTTGTGTGGCCTTTCCCAACTGAGGACTGACACTGTAGAGCCTAAGTCATGGGATTTGGACTCAATGGCATTTTCATTCTGATGATTTTGCAAGGTAGATTTCATTTCTTAAACTTTTTTTTTTTTTTGCAGGTGGAAAGAGTCTTTGAAGTGGTAGCTCTGTGTGACTATTGTCTCTAATGACTCTTTGCTTGCAGGAGTCCATTGTGATATTCAGCTGGTAGAGTCTGGGGGAGATGTGAGACAGCCTGGAGGATCCTTGAAAATCTCCTGCAAAGCTTCTGGATTCACCTTCAGTGACTATAGCATGAATTGGGTCCGCCAGGCTCCAGGGAAAGGACTGGAGTGGGTCTCATACATTAGTTATGATGGCAGTAGCACAGGCTATGCAGACTCTGTGAAAGGCCGATTCACCATCTCCAGGGACAATGGCAACAGCCTGCTGCACCTGCAGATGAATTCCCTGAAAACTGAGGACACAGCCATGTATTACTGTGCAAGAGACACAGTGAGGGAGAGGAGTGAGAGAGCAGACAAAAACCACCTCTCAGAGAGTTCTGGTGGAGAATGACAGAGAGGGAACTCCAGAACTCTGAGCACAAGGAGCCCAGTTACAACAACAGGTAAAGAGTGAGGCTGATAATTTTATTTTCAAGGTCTGTGATTGTCTCCCAAATCCCTATGAATATTCCTCTGTCTCTTTTTTATTTATTTATTCATTCATTCATTCATGCATTCATTTATTTATTTATGTATTCATTTATTTATTTATTTGTTTATTTATTCATTCATTCATTCATTTATTTATTCATTCATTCATTTATTTATTTGTTTGTTTGTTTATTCATTCATTCATTCATTCATTTATTTATTTATTTATCTATTTATTTATTTGTTTGTTTACTTATTTTTAAACCTTCACCTCAGAATAGTACAAGGAATACAAGAATACAATACAAGAATAGTACAGGAATATGTCTAGGAATCAGTACTGTGTATGATGAGGCTTATGTGACTTGCCCAGAGTCACACAGCTGGGAAGTGTATGAGATCAAATTTGAACCCAGGACCTCCCAAGTCTATACCTGTCTCTTAATCCCCTGAGCTATGCAGCTGCCCCTGCGCTCTCTCTCTCAATTCCTTTTTGTCTCTGCTGCTCTTTCCTATTTCTGATAAGCAGAGGTTCAGGGAGGAGATGTATTCTTTTTTATATCTATTTTCTAACATTTTATATTTGGTAAATTTCAAACATTATTACTTGGTTTCAAAAATCATTTTCTATTCCTCCTTCCCCTCCGTCCACCACTCCCATAGCCGGCCATGCAATTCCACTGGGTATTACATGTCTTTGATCAGAACCCATTTCCATATTGTTGGTGTTGGTACTAGGATATTCAATTAGAGTCCTTATCCCCAATCATATCCCCCTCAACCCATGTAATCAAGCAGTTGTTTTTCTTTGGTGTTTTTACTCTCATAGTGTTTCCTCTGGATGTGGATAGTGGTTTTCTCATAGATTCCTCCAAGTTGTTCAGGGTCACTGCATTGCCACCAATGGAGAAGTCCATTACATTTGATTGTACCACAGTGAATCAGTCTCTGTGTACAATATTTTCCTGATTCTTCCCCTCTCACTTTGCATCAATTCCTGGAGGTTGTTCAAGTCCCCATGGAATTCCCCCATTTTATTATTCCTTTGAGCAAAATAGTATTTCATCACCAACATATACCCTTGTTCAGCCATTCCCCAATTGAAGGGCTTCCCATCACTTTCCAATTTTTGGCCACCACATAGACTGCAGGTATAAATATTTTTTTACATATTGTTTTTCCTTATTATCTCTTTGGGGTACAGACCCAGCAGCGCTATGGCTGGATCAAGGGGCAGACTGTCTTTATTGCCCTTTGGGCATGGTTCCAAATTGCCTTCCAGAATGGTTGAATCAATTCACAACTCCACCAGCAATGAATTAATGTCCTGACTTTGCCACATCCCCTCCAGCATTCATTACTACCCTTTGCTGTCATGTTAGCCAATCTCCTAGGTGTGAGGAGACACCTCAGAGGTGTTTTGATTTTCATCTCTCTGATTATAAGATATTTCGAACACTTTTTCATGTGCTTATTAATACTTTTGATTTCTTTAACTCAAAATTGCCTATTCATGTCCTTTGTCCATTTATCAAATGGAGAATGGCTTGATTTTTTGTACAATTGGTTTAGCTCTTTATAAATCTGAGTAATTAGACATCTGTCAGAGGTTTTTGAAATGAAGATTAGTTCCCAATTTGTTTCTTCTCTTCTAATTTTGGATGCATTAGTTTTATTTGCACAGAAACTTTTTAATTTGATGTAGTCAAAATTATTGATTTTACATTTTGTGATTTTTTTCTAGCACTTTCTTGGTTTTAAAGTCTTTCCTTTCCCAAAGATCTGATGAGTATACTATTCAGTGTTCACCTAATTTGCTTATAGTTTCCTTCATTATATTCAGGTCATTCACCCAGTCTGAGTTTATCTTGGTTTAGGGTGTGAGGTGTTGATCTAAACCTAATTTCTCCCATACTGTCTTCCAATTTCCCAGCAGTTTTTTTTTTTTTATCAAATAGTGGGTTTTGGTCCAAAAAACTGGGATCTTTGGGCTTATCATAGACTGTCTTGCTGTGGTCATTTACCCCAAGTCTATTCCACTGATCCACCTTTCCGTCTCTTAGGCAGTACCAAATTGTTTTGATGACCACTGCTTTATAGTATATTTTGAGATATGGGACTGCAAGTCCTCCTTCCTTTGCATTTTTTTTTCATGATTTCCCTGGATATTCTTGATCTTTTGTTGTTCCAAATGAACATTGTTATATTTTTTTTTCTAATTCAGTAAAAAAGATTTTTTGGTAGTTCAATGGGCATGGCACAAAATAAGTAAATTAATTTGGGTAGGATTGTCACTTTTATTATGTTAGCTCTTCCCACCCATGAGCAATCAATGTTTTTCCAATTGTTTAGATCTAGTTTTAATTGTGTGGAGACTATTTTGCAGTTGTGTTCATATAGTTCCTCTGTTTGTCTTGGCAGATAGATTCCTAAGTATTTTATATTGTCTAGGGATTTTAAATGGAATTCTTCTTTCTAATTCTTGCTGCTGAGATGTGTTGGAGATATATAAAAATGCTGATGATTAATGCAGATTCATTTTGTATCCTGCAACTTTGCTAATATTGTTGATTGTTTCAACTAGTTTTTTGGTTTATTCGCTAGGATTCTTTAAGTAGACCATCAAGCCTTGGGCAAAGAGTGAAAGCTTGGTCTCTTCATTGAAAATTTTAATACCCTGGATTTCTTTTTCTTCTCTAATTGCTACTGTTGGTGTTTCTGTGTGTGTGTGTGTGTGTGTGTGTGTGTGTGTGTGTGTGTGTGTTTCTTCACATGTTTATTTATTTATTTTACTTTTTAAACATTATATTATTTGGTTATTTACAAACATTATTCATTGGAAACAATGATCATTATCTTTTCCTCCCCCCGAACCACTCCCACCACTTCTCCCATAGCCGGCGCACAATTCCACTGGGTTTCACATGTGTTCTTGGTTAGAACCCATTTCCATGTTGTTGGTATTTGCACTAGAGTGTTCATTTAGAGTCTCTCCTCAGGCATTTCCTCTCAGCACCTGTAGTCAAGCAGTTGCTTTTCATAGGTGATTTTACTCCCACAGTTTATCCTCTGCTTGTGGATAGTGTTTTTTAGATCCCTGCAGATTGTTCAGAGACATTGCATTGACACTAATAGAGAAGTCCATTACCTTCGATTGTACCACAGTGTATCAATCTCTGTGTACAATGCTTTCCTGGTTTTGCTCCATTCACTCTGCATCACTTCCTGGAGGTTGTTCCAGTCTCCGTGGAATTCCTCCACTTTATTATTCCTTTGAACACAATAGTATTCCATCACCAACATATACCACAATTTGTTCAGCCATTCCCCAATTGAAGGACATCCCCTTATTTTCCAATTTTTGGCCACCATAAAGAGCACAGTTATGAATATTCTTGTACAAGACATTTTCCTTATTATCTCTTTGGGGTACAAACCCAGCAGTGCTATGGCTGGATCAAATGGCAGACAGTCTTTTATCACCCTTTGGGCATAGTTCCAAATTGCCCTCCAGAATGGATGGATCAATTCACAACTCCACCAGCAATGACTTAATATCCCTACTTTGCCACATCCCCTCCAACATTCATTACTTTCCATAGCTGTCATGTTAACCAATCTGCTAAGGTGTGAGGTGATATCTCAGAGTTGTTTTGATTTGCATCTCTCTGATTATAAGAGATGTAGAGCACTTTTTCATGTGCTTATTAATAGTCTTGATTTCTTTGGCTGAGAACTGCCTGTTCATGTCCCTTTCCCATTTATCAGTTGGAGAACGGCTTGATTTTTTCTACAATTGATTTAGCTCTTTGTAAATTTGAGTAATTAAACCTTTGTCAAAGGTTTTTATGAAGATTTCTTCCCAATTTGTTGCTTTCCTTCTGATTTTAGTTATATTGGTTTTGTTTGTACAAAATCTTTTTAATTTGATGTAGTTGGAATTATTTATTTTACATTTTGTGACTCTATGTTTTGCTTGGTTTTAAAGTCTTTCCCTTCTCAAAGGTCTGACATGTATACTATTCTGTGTTTACCCAATTTACTTACGGTTTCCTTCTTTATGTTTAAGTCATTCACCCATTTTGAATTTATCTTGGTGTAGGGTGTGAGGTTTTGATCTAAACCTAATCTCTCCCACAGTGTCTTCCAGTTTTCCTAGCAGTTTTTATCGAATAGTGGATTTTTATCCCAAAAGCTGGGTTCACTGGGTTTGTTTTATACTGTCCTGCTGAGGTCACTTGCCCCCAGTCTATTCCACTAATCCTCCTTTCTGTCTCTTAGCCAGTACCAAATTGTTTTGATGACTGCTTCTTTGTAATAAAGTTTGAGATTTGGGACTACAAGGTCCCCTTCCTTTTTTTTCTTCATTATTTCCCTGGATATCCTGGATCTTTTGTTATTCCAAATGAACTTTGTTATGGTTTTTTCTAAATCAGTAAAGAAATTTTTTGGAAGTTCTATGGGTATGGCACTAAATAGATAAGTTTGGGCAGGATGGTCATTTTTACTATATTGGCTCATCCTACCCATGAGCAGTTAATGGTTTTCCAATTGCTTAAGTCTAGTTTTAGTTGTGTGGCGAGTGTTTTGTAGTTGTGTTCATATAGTTCCTGTGTTTGTCCTGGGAGATAGATTCCTAAGTATTTTATTTTGTCTAAGGTAATTTTGAATGAGATTTCTCTTTCTAGCTCTTGCTGCGGAGCTGTGTTGGAGATATATAGAAAAGCTGATGACTTGTGTGGGTTTATTTTGTATCCTGCAACTTTGCTAAAGTTGTTGATTATTTCAATTAGCTTTTTGGTTGAATCTCTAGGATTCTTTAAGTAGACCATCATGTCATCTGCAAAGAGTGATTGGTTAGTCTCCTCCTTGCCTATTTTGATACCTTCAATTTTTTTTTCTTCTCTAATTGCTACTGCTAGTGTATTAAGTACAATGTCAAATAGTAGAGGTGATAGTGGGCATGTTTGTTTCACTCCTAATCTTATTGGGAATGCATTTAGTTTATCCCCCTTGCAGATGATATTGGCTAATGGTTTTAGATATATACTGTTTATTATTTTTAGGAAAGACCCTCCTATTCCTATGCTTTCTAGTGTTTTCAATAGGAATGGATGTTGTATTTTATCAAAGGCTTTTTCTGCGTCTATTGAAATAATCATGTGATTTTTGTTGGTTTGCTTGTTGATATGGTCGATTATGTGAATGGTTTTCCTACTATTGCACCATCCTTGCATTCCTGGTATGAATCCTACCTGATCGTAGTGGATAACCCTTGTGATGACTTGCTGGAGTCTTTTTGCTAATATCCTATTTAAGATTTTTGCATCTATATTCATTAGGGAAATTGGCCTATAATTTTTCCTGGTTTTGGAATCAGTACCATATTTGTGTCATAAAAGGAGTTTGGTAGAATTCCCTCTTTGCTTATTATGTCAAATAGTTTGTATAGTATTGGGATTAACTGTTCCCTGAAAGTTTAATAGAATTCACTTGTGAATCCGTCGGGCCCTGGGGATATTTTCTTAGGGAGTTCTTTCATGGCCTGTTGGATTTCATTTTCTGATGTTAGTCTAGTCTATTTCTGTTAGTCTAGGCAGTTTGTATTTTTGTAGATATTCATCCATACTGCCTAGATTGCTGTATTTATTGCCATATAATTGGGCAAAGTAATTTTTAATGATTGCCTTGATTTCCTCTTCATTGGAGGGGATCCCCTTTTCATCTTTGATGCTGTTAATTTGATTTTCTTCTTTCCTTTTTTTAATTAGATTGACCAGTACTTTGTCTATTTTGTTTGTTTTTTCAAAGTACCAGCTTCTGGTCTTATTTATTAAATCAATAGTTCTATCACTTTCGATTTTTATTAATTTTTCCCTTAATTTTAAGGATTTCTAGTTTGGTTTTCTGATGGGGGTTTTTAATTTGATCGCTTTTGAGTCTTTTTATTTGCATTTCCAATTGATTGATTTCTGCTCTCCCTAGTTTGTTAATATATGCACTCATGGATATGAATTTACCTCTGATTACTGCTTTGGCTGCATCCCAAAGTTGTGAAAGGATGTCTCACCATTGTCATTTTCCTTGATGAAATTATTAATTGTTTCTGTGATTTCTTCTCTAACTAAGCGATTTTGGAGTATAATATTGTTTAATTTCGAATTACTTTTTGATTTGGTTTTCCATGTACTGTTACTGATCATTATTTTTATTGCCTTGTGATCTGAAAAGGCTGCATTTATTATTTCTGCTTTTCTGCATTTGTATGCCATGTTTCTGTGACCTAGTGTATGGTCAATCTTTGTGAATGTGCCATGTGGTGCTGAGAAGGTATATTCCTTTTTGTCCCTATTTATTTTTCTCCATATGTCTATTAACTCTAATTTTTCTAAGATTCCATTCACTTCTTTTACCTCTTTCTTATTTATTTTTTGATTTGATTTATCTAAATTTGATAATGGTTGATTCAAGTCTCCCACTAATAAGGTTTTACTGTCTATTTCTTCCTTCAATTCTCCTAGTTTCTCCATTAGAAATTTGGGTGCTATATTATTTGGTGCATACATGTTGATTAGTGATATTTCCTCATTATATAAAGTCCCTTTTAACAAAATATATTTACCTTCCCTATCCCTTTTGATCAGGTCTATTTTTGCTTTGGCTTTATCAGATATCATGATTGCAACTCCTGCCTTCTTTCTGTCAGGTGAGGCCCAGAAGGTCTTACTCCATCCTTTAATTCTGACCTTGTGGGTGTCTACCCGCCTCATGTGTGTTTCTTGAAGATAACATATGGTAGGGTTTTGGATTCTAACGCATTCTGCGATTCGTCTAAGTTTTATGGGTGAGTTCATCCCATTCGTATTCAAAGATATGATTGTGACTTGTGAATTCTCTGGAATTTTGATATCCTTCCCTAATTCTAACCTTACTTCTTAATGTATTCCTTATAGAAGAGAGTTTGAATAAATGAAAAGATAACAATTTTCTTCTTTTCCCTTTCCATCATATTTACCTTTTCAGGTATTTCATGCTCTTTGTTTTTTTATATTGAACTTTCCAAAGAGCTCTGCTCTTTTCTTTACAAAAACTTGGAAATCTATTTTATTGAATGCCCATACTTTTCCTTGGAAGTATACAGTCAGTTTTGCTGGATAGCTGATTCTTGTTTGAAGACCCAGCACTCTTTCCTTCTGAAAATCATGTTCCATGCCTTATGATCATTCGGAGTGGAACTTGCAAGGTCTTGTGTGACCCTGATTGGCATTCCTTTATATTTAAATTGTCTTTTTCTGGCTTCTTGTAAGATTTTTTCTTTTGCTTGAAAGCTTTGGAATTTGGCAATTACATTCCTGGGAGTTGTCTTTTGGGGATTTAGTGTAGAAGGTGTTCTGTGAGCTCTTTCAGTGGCTGTATTGCCTGCTTGTTCTAGAATCTCTGGGCAATTTTTAAAATTATATTTTATATTACGGTGTCGAGTTTGCTGTTTATTTCTGGATTTTCTGGTAGTCCAATTATTCTTAAATTATCTCTTCTTCCTCTATTTTCAAGTCTGTCACCTTGTCAGTGAGATATTTTATGTTCTCTTCTAATTATTTGATCTTTTGGCTTTGCTTTATTGATTCTTGCTCTTTTACCTGCTCGTTGTCTTCCAGTTGCCTAATTCTGACCTTTAAAGCCTGGTTTTCCATTTCAGTTTGGTCAAACCGGTTTTGTAGTAGCTTGAAATACTTTTGCATTAATTCCCACTTTTCTTGCCAAAAGGCTTCCATCTTTTTTTTATTATTTTTGATTCAAATTCTTCAAAAGTTTGTGGAGATTTTCCATTTCCTTTGGAAGTTTTAGGCACATTTGCTTGTGTTTCCTCTTCTATCTCCTTTGTATTTTGTATTTTTGCTCCATAAAATGTGTCCAAAGTTGCCCCCTTCTTGTTTTTCCTGTTGTTTTGAGGCCTTTTTGCTTCTGTGCTGTTTGCCATCTCTATCTGAGTGAGGGGGCTGGCTCTTCTGTTATCTGTCTGGTGTTCAGTGGCTTTAGCCCCAGGAAAATTGTCTGTCTTCCCCAGGAAGCCCGGAATTGCTGGTGTTTCAGTGTTTCCTTGTTACTACCCTCCTCAGTTCCCTCCCGATTTTTCTCTGTTGCCTTACTTCTATACTCTGTGCCTTGCTTGACACTCTCAGATGTATTTCAATGCCTTTGCTGGCCAGAGGAGCCTGCACTCTGAGGAGGAGGGGCCATGGCTTCCCGGAGCTCTGAGGGCTGGTGATAGCATTAACGTCAGACTGAGTATGCCCTGAGGCAGGGACCTTCGGTGAGACTCAGATGGAAGGATTTGGTCAGGGAGCTACAGGCTCCTCCTGTCTCTCTCTGTTTCCCTGCTATCTGGGTGCCCCCGCAACCGGCTCAGGTTGTTTTCAGGGTGAGGCCTTCAGAATAGCTGGCTCCTGAGGCCCTTTTGCCTGCCCCAAAGTTCCTGCTTCTGCCTCAGATTCAGCTCTCTGGTTTGGGGGGGATGGGTTTTGGGACCTTCCTTTTGCCTATCCCTTAGATCCAAGTGATCTCGGGTTCTGACTTTTGGGTGGCCGTACCTTTTGATCCAGGCTCAGGAGGAGTGTTCCCTGGGTCTATTCTGTTGTTTGTTTTGAATTCCGGTGCCCTAGGAGCATTCAGTTTGAGATCGGTAAGGAAGGGTTTCTGGAGCTCTGAACTTTAGCTTTCTCTAAGCTGCCATCTTGACTGGAAGTCGTTAGTGTTTCTAATACTAATAATAATAATAATAATAATAATAATAAATAATAGAGGTGATAATGGCCATCTTTGTTTCACTCTTGATCTTACTGGTTTGGCTTCTAGTTTTTCTCAGTTTTCTTGTTAATATGGTCAATTATGCAGATACTTTTCCTAATATTGAACCATCCTTGGAATCCTGGTATGAATCCTAACTGGTCATAGTGAATAACCCTCATGATCACTTCATGGAGTCTTTTTGTTAGTGTCCTATTGTAAACCTTAAAATTTCTTAGACTTATGAATGTTGGAAATTTCCCCATTGGGAAATTTCATACTGGAAAAAATTTCCTACTGATAGTAAGAACTCTATTGGAATGTGAAACCCCTTGGCATGAGAGGATCCTTCTCCTCCCTACTTAAGACTACTTTAGGACAGAAACCTTTTGCTAAACAATGGAAAGGGTTTTGACCTATGCTTAAGCATAGAACAGGAAGTTCTTTGAGTCATGATTGATTTTAGAATTGATACAATAGAGATACTTGGAATGACAGAACCAGGTCTTGGAACTTACAATCTCCACCCTACTCAGTCTAACAGGATTTAGGAAGGGCTGTAGCATAGATCAAAATTTAGTTATTTAAGAATATGACCTACAACAGACATGTGCAAAGGAAACAGACCTCTGGGAGGTCCTGGGTTAAGCTAGAGCCAACATTGGCACAGGGGAGACATCTACAGTGATTGGTAGATGTGAGAACTGAGGGGAGGGGACTTAGATGGTGTCCTTAAAGATAGCGCGGTCTGAGGAGAGAGGGAAGGAGCTTTTTCTCTGAGCGAGGTGGCTCTGAAGGAGGACTGAGGAGGTTGCTCTGTTGGAGGACCAGGAGAGAAGGTTGGCTCTGAAGGAGGAGAATTCTCTGGAAACATTTCTTGAAAGGAGGCTCTCTTGAAGGTGGAGCCTGAGGTTGGCATGAGAAGCCTTACCTAGAGAGATCTTGGGTGAGTGATAAAACCAACTGACTGATTTATTCATTCTTTTTCCTTTATTACTTTCTCTCTTTTTCTATTGATTAATCAGTGTATTATAAATTAAATTTCTCTATAAAACCCAGTTGGCTTGGGCATATTCATAAATTGGGAATATATTCCCTAGCGACCATCTTATATTTATATAAAACCAAGACACAATAGAAAACATATTTCAGTGGTCATAATTGATATATATATTCCCCTTGCTCCCAAACATTTTAATTATCACGCTATTTAAGATTTTTGTATCTATATTCATTAGGCAGATTGGTCTGTAGTTTTCTTTCTCTGTTTTTGACCTGCCTAGCTTTGGGATCAGTACCATGTTTGTGTCGTAAAAAGAATTTGGTAAAAGTCCTTCTTGGCTTGTTCTGTCAAATAGTTTGTATAATATTGGTATTAGTTGTTCATAGAATGTTTGATAAAATTCATTTGTGAATCCATCTGGACATGGGGATTTTTTCTTAGGGAGTTCTTTGATGGCTTGTACAATTTCCTTTTCTGATATGGGGTTGTTTAGGTAATTTATTTTTTCCTCTGTTAGTCAGTCTAGGGAATTTATATTTTTGTAAGTATTCATCCATATCACCTAGATTGGTATATATTTTGCCATATAATTGGGATTGAGTCCCCCGCCCCAGACTCAAGGAGGGAGGAAAAGGGTTTAAATAGAGACAGGGACCCCCTTTTCCCACTTTACTTTTCTCATTCTTCCCTGCCCATTATTCCTTTTGTATTATCTGACTGAGTTGACATTAAAGTTATCTGTTCCCCAAACTGAGTGTGACGGAATGGAATCAAGGGGTGACCCTTCAGTCTTGAGTAGTGGAGAGGGGACAAGAGGGACAAGAGTGAATTGGGGAGAGCAGGTTTAGGTAAGTAGGGAAGGCAGAAGGGGGGAAATCTTCAAATCCCCTCTCCTCTCTCTGAGCCAATGCATTACATCTGCTGTTTCCCCTGAACCCCACATTGTGGGAAGCGGGGTTTCTCCTCTCTTTCTCCCTCTCCATACCTTGGGGTCCAAGCCACCCCTCTAGACTACATCCTTTCCTTCTTTCCTTTTTTTTTAAGACAAATGAACTTTTTTCTAATTCTATAATTTTTTTTTTTGCTATTTTGATTGGTATTGCACTGAATAAGTAAATTAATTTGAGTAGGATTATCTTTTTTATTATGTTAGCTCATCCTCCCCAGGAGCAATTAATGTTTTTCCAACTATTTAGATCTAATTTTAATTGTGTGTAAAGTGTTTTGTAATTGTGATCATATAATTCCTGTGTTTATCTTGGCAGATAGGTTCCAAAACATTTTCTATTGTCTGTAGTGATTTTCAAGTGAGTTTCTTTTTCTAACTTGCTGCTGAGTTGTGTTGGAAATCTATAGAAATGCTGATGATTTATATGGGTTTATTTTGTATCCTGTGACTTTGTTAAAGTTGTTTATTATTTTCCACTAGTTTTTTAGTAGATTTTCTAGGATTCTTTAGGTAGATCATCATATCATCTGCAAAATCAAAACACACCCAAATATCTATACTCAATGAGGGAACTCCCCTCAGTATTGGGGACCCTAAAAGGTGTGAACAAAGTAATTTAGGTGGCTGATGTTACTTGGGAGGAGAAGGAACCTCAAAGTATCTGGAGGAGAATTTTATGCCTTTTAAGACCCCATTGCTTTATTGATGTTATCTGTTTCAGTTTGTTCTCCTCCCCAGAATGAAGAAGTCTCTGTAACAAAATTCTGAATATAAGATGTATGTAATTTACTGTTAACCACTTCATGAGTTATCAAAATCAAAATATTCTGTGACAATGTCTTTATTTGTACCTCCCCTATGATTGTACTAAAGAACATCATTGTTAAAAAGTCTACAAACAGCCTTTTGTGTCTTTTTTGGCTTTGTTAATTGTCACATCTATGATGGTGGATGGACTTCATCAAAATGGTTTCAACCTGTATAAAAGTTTTGAAGAATTTAATTATGTAATGATTTAAATTGATTTTAACAGGTTTTAGAAAGTGATTTTCAGATATCTGGGAGCATCTCTACCTCTGACTGATCATTTGCCTGCCTCTGAATTGTTTGTAACAAGAGGTAAGGGTCCATTTGTAGCTGAAGTTAAATGCAATAGCACTGTTGTATTTTCCCATCTCTGCATTTATTGAACATGCTTTGGATGAGACATCTGAAGTGATTTTCGTTATTTAGTCCTTGGCTCCATTTGAAAACGAGTGGGACATATTGGAGACAGTTCTGTTACACTGTTATAGTCTCATAATAAAAAGGAGGGAGCCCAAGTGGCTTATTTACCCTTTGATGTGTTATAATCTCATCCAGGAGGTGGGAATGATTTTTTTCTATGAAGCCTAGTAGCTTTGAAAAAGGTTTATTATATTTTTAACTCTTCAGATTATTCTAACCTTTATCAGAATAATCTGGTTTTCTGGTGACATTTTTGGTCCCATAAGATTTTCACCTATAATACAGAGGTTTTTCTGACTTTCTCTCCTACCATATTTTGGAATAACTATAATAGACTTTCTTAAAGATATCTCATCCAAGGTTGAAAGATTGGCTAAATCTGTAGAACATGTGACAAGTATTTATGTGTTTATAGATTTTTTGAATGTCATACAGCAAATGGGTATGTAAAAATCATGTGAATTCCAATGATGGTGGGTGTGTTTGCTACTGCCATTAATGGGCATAATTGAGGATTTTGGTAATTCTTAGAATCTATATTAATTGTTGTACTACTGTTTGTTTGTTTTTTAGGTGTTACACAAGAGGCACCGATTCTGGTTTTATTCATTCAAAGTTACATCCAACATTTGTTACAGCTCTTTCTCCAAATTCCAAAATGCTTTGTAGAATCTCAAACCTGGATTTGACCTGTTGCTTTGAAATTGCAGTCAAGAATTTCAAATAAGAACTGACTTGCCAGTAAAATTGGAAACTGTTAGTGCAGATACAAAAACGTAAAATCCAAATGTCTGTTTTGTCAAGTTCAAAAACAAGTACAGTCATAGCAGCTGTCACCTTGGGCTACCTAGGGTCTAGATACCACAGGTACATGCCAGTCAAACAAACTCATCCACCCACTAACTCTTAGCCAAGTTTGCTTTGCTCTTGGCTCGAACTTTAAAATTATGGGTCACAGTGATTTAAAAATAATGCAGCTCAGTCACTGGGGTGCCAACACAGCCTCATATAAAACACATACTCAGTAAAACTTGCTTAGGTGAGTTTCCAAGACCCTAGGGCATGAAAGGTACAGAGAAAGTAGGGAGTGTGCCTTTCTTTGCAATGAGCTTGTGTCAGATCAATATTAATGTGGCCAATGAGAACAGGCAGACATTATTCATCTGTTCCTCTTGGTTCCTAGAGGTAGAATAATCGCTTTATTATAAAATCCACTTGAGGTGGCATGGCACATTCATTTTCTATTGCTAGAAACCTGGGAGGCTATTTATAGGCTTGCTGGCAACAGTCTCTCTCTTCTGATAGGCTCTCTGATTTCAAAATATACAAAAACAATTGTTCACAATGGGGCTTTTCAGAATACAGACTACAAACGGGGGGTAAGGGGATACTTTTTCTTAACACCACCATCTAGATAATGTCCAGTATGACACACGTTGCTTTCAAATTGACTCAGTGTCCCAGGGATGCCATGTTGAATCTTAAAGAGTTAAAGTAGTAGCAAAAAGTTTAGTATTGCCAAGACAATCTCAAGATGCCGGGAAGAGAGAGCTCTAAGTGATCAGCTTATCCTTCCATTTTCCACATGATCATAGTTGGAGCACACATGCATGAGGTGGAAGTAAGGTAGAAAGTAAACAATTCTCACATCTTAAAAAGAGATTTAAAACCAATAAGATCATCCCACACAGATTGGGAATGTTTGCTAATAGCTCAGCCTTGGACTTCAAACTCCTCCCATCCCTTTCAGGTACTCCTCTGCCCACATGGGTCAGTGCTTCTCGTGAAGAGCTGAGGAGCTGCTTCTTGGAAGTCTATTCTAAAGCTCCAGGCCTCAATACTAGAAATGTAGAGATATTTAGTCAGCCTGCACATAGTCACAGTAGATTGTTTTGTTTGTTTATGTATATAAAAAGGAAAGTGAAGGACAAGCTGGCATGGAAGAGTCACTGTTAGAATAACTTTAATTTATCTTGCATTTTGCAGAAGTCTAGGAACATTTTTTTAAAGCACCTCCTCTTTTCTCATCATGTGTCTCTGGCAGCTGTTAAAATATTCAATGAGCATATAAACAGTTTTAGGATCTGCATCTTGCAAGGATTTCATAGACCAACCAACCCAATGCCAAATGAGAACTTGGCAGCCTTTTTAATCTTGTTTTTAATACAATGGTAAATCCACTCAGATAGTAAACCTGTTGAGCTGCATCTCCAATATACTTTGCAAAATCCAGTGTTGTTTAGCAAATTAATTAGCTTTGGCATGGAGCTGTGCTCGCTTGCCTATGATGGCCTGGAACCCAGTTTTGATGCTGGTGACAGAGCAGCAAGAATGTCAGGTCTCACACTCTAAGAAATAGAGTCGAATATCTTTCTATAGGATTGTGTCTGGTGACCAACATGTATGACATGTGACATATTCCTTGATATATCTTCTCAAGATGTTTTCTATCTGTTTCTGTTGGAATCTTCCTTTGGTTAAAAGTTGATTATTACCATCTATGGAACCACTTGTACCCAACTCAGCCATTAAAAATGCCAGGAGATGTTTGGGCTGATGATGCAATAGTTTACAGATATCTGTGAAGTTGACAAAAGAAGTTTTCTTGGTTTCTATTCTAACAACCTGTGGAGATTTCATGACAAATTTTCTTTTTTCTCCAACAACCATATCTGGATTCTTTTCCCGCCTTACGTTGAATACTCAATTCAGCAACTCATCATAAATATAGTCTCTTTCTGAACATGCCCAAGCAGGGCCAGTCTGATTGCTGAAGGAGATTCCATCATCCTTTTTGCTGTCCTCATCTTCTAAGGCTTCATCTTTCTCTAGGATTTCATCCTCATCTGGTAACTTGACATTCTTCCTTTTCTTCTTTTTGTTGCCGATTATAATATCAAGGCCATATTCTGGTTCTGCTGGTTCTTGCATAACACTTTCAATCTTTAGGTCCTTAACACCTTCTTCAGCTTCATCAATATCAAATATCTTTTTTGTTTTTTTTTCTTCTTTTTCTTTTGTTTGAAAAAGTTTAAGTCATCAAGGTCATCAGAAGCATCTTTCTTTCTACCATCCTCTTCATCATCTTCTACATCTTTGTCTTCTGTTAGCTCTGGTTCAGTTTCTTTTGTTTCTGAGGGTTGTGTTTCTTCTGTCTGTGCATCTCCTTCTTCATCCAGCATAAAAAGGTTTCTTCTTCTTTTTCTTCTTCTTGCTCATAGTAGAACCCAAAATCATCTCGTCCCCAGACATGGCTGCAGCTCAAAAAGATTTGGTGTAGCCAGAGAGTCAGATGGCCCAGTCGCCGCTTCGGGTCCCAGTCCAGTGATGCAGCTGCTGCTCCTGCTGCTCCCAGCACTGCACTTCCATTTTCCATCAGCAAGAAGGGGTGGGTGTGTCCCCTTCAGCCTCCTCACTCCAGTGCTACGCCTGGGCCAAGCCTGCCCCCTTCTGCATGAGTGCAAGAAACTCTGTAATACTGTTTTAAAAAAGACTTTTACCATGTGAAAAAACCATGTACACTCACACTGCGGATCATGGCCAAGTTAAGAGGGATATCAATCTCATTTTTGAGTGAGCAACTTTTGTGTTGTGCCTAGCACATTGTCACATGGACTGTGAATTATGAAATTATGATTTTTTAAATTATTTTTTCTTTTTTACATTTGCAATAGAATATTTGAATTGTTTTTTCCTATTCTTGGTAATACTTGAAGTACATGAAATCAGTATTAATGTTTTTAATTTGAAGGATAAATTTTATAGTAGAAGTTTACAGTATCAATTAGCCCTAGTAACTATGCATACCCCAAAGCTTTAGACTATGGAAAACTGCCATACATTGATAAATATCATGGGACTGTGTTTAATGATTATGTCTGATTCCAGGAGAAGGGAACAAAAGAGCCAGTATACAGTGCCAAATAGCATGAGGTCAAAAAGAACCAAACCAATCCAGGGAGGTTTGTTCAACTTCTATACCAATTCAAAAGGATTTGAACCCAGTGTGAGACTTGAGTTTGAGGTGCTTTACATATGTTAAGATGCAAGACTTCTTGTACCACACTGCATGTACAATATTCTGAGTCAGGTTACTCAGTTTTGCTATCATACTGGCTCCCCTTATCTCTACAATCAGCCCAGGGAATGATTTTTTCACATTTTGTGATGAAACCTAGTTCCATCTCTCTTATAGTTTGGCAATTTTCTGTAGTCCTGGCTGCAAATAGGCAAAGTCATGTATTGCCGCTATTGTCCTACAGGCTTATGGTACATAAGGCACTTTAATTGGACTTTGCCTGTTATTCAAGAACCTATTACAGGATTTTTTCCCTCAGAATTTTATACACATAGGATTTTTTATTTTTTAAAAATAATTTCTGTACTTAGTATTTTTATACAGAATTTAATTTGTGTTTTTTTTATTTGGGATTTTTTGGGGGGTTGTTTTTCTTTTGAAAAATGTTTCATATACCTCATAACTCAGCCACATATCCCAGGGTGATTCTAGTGTTTTACAACACCCTTCTGGGGGTGGGGACTGTGTAATTATCATAAAATCCAAGACTTAAAAATTTTTGGAGAGTTTTCAGGAAAAGAATCTTGACAAAATCCTGAATCAAGAAAGCAGAAACTGTTGAAGAAGGTGCTGAAAAGATGCTTGAAGAAGCCACACACTGCATCAAAAGATTGAGAATGAACTTTGGGATATAATTAACTAAATTGAAGGGAGTTGAACATTTTTATTCTGAATGTAAACTCTTATGCTGAAGGGGACTGCCCTATAATTGGCACTTTGTCAATGTGCCTATCAATCATTTTTTATATTTTTCCTTTCAAATTTTCCTTTCATCTCTACCTATTGTAACTTCCTCTTAAAAAATGCAATATTGTATGTACTTTAAGTAGAATGTGTTTAGATGTTTAAAATAATTATGTTTAAAAGGTCCATTGGGGAGACTGGTCTCCCATAAGATCATAAGGATGTTGGTGTCAAAGGAAGATCATTCACTCCCCCTCCTGGAAGGCAGATTACTTGATCCAGATTCTCTAAATGCCAAAGTTATTTCCTGGTACATTAATAAAAGAAAGGGGGGAGGAACTGACCAGGGCTTGTGGCATAGACTCTGGGAGAGAAAGAAGAGAGGAGAAGGAAAAATAGGTTCATGGAGGCTAGGCTAAATATAGTCTGAGAACTTAGAATAAAGAAAGAGATTTTAATCTATACTGATCTACCATTTCTATTAATAAACTTTATGAAAAATAATAGTTGGTAGACAGATTAATTTTACTTAATTCCTTGAGAGTTTGTGACCAATTTTCATTTCCTTGAAAAGTTTAGATGTGTCTATTTGATTGCCACTCTCTTGTATTGCTTATTTTTGCCATTTTTTTTCTATTTTGCTCTTTTTCTCCATGGAAATTATCCAGGGTTAAAAGCTTTTTTTGTGGCTTATAATTTTTTTTTGCTATTTGTGGATTGCAGTTTCTATATGTTGGTGTATCTTGCTTTCTTAGTTTCAGTATCTTCCAGGCAGTTCTTTGTGTTGCTTACACTAAACAGTTTTTTCCCGAGGCTATTTTTCCCTACCCTGCTGCCTCTGTTGTAACCAGTATTGTTTCTGTCTAATCTCCCAAACTCTGCAGCCCAGGCTCTTTGCTCTTCAGTCTCAGTTCCCAAGTCTCTCTTCCAAGGCTTGGCACTGCCCTCACAGGTACATTTGTGGTGCCCCCCGACAGCCTCAAATAATTTAGAGATTGCCTGGCCTTTGTTCTGACTCTGGAGTAGTAGGTTGTGTGTGGGAGGAGTGATAAGTGTAGTTTTGCACCCCTATAGAGTAGAAATCTCCAAAAACTGTCTACCTTTAAGGCTTCATCCAATGGGAGAACTTCTTTCCTCATCTGATTTTGATTTCTGGTTTTTTGAGACACTTTGTGATATTTGGTATGAAGGAGATTCAGAAAGCTTCTGCTGCTCCTTGCCCATCTTAGTTCTACCTCCAGGATATATTCTTTTAAAGCCCTTTGGGTATAATTCCAAATTACCCTCCAGAATGATTGGAGAAATTCACAGTTCAACCAGCAGCATATTAGTACCTCAATTTTGCCACATCTCCTACATTTATTATTTTCCTTTACTGTCAACTTTGCCAATATTTTAGATGTGAGGTGGTACCTCAAAGTTGTTTTGATTTGCATTTCTCTAATCAGGAGTGATTTAGAACATATTTTCTCCACCATCCTGTGGGGTCAGGCCTCAGCTCTAAAAGCTGAGACATACTCCAACCCTATTTAGGGATCTCCCTTGCCCCACCTTCCTGATATCTCTCCAATCCCAACTGATTATTAAACTTTATATTATTTGAATTTGCAGTCAGATAAGTGGACTATCTTTTCTGTGCACAGAGGGAGCTGAACATGAGCTCAGTCATTCAATGACAAACAGTCCTTATTGGACCCCTATTGCTTCCTCTTGGCAGGGGGCATCTCTCTCCTTTGCCTCACCAGCAGCAATATTTCATCTCTCCCCTCAACTAATCCATACCCTGCTACAAACCTCCCATTATCCCCCATTTTTCTATTCTCCCTCTTTTCCCCAATAAATATTACACATTCCCTTGCCATTCATCAGTTGGGGAATGGCTTGATTTTTTTTCAATTGATTTTGCTCTTCATAAATTTGAATAATTAGACCTTTGTCAGGTTTTTGCTATGAAGATTTTCCCCCCAATTTGTTGATTGCCTTTTAATTTTGGTTGCATTGGTTTTGTTTGTATAAAAATTGTTAATTTAATGTAATCAAAATTTTACATTTTGTAATATTTTCTTACTCTTGCTTGGTTTTAAAATCTTTCCTTTCCCAAAGATATATATACTATTCTGTGTTCACCTAAAATATACTATTACACTATTCTGTGTTCACCTAAATTACTTATAGTTTCCTTCTTTATATTCAAATCATTCACCTATTCTGAAATTATCTTGGTGTATGGTGAGATGTTGATCTAATCTCAATCTCTCCCATAATGTCTGCCAATTTTCCCAGCAGTTTTTTTCAAATATTGTATTTCTGTCCCCAAAGCTGGAATCTTTGGGTTCATCATAGACAGACTTGCTGAGGTCACTTACCCCAAGTCTCTTCCATTGATCCTCCTTTCTGTCTCTTAGCCAGTACCATATTGTTTTGATGACCACTGCTTTATAGAATAGTTTGAGATCTGGTACTGGTAGACCACTTTCACATTTTTTTCATTATTTATTTCCCTTAATATCCTTGCTATTTTGTTCTTCCAAATGAACTTTATTATGTTTTTTCCTAATACAGTAAAACAAAGTTCCTGGTATTTCAATGGGTATGGCACTGAATACATAAACTAGTTCAGGAAGGATTGTTATTTTTATATTATTAGCTTCCCAGGACCAATTAATGTTTTTCCTCTTGTTTAGATCTAGTTTTATTTGGTAAAAAGTCTTTTGTAGTTGTGTTTGTATAATTCCTGAATTTGTCTTGACAGTTAGATTATGAAATATTTTATATCACCTAGGGTGATTTTAAATGGAGTTTCTCTTTCTAAATCTTACTGCTGATTTTTATTAGAAATAAATATAAGTACTGATGTTATGTGACATCATTTATACCTGCAACTTTGCTAAAATTATTATTTCCACAATTTTTAGTTGATTTTCTTAGGATCTATAAATAAGCCATCAAATCATCTGCAAAAATGGCTCATTTTTCTTCTTGCCTACCTTAATCCCTTTGATTTCTTTTTCTTCTCTTATTGCTACAGCAAGCATTTCTAATACAATATTAAATAATAGTCATGATAATGGGCAACCTTACTTTATTCCTGACCTTATTGGTAAGGCTTCTAACTTGTGCCCATTGCAGATGATACTTCCTGATAGTTTAAAAAATACTTTTTATTATTTAAAGGAAAAGCCCTTTAATTCCTATAATTTCTATTGTTTTCAATAGGAATGGGTCTTGTATTTTGTCAAAAGCTTTTTCTACATCTATTGAGATAATCATGTGATTTCTGTTAGTTTGGGGTTTGATAGGGTCAATTATGTGGATGGTTTTCCTAATATTAAACCAACCTTGCATTCCTGTTATAAATCTGACCTCGTCATAGTGAATAATACTTCTGATGACTTACTGTAGCCTCTTTGCTAGCATTTTATTTAGGGGTTTTGCATGTATGTTCATTATGGAGATTGGTTTCTAGTTTTATTTCTCTGTTGTTGGTCTTCCTGGTTTAGGAATTGTTGCCATATTTATGTCATTACAAATTTTGGAAGACTTCTTTTTTGCTCATTTTGCCAAATAGTTCATGTAGATTTCGGATGAGTAGTTCTTTAAATATTTGAAAGAATGCACTTGTTAATCCACCAGTCACTGGCAATTCTTTCTTAAGAAATTCCTTGATGATTTGTTTGATTTCATTTTTTCAGATGGGTTCATTTAAGCATTCTATTTCCTCTTGTGTTAATTTATGCATTTTATATTTTTAGCCATTTCACCTAGATTATCATTTTTATTGCCATATAAATGGGTAAAGTGTCTCTTCATAACTATCTTAATATTCTCTTCATTAGAGGTGAGATCACCCTTTTCATTTTTGATAGCTTTAATTTGCTTCTCTTCTTTTTTAAAATTACATTTACCAGAACTTTAGCTCTTTTGTTTTTTTCAAAGTAGCAGCTCTGAGTTTCATTTATTAGTTCAATAGTTCTTTTATTTTCAATTTTATTAGTTTCTCTTTTAATTTATAGGATTTTCAATTTAGACTTTATCCAGGGATTCTTAATTAGGTCTCTGTCTAATATTTAGATTTCAAGTAAAATTTACTGATCTCCACCATGTCAATTTTGCTACTATAGGAACTCAAGAGACATACATTTTCCTCTGAGTACTGCTTTGGCTGTATCCCAAAGATTTTGATATGTTTTCTCCTCATGGTCATTCTTTTTAATTAAGTTCTCAATTGTTTCTATGGTTTCTTTTTTGACTTACCTTTTTTTGAAGAATTAGATTAATTAATATCCAATTAATTTTAAATTTGCCTCTCTATGAACCCTTATTAATTATAATTTTGATCTTATTATGAACTGAATAAGTTGCACTTATTATTTCTGCTTTTCTGCATTTGTTTGCAATGTTGCTATAATTTTGTACGTGGTGGATCTTTGTATATGTACCATGTACTCCTGAGAAGGTATATTCCTTTTCACTCTTGTTCAGTTTTCTTCAAATATCTATTAACCCTAATATTTCTATAATTTAATTCACCTCCCTTACTCATTTTTAATTTCTTTTTTGGTTTGATTTATCTGAAACAGGAAGGTTGCAGTCTTCCACAAAAATGGTGCTACTATTTTTCCTTCTTAAGCTCCTTTAGTTTCTCCTTTTGAAATCTATATGCTGTACCATTTGGTACATGGTTAGTTTTTATTTAAGATAGAGCATATGGGAATATAAGCATTAAAGGCATGATCCTGCTAAAAAGTATTTTAGGTTACAAAGCACTTCATTTTAGACAGGGCCAGTTTGAGATTCTTATCTACAAATTACAACATTTATAGAGATGGTCAGTGGAGCCAGGAATCTGGTCTAGACATGTGAGTGAATCAGACATCTGGTCTGAAAATCTGAACTGGATACATGGGTTGACTAGATTGCACAACAACTCCAAATGTTTAGGCTTCCAAATGATCAAAGAGGAATGTCCCCAACACCTTAGGATTCCATTATTAGAATATATTGCCTGGATAGTCAATTGTACATTTTCTGGAACCATTTTAACTGGTTGTATTAGGTAGGTTATGCACATTAATATAATGTAATGTATTAGCTCATTAAAATAAGCTATGGTCCTCTGTCCCTGAAATTTAGTAGGGATAGGATACATTCTTAATTGTCATATTATTTTTTCTTTATATTACTTATTATAATTTAAAAAGTGACAGTGTTATCTATTTTATATTCTTTATGTCTAAAGTCAACAGGGGAAAACAGAATTTGTTAAGTTGAGTAGTGGTATAATTATTTTTGGGAACTCAAGAAATGACTTTGGCAAACAAAGAAGGGAATAATGGAAAAGTGAAAGAATTGAGCCAAGGAGATCAATTAAGAAATACAGTAATAATAAAGGTAAAGGATGATTAAGGCCAAACTTTATATTTTTTTGCTTTCATTAGGAGAGACTGAATACCATGTTGGGTACTGTCAGTTAATTGTGATGGTTAGAAAAATCTTTGTGAGACAGTGAGGGAACTAAGAGATTTCATTTACTAAGGAGACTTTGAGAGTTATTTTTCTTATAGAAAGAATCTATGAGAGACCAGAGCACCAGAGACTCTTAACCTCATGTCCATGAACTTCTTCTGTTTTTTAAATTAGTTATATTTCAATATAATTTATTTCATTTATAATTTTTAATATGCAAATAAAACATGATTATGAGAAGAATCTATAGTCTTCACCAGACTACTTCAGGAGTCCATGACACACAGCTTAAGAACATGTGCCTACTCTATTTCAAAGTAAAGAGACTAGAGTAAGAACAATTTATAATTGAATCTAATTATTTCTCAAGTTTCACTATACTTTCAGACCTGACAATATTGATTTCCTTGCTGTTTCATGCCCAGGTCACTCCATCTTCTCTGATTCCTCAGACTTTGAACTGGCCATCTCCATATCTTCAATGTCCTTTGTAATCTTTGCCTCTTAGTTTTCTTAACTACTCTTACATCTCAATTTATATATCAACTTCTATTGAAGACTTTTTGTAATTCCTGGGTATAACCCTCTGAAATTAATCCTCATCATCTCTACATGTATGTTCTATATATCTTGCTATTTACATACTGACTTTCCATTAAAATGTGAGCCCTTTGAGGGCAAGGTGTGCTCTTATCTTTTTTTTCCCTGTATCTTTAGCATTTTCCACCAGTGCTTGCTTATTAAATGCTTTTACATTGATTTATCCTTTGTGCCATGGAGTTGGATTAAAGAAAACCCTTCACAAGAAACAAATATATATATGGCTCATGATCTGGGATGACTACACCACTTCCACACACATTAACAACTCATTTCAGGAGTGGCCAGGAACACAGAAGGAACTAATGAACATTCTCTTGGTCCTGAGACTGTCTCAGATGGAGTGATGGAAGATAGGCACTGAGACCTCACAGTGATACTTGCATTATCAGTGTAACCACAGCCTTCCCCAGGGCTTTAGAACTAATTCTGGAGGTTTCATGCTTCTATAACTCAGGGAAGGGATTTATCACAGTGGGAGACAGCTGTTCTTCCTCCCATTAAACAGAGAAAGACATGCAAATTGGGCTCCTCCCACTGGGCATGAACCAAGCACAAAACCTGTGTCTGCTGCTCTGGGAGAGGAGCTTCTCTTTGTGTGGCCTTTCCCAGCTGAGGACTGACACTGTAGAGACTGAATCATGGGATTTGTACTCAATGGCATTTTCATTCTGATGATTTTGCAAGGTAGATTTCAATTATTCACTTAGTTTTTTGCAGGAGGAGAGTCTTTGAAGTGGTAGTTCTGTGTGACTATTGTCTCTAATGACTCTTTGCTTACAGGTGTCCATTGTGATATTCAGCTGGTGGAGTCTGGAGGAGATGTGAGACAGCCTGGAGGATCCTTGAAACTCTCCTGCAAAGCTTCTGGATTCACCTTCAGCAGCTACTACATGCATTGGATCCGCCAGGCTCCAGGGAAGGGTCTGGAGTGGCTCTCACGTATTGATACTGCTGGAAGTAGCACAAGCTACGCAGACTCTGTGAAAGGCCGATTCACCATCTCCAGGGACAATGGCAACAGCCTGCTGCACCTGCAGATGAATTCCCTGAAAGCTGAGGACACAGCCACTTATTACTGTGCAAGAGACACAGTGAGAGAAAGGAGTGAGAGAGCAGACACAAACCTCCTCTTCAGAGGGTTCTGGTGGAGAATGACAGAGAGGGAACTCCAGAACTCTGAGCACAAGGAGCCCAGTTACAACAACAGGTAAAGAGTGAGGCTGATAATTTTATTTTCAAGGTCTGTGATTTTCTCCCAAACCCCAGTGAACGTCCCTCTCTCTGTCTCAATCCCTTTTTGTCTCTGCTGCTCTTTCCTACTTCTGATAAGCAGAGACTCAGGGAGGAGGTGTATTCTTTTAATGGTTTACATATTTTGTATGTTGTGACTCTAATTTCTCTGACATCAGACATGAAGCAGAGCCAAGGTCACATGACGAATGAGGAATCGCTGAACATTCACTACAGACATCCTGCAGGGTTTTCATGCACTCTGAGAACAGGGAAACACACTTGTGTAGGGAAGTCAGCTGGTGTGGGGAATCAATCTGGGGGAAACCTTTTAAAAACATTTTTCTTTTTTTAACCTTTAAGCAGGCAGCTAACTAGGAAGGTGGGATTTGTGCTCTCAGACTGTTCTCATTTCAATCAGAATTTCAGTGATTTTATCAAAATATCTTTTGCAGGATTTATGGAAGGTCCTCCCAATGCTTCTTTGGGGATGGGAGTGGAATAAACTCCTTTAACTTCAATTTCTGAGTTGACTTCATTTAATTAAGGTTAAGTCTAGATCTTCCATTTAACATCTAACATAGATATAAATATGTGTGTATGTACGTTTTAATATTTATTGGGAAAGTAAATGGAGGATTGGAAAAATGGGGGGATAATGGGAGGTTTGTATTGGGGTATTGAGGAGTTGAGGGGAGAGAGGGAATATTGCTCAGTGAAGCAAAGGAGAGAGATGCCCCCTGCTGAGAGGAAGCAGCAGGGGTCCGATAAGGACTGTTTGTCTTGGAATGACTGAACTGAAGTTCAGCTCCCTCTATGACCAGAAAAGATAGTCCACTTATCTGACTGTGAGTTCAAATAATATAAAGTTTAATAAACAGTTGGGATTGGAGTTTTTCCTCAGCTTTTGGAGTTAAGGCCAGGCCCCAGAGGCTGGTGGAGGGTTTCTCCCATTCTTGTCTACTCTATATCAGTCCTGCTTAATCTAATTCAGAATCTTAACAGTAGATGGAAAGCAAGCAAGAACAGGTCTAACCTCTAGAAGTGATGGGTTCTGAATCTTTGGGCTGTACCAAGAAGAGGTAGCACACCACACTAGACTGCGCTGAACAAGATCCCCTCTCTTCCAACCCCAGTAAGGAAGTCCAGCCCAGCAGGAAGGAAGTGCTGGTCATAAGACCCAACTGCCACTCCCAGTTGCCCCTTTCCCCAACTGTTAGTCTTGGTTCCTTTCCACAATATGTATCTTTTTGTGTGCTCATAGTGATCTTTCCATGTATATCTTTATCCATATTTGTGCATATATGTGGGAAACTAACTGGAGGGAACATGAGGCTTCTGCTCAGCCAAACTTTTCATATGATCAAAATCTTATTCCATTTGTCCCTGTGGAGGGGGTATCCATGCTGTCTTGCACAGCTGGGGGGCCTTTGTGGTGGCCTTCATTGGGGCTGGGCCATATGGGAGGCCTGTGCTAGGGTCTTGGTACTAGGGACTTGGGCCTGCCCGGGCCTCCTTGTGGACTTGTGCTAGGGGCAGTGCCTCACTGGTGCTTGTGCCAGGTTGAAGCCTTGTTCCTGTGGGGGTAGGGCCTGGCTGGAGGCCTGGCTGAGGCCTTGCTACAAACCCTTTCTAGGAGTGGGGCCTCACAGTTTGCTTTGATGGCTAGAGTTTGGCCAGACCCTCCCTGTTAGGTGGGCAGGGGCTCCCCCTTCTCTAGCTGGGATGGAGCCTGCCTTTGCTCAGACTGCTCCAACTGTACTTCTCTCCAAGTCTTGTGGGTCTGACCTTTCCTGCTGGCTGTCTGGGTTGCTCTGGGCTGCAGGATTCTTAACTGCTCTTAAATTCAGAGCTGCAAGGAACAGAAGACAACCTTTCTGGCAATCCAAGAACATTAGCTCAAGCTGGGAGCTGAAGATGAAGCAGAATCAACTGTGCTAATTCAGAACCAATATACATAGAGATTTGTGGGCCAAGACCACGCAAAGGGGATTCTTTACTTTTGCAATCTGGAATGAAGATTTTGTGGAAAGTGGCATTTTTGCTGGTATAGTTGGATATTATTTCCACATTTTAAAATCTCCCTAGGGAAGATACACTCTAACAGACTTCTTTATTTGCAACAGATACCCTTGTGCTTCTTTAAGGATTTGTGCAAAATAGTGGAAAAAGCAGACTCATGCACTAAAACTCATGCAAGATTTAGATTACGAATGTTAATATAATTAATTAATCTCATAATGTGCTTACTATTATATGAGCTGATTTTTTAAGGTAGGGCCTAGCTATATTCATATTGGCCATCTTCCTGTAAATGAAAGCAGAGTGTATAAAAATGGTTTAGCTTCATTAAAGAACAATCTACCGATACTTTGAGAGAACATATTTTTAAACTTGTTTTTGTATTTCTAGCTTTTATTAACTAATATATAGTAATAAATTATTAAATGTTGATTCTTCCCTTCAAATATTAAATAGTATTTTTATGTGTATAGAGATTATATATCATCATATATATGCATATTTCTTTGCTTATCTTTTTAAATCAAGTTTATTTTTGATCTTGCTTATTTGATATTAGCCAAGTTCTTTTCAGTTGACTTGAAGATTAATACTGCTGACTCCAGTCCCTTAGAAAATGATTTTTTCTATGCTTTGCCATTTCTTCATCAATTCAGAAAAAATTAATCTCCAAGTAAATTGTTAAAGTAATACTTTCTTAATGTCCTCTGATTTTTTAATCATGAAAATGTTTCTGAGCATGCCTGTCACTCTTCTAAACCCCATGTAAATATTAAAATGAATGTAAATTATATATATATGTTATATTTTTGGAGATTTATTAATGATCATTAGAAATCAAGGAATGTAGAATATACATAATAAAGACCATTTGCCCATGGCTGATTAGTCCATTTAAAATCCCCCCTCTTAGCTTACCATTGTCACTATACTGGCTGCAAGCCCAAGAAAAAGCCCCAAGAGGACCGCCCACTCACTAATATCCTCTGTCTACAGGAAGTATGTAATGACAGGAAGTCAGTGGGCTGCCAGGAAATGTAATTCTTTTTTAGGGTAACAGATTTTCAATTATACATCCCCCCACCCCCGAGAACTGTGGAAGACTAGTCTCTCCAATGGATCTTGTATACATAACCAATTTTGAAATTACAATAATTTGGGGATAAAAGGAAAAGGGAACAAACCCAATGATTGCTAGCTGCATTGACAAAAAGCCAGTTGGATTCAGTCCCCTTCTGCATAAAAGTAGACTTGCAAACCAAATACATTCAACCCCACACAGTTTAAATCACCACATCCTAAAGTTCACTCTGGATCTTCTGGTGCAACATGTGGTCTGTGGAGGTATCTTCATGGTATCTTCTCCAAACAGTTCACTTTCTAGATTCTGAGGGGTAACATGCTTCTATCCTAAAATTACTCTCAAAAAGAATTTAAACTTTGTATGTTAGGATAATTATACATTCCCCCATGAAGAGGATGTTGGAAAAGACACAGGGATCACTGAGGGATGAGGTATATGAATCAATTTGCAAGAGAAATCAAAAACATCAAAAAATGAAAAAAAGAGAACAGACAACTTCTGGATGAAATATAGACTATCAAAGTCTTATGTGTAAAAATTCTAAGTAAAAGAAAAATAAATTTATAACATGTTCTTGAATCAGGGCCCAATTTAAATAATTTCTATTCCACAAATCTGTAGGGCAAATCACAGCAATATTTCACTTACCCACTTGCAGTAAAGACTACAGGAAGTTGCCATACTATAAGAGAGAAAAAAGCTAGATTTTTGTGTGATAGGGAAGTGTTATTCCCTGGTCTGATTTTACTCTCAGGGATAAGGGGAGCCAGGATGATAGCCAAACTTCAGTACTTATCTGTGAGTATTTCACAAAAAGTGTGGATAAGAGGTGTCCTACATCTTAACATATGTATGTCAAGTGTCACAATATTGAGTCTCATACTAGTTTAAAGTACTTTTGTTTTGGCTTATAATTTCATCAATCCTGCCTGGGATGGTTTGCTTCTTTTTGACCTTGTGCTCCTTGGCACTGTATAATGGCTCTTTTTTATTCCCTTCTCCTGGAAGCAGACAGAATCATTAAGCAATGTCCCATATTTTTTAAAAACAATAAATGGCATCATTATTATAGTCTAAAGCTTTTGGGGTTACGTATTGACATTAGGGCAAATGTATTTTAAACTTGTGTTACTGCAAAATCAAAAAAGTTTAAAAAATCTTCTCAATACTGTTGACCTACTTCAAGTACAAAAAGGAGAGAAAAAGTAAAAGTGAAATAACATATTGCACATGCAAGCAAAAGCAATAATAAAAAAATTAAAAATCAAAAATCTATAGCTTACAATCATTGACACACTGTGTTTGCTAAGGAAAGGTAGTATACAAAGGTTTCTCACCCAAAAATGAGATCCATTTCCTTTTCAAATTTGGTCATGATCCACTGTGAGCGCAAGCAAATTATTTTCACAAAGTAATAATATTTATAAAGAACAGTAGTACAGCATTTAAAGCACATTTAAAAAGTATCAAAATCCCCAAAGTTATAATAGCCCATTTAATTACAATATCAAACAAACCCACTATCATTAAGATTCACATGAGTCTGCTGTATGACATTAAAAAAATCTTAGAAGCTAAAGAATACTTGTCACAAGAATTTCAGATGTACCAATGTTTCAATCTTGACTGAGATATTTTTAAAAATCTATTAGTGCTATCATTACAAAAATGTGACAGAAGAGTTCTGGAATAAACCAAACCTCTACACTGTTGATATTGGGTCTAAAAATGCCACCAAGAATACAGATCATTCTGGTGGAAGGGTATATACAATAAGCTGTAGAGTTACAAATGAGAGATGTTCCCTCTTGGGAGCCATCCAGGGGTACCATGCCCTTGGATCAACTTCCCATCTACTTTGGTATGATACTGTTATGTCCCATCCATTCACATTTTTACAAATGTGGGAGGTGGGAATTATAATTGTATTTCACTTCAGCTACTAAAATGGACTCTACCTTTTGTTACAAATAACTCAGAGGTAGGCAAAATGATCAGTCAGAGTTGTTGAAATTAAAAAAAAACATCATGTCTAAAAATCACTTAAAATCAATTTGAGATATTTAGCTTATTAAATTTTCCAAAGGTTGTTAAACAGGTTTAGGGAGTCCATCCATCATCTGTGTGTCAATTTACAAAGCCAAAATGGAAGAAAAAGCTGTTTTTATGTGGGATTATTCAACAACATTTTTTTCAGTATTGTAACAGTTAAAATTCAACTTCCATGATTAAAATTTAGGGGAAACTGAGGCAAGGTAGAAATTAGTTTCTCTCTGCAGGGGTATTATATTTTTAAACGTTTATTAAAGATTAAAATATAAAGAAAATACAAGTAAGAAAGGCATGTGTCTAGGCCCAAAGAGCCTATTCACGACCACTCACATCTTGCCTGCTAGTGGAGAGCACCCCAGTTTTTAGCAGCTAGTTTGTGATTCTGAAGACGCACAGCTTCATCTACCAGCAGCCCAACAGGACTGGGGCTGGGGTTGGGCTGGGGCCAGAGATGAGGAGGAAGATTCAGAAGCAGGAGCAGGCAATATCAACAACACCAATGCCAGAGGCAGCAGTGAGGAACTGTGGAACATGGGCTCAAGCAGATGGGCAAGAGAAGTGGCTTATCTCTTCTTCTCCAAGAGTCCTCCAGCTAAAAATAGCTGGGACAGTAGGGAGGGCAACTGGACAAAAAGTAGGGAGAGAAAAAGGCAACTGTTCCAAAGAGTAAATGGGTGGGTGGGTGAGTGGGGTGGGCAAAAAGTCTTGGCAGGAGAAACGTGGCTTAAAATTTATGTAGGCTATCTTAAAAAAAAAGGAGAGTTTTTCTCATCCCTTCTGGTTGCCAAAAAGTATAAAAATAAAAATTAATGTCAATAATAAAAATGTTATATTTTTGGATATTTATTAAATGATCATTAGAAATCAAGGAATAAAGAAGACACAAAATAAAGACCATGTGCCCATGGCTGATAAGCCCATTTAAAATCCCTTGCTTAGCTTACCATCGCCACCATGCTGGCTTCAAGCATAAGAAAGAGCCCCAAGAGGACCACCGATTTTCTAATATCCTGTATCTATAGGAAATACTTCTCGGGAAATGTAGTACTTTTTTGGGGGAAATAGATTTTCAATTATACACCAGGGAGTCATCATATCTAATATTTTAAAATGCTATATTTCCTTTTTCTCCAATTATATGTAAAAATAATTTTGAACTTTAAAAATTAGTTCCAAATTTCCTCCTTCTTTCCTCATTGCTTCTCCCTCTTTAAGACAATCTGATAGAAATTTTATATGAACAATCATTAAAAATATTATTCCATAGAGATTCTTTTGTGGAAATCTCAAAAAAAACAAAAAGAAGAAAGTGAAATATAGTATGCTTTGGTTTGCATTCAGAATCCATCAGTTCCATCTCCACAGGCATATGGCATTTTTCATTATGAGTCTCTGAGATTGTCTTAGATCATTGTATTGATTATAATACTTAGGTGATTCACATTTGCTCATCAAACAACATTAATACTGTTGTGTACAATGTTCTTTTGGCTCTATCCACTTCACTTTCCCTCAGTTCATCAAGTCTTTTCAGATTTTCCTGAAATCATCCTACTCATCATTTCTGATAGCACAAATAATAACTGAGCCGCCTTTCCCCTACCTCTCCTCCCCCACTAAACCAGAGTGAGCTACCTGAGCGCTCACCGGGACAGCGAGTGAGTGGGGAACATCTCTGTCTGGGGGAGGCACTCCAGGGTCCTTGGGATCTGGGGACTGCCAGGAAAAAAAACGTCTCAGGGAGGTTTCACTGGAGAATCCAGCACTTCAGCGGAGCTGTACTTGGGGCGGCTGTGCTGAACATCTCCGCGGAGCTAAACACCAGGGGCAGACCACGCGTTGATTATCTGGGCAGAGCTGAACACATGGGCAGTGTGGCTGTGATCAGGGACCCAGCACTCTAAGAAATCTCGGAGGCTGGGAAGAACTAGTCTGAAGCAACCTAAATTCACAGAAAAACCGCCCATATAACCCAGATCCCAGACCAAAAAGGAAAGGGGAATAAAACCACCAAAGGGATGGCTCACATGGCCCAAAATCAAGCCTCCAGGAAGAAAGGGAAAAAAGTGACTATTGAAAACTTTTATGGTGGAAGTACCCAAGGAAAAGAGGAGAATGAGGAGGAAATCAAAAAAAATTCAGAAACGCCTCCCAAAATGGAAACTATCAACAAGCTCTGGAAGATCTCAAACTGGAACTTATCCAAAAGATGGAAACCTGGAAAGAAAAATGGGAGAAAGAGATCAGCTGTCTGACAGATAAGAATGCTCAATTGGAAAAAGAACTCGAAGCATCCAATAGAAGGGCAGACAAGGCTGAAAAGCAAAACCAGTCCCTAACGACCAGAATTAAACACCTTGAAGAAAGCGAGATGATAAAACAGCAAGAATCAATAAAGCAAACCCCAAAAATTAATGAATTAGAAGAAAACATAAAATATCTCACTGAGAAGGTCACAGATCTGGAAAACAGAGGGAGAAGAGAAAACCTCCGAATTATCGTTCTCCCAGAAAATCCAGAGATAAACAATGAACTCGATATTATTCTACAGGAGATTATGAAGGAAAATTGCCCATATGTTCTGGAGCAGGGGCAAAATAGAAATAGAAAGGATTCATAGAGCACCTTCTATACTAAATCCCCAAAAGACAACCCCTAGGAATGTAATTGCCAAATTCAAGAGCTTCCAAGTAAAGGAGAAAATCCTACAAGAAGCCAAGAAGAAGAGCTTCAGATATAAGGGGGCGCCCATAAGGATCACACACGACTTCGCGGCTAACACACTAAGAGACCACAAAGCATGGAACACGATATTTAGAAAGGCAAGAGAGCTGGGTCTCCAACCAAGAATCAACTACCCAGCAAAACTGACTATATACTTCCAGGGGAAAGTATGGGCATTCAACAAAATAGAAGATTTCCAAGCATTTGCTAAGAAAAGACCAGAGTTCTGTGGAAAGTTCGATATCCAAGCACAGAAAGCAAGAGAAACATGAAAAGGTAAATATGAAAGAAAGGGAAAAGGAAATAAATCTTATCTTTTTCTTTAAGTCAAACTCTCTTCTATAAGGACTACATTTACATCAAATTATATATATTAATATGTGAGGAAAATATTTTGTGTAACTCTCATAAATTGTATCATCATAAGAGTAGTTAGAAGAAACAAGCATAGGGAAAGATTGGGGCATTAAGAAGATTTGGGGAAAGTGGGGGCAAAGAAAGGAAAAGGGAGGGGGGAACTGTCAATAATACAAAGAATAACTTCAAGAAATAGGGAGGGAATCAATAGAATAATCTTTCCCATATAAAGATACACATGGGAAGGGGAGGGGAAGAACTCTCATATGAGAAGGAGACGAAGAGAGCGTGAAGTGGAATTACTTAAACCTTACTCTCAGAGAAATCAAATCTGAGAGGGAAGAACATCTAGATCCAGTGGGATCCTGAATTCTATCTTATCCAACAGGGCAAGAAAGAAAGGAAAATTAAGGAGGGGGTGAGGGAGGGAGTACAAAAAGGGAGGGTAGGAGAGGGGGGAGGGGAAGGGAGCATAAAAAGGGAGGGGCTAGAAAGGGAAGCATCTCAAGGGAGGGGACTAGGGGGACTGACCTAAAGTAAATCACTGGTTCAAAAGGAGATACCTAAAGAAGAAAGGTCAGAACAAGGGGAAGATATCAAAATGCCAGCGAATCCACAAATGACAATCATAACTTTGAACGTGAATGGGATGAACTCACCCATAAAACGTAGACAAATAGCAGATTGTATTAGAACCCAAAACCCTACCATATGTTGTCTTCAAGAAACACATATGAGATGGGTTGACACTCACAAGGTTAGAATTAAAGGTTGGAGTAAGACCTTTTGGGCCTCAACTGATAGAGAGAAGGCAGGAGTTGCAATCATGATATCTGACAAAGCCAAAGCACAAATAGACCTGATCAAAAGGGATAGGGAAGGTAAATATATTCTGCTAAAAGGGAGTATAGACAATGAGGAAATATCACTAATCAACATGTATGGACCAAATGGTATAGCATCCAAATTTTTAATAGAGACACTAGGAGAATTGAAGGAGGAAATAGACAGTAAAACCATATTAGTGGGACTTGAACCAACCACTATCAAATTTAGATAAATCAAACCAAAAAATAAACAAGAAAGAGGTAAAAGAGGTGAATGAAATCTTAGAAAAATTAGAGTTAATAGACATATGGAGAAAAATAAATAGGGACAAAAAAGAATAAACCTTCTTTTCAGCACCACATGGCACATTCACAAAAATAGATCACACACTAGGTCATAGAAACATGGCACTCAAATGCAGAAAAGCAGAAATAATAACTGCAGCCTTTTCAGATCACAAGGCAATTAAAATATTGATCGGCAAGGGTACATGGAGACCCAAATCAAAAATTAAATGGAAATTAAATAACATGATACTCCAAAATCGGATAGTTAGAGAAGAAATCATAGAAACAATTTTGTTGAAGAAAATGACAAAGGCGAACCATCCTTTCAAACCTTATGGAATGCAGCCAAGGCAGTACTTAGAGGAAAATTCATATCCCTGAGTGCATATATTAACAAATTAGGGAGGACAGAGACCAAGGAATTGGAAATGCAAATCAAAAAACTTGAGAATGAACAAATTAAAAACCCCCAGAAGAAAACCATACTAGAGATCCTAAAAATTAAGGGAGAAATTAATAAAATAGAAAGTGACAGATTAAGCTAATAAACAAGACTAGAAGCTGGTACTTTGAAAAAACAGACAAAATAGACAAAGTACTGGTTAATCTAATTTAAAAAAGGAAAGAAGAAAGGCAAATTAACAGCATCAAGGATGAAAAGGGTGATCTCACCTCCAATGAAGAGGAAATTAAGGCAATCATTAAAAACTACTTTGCCCAACTATATGGCAATAAATATACCAACCTAGGTGATATGGATGAATATTTACAAAAAATATAAATTGCCTAGACTAACAGAAGAAGAAATATTTTTCTTAAATAATCCCATATCAGAAAATGAAATCCAACAGGCCATCAAAGAACTTCCTAAGAAAAAATCCCCAGGGCCTGATGGATTCACCAGTGAATTCTATCAAACATTCAGAGAACAGTTAATCCCAATACTATACAAACTATTTGACATAATAAGCAAAGAGGGAGTTCTACCAAACTCCTTTTATGAGACAAATATGGCACTGATTCCAAAACCAGGCAGGCCAAAAACAGAGAAAGAAAATTATAGACCAATCTCCCTAATGAATATAGATGCAAAAATCTTAAATAGGATACTAGCAAAAAGACTCCAGCAAGTGATTAGAAGGGTCATCCACCATGGTCAAGTAGGATTTATACCAGGGATGCAGGGCTGGTTCAACATTAGGAAAACTATCCACATAATTGACCACATCAACAAACAAACCAACAAGAACCACATGATTATCTCAATAGATGCAGAAAAAGCCTTTGATAAAATACAACACCCATTCCTACTAAAAACACTAGAAAGCATAGGAATAGAAGGGTCATTCCTAAAAATAATAAACAGTATATATCTAAAACCAACAGCTAATATCATCTGCAATGGGGATAAACTAGATGCATTCCCAATAAGATCAGGAGTGAAACAAGGATGCCCATTATCACCTCTATTATTTGACATTGTATTAGAAACACTAGCAGTAGCAATTATAGAAGAAAAAGAAATTGAAGGCATTAAAATAGGCAAGGAAGAGACCAAATTATCGCTCTTTGCAGATGGCATGAGGGTCTACTTAAAGAATCCTAGAGATTCAACCAAAAAGCTAATCGAAATAATCAACAACTTTAGCAAAGTTGCAGGATACAAAATAAACCCACATAAGTCATCAGCATTTCTATATAATTCCAACACAGCTCAGCAGCAAGAACGAGAAAGAGAAATCCCATTCAAAATTACCTTAGACAAAATAAAATACTTAGGAATTTATCTCCCGAGACAAACACAGGATCTATATGAACACAACTACAAAACACTTTCCACACATCTAAAACTAGACTCGAACAATTGGAAGAACATTAACTGCTCATGAGTAGGACAAGCCAATATAATAAAAATGACCATCCTACCCAAACTCATCTATCTAATTAGTGCCATACCCATGGAACTTCCAAAATTTTTTTTTACTGATTTAGAAAAAACCATAACAAAGTTCATTTGGAAGAACAAAAGATCAAGGATATCCAGGGAAATAATGAAAAAAAATACAAAGGAAGGGGGTCTTGCAGTCCCAGATCTCAGAGTATATTACAAAACAGTGGTCATCAAAATAATTTGGTACTGGCTAAGAGACAGAAAGGAGGATCAGTGGAATAGACTGGGGGCAAGCGACCTCAACAAGACAGTTTATGATAAACCCAAAGATCCCAGGTCTTGGGACAAAAATTCAGTATTTCATAAAAACTGCTGGGAAAATTGGAGGACAGTGTGGGAAAGATTAGGCTTAGATCAACACCTCACACCCTACACCAAGATAAATTCAAAATGGGTGAATGACTTGAACATAAAGAAGAAACTATAAGAAAATTAGGCGAACACAGAATAGTATAAATGTCAGACTTTTGGGAAGGGAAATACTTCAAAACCAAGCAAGAATTAAAAAGAGTTACAAAATGCAAAATAAATAATCTGGAATACATCAAATTAAAAAGTTGCTGTACAAACAAAACCAATGTTACCAAAATCAGAAGGGTAGCAACAAATTGGGAAACAATCTTCATAAAAACCTCTGACAAAGGTTTAATTACTCAAATTTATAAAGAACTAAATCAATTGTACAAAAAATCAAGCCATTCTCCAATTGACAAATGGGCAAGGGACATGAACAGGCAGTTCTCAGCCAAAGAACTCAAAACTATTAATAAGCACATGAAAAAGTGCTCTACATCTCTTATAATCAGAGAGATGCAAGTCAAAACAACTCTGAGGTATTACCTCACACCTAGCAGATTGGCTAACATGACAGCTATGGAAAGTAATGAATGCTGGAGGGGATGTGGCAAAGTGGGGACATTAATTCATTGCTGGTGGAGTTGTGAATTGATCCAACCATTCTGGAGGGCAGTTTTGAACTATGCCCAAAGGGCGATAAAAGAATGTCTACCCTTTGATCCAGCCATAGCACTGCTGAGCTTGTACCCCAAAGAGATAATGGACAAAAAGACTTGTACAAAAATATTCATAGCTGCGCTCTTTGTGGTGGCCAAAAATTGGAAAACAAGGGGATGCCCATCAATTGGGGAATGGCTGAGCAAATTGTGGTATATGTTGGTGATGGAATACTATTGTGCTCAAAGGAATAATAAAGTGGAGGAATTCCATGGAGACTGGAACAACCTCCAGGAAGTGATGCAGAGGGAGAGGAGCAGAAACAGGAGAACATTGTACACAGAGCCTAATAAGTACACTGTGGTATAATCGAACATAATGGACTTCTCCATTAATAGTGGTGTAATGTCCCTGAACAATCTGCAGGGATCTAGGAGAAAAAACACTATGCATAAGGAAAGGATAAACTATGGGAGTGGAAACACTGAGGAAAAGCAACTGCCTGACTGCAGCAGTTGAGGGGACATGACAGAGGAGAGACTCTAAACGAAACTCTAATGCAAATATTAACAACATGGAAATGGGTTCGAATCAAGAACACATGTGACACCCAGTGGAATCACTCGTCAGCTATGGGGGTGGGGGGAGGAAAAGAAAATGATTTTCATCTTTAATGAATAATGCTTGGAAATGATCAAATAAAATATTATTTAAAAAAAAGAATCATGTTCTTTCCCTCCCTTCCCTTTGAGAGCCGAGTCAGCAGTGTCTCAGAGGGTAGGGTCGCTTCATCTAGGTGTAGCAGTTTGGTCAAATAATGGATGAGAGATACTGCATCCTCAATCCTACTGCATAGGTATCACACAGCACTCTGCCATGATATGATGTTTCCTTTATTATATAGTTTCAGTGAGTACATACTTTTCTGGCATACAATAAATTTTCTATATACATAGTCTGCATTTAATTGGATATGTCACACATTAACAAATTACTTAATCAACATTCTGTGATCATTTACCATGTTGCTACAACAGAGAAATTTGTGATGGATATAAATGACATAGATAGGGTAATAAGGAGGGTAGCTCCTCTTAACCTGCTACCTGCTGAGAAAATCATTGTTGTTTTGGTTAGCTTTCATAATCAATCACAATTACTTAGGAGATGGGTAACAAAACATTTAATAGCTATGTACAGGGTTAAAGGGTAACTTAAAGCAGACAAGAATTGGGGTTTTCCTCAATTTACAAGTTCTATTTTTCTTGGGTTACTTTAAAGCACCTAGTAATGCTGCCTTGTTTCTGCATGTAAACGAATTCAGTGGAGTGTGTTAATAGTGTATGTTTTAGAGGAAAGATTTATTGTGATGTTTAATCATTTGGATGGTGTTGGGTGTGGGGCCTTGGAATGTGTCTCTGCTTGAGAGAGAAAAGGAGAGGTAATGGGTAGTGATCTTTAGGTTTTAATTCTAAGAATATGATCTTTCTAGGGTACTAATCTTGGAAGTTTGGGGTGGGATGTATATTTATTCTATAAGTCTTTGCTCTTATATCATTTCTTTCATATTGGAGAGAGAACCATATTGGCCCATTATTGAGGGAAGTAAAAGAGAGAGAGAGAGAGAAGTCTCAAAGGGGAATCAGTGGGGGTCTCATTTTCTGGGGGCTGTATTTCCCAAACCTTTTCTTTGTCAGCCAGTAGGAGCATGACGACCCTCAGCACCTTCCCCCTAACACTTCCCATAGCTGACGTGCAATTCCACTGGGTTTTTCATGTGTCCTTGATCAAAGTATATTTCCATATTATTGATGTTTGCACTAGGGTGATCATTTAGAGTCTATATCCCCAATCATATACCCATCAACCCATGTGATCAAGTAGTTGTTTTTCTTCTGTGTTTCTACTCCCACAGTTTTTCCTCTTAATGTGGATAGTGTTCTTTCTTATAATTCCCACCGAATTGTTCTGGATCATTGCATTGTTACTAATAGAGAAGTCCATTACATTCTATTGTACCATAGTGTATCAGTCTCTATATATAATGTGCTCCTGATTTTGCTCCTCTCACTTTGCATCAATTCCTGGAGGTCATTCCAGTTCACATGGAATTCCTCCAGTTCATTATTCCTTTGAGCACAATACTATGCCATCACTAACATATACCACAATTTGTTTAGCTATTCCCTAATTGGAGAGCATCCCCTCATTTTCCAATGTTTTGCCACCACAAAGAGCGCAGCTATGAATATTCTTGTACATATCTTTTTTCTTATTATCTCTTTGGGGTATAAATCCAGCAGGGTTATGGCTGAATCAAAGGGTAGGCAGGCCTTTAGTGCCTATTGGGCATAGTTCAAAATTGCCCTCCAGAATGATTGGATCGATTCACAATTCCTCCAGCAATGCATTAATGTTCCAACTTTGCTACATTCCCTCCAGTATCCACTTTGCTGTCATGTTAGCCAATATGCTAGGTGTGAGGTGGTATCTCAGAGTTTTTTTTTTTATTTGTATTTCTCTGATTTTAAGAGATTTAGAACATTTTTTCCTGTGCTTTTTAATAGTTTTGATTCCCCTCACCCATTCATCATTTGGGGAATGGTATGATTTTTTTGTACAATTGATTTAGCTCTTTATAAATTTGAATAATTAGACCTTTGTCAGGTTTTGTTAGGAATATTTTTCCCCAATTTGTTGTTTCCCTTCTAATTTTGGTTGCATTGGTTATGTTTGTATAAAAACTTTTAAGTTTAATGTAATCAAAATTAATAATTTTACATTTTGTGATTTCTTCTAGCTCTTGCTTGATTTTAAAATCTTTTCTTTCCAAAGGTCTGACATGTATACTATTCCATGTTCACCTAATTTATTTATAGTTTCCTTCTTTATATTCAAATTATTCACCTATTCTGAAATTATCTTGGTGTATGGTGTGAGATGTTGATCCAATTCCAATCTCTCCCATACTGTCTTCCAATTTTCACAGCTTTTTTTTTTTTATTAGTGGATTTTTGTCTCAAAAGCTGGGATCTTTGGGTTTCTCATAGAAAGTCTTGCTGAGGTCACTTTCCCTGAGTCTATTCCAGTGATCCTCCTTTCTGTCTCTTAAACAGTACCATATTGTTTTGATGACCACTGCTTTATAGTATAGTTTGAGATCTGGTACTGGTAGGCCACCTTCCTTCACATTTTTTTTCATTATTTATTTCCCTTAATATACTTGCTCTTTTGTTCTTCCAAATGAACTTTATCATGTTGTTTTTTTTTCCTAATTCAGTAAAAAGGTTCCTTGGTAGTTCAATGGGTATTGTTATTTTAATATTATTAGCTCATCTTAAATGAATGTTTTTCCTGTTGTTTAGATCTAGTTTTGTTGGTGTGAAAAGTGTTTTCTAGTTGTGTTCATATAATTCCTGAATTTGTCTTGGCAGTTAGATTCTGAAATATTTTATATCACCTAGAGTGATTTTAAATGGATTTTCTCTTTCTAAGTCTTTCTGCTGATTTTTATTGGTAAGAAATAGAAGTGCTGATGTTATGTGATTTCATTTTGTATTCTGCAACTTTGCTAAAATTATTATTTCCACAATTTTTTAGTTAATTTCCCTAGTATCTCTAAATATACCATCACATCAGCTGCAAAAATGGCTCATTTCCATTGTTGCCTAGCTTAATCCCTTTGATTTCTTTTTCATCTCTAATTGCTACATTTCTAATACAATATTAAATAATAATTGTTATAATGGGCAACCTTACTTCACTCCTGATCTTATTGGTAAGGCTTCTAACTTATGCCCATTGCAGATGATACTTGCTGATAGTTTTAAATAAATACTGTTTATTAAAGGAAAAGCCCTTTTATTCCTATAATTTCTAGTGTTTTCAATAGGAATGGTTCTTGTATTTTGTCAAAGGGTTTTTCTACATCTATTGAGGTAATAATGTGATTTCTGTTAGTTTGGAGTTTGATATGGTCAATTATGTGGATGCCTTTCCTAATATTAAACCATCATTACATTCCTGCTATAAATCTGACCTAGTCATAGATACTTCTGATGGCTTACTGTAGACTCTTTGCTAGCATTTTATTTAATATTTTTGCATCTATATTCATTAAGGAGATTGGTTATTAGTTTTCTTTCTCTGTTGTTGGTCTTCCTAGTTTAGGAATTATTACTATATTTATGTCATCAAAATTTTTGTAAGACTCCTTCTTTGCTTATTTTGTCAAATTGTTTGTGTAGATTTGGAATTAGTTGTTCTTTAACTATTTGAAAGAATTCACTTGTGAATCCACCAGTCCCTGGGGTTTCTTTCTTAAGGAATTCCTTGATGACTTGTTCAATTTCTTTTTCTCAGATAGGTTTATTTAAGTATTCTATTTCTTCTCCTGTTAAATTATGTACTTTGTATTTTTAGCCATTTCACCTAAATTATAATTTTTATTGCTATATAATTGGGGAAAGTGTCTCTTAATAATTGTCTTAATTTTCTCTTCATTAGAGCTGAGATCACCCTTTTCGTTTTTGATAGCGTTAATTTGCTTCTCTTCTTTTTTTTAATTACATTTTCCAACACTTTATCTGTTTTGTTTTTTCAAAGCACCAGCCCCCAGTCTCATTTATTAGTTCAATAGTTCTTTTATATTCAATTTTATTAATTTCTTTTTTTAATTTATAGGATATTCAATCTAGATTTTATCCAGAGATTTTTGATTTTTTCTCCTTCTAATATTTAAATTTCATATCAAATTCATTGATCTCTTTCATCTAAATTTTGCTGCTATAGGAACCCAGAGGTATACATTTTCCTCTGAGTACTTCTTTGACTTTATCTGAAAGATGTTGATATGTTTTCTCCTAATTGTCATTCTCTTTGATTATTCTATGGTTTCTTTTTTGACTTACTAGTTTTGAAGAATTGAATAAATTAGTATCCAATGAATTTTAAATTTGCCTCTCCATGAACCTTCATTAATTATAATTTTAATCTTTATTATTAACTGAAAAAGATGCACTTATTATATCTGCTTTTCTGCATTTGTTTGCAATGTTTCTAAGCCTTTTATGTGGTGGATCTTTGTATATGCATCATGTACTGCTGAGAAGGTATATTACTTTTCATCCTTGTTCAGTTTTCTTCAGATATCTATTAACTCTAATATATATATATATATATATATATATATAAAACATTTAATTCACTTAAAATACTGATCCTTAATTTCTTTTTTGGTTTGATTTATCTGAAAAGAGAAGGTTGAAGTCTTCCACCAAACTGGTGCTACTATTTTTCCTTCTTAAGCTCCTTTTAATTTCTCCTTTAGAAATATATATATATGCTATACCATTGGATACATAAATGGTTAGTTTTTATTTAAGATAGAGCATAAAGGAATATAAGCATTAAAGGCATGATCCTTCTTAAAAGGCATTTTAGGTTACAAACCACTTTATTTTAGACAGGGTCAGTGTGGGATTCTTATCTAACAATTATAACATTTATAGGGATGGTCAGTGGAGGCAGGAATCTGGTCTAGACTTATGAATCAGACATCTGGCCTGAAAATCTGAACTGGATGCATGGGTTAGCTTGTTTTCACAACAACCCCAAATATTTAGGCTTCCAAATGTACAAAGAAGTTTGTCCTTAACACCTTAGGATTCCTTTATTAGAATATCTTTCCTGGATAGTTAATTGGACATTTTCTGGAACCATTTTAACTGGTTGTATTAGGTATGTTATACTCATTAATATAATGTAATGTATTAGCTCATTAATACAAGCTATGATCCTCTCTGCCCTGAAATTTAGTAGGATAGGATACATTCATAATAGTCACATTTTTTATTTTGATTATTTATTATAATTTAAAAGGCTACAGTGTTATCTATTTTATATTTTTTATATCTAAAGTCAACAGGGGACAACAGAATTTGTTAAGTCAATAAGTGTTATAGTTATTTTGGGGAACTCAAGGAATGACTTTGGCAAATAAAGAAGAGAATAATGGAAAAGTGAAAGAATTAAGCCAAGGAGGTCAATTAAGAAATACAATAATAATAAAGGTAAAAGAGGATGAAGGCCCAACTACATACTTTTTTACTTTCTTTAGGAGAGACTGAATACCATGTTTGGTATTGTCAGTTTAATTGTGATGGTTAGAAAAATCTATGTGAGAAAATGAGGGAACTAAGATCTCATTTACTAAAGAGACTTTGAGCATTAATTGTTTTATAGAAAGAATCTATGAGAGACCAGAGCACCAGAGACTCTTAACCTGATGTTCACAAATTTTTTTGTTAAATTAGTTATTATGTTTCAATATATTCTACTTCCTTTGTAATTTTGTATTATGCAAATAAAACATGATTCTGAGAAGAATCCATAGACTTCACCAAACAACTTCAGGAGTACATGACCCACAGGTTAAGGACATGTGCCTACACTATTTCAATGTAAAGAGACTCTAGAGGAAGAACTATTTATAATTGAATCTAATGACTTGTAAAGTTTCAGTATACTTTCACATCTGACTTCTTTGACCACCTTGCTGTTTCATGTCCATGAAACTCCATCTTCTCTGGTTCCTCTCTCTTTGAACTGAACATCTCCTTATCTGCAATGTCTTTCCTAATGTTCTTCACTTAGTTTTCTTAGCTATTCTTACATCTCAATTTAAATATCAAATTCTATTGAAGGCCTTTTGTAGTTCCTGGGTCTAACCCTCTGAAACTAATACTCATCATCTCTTAATGTATGTTCTATATATCTTCTTATTTACATTCTGTCTCTCCATTCTAATGCCCTTTGAAGGCAACATGTGCTCTTATCTTTCTTTCTGTATCTTCAGCATTTTCCACCAGTGCTTGCTTATTAAATGATTTTACATTGATTTATCCTATGTGCCATGGAGTTCAGGGATAGGACTCATCACAGTGGAAGGCAGCTGCTCTTCCTCCCATTAAACAGAGGAAGACATGCAAATGAAGCTCCTCCCTCTGGCCATGAACCCAGCACAAAACCTGTGTGCTGCTCTGGGAGAGGAGCTTCTCCTTGTGTGGCCTTTCCCAGCTGAGGACTGACACTGTAGAGCCTGAATCATGGGATTTGGACTCAATGGCATTTTCATACTGATGATTTTGCAAGGTAGATTTCAATTATTCACTTTGTTTTTTGCAGGAGGAAGGAGTCTTTGAAGTGGTGGATCTGTGTGACTATTGTCTCTAATGACTGTTTGCTTGCAGGTGTCCATTGTGATATTCAGCTGGTGGAGTCTGGGGGAGATGTGAGACAGCCTGGAGGATCCTTGAAACTCTCCTGCAAAGCTTCTGGATTCACCTTCAGCAGCTACTACATGCATTGGATCCGCCAGGCTCCAGGGAAGGGGCTGGAGTGGGTCTCATACATTAATGGTGCTGGAAGTAGCACAAGCTACGCAGACTCTGTGAAAGGCCGATTCACCATCTCCAGGGACAATGGCAACAGCCTGCTGTACCTGCAGATGAATTCCCTGAAAGCCGAGGACACAGCCATGTATTACTGTGCAAGAGACACAGTGAGGGAGAGGAGTGAGAGAGCAGACAAAAACCTCCTCTCAGCGAGTTCTGTTGGAGAATGACAGAGAGGGAACTCCAGAACTCTGAGCACAAGGAGCCCAGTTACAACAACAGGTGAAGAGGGAGGCTGACAAGTGTCTTTTCAAGGTCTGTGATTTTCTCCCAAACCCCAGTGAACGTCCCTCTCTCTGTTTCAATCCCTTTCTGTCTCTGCTGCTCTTTCCTGCTTCTGATTAGCAGAGGCTCAGGGAGGAGACATATTCTTTTAATGGTTTACATATTTTGTATATCGTAACTCTAATTTCTCTGACGTTGTCAGACATGAAGCAGAGCCGAGGTCACATGACAAATGAGGAATCACTGAACATTCCCTACATGCATCCTGCAGGGTTTTCATACACTCTGAGCACAGGGAAGCACACTTGGGTGGGGAAGTCAGCTGTTGTGCCATGTCAGTCTGGGGGAAACCTTTAAAAACCTTCTTTTTTTTTTAACCCTTACACAGGCAGCTGCCTAAGAAGGTGGGATTCGCCCTCTCAGCCTCTTCTCATTTCAGTCAGAGTTTCAGGGACTCTATCAGAATGTCTTTTGACCTCATAGGAAGATGCTTGCTGTGGTCTAAACAAGCAGGATTTATGGAAGGTCCTCCCAATGCTTCTCTGGGGATGGGAGTGGAATAAATTCCTTTAACTTCCGTTTCTGAGCTGGCGTCATTTAATTAGGGTTAAGTCTAGATGCTCCGTTTAACATCTAACATAGGTATAAATATGTGTGTATGTACATGTGTGTATATTTCTGTGTGTGCTCATAGTGATCTTTCCATGTAGGTATTTATCCATATTCGTGCATATATGGGAGGGACCTAACTGGAGGGAACATGAGGCTTCTGCTCAGCCAGACTTTTCATATTATCAAAATCTTATTCCTTTTGTCCCTGTGGAGGGAGTTTCCATGCTGCCTTGCACAGCTGGGAGGCCTTTGTGGTGGTCTTCACTGGGGCTGGGCCATACAGGAGGCAAGTCTCTGCACTAGAGACTTGGGCCTGCTTTGGGCCTCCCTGTGCACCTGTGCTAGGGGCAGGGCCTCACTGGTGCTTGTGCCAGGTTGAAGCCTTGTTCCTGTGGGGGTAGAGCCCGGCTGGAGGCCTGGCTGAGCCCTTGCTATAGACCCTTACTAGCAGTGGGACCTCTCAGCTCACTTTGCTGCCTAGAGTTAGCCAAGACCTTCCCTGTCACGTGGGCTGGGGCTTCCCCTTCTCTGGCTGGGATGCAGCCTGCCTTTGCTTAGACTGCTCCAACTGTGCTTCCCTCCAAGTCTTGTGGGTCTGACCTTTCCTGCTGGTTCTCTGCGCTGCTCTGGGCTGCAGGACTCTTAACTGCTTTTAAATTTAGAGCTGCAGGGAACCAAAGAGAACCTTTCTGGCAATCCAAGAACATTAGCTCAAGCTGGGAGCTGAAGATGAAGCAGAATCAACTGTGCTTTTTCAGAACCAACAGACATACAGATTTGTGGGCCAAGACAAGGCAAAGGGGATTCTTTACTTTTGCAGTCTGGTACGAAGATTTTGTTGAAAAGTTTCCTTTCTGCTGGTATAGTCGGATATTATTTCCATGCTTTAAAAACTCCCTACTGAAGATATGCTCTAACAGGCTTTGTCATTCCCCTGCAGCAGAGATCCTTGGGCTTCTTTATGGATTTGACCAGAATAGGGGAAAAAGTAGACTGATGCACTAAAACTCATGTAAGATTTAGATTACCAATGTTGATTTACCTAATGATGCTCTTAATGTGCTCACTATTGTATGAACTGATTTTTAACAAAGGGGCTAAGCAATCTTCCTATAAATAAAAGCAGAATTCATAAAAATGCTCAATTTCATGAATGAATAATCTACAGATACTTTGAGAGGATTCATGTGATAACTTGTTTTTGTATCTCAAGCCCTTAATAAATAATAAATAGTATTTAATTAATAAGTTTTGATTTTTCCCTTTAAATATCAAATACTATTTATATGTGTATACATATATATTATATATCATTATGTATATACATATACATGCGTTAAGAGTTGTTATTAATTTATTGCTGCTGGTGTCTTTTAGAAGAATGGGATTTCTGTTTTTATCTTTTAAAGTTAATTTCATTTTTGCTCTTGCTTATTTGCTATCATGCAAGCTCTTTTGAGGTGACTTAAAGCTTAATAGTTTATTCTAGTCTCTTTGAAAATTATTTTTTTATACTTTGCCATTTTTTTCATTATTTAATTCAGCAAAATTAGTCTCCCAGTAAATTGTGAAAATAATACTTTCTTAATGTCCTCTGATTTTTTTTAATCATCAAAACGTTTGCTAGCATCTGTGGCTCTCTTCTAGGGAGAATATCTAGAATATCTAACAATATTTTAAAATAACATTTTATTTTTCTCCAATTACATGTAGAAATAATTTGAACATTTAGAAAACATAGTTCCAAATTTTCTCCCTCCATAATTATTCCTTCCTCCTCTTTGAGACAGTAGACAGTAAGCAATTTGAAAGAGATTTTATAAAAGCAATCATGTAAAATATTATTCCATAGAGGTTCTTTGGTGGAGGAGGTCTAAAAAAAATAAAAAAAATTAAATATAGTTTGTTTTGGTTTGCATTCAGACTCCATCAGTTCCTTCTCTGGAGGAATATGGCGTTTTTCATTATGAGTTTCAGAGATTGTCTCAGATCACTCTATTGATGATAAAAACTAGGTGATTCACACTTGCTCATCAAACAATATTACTACTATTGTATACAATGTCCTTTTGGCTTATTCACTTCACTTTGCATCAATTCATCATGTATTTCCAGGTTTTCCTGAAATCATCCTGCTCATCATTTCTGATAGCATAAATAATATTACATTACCATTAAAACTTCTTTATCCATTCTTAAATTGATTTATATTCCTTCTGTTTTCAATTCTTTCCTACCAGAAAAAGAGCTGCTATTAATATTTTTGTACAACTCGGTACTTATCCCTTTATAAAAATCTCTTTGTTATTCACACTTAGTTGTGGTATTGTTGGATGAAAGGATATACAATTTAAGATCCCTTTGTACATAGATCTAAAAATATTTTTAAAGAAAACTGAAGATGAGAAGAAGATCAACAAGCTATACATTTCAAAAGTCTGGAATTACATACAATTACAATTTTGTGAGACCCTTTATCTTCACAAAGCTCTTGGGGTAGAGGCATCTTATATATTTTCTTTGGAATTATGATTTTTGTTTGTAATTATGAAACATTAACTTTCTTCTCTTTAAGTGTGGTTGTTTTTTTTCCTTTTCATTGCTGTTGTCATATTTATTGGTTTCTTCACTCTGCCTCCTTTCTGAATCAGTTGATAAAGATCTTTCCATTTTTCCTATATTTAACATATTCAAAACTTCTTAATACCAAGGAATATTTCATGAATATAAATAAATGCACCACAGTGTTTAGGCAGTACCAAAACAATGGATATGATTGAAAACAACTTTCACCCCCTTACGGAAGCCCCCAAAACTTTCTTGTGTTCTAGCTTCCTAAAGGCTGGCCTGGTAATTTCCTCTTCTCACACAATTTGAGGATTCTAGCTACCTACCTAAAACAACTTTTTCACTGAGAGCCTTAAAAAGTCTGATCTATATGTAATTTGGATTTCTCAGAGTTGATGGGTTCCTGAAACCAAACCAGTTGCCATACCCTCATGACTTATTAACAAGATGTATTTCAAGATGGAGATAAGGGTAGGTGTCCTAGGAATTGAAGCTAAGTGTTACTGTATCTTTCTTGCATATTCTTGTTCTATTAGGGCAAAGGCAGTCTTCCTTTTTGCAAAATATTCAGTAGTTATTTTGTGCTTCACTTTGATCGAACATCAATCCTGAAATTAAAAAAAAAAACAAAAACCAACAACTCAGAGAGTTTTGAGCTTTCTGCGTCTCTACCATCTTGGCTATGCCTCTTTCAATAATGAAATTCCCTTTTTATTATAAAAAATCATTTAGAGTTTTCAATTCTTTTTACTTTTGTTTACTTTACTTTTATTTTTAAAAATATTTTTCCATACTCATATGATTCATTTTTCCCCAGCCTTACTCCTTCCCTTCTCCCAGAGTTAATAACCCCTTCAACTGGGTTATACAAATGTTATCACTTATACCTATTACTATATTTTTCATTTTACAAGAAAGCAATCTTTTTAAAACCAAAACCCTAATTGCAAGTTCTTATCCCTCAGATTGTTGTATTCTCTTTGCATTATTTCCCATTTTTCCTGCCAGAAGGCTTCCATCTTTTGGATAACATCCAATTTAAATTCTTCCAGAGCTTGTGGACAATTTCCATTTCTTTTGGAAAGTTTTGGAGCATTTATTTGGGTTTCCTCTTCTGCTATTTCCTCTGTAGTCTATATTTTTCCTCCATAAAAACTATCCAAAGTCACTCCCTTCTTCTTGCTTTTCTTGGTTTTCAAAAGTTGTTCCTGGGCAGTCTTTGCCATCTCTATGGTTTTCCCTTCCCTTTCCAGTCAGAGATCTGAGTGAGGAGGGCTGGCTCTCTGTGTATGGATCTAATGATCAAGGATTTTTGCCTCAGGCAAACTCTCCTTTCTCCACAGCTGGGCTATCTTCCCAGGGGAGCCCAAGGTCTGACCTCCCCTGCCTGCTGGTGTTTTGGGTGTTACTGTTCTCAGGGGTAATTCCTTTGTGGTATTAGTGTGACATCGAAATCACTTTAAAAGACTGATATATATTAATTTAAGGTCGCCAAGGAATTCAGCTATGTAATTCCTAAATGAAAACTCAAGTCAGCAGTCAACCTGTTATAGAGTTTTTAATTACAAACAGGAGGATGAAAGGTATGAGAGAGAGAGAGAGAGAGAGAGAGAGAGAGAGAGAGAGAGAGAGAGAGAGAGAGAGAGAGAGAGAGAGAGAGAGAGAGAGAGAGAGAGAGAGAGAGAGAGAGAGAGAGAGAGAGAGAGAGAGAGAGAGAGAGAGAGAGAGAGAGAGAGAGAAAGGGGAGAGAAGGGAATAGGGCTTAAATACCCCCTCTGTTTAGGCTGGGCCAAAGGCCCAAGCCCTTAGATAGCTGAGGCAAAGAAAAGAGATCAGTCCCTATCACTCATGTGACCAAAATGGAGAAACAGTCTCAGGGGCCTCCACCTCCAGCCTCCTTCAGAGCAAGCCCTCCTCTCAGACCTCTCCAGGAGCTCTCCCTCCCGGACCTCTCTCCTCTCAGACTCCTTCAGAGCAAAACCTCTCAGAGCAAAAACTCCCCTCCTCCTCAGACCCCGCTATCTTTAAGGACACCATCTAAGTCCCCTCCCCTCAGTTCTCACACCTACCAATCACTGTCGATGTCTCCCCTGTGCCAATGGTGGCTCTAGCTTAACCCAGGACCACCCAGAGGTCTGTCCCCTTTGCACATGTCTGTTGTAGGTCATATTCTTAAATAACTAAATTTTGATCTATGCTACAGCCCTTCCTAAATCCTGTTAGACTGAGTAGGGTGGAGATTGTAAGTTCCAAGACCTGGTTCTGTCATTCCAAGTATCTCTATTGTATCAATTCTAAAATCAATCATGACTCAAAGAACTTCCTGTTCTATGCTTAAGTATAGGTCAAAGCCCTTTCCATTGTTTAGCAAAAGATTTCTGTCCTAAAGTAGTCTTAAGTAGGGAGGAGAAGGACCCTCTCATGCCAAGGGTTTTCACATTCCAATAGAGTTCTTACTATCAGTAGGAAATTTTTCAAGTATGAAATTTCCCAATGGGGAAATTTCCAACATTCATAAGTCTAAGAAATTTTAAGGTTTACAATCCCCCTGATGATCATGGAAGACCAGTCTCCCCATTGATCAAACAACATAATCAATTTTGTAATTCTGAATTCAATTCTAACTATAGATATACACAATATTCAATTTTCTAAGAGAATTAGAATAGTGAGAGAGGAAATAGAAAAGAAAAGAAAGCAAAACCAATGTTTTGCTAGGCGCATTGACAGAAAGCCAAATTAGGGGCAGTCCCTTTTGACATAAATGTGTACAATTACAATAAATGTTCAATCAAAAGTTCAGTCCAATCAATCATATCCAAAGTTCATTCTTGATCTTCTTGATGAAGTGTAGGTTTTCTGCATCTTTATGCAACACTTCATTCTCTGGATATAAAAGTTTCAAGCTTCTTTCTTGAAGATCTTTTCTCGAACAGAATCAAAGTCTTTGATTTTTTACAAAAGTACAATCAAACAAAATTCAAAATTCTTGAATTTTTATAAAAACACAATCTTAAACAAAAAAATTCAAAAATTCTTAGATTTAAATTAAAATACAATCCCCCCTGAAGTAAGTATTAAAAAATATCAAGTTTAGCTCAAAATGCAATGTTCAGTTATGGGGGTATATGTGTCAATTTTCAAAAGAATAGAAAAATAATCAAAGACATAAGAAAAATTCAAAATAGGCCTTGTATAGGTCCAGTTTAAAGTAATTTCTATCCCACAAGTATGAAGGACAGAATGCAGTAATATTTCACTTAGCCATTTGTAGCCAAGACTACAGGAAGTTGCCATAATATAAGAAGAAAAGAATTAGAATTCTATTTTGATGGGGAAATGTCATTCCCTCGTCTGATTTTTTTTTTCATTCAGGGATATAGGGAGCCAGCATGATAGTCAAGCTTTGTACTTGTTTGAGTACTTCATAAAGAGTGTAGATACAAGGAAGTCCTACAACTTAAACATAAGTTAAGCATCACAACCTCGAGTCTCACTTTAATATTTCTTGTGTGCTCTATTGGCACTATTCAGGTTTAGTCTGTGCTCCTTGTTTTTATCCCTTTTCCTGAATCAGACACAAACATTAATCACAGTCCTATAATATTTTATCAATAAATGGCAGGTTCCATAGTTTAAAGCTTTTAGGCATATATTGATATTATAGCAAGAGTATATATATTAACTTGTATTACTGCAGGAAAAAAATAATATTAATATTAATTATGTGTACCTTCAGTACAAAAAATGAGAAAACAAATCAAATATTCTGATCAAAAAATAAAAGATAAGAAATAATAGAATTAAGAAAGAAAATCAGTAATTCAATGTGTTCTTGAAAAAATAACATTCATTTGTCTATGGATTATTATCTCCAATTCAAATGATAAGATATAGTCACAATTCATATGATAGGATAGAGTCAATCAGTCTCAGCAGAAGATGCTTTCTTCACATGTGAGCAGTGAATCCAAGAGTCTCTTTCTGCAATCTTTATAGATGTTGGAGTAGTTGATAATATTGGAATGGTCCTTCCCATGAAGGTTGAGTTGCTCCAGTACACTTGAAATTCTTAATATAAACTTTATCTCCTGGGTTCAGGTCATACAGAGAAAAGTCTAATGGTCCAGCTTGTACTGCAGCTCCAGATTCATGAAGTTCACGTAGTTTGTGCTGTAACTCCTGTATATAGGTAGCAATAGTAATATCTCCCCCTAATAGCAATGTATAAGCCGGGGAGAAAGGCTTAGCCTGTATAGGCGGATGTCCAAAAAGCATCTCAAATGGTGAAATATGCAAGTCTCCTCTAGGTCTGCTTCTAAGATAAAATAGGGCCAGAGGTAGGATTTCAGGCCATTTTAAATGGGTCTCAGTGCATAATTTGCCAATCAGTCTTAAGTTCTTTATTCATCCTCTCCACTTGGCCTGAGCTCTGGGGGTGATATGGAACATGGAAATTTGGAGTTATCCCCAAGCAAGAATATATTTGGTTTAAGACAGAATCGGTAAAATGACTCCCTCTATCAGAGTCAATACGTGCTGGCAGGCCAAAAAGAGGAATAATTTCCTTTAAACGTATCTTTGACACAAAATCTGCTGTGGCTCGAGTTGCAGGAAATGCTTCCGGCCATCTGGTTAGTTGATCTACTATGACCAGACAAAATTTATAATGTCCAGCCTTTAGCATTGTTATGAAATCTGTAGATGTTCAAAAGGTGTGTAAGTCAGAGGACGTCCCTCAAAGGCTTTTCCATGATATGCATGTTGGTTATATGCTTGGCAAATGGAGCAGGCTGAACATACTTTAGAGGCTATAGTAGTTATACCAGGGGCTATCCATACCCTCTTGACAGAGTCCACGATTCCCTGGGTGCCAAAATGACCATTTTTGTGAATAGATTGGCAAATTTGGTTATAGAAACTTCTAGGGAGCAGGGGTTTTCCTTCAGATGACACCCATACTCCATTAATCTGTTTTGCTTTAAATTTTTGTTCCCATTTTTCCACTTCCTTTTCATCATAGGAAAGTGATAAATTTAAATTACCAGTGGTTGTTAATGTTCAAATTAATCCAGGTCCTTCTATGGCTGCTAATTTTGCAGCTGCATCTGCTCGGTCATTTCCTCTAGTGACAGGGTCAGAGCCACCTGTATGGGCAGAGCAATGGACTACAGCTAGGGCTTTAGGCAGTTTGAGAGCAGAAAGAACTTCATTAATAATTTCTGCATTAGCTATGGATTTTCCAGCTGAGGTTAAAAATCCTCTCTGGAGCCATAGCATCCCGGCCAAAAGCATATCTAGAATCCATATAAATTGTTGCGTTTTTATCCTTGGCAATTATACAAGCTTGTTTTAGAGCTATGACTTCTGCTCCTTGAGTGCTAATGTTAGAAGGTAGTGAAGCTGATCATTCTGTGGCAAATTCTGAGAGTACGGCAGCTCCAGTGCAGTGTATGCCATCCCTCATAAAAGAGGAACCAACGACAATTGGATTTCTGGAGAGGGGGCAATTGTCGTTGGTTCATTATCTCTTAGAGGAAACAGGCCTCTAGTTGAATTTTGTACCTGTGGGTCAGTTTGACAAGGACAGGTTTCTCTAGGAGGGCAAGATCTCCTTTGCGTTGGAATTTGGTTTTCTGTAGGAGAGGGAACATGAGAAACTGAGATTGCAGGGGAAGGGTTTTGGGGATTAAATTCAGTCAAGATTTGCACTACACGAGAGAAGCAGTCTGTTAATTGGGCTATAGGGAAGGTGTTTTCCATCTCTATTTCAGGGAAGGGAATTTCCTCATTCAAAGGTTCAGAAACAGGTCTGTTTCTGGTAGAGTGGGGTGTTTGCCAATTGATTCTGTAAGAAATATTTTAGATCTTCTAATTGGGTTTGCATTTTATCCTCAATTTTTTCTATTTTATCCTCAATATTTTTTATTTTAGCATCTCTAAATATAGTATTGTGGAGTACAAAAATGACAGTACCTATTAATATAAAAATTTGGAGGTATCCTGCATTCCTCAATGCCCCTAATTCTTCAGCTGCCATATACATGTCAAAGAATGTAGTACTCATTTTAAAAATATATATTTTGTAATTATTTCTCTAACAGTCTTCACAAAACACATGGGGAGCAGGGCAAAGCAACAAACTTTCCACAGGGTTTTTTTTTCTAATCTAGGAAGTTGTTCCTTAAGGGAAAGGATATTTAGAAACAGCTCTTCCAGCCAAGACTTTAGGGTCCTGTTGCTGAGATTTAAAACAGCTGTTTTCTATCTAACTATCAGAGTCACACAGCTGGGGAAGTATCTGAGGTCCAATTTGAGCCTAGGTCCTTCTATCTCTAGACCTGGCTTTCAATCCAATGAGCTACCCAGCTGTCCCTTAAGATTAAAGGGAAGAAAAAGAAAAACTGCTGATTCCAATTTAACTTAAGGAGAAAAGAGAAGAGAAAAAAAGTTTTTTATACTCACATGGTCTAGCAGCTGTGTCTTTAAGCCAAGTTTGCTGTTAAAAGGGACTAAGAGGTGAGAAGGTAGAGTAAAAAGGCAAGGAATTTCAGAAGTTTGTTGAGAGAATTCTTTAGACTCCCGTGTGGTCGGCCACAATGTGACATCGAAATCACTTTAAAAGACTGATATATATTAATTTAAGGTCGCCAAGGAATTCAGCTATGTAATTCCTAAATGAAAACTCAAATCAGCAGTCAACCTGTTATAGAGTTTTTAATTACAAACAGGAGGATGAAAGGTATGAGAGAGAGAGAGAGAGAGAGAGAGAGAGAGAGAGAGAGAGAGAGAGAGAGAGAAAGAGAGAGAGAGAGAGAAAAGAGAGAGAGAGAAAGATAGAAAGAGAGAGAGAGAGAGAGAGAGAGAGAGGAGAAAGAGAGAGAGAGAGAGAGAGAGAGAGAGAGAGAGAGAGAGAGAGAGAGAGAGAGAGAGAGAGAGAGAGAGAGAGAGAGAGAGAGAAAGGGGAGAGAAGGGAATAGGGCTTAAATACCCCCTCTGTTTAGGCTGGGCCAAAGGCCCAAGCCCTTAGATAGCTGAGGCAAAGAAAAGAGATCAGTCCCCTATCACTCATGTGACCAAAATGGAGAAACAGTCTCAGGGGCCTCCACCTCCAGCCTCCTTCAGAGCAAGCCCTCCTCTCAGACCTCTCCAGGAGCTCTCCCTCCAGGACCTCTCTCCTCTCAGACTCCTTCAGAGCAAAACTTCTCAGAGCAAAACCTCTCATAGCAAAACCCTCTCAGAGCAAAAACTCCCCTCTTCCTCAGACCCCGCTATCTTTAAGGACACCATCTAAGTCCCCTCCCCTCAGTTCTCACATCTACCAATCACTGTCGATGTCTCCCCTGTGCCAATGGTGGCTCTAGCTTAACCCAGGACCACCCAGAGGTCTGTCCCCTTTGCACATGTCTGTTGAAGGTCATATTCTCAAATAATTAAATCTTGATCTTTGCTGCAGCCCTTCCTAAATCCTGTTAGACTGAGTAGGGTGGAGATTGTAAGTTCCAAGATCTCGTTCTGTCATTCCAAGTATCTCTATTGTATCAATTCTAAAATCAATCATGACTCAAAGAACTTCCTGTTCTATGCTTAAGTATAGGTCAAAGCCCTTTCCATTGTTTAGCAAAAGGTTTCTGTCCTAAAGTAGTCTTAAGTAGTGAGGAGAAGGACCCTCTCATGCCAAGGGTTTTCACATTCCAATAGAGTTCTTACTATCAGTAGGAAATTTTTCAAGTATGAAATTTTCCCAATGGGGAAATTTCCAACATTCATAAGTCTAAGAAATTTTAAGGTTTACATTAGTCAGCTCCCAAGACCTGGAGCTGCCCATTGCTCACTCCTGGTGTGCCCCTCCCTCACTCATTGGTTCTGGTACACCCATACTTTAACTCTGGCTCAGTAGGTGTGCTGGGGGAAGGTAGGTCAGTTCAAGTTTGGGTGGGAGCTTTTTTGTTCCCTTATAGTGTGGAAAACCCAAATAATGCTCCAAAATCTTCCAAAAGAAAAGGAAAATTTCCACAAACTCTTAAAGAACTTAAATGGGAGGTTATCAAAAAGATGGAAGACTTCTGGCAGGAAAAATGGGAAATAATGCAAAGAGAATACAACAATCTGAGGGAGAAGAACTCCTAATTGGAGAAACAGCTGGAAGCCTCAAAAAGCAGGATAGACCAAACTGAAAAGGAAAACCAGTCTTTTTTTTTTAACATTATTTTATTTGGTCATATCCAAACATTATTCACTGGAAACAAAGATCATTTTCTTTTGCTTCCCCACCCCCACCCCCACACCACCTTTCCCTCTCCCATAGCCGACGCACGATTTTGACTGGTTATCACATGTGTTCCTGTTTCTAACACATTTCCATGTTGTTGGTATTTCCATAAGAGTGTTCATTCAGAGTCTCTCCTCAGTCCTGTCACCTCCACCCTTGTACTCAGGCAGTTGCTTTTCCTCGTTGTTTTTACTCCCACAGTTTATCCTCTGCTTGTGGATAGTATTTTTTAGATCCCTGCAGATTGTTAGGGACATTGCATTGACACTAATAGAGAAGTCCATTACCTTCAATTGTACCACAGTGTATCAGTCTCTGTGTATAAAGATTTCCTGGTTCTGCTCCTTTCACTCTGTATCACTTCTTGGTGGTTGTTCCAGTCTCCATGGAATTCCTCTACTTTATTATTCCTTTTAGCACAATAGTATTCCATCACTAACATATACCACAATTTCTTCAGCCATTCCCCAATTGATGGGCATCCCCTTGTTTTCCAATTTTTGGCCACCACAAAGAGTGCAGCTATGAATATACTTGTACAAGTCTTTTTTCCTTATTATCTTTTTGGGGTACAAACCCAGCAGTGCAATAGCTGGATCGAAGGGCAGACAGTCTTTTATCAGCCTTTGGGCATAGTTCCAAATTGCCCTCCAGAATGGTTGGATCAATTCACAACTCCACCAGCAATGAATTAGTGTCCCATACTTTGCCACATCCCCTCCAGCATTCATAAATTTCCATAGATGTCATGTTAGCCAATCTGCTAGGTGTGAGGTGATATCTCAGAGTTGTTTTGATTTGCATCTCTCTGATTATAAGAGATGTAGAGCACTTTTTCATGTGCTTATTAATAGTTTTGATATCTTTATCTGAGAACTGCCTATCCATGTCCCTTGCCCACTTATCAATTGGAGAATGGCTTGATTTTTTGTACAATTGATTTAGTTTTTTTGTAAATTTGAGTAATTAAAACTTTGTCAAAGGTTTTTTATGAAGATTGTTTCCCAATTAGTTGCTTCCCTTCTGATTTAAGTTACATTGGTTTTGTTTGTACAGCAACTTTTTAATTTGATGTATTCCAGATTATTTATTTTTCATTTTGTAATTCTTTCTAAGTCTTGCTTGGTTTTAAAGTCTTTCCCTTCCCAAAGGTCTGACATGTATACTATTCTGTGTTCACCTAATTTTCTTATAGTTTCTTCTTTATGTTCAGGTCATTCACCCATTTTGAATTTATCTTGGTGTAGGGTGTGAGGTGTTGATCCAAGCCTAATCTTTCCCACACTGTCCTCCAATTTTCCCAGCAGTTTTTATGAAATAGTGGATTTTTGTCCCAAAAGCTGGGATCTTTGGGTTTGTCATATACTGTCTTGCTGAGGTCACTTACCCTGAGTCTATTCCACTAATCCTCCTTTCTGTCTCTTAGCCAGTACCAGATTGTTTGATGACCGCTGCTTTATAATATAGACTGAGATCTGGGACTGCAAGGCCCCCTTCCTTTGTATTTTTTTTTCCATTATTTCCCTTGATATCCTTGATCCATTTGTTCTTCCAAATGAACTTTGTTATGGTTTTTTCTAAATCAGTAAAAAATTTTTTTGGAAGTTGCATGGGTATGGCACTAAATAGATATATGAGTTTGGGTAGGATGGTCATTTTATTATATTGGCTGGTCCTACCCAGGAGCAGTTAATGTTTTTCCAATTGTTCAAGTCTAGTTTTAGTTGTGTGGAGAGTGATTTGTAGTTGTGTTCATATAGTACCTGTGTTTGTCTCGGGAGATAGATTGCTAAGTATTTTATTTTGTCTAAGGTGATTTTGAATGCATTTCTCTTTCTATTTCTTGAGCTGAGCTGTGTTGGAATTATATAGAAATGCTGATGACTTATGTGGGTTTATTTTGTATCCTGCAACTTTGCTAAAGTTGTTTATTATTTTCAATTAGCTTTTTGTTGAATCTCTAGGATTCTTAAGTAGACCCATCATGTCATCTGCAAAACAGGATAATTTGGTCTCCTCCTTGCCTATTTTAATGCCTTCAATTTCTTTTTCTTCTCTAATTGCTACTGCTAGCATTTCTAGCACAATGTCAAATAATAGGGGTGATAATGGGCATCCTCGTTACATTCCTGATCTTAATGGGAATGGATCTAGTTTATCCCCATAGCAGATGATATTAGTTGATGGTTTTAGATATATACTGCTTATTAGTTTTAGGAACGACCCTTCTATTCCTATGCTCTCCAGTGTTTTTAATAGGAATGGGTGTTGTATTTTATCAAAGGCTTTTTCTGCATCCATTGAAATAATCATGTGATTTTTGGTGGTTTGCTTGTTGATGTGGTCAATAATGTGGATGGTTTTCCTAGTATTGAACCAGCCCTGCATCCCTGGTATGAATCCAACTTGATCATGGTGAATGACTCTTCTAATCACTTGCTGGAGTCTTTTTGTAAGTATCCTATTTAATATTTTTGCATCTATATTCATTAGGGAGATTGGTCTATTATTTCCTTTCTCTGTTTTTGGCCTGCCTGGCTTTGGAATTAGTACCATGTTTGTGTCATAAAAGGAATTTGGTAGAACTCCCTCTTTGCTTATTATGTCAAATAGTTTGTATAGTATTGGAGTTAGCTTTTCTTTGAATGTTTGATAGAATTCACCTGATGGTGAATCCATCAGGGCCTGGGGATTTTTTTTTAGGAAGTGCTTTGATGGCCTGTTGGATTTCTTTTTCTGATATGGTATTATTTAAGAAATCTATTTCTTCTTCTGTTAGTCTAGGCAATTTATATTTTTCTAAATATTCATCCATATCAACTAGGTTGGTATATTTATTGCCATATAGTTTGGCAAAGTTGTTTTTAATAATTGCCTTAATTTCCTCTTCATTGGAGGTGAGATCCCCCTTTTCATCCTTGATGCTGTTAATTTGCCTTTCTTCTTTCCTTTTTTTAATTAGATTAACCAGTACTTTGTCTATTTTGTCTGTTTTTTCAAAGTACCAGCTTCTAGTCTTGTTTATTAGCTTAATAGTTCTGTCACTTCCTATTTTATTAATTTCTCCCTTAATTTTTAGGATCTCTAGTTTGGTTTTCTTCTTGGGGTTTTTAATTTGTTCGTTCTCTAGTTTTTTGATTTGCATTTCTAATTCATTGATCTCTGTCCTCACTAATTTCTTAATATATGCACTCAGGGATAGGAATTTTCCTCTAAGTACTGCCTTGGCTGCATCCCATAAGGTTTGAAAGAATGTCTCGCCATTGTCGTTTTCCTCGATGAAATTATTAATTGTTTCTATGATTTCTACTCTAACTAACAGATTTTGGAGTATCATATTATTTAATTTCCAATTAATTTTTGATTTGACTCTCCATGTACCCTTACTGATCAATATTTTAATTGCCTTGTGATTTGAAAAGGCTGCATTTATTATTTCTGCTTTTCTGCATTTGAGTGCCATGTTTCTGTGACCTAGTGTATGATCTATTTTTGTGAATGTGCCATGTGGTGCTGAAAAGAAGGTGTATTCCTTTTTGTCCCTATTTATTTTTCTCCATATATCTTTTAACTTTAATTTTTCTAAGATTTCATTCACCTCTTTTACCTCTTTCTTGTTTATTTTTTGGTTTGAATCATCTAAATTTGATAGTGGTTGGTTCAAGTCTCCCACTAATATGGTTTTACTGTCTATTTCCTCCTTCAATTCTCCTAGTTTCTCCATTAAAAATTTGGGTGCTATACCATTTGGTCCATACATGTTGATTAGTGATATTTCCTCATTGTCTTACTCCCTTTTAACAGAATATATTTACCTTCCCTATCTCTTTTGATCAGGTCTATTTGTGCTTTGGCTTTGTCAGATATCATGATTGCAACTCCTGCCTTCTTTCTATCAGTTGAGGCCCAAAAGGTCTTACTCCATCCTTTAATTCTGACCTTGTGGGTATCCACCCGCCTCATGTGTGTTTCTTGAAGACAACAAATGGTAGGGTTTTGGGTTCTAACCCAATCTGCTATTTGTCTACTTTTTATGGGTGAGTTCATCCCATTCACGTTCAAAGTTATGATTGTCATTTGTGGATTCGCTGGCATTTTGATATCTTCCCCTTGTTCTGACCTTTCTTCTTTAGGAATCTCCTTTTGAACCAGTGATTTACTTTAGGTCAGTCCCCCTAGTCCCCTTCCTTGAGATGCTTCACTTTCTAGCCCCTCCCTTTTTATGCTCCCTTCCCCTCCCCCCTCTCCTTCCTTCCCTTTTTATACTCCCTCCCCACTCCCATTCCTTAATTTTCCTTTCTTTCTTGCCCAGTTGGATAAGATAGAATTCAGGATCCCACTGTATCTAGATGTTCCAAGCTCTCAGAGTTGATTTCACTGAGAGTAAGGTTTACGTAATTCCACTTCACGCTCTCTTCCTCTCCTTCTCATATGAGAGTTCTTCCCCTCCCCTTCCCATGTGTATCTTTATATGGGAAAGATTATTCTATTAAATCCCCCCTATTTCTTGAAGTAAATCTTAGTATTATCGATGGTTCCCCCCTCCCTTTTCCTTTCTTTGCCCCCACTTTCACCAAATTTTCTTGATGCCCCAATCATTCCCTATGCATGTTTCTTCTAACTACTCTTATGATGCATACAATTTTTGAGAGTTACACAAAACATTTTCCCCACATATTAATATATATAATTTGATGTAAATGTAGTCCTTATAGAAGAGAGTTTGACTTAAAGAAAAAGATAAGATTTATCTCCTTTTCCCTTTCTTTCATATTTACCTTTTCATGTTTCTCTTGCTTTCTGTGCTTGGATATCAAATTTTCCACTAAGTTCTGGTCTTTTCTTAGCAAATGCTTGGAAATCTTCTATTTTTTTGAATGCCCATACTTTCCCCTGGAAGTATATAGTCAGTTTTGATGGGTAGTTGATTCTTGATTGGAGACACAGCTCTTTTGCCTTTTTAAATATCGTGGTCCATGCTTTGTGGTTTCTCAGTGTGTTAGCCGCTGTGTGATCCTTATGGGAGCCACCTTATATCTGAAGCTCCTCTTCTTGGCTTCTTGTAGGATTTTTCTCCTTTTCTTGGAAGCTCTTGAATTTGGTAATTACATTCCTGGGGGTTGCCTTTCGAGGATTTAGTATAGAGGGTGTTCTATGAACCCTTTCTATTTCTATTTTGCCTCCTTGCTCCAGAACATGTGGACAATTTTCTTCTATAATTTCCTGTAGAACAACATCGAGGGAGAGGAAGCGTGTAGCATCTAGATTGCAGCCATGTTTACCCGAAAGTGGAAAACCAGTCTTTAAAGACCAGAATTCGGCAACTCGAAGACGATGATCTTGCAAAACAGCCAGAATTAACAAAGCAAATTCAAAAGACTAAGAAATTAGAAGAAAACATAAAATATTTCTCTGACAAGGTGACAGGTTAAGAAAACAGAGGAAGGAGAGACAGTCTGAGAATCATTGGTCTACCTGAAAAGCCAGAAATAAACAGGAATTTTGACATCATAATAGAAGGTATCATCCAAGATAAACTGACCTGAGGATCTAGTACAAGGGGGCGAAATAGGCATCAAAAGAGTTCATAGAACACCCTCTACTCTAAATCCCCAAAAGATAACTCCAGGAATTGCAAAATTCCAGAGCTTTCAAGGTAAGGAAAAAATCCTACAGGAAGCCAAAATGAGACTATTCAGATACCAAGGAGTACCAATCAGGATCACACAAGACCTGGCAGCTTCCACACTGGATGACCTCAAGACCTGGAACATGATATTCAGAAAGGCAAGAGAACTGGGTCTTCAACCAAGAATCATCTATCCATCGAAAGTGACTATGTACTTCCAGGGGGAAGGATGGGCATTCAACAAAATAGGAGATTTCCAAGTATTTATGAAGAAAAAGATCAGAACTCACTGGAAAGTTTGATATCCAAACACAAAGAGCAAGAGAAACATGAAAAGGTAAATATGAAAGAAAGGGAAAAGGAGAATTTTTTTTCCTTTATTCAAACTCTCTTCTATAAGGACTACATTTAGATTAAATTATATATATATATATATACATATATATATATATATATTAATAAGTGAGGAAAACTTTATGTGTAACTCTCAAAAATTGTATGCACTATTAGAGTAATTAGAAGAATCACTCATAGGTAAAGATTGGGGCATTAAGATGATATGGAGAAAGAAGGAGAAAAAAGAAAGAAAAAGGGAGGGGGGAATAAATGATGGTACCAAGATATACATGAGGAAAAAGAAATAAATTAAATAGAATAATCTTTGTCACACAAAGATTCATATGGGAAGGGGAGGGGAAGTATTCTCTTATAAGAAGGAGAGGAAGAAAGTGCTAATTGGTATTACTCAAACCTTACACTCTGAGAGGGATGAGCATCTAGATCCATTGGGATTTGAATTCTATCTTATCTAACATGGTAAGGGATAAGGAAATTTAAGGGAGGTAGGAGGAAGGTAGTACAAAAAGGGAGGGAAATAGAAGGGGGAGGGAAATTAACAGACCCTAAAAAAAAAAGAAGGGAACAAAAAAAGAGGGGCCAGAAAGGGAAGCATATCAAGGGAGGGGACTAGGGGGACTGATTTAAAGTAAGCCACTGGCTGAAAACGTTATAGCAAAAGAAGAAAGGTCAGAATTAGGGGAGGATATCAAAATGCCAGGGAATTCTCAAGTGACAGTCATAACTTTGAACTTGAATGGGATGAACTCACCCATAAAACGTAGATGTATAGCAGAGTGGATTAGAATCCAAAACCCTACCATATATTGTCTTCAAGAAACACACATGAGGTGGGTAGACACTCACAAGGTCAGAATTAAAGGTTGGAGTAAGACCTATTGGGCCTCAACTGATAGAAAGAAGGCAGGAGTTTCAATCATGATATCTGACAAAGCCAAAGCAAAAATAGACCTGATTAAAGGTTATAGGGAAGGTAAATACATCCTGATAAAAGGGAGTATAGACAATGAAGAAATATCATTAATCAACATGTATGCACCAAAGGGTATAGCACCCAAATTTCTAATGGAAAAACTAGGAGAACTGAAGGAAGAAATAAATAGTAAAGCTATATTAGTGGTAGACCTTAACCAACCACTATCAAATTTAGATGAATCAAATCAAAAAATAAATACGAAAGAGGTAAAAGATGTGAATGAAATCTTAGAAAAATTAGAGTTAATAGGTATATGGAGAAAAATAAATTGGGACAAAAAGGAATATACCTTCTTTTCAGCAGCACATGGCACACTCACAAAGATTGACCATACACTAGGTCATAAAATCATTGCATCTAAATGCAGAAAAGCAGAGATAATAAATGCACCTTTTCAGATCATAATGCAATAAAAATAATGATTGGTAAGGGTACATGGAGAGCCAAATTAAAAATCAATTGGAAACGAAATAACATGATACTCCAAAATTGATTAGCTAGAGAACAAATCATAGCAACAATTAATAATTTCATTGAAGAAAATGACAATGGTGAGACATCCTTCCAAACCTTTTGGGATGCAGCCAAAGCAGTACTCAGAGGAAAATTCATATTCTTGAGTGCATATATATATATTAACAAATTAGGGAGGGCAGAGATCAATGAATTGGACATGCAAATCCAAACACTTGAAAGTGAACAAATTAACCACCCCCCAAAGAAAACCAAATTAGAAATCCTAAAAATTATGGGAGAAATTAATAAAATCAAAAGTGATAGAACTATTGAAATAATAAATAAGACTAGAACTGGTACTTTGAAAAAACAAACAAAATAGACAAAGTACTGGTCAATCTAATTTTAAAAAGGAAAGAAGAAAAGCAAATTAACAGTATCATAGATGAAAAGGGAGACCTCACCTCTAATGAAGTGGAAATTAATGCAATAATTAAAAACTACTTTGCCGAATTATATGGCAATAAATATGTCAATCTAGGCAATGTGGATGAATATTTACAAAAATACAAACTGCCTAGACTAACAGAAGGAGACATAGAATTCTTAAATAATCCCATATAAGAAATTGAAATCCAACTGGTCATCAAAGAACTGCCTAAGAAAAAATCCCCATGGCCTGATGGATTCAGAAATAAATTCTATCAAACATTCAAAGAACAGTTAATCCCAATACAATACAAACTATTTGACATAATGAGCAAAGAGTGAGTTCTACAAAATTCCTTTTATGACACAAATATGGTACTGATTCCAAAGCCAGGCAGGTCAAAAACGGAGAAAGAAAACTATAGGCCAATCTCCCTAATGAATATAGATGCAAAAATCTCAAACAGGATATTAGCAAAAAGACTCCCACAAGTGATCAGGAGCGTCATTCACTCTGATCAAGTAGGATTTATACCAGGGATGCAGGGCTTGTTCAATATTAGGAAAACCATCCACATAATTGACCACATCAACAAGCAAACCAACAAAAATCACATGATTATCTCAATAGATGAAGAAAAATCCTTTGATAAAATACAACACCCATTCCTATTAAAAACACTAGAAAGCATAGGAATAGAAGGGTCTTTCCTAAAAATAATAAACAGTATCTATCTAAAACCATCAGCAAACATCATCTGCAATGAGGATAAACGAGATGAATTCCCAATAAGATCAGGAGTGAAATAAGGATGTCCATTATCACCTCTATTATTTAACATTGTACTATAAACACAAGCAGTAGCAATTAGAGAAAAAAAAGAAATTTAAGGTATTAATATTGGCAATGAGGAGACAAAGCTATCACTCTTTGGGGATGATATGATGGTCTACTTATAAAATCCTAGAGAATCAACTAAAAAGCTAGTGCATATAATCAACAACTTTAGTAAAGTAGCAGGATAAAAAATAAACCCACATAAGTCATAAGCATTTCTATATATCTCCACCAGATCATAGCAGCAGGAATTAGAAAGAGAAGTCCCATTTAAAATCAACTTTGACAATATAAAATACTTAGGAATCTATTTCCCTAGACAAACACAGGAACTATATGAACAGAACTACAAAACACTTTCCGCACAACTAAAACTAGATTTGAGTAATTGGAAAACCATTAACTGCTCATGTGTGGGATGAGCTAACATAATAAAAATGACCATCCTACCAAACGTATCTATTTATTTAGTGCCATACCCATCGAACTTCTAAAAAACTTTTTATGGAAGTAGAAAAAAACCATAAAAAAGTTCATTTGGAAGAACAAAAGATCAAGGATATCCAGGGAAATAATGAAAAAGAAAAAAAGCAAAGTTAGGCGGCCTTGCAATCCAAGATCTCAAACTATACTATAAAGCAGTGGTCATCAAAACAATTTGGTACTGGCTAAGAGACAAAAAGGAAGATCAGTGGAATAGATTTGAGGTAAGAGAACTCAGGAAAACAGTCTATGACATATTTAAAGACCCTAGCTTTGGGACAAAAATCCACTATTTGATAAAAATTTGCTGGGAAAATTGGAAGACAGTGTGGGAGAGAGTAGGCTTGGACCAACAACTCACATCCTACACCAAGATAAACTCAGAATGGGTGAATGACCTGAATATAAAGAAGGAAACTATAAGTAAATTAGATGAACACAAAATAGTATACATGTCTGATCTTTGGGAAGGGAAAGATTTCAAAGCCAAGCAAGACTAAGAAAGAGTCACAAAATGTAAAATAAATAATTTTGACTACATCAAATTAAAAAGTTTCTGTACAAGCAAAACCAATGTAACCAAAATCAGAAGGGAAATAACAAACTGGGAAACAATTTTCATAACAAAAAACACAGACAAAGGTCTAATTACTCAAATTTACAAAGAGCTAAACCAATTGTATAAAAAATCAAGCCATTCCTCAATTGATAAATGGGCAAGGGACACGAATAGACAATTTTCAGACAAAGAAATCAAAACCATTAATAATCACATGAAAATGTGTTCTAAATCTCTTATAATCAGAGAGATGCAAATCAAACAAACTCTGAGGTATCACTTTACACCTAGCAGATTGGCTAACATGACAGCTATGGAAAGTAATGAATGATGGAGGGGATGTGGCAAAGTCAGGACATTAATGCATTGCTGATGGAGTTGTGAATTGATCCAAACATTCCGTAGGACAATTTGGAACTATGCCCAAAGGGCGATAAAAGACTGTCTGCCCTTTGATCCAGCCATAGCACTGCTGGGTTTGTTCCCCATAGAGATAATAAGGAAATACTCCTGTAGAATAATATTCATAGCTGTGCTCTTTGTGGTGTCAAAAAATTGGAAAATCAGGAGTTACCCTTCAATTGAGGAATGGCTGAACAAATTATAGTATATTTTGGTGATGGAATACTATTGTACTAAAAGGAATAATAAAGTGAAGTGGAGGAATTCCATGGGGATTGGAACAACCTCCAGGATGTGATGCAGAGTGAGAGGAGCAGAACCAGGAAAACATTGTACACAGAGACTAATACACTGTGGTACAATCGAATGTAATGCACTTCTCCATTAGTGGCAATACAGTGACCCTGAACAACTTGGAGGAATCTAGGAGAAAAGCCACTATCCACATTCAGAGGAAACACTGTGGTAGTAAAAACATCAAAGAAAAACAAATGCTTGTATACATGGGTCAAAGGGATATGGTTGCAGATGTAGACTTTAAATGAACATCCTAGTGTAAACAACATCATGGAAATAGGTTCTGATCATGGACTCAAGTAATACACAATGAAATTGTGTGTGGTGGCTGAGGGAAGAATGGGTGGAGGAGAGGGAGGGAAATAATGTGATTATTGTAATCAAGGAATAAAGTTCTAAATTGACTAAATAAATTAATTCAAATGGGGAAAAAAGGCTTTTTCTGCATCTATTGAGATAATCATTTGATTTCTTTTAGTTTGGTTATTGTTATTTTCAATTATATGGATGTTTTTTTTAATATTAAGCCATACTTGCAATCCTGGTATAAATCTCATCTTATCATAGTGAATAATCCTCCTGATAACTTGGTGGAATCCACTCCTACCAGTTATCCCTAGAATTCCAAACTCCCTTACTTCATCCTAAAACTATTTAAGATTTATTACATCTATGTTCATTAAAGAGAGGAGCCTGTAGTTTTCTTTCTCTACTTTTGGTCTGCCTGACTTTGGAACCATATTTTTGTCATAAAAGAGTTTTGGTAAAATTCCTCTGCTTATTTTGTGAAATTTTTTGTATAGTATTAGGATTAATTCTTCTCTAAGTGTTTGATGGAATTCACTTGTGTCCTGTCCCAGGGGGTTTTTTCTTAGGGAGTTCATTGAAGGCTTGTTCAATTTATTTTTCGGAGAAGGGATTTTTCAAGTATGCTATTTCCACTTTTGTTAATCCAGGCAATTTATATTGTTGTAAATATTCACTCACTTCACCTAGACTGTCATTTAGTTCCATACAAGTGGGCAGAATTTTTCTTAATTTACTCTTCATGAGAGGTGAGGTCTCCCTTTTCATATTTGATACAGTTAATTTGGTTTTTATTGTTTTCTTTTATTATTAGAGTAACCTATCTTTTTATTTGTTTTTTCAAAGTATCAGCTCCTCATCTTATTTATTAGTTCAATAGTTCTTTTACTCGCCATCCAAAACAGGCCCAGACAGTTCACGCATTTTACAATGTGAGTCACCTTAGAGATCCATCTTATTTGCAAACATTCCAGTCCTGCCTGAACGACAAGCTGTCTGCCAAGGGACCACTCCCTGGAAGCTCAACCGAGAAATGGAACCAGTTCAGAGACACAGTGAAGGAAACATCAAAGGCAGTCCTAGGCCCCAAAAAATGCAACCACCAGGACTGGTTCTAGGAGAACAACACTGCTATTGAAGATCTATTGAGCAAAAAGAACAAAGCCTTTATGGAGTGGCAAAATAACCCAAACTCTGCTCCTAAAAAGGACAGATTCAAGTCTCTCCAAGCCACGGCACAGTGTGAGATCAGGAAGATGCAAGACCGATGGTGGGAAAAAAGGCAGAAGAAATCCAGCATTTTACTGATAGGAAAAACTACATTTTTTTCAGTGCCCTAAAGACTGTCTATGGGCCATCAAAACCCACCACCACTCCCTTGCTATCCTCTGATGGTGACACTCTCATAAAGATAAAAAAGGCATCAGCAACAGGTGGAAAGAACACTTCAGTCAGCTTCTCAACCGACCCTCTTCAGTCGACCAAAGCACCCTTGACCAGATCCCCCAAAACCACACCATTGAACAACTTGATGTCCCTCCTTCAATAGAGGAAGTTCAAAAAGCCATTAAACAAATGAGTACAGGCAAGGCACCCAGTAAAGACGGGATCCCAACCAAGGTGTACAAGGCCTTAAAGGGAAAGGCTCTTCAGGCATTCCACATAGTGCTGACCAGAATATGGGAAAAGGAAGACATGCCCCCAGAACTCAGAGATACCTCCATCATAGCCCTATACAAGAACAAAGGTGCACGAGCAGCCTGTGACAACTACAGAGGCATCTCACTACTCTCCACTGCTGGAAAGATCCTCCCCCGTGTTATACTCAACAGACTCCTGTCATCTGTCTCAGAGCAGAACCTGCCTGAATCACAATGCGGCTTCTGACCAGATCGCAGCACCATCAACATGGTCTTCACGGTGAGGCAAATGCAGGAAAAATGCCTTGAGCAGAACCTGAGTCTCTACATTGTCTTCATAGACCTGACAAAGGTGTTCGACACAGTGAACAGGGTCGCATTGTGGTTGATCCTCAGCAAGCTCGGTTGCCCAGCAAAATTCGTCAAACTGATCCAGCTCTTTCGTGTTGACATGACAGGGGAAGTCCTATCTGGTGGAGAGACTTCCGATCGCTTCAACATCTCCAATGGCATGAAACAAGGCTATGTCCTTGCTCCAGTACTATTCAACTTATCTTCACCCAAGCATTACGACATGCTGTGATGGATCTAGACCTGGGCGTCTACATCAAATACCGACTGGATGGCTCACTATTCGACCTTCGCCACCTGACTGCAAAAACAAAGACAACAGAGAGACTCATCCTGGAAGCTCTCTTTGCAGATGACTGTGCTCTCATGGCCCACCAAGAAAATCATCTTCAAACCATTGTGGACAGGTTCTCCACCGCAACAAAACTGTTTGGCCTGACTATCAGCCTCAGCAAAGCAGAGGTGCTGTTCCAACCTGCACCAGGAAGGCCAACAAACCAGACATGCATTACAATCGACTGTACACAGCTTTCTAACATCAACATTTTCAAGTACCTGGGCAGCACCATCGCCAACGACAGGTCTCTAGACCACGAGATTAATGCCAGGATCCAAAAGGCCAGCCAGGCACTTGGGCAGCTGTGCTCCAAAGTCCTCCAACACAGAGGCATAAGCACTGCAACGAAGCTCGAAGTGTATAATGCAGTGGTTCTCATCTCACTCCTGTATAGTTGCAAGACATGAACACTGTACCGGAAGCACATGAAACAGCTAGAGCAATTCCTCCAACGCTCTCTCTGGTCAATCATGAGGATCCGATGGCAGGACTGAATCATCAACCAGGAAGTCCTCGACAGAGCCAACTCCACCAGCATCAAAACAATGGTCCTCAAAACCCAGCTACGATGGTCTGGACACATCATCTGCATGGACCCACAGCGAATACCAAGACAGGTATTCTATGGTGAACTGTCAGCTGGACTCAGGAAACAAGGCCAACCAAAAAAAAGATACAAGGATCAGATAAAGTCAAACTTGAAGTGGGCTGGCATTATACCAAAGCAACTAGAACTCGCTACCTCTGTCAGAAGCAGCTGGTGAACCCACATTAACCATGCCGCCACCACCTTTGAAGATGAACGATGTCGACTATTGCTGCTGCGTGTGAACGCCGACACCAGGCCACAACCGCACCTCCCGTAACAACTGGCATTCCATGCCCCATATGCCACAAACTTTGCGCCTTAGTCTTTGGGCTTCTAAGCCACATGAGGATACATCAATAGACGATAATGCACAAAGACAATCATCATTCTTGGTCACCAAGAGACTACCATTACTAGTTCTTTTACTTTCAATGTTATTAATTTCTCCGTTAATTTTTATGATTTCCAATTTGTTTTTTACCTTGTGATTTTTTATTTGTTCTCCTAATTTTCAAATTTCAAGCCCAATTCATTGATCTCCTCTATCTCAACTTTGTTGCTATAGGCACTCAGATATACATTTTCCCCTAAGTACAGGTTTGTCTGTATCCTATAATCTATTCCATAGATATTGATTTTACCCCAAAGAGATAAAATAAAAAAGGGTTGTACAAAAATATTTATAGTTGCACTCTTTGTGTTGGCAAAAAATTAGAAAAGGAGGGAGTGTTTATCTTTTGGAGAATGGCTGAACATATTATCGCATATAATGGAGGTGGAATATTATTATGCTATAATGAGTGATGAACTGGAGGATTTCTACATGATCTTTAAGGACCTCCAGGAAGAGATTCAGAGTGAAATGTGCAGAACAAATAGAACATTGTGCACAGAAAGTGAAACCCTTTGGAACAATCCAATGTACTAATGTAATGATCCAGGATGACCCTGAGGAACTAATGAGAAAGAATACTATCCACATGGAGAGAAAGAACTATGGGAGTAGAAACTCACTGGACTTATCACTTATTTATATGTATATATTATTTGGGGCTTTGGTTTTAAAAGACTACTTTATTGCAAAAATGAACAATATGGAAACAGGTATCAAGTATTATACATTTGTATAACTCAGTGAAATTGCTTGTTGGCTCTAGGAGGGGAGGAGGAATAAGGGTAGGAAGGAAAATGAATCATGGAAACATGGAAAAATATTTGTACCAAAAAATTAAAAAAGATTTGCAAAGACAATCATATGAGATAAAGAATTACTATTATTTTAAATTTATAGATTAAACAACTGAGGTTAGGAAAACATAAGTCACTTACTCAGGGCCACACAATGTAATCCTTGAGACAGATTTTATCTCATTTCGCAATATTGAAGTCTAGCAATATATTCTCTAAGTCATCTTTTTGTTATTTATTCTGAAATTATAATTTTTATGTCTTCTTTATTAAATGTAGTTTACAATTAATCTTACATATCTGTAAACAATGTGAATTTGTAAGGGAGGAAGTGAAAGTCCTAAGGGAAATTGGGTAGTCTTTACTAATGTTAATAGTTTTTATAGATATATTGATTACTTGATATTGATATCCAGTCTCAAGGAATATTACATCCTAAATTCTCAGTGGAACCCCACCAGATAGCTTAAGATTTTTATCTCTCCAATCACACAAAATTTATTAGTTGTGGAGACCCCAAAGGACTGCAAGCATAGTTCAGAATATGCTACTACTATTTGATTCCTCATGTCCAAGAAGGAATATGAGAGTAATTTTGGGCTTTTTCAGGCTTTGAAAAATTCTCACTTCCCACTTGAATATCCTAATGTCCTCCATGCACTCAGTTACCAACAAATATATATCATTCAAGTATTGTTTAGGAAAGATTACAGCCTTGAAAGATGATGAAGAATTTTTCCTTTTGGGCCTTAATGATCTGATAACACCTGTGTTTCCAAAGGATTCTGTTCATAAAATCTAGGCTGGGAACAGCAGAAACCTAAAAAGAGTGGTCAGAATGAGCTATCACTAAGAATCTAAAGACCCAAGTCACTCAGATTATCCATTCCAAACATGGCTTTTTAAAAACAGTTGATTTCCTGGTACTAGGCTCTACTTGCTTCTGAATAAATGACATAGGTTTATACAATCACTCTTAAACAGAATTGCCAATGTGAGCTAGTATTTGTAACAAAATGGTCACAGCACATGATATTTCTATTAATAAATGTAGGATTCCAGGCATATACATCTGGAAAATGTGGTTGATGTATTGATATTATATTATACTTGATCAGAGCAGTTAATGAGACAGCTCAGAGGCCAGAAGAATCTCTGGGCCTGAGCCACAGAGGGCTTAGCTCTGGCCTGGTCAAAAAGCATTCCAATGCATGATTTATGAGTGGGCCATGTGGTCTTTGTTCTGTGAATTTGGAAAGCGCAGGCTGAATTTACCCATGCCTCTAGATTGTACGTCATTGACATGTCAAGCCAATGTAAATCCACTATGAGTTGTTACATATGTATTACGTACCTCACAGTCATTGCCATAATAAAAGAATGGCGCTGCCTCTCCCTCCCTCCCTCCCTCTCTCTCTCTCTTTCTCTCTCTCTCTCTCTCTCTCTCTCTCTCTCTCTCTCTCTCTCTATCTCTCTCTCTCTCTGACTCTGGCTTTCTGCCATCTGGATAGCTCCGTCTCTGGAGCCCCACTATGATCTCTAAAGACCTTACCCTTTGTTTCCTCTTGCTTGGAAGCTTCTCCCCTGTAACTCTGATTTCTATCCTCACGCTTGATCTCTATTCCTATCTAGGAATCTCCTATTCCATGCGTTCCTTGTTATTTACATCTTCCTTTACTGAATACCCTACAAGGGAAGATATCAGGAACAAGTGCCATTTCTTACCAAACAATTAATCTGTCAGTGTCTCTCAGTTTATCAACCCTTTCTCCTGGCTTCTTTCTCCGCCTCAAGTTATACCCACTAAAAATTTCTTTTGTGCAGTGGTTGCTGGCCGGCCTCTGTAATAAATGGAAAAATACATTAGAAATCACACTTTTTTTAATCCTTCTGGTATAAATGCTATTCACAAAGATGTGGTAACTATTCCAGTAGTTTTGGTCCAGTAGTGTTCCAGCTATTATATGAGGGGTTCTAAGCAATATCACTTAACTTGATGAGCCAATGATTCAGTCCTCTACCAGAGATGCACATGCAACTTTATTTCAGCAGAGATATCATAGGGTTTAGGGATGCTGGTTGTTCCTGTTGACTAAATTCTAGGTTTCATGGATGGGAATGAAAAGAACCTTGAGCAATGAAGCAGAGAGAAACTTTCTTACTGCCAGTTCCTGGGAAGTGGTTCTGTAGCTGACCAAGCCCTCTCTGTCCTGTAGGCAGCTGGTAGCACCATAGATAGAGCTTAGTAGATTTAAGTTCAAATTTTGCCTTGGATATGCTAGATTAAAATTAATATTTTTAAGTTCTTATTTTCCATAACATTTATTAATAATCTATTAAAATAGAAGATGCAGACAAGCACCGATTTAAAGTCTCTTTCTTACTCTAAGTCTGATCACATGTAGCTCATCCTGTAGGATTCTCAGTCCCTCTCGCCTGTCTGCTCAAGGAAGTAGTTCCACCCATTTGTTTATGTTCTTTGTCTCAGCCCTGGCATGTGAAAAATATCTTATTTGGGGGCACTCACACTCCTTAGATAGAGAAATGAGGGTTGAAGGCAGTGAGGAAAGGGTTGATGAAAATGGCTTCCCTCACCACTCCCACCTGGGGTCCCTGAATTACTTGAGGCAGACAAAATAGATATCTCCCCTTGCTGAAGGCTTGTCCCTTAGTGGTCATGCTGGCCCTCGAGGGCAGAGGGGAAGTCTTCTCTACATGGAGATGCATTAGGGGGCCTCAATCTGGATATGTGCTGCTTTGGGGCACTTACAAGTCTCTCCCCTACCATGTCTTCTTGAAAACTGGCAACAAGATGGAGTCTACCAATGGGCTCACACTTTAGATGTAAATAAACAAGATTGAAGTCTCTATCTGACTGCTTATTTGATTTAATTGTTGATTGGGGTAAAGAGGAAGAGGTTAGAGGAATCTTTTTTTTTAAATAATTTAATTACTGAAGTAAAAAGTTTTTTCGTAGGCAGGGGAGAGGTAGAAAAAGGAGAGAGCCCTGCTCACTGATTTGAGTCCAGTATCTCAATAGTTCATGGAAATGAAAGTCTTCAGAGAAATTAAGTTTTCTTGACAGGAACTAGCGATGTTTTAAACAGGAATTCTCGATGTAAGGATTTCTTTTATTGTCAGAAATCTCAGACAGTGTCTTGAAAATGTCACAGAGAAACAGCTCCTCCTTCCACTCTCTTCTGTGTCCCTGCAGACCCTGTTCCTCAGGAGAATTTCCCAAAAGTCCTTGTACAGTTTCCAACTGTCATTCCTAAATTGAAAAGGTTCTTTAGTTCTACTCCCCTCATTACAAATAGGATGAACTGGGTCAGCAATCCAGGAGGGGGAGGGGATGAAATACCCTCTACACAGGCACTTATGAGCTGTGTGGTCTTGGGTAAGACATTTTACTTCTGTTTGTCTCTGTATATTCAGCTATAAAATGGGAATATTAATTGCAATTTCCTCACAGGCTTGTTGAAAGAGAATCAGTGATGTGCTATTTGCAAAAAGTGCTCAGCACAATGGCTGGAAAAATAATAGAGTTGGTGATATGTAAATATCCAATCCTCCATCCTTTCCCTCCAGGAAAGAACAAGATTGGAAAAAGACTCTCTCCATTAGGGTAAGATCCTATAAAGGAATTTTGCCAATTCCCCTCACTGGATATAATTTCTTTTGGAGCATAAAAATGTGCACCAGAAAAATATGGTAAACAACTGGATTGGAGTTGCTACACAAACAGTAAAGGCTGGGAAGTGGGTCCAGTTTCAAATTGGAAATTGGAGGATGATAACACACTGTATAGGTCACAGAACTCTATCATTCAGAATGAGGTCAATTATATACCGAAAACAAACATTAACACAATACAAGAATTTTTGAAGTGATTGTGAATTTTTAAAAATTAAAAAAAATCTATAAATAAACCTAAAATAAGAAGAAAAGATAAATTCTAGAAAAATATAGAAATGTTCATCAAAATTGAAGATTTGTTCTTTAAAAAGACAAAAAAAAAATAGCAGAAAATAAAATAAACCAAACAGAAAAAATGAAATGGCAACCAAGCAAGAAGAAATTATAGGAATAAATCTTAACCTATAATGGACCATTGAATATTCATGAAACCAAGTAGCTCATTTTGGGGGGAAAATATGTACATAAATGACTATGTACTGAGTATATAAAAAATAAAAGTAATTCTGGTAGCAAGAACACTAGCATCTAGAAGGAAGTAGGTCAGAGGTGATGACTGCTTCATATTTTATTGCTTTTTTTGAGACTGACTTAATAAATGTCAGTTACTATCAGTTAACTGTGATAGTTAGAAAAGTCTATGTGAGACACTGAGAGGGAACTAAGAGGATTACTTTACTAAGGAGACTTTGAGAGCTAATTATAGAAATAGTATATGAGAGACCAGAACACCAGAGGCTCTTAATCTGATGCCCAGGAACTTTTTGTTTGTTTGAAATTAATGATTATATTTCAATATCATTGGCTTCCTTTGTTCCTTTTATTTTGTATTATGCCAATAATACATGAATCTCAGAAGAATCTATAGACTTCAGAACAGTTCAAGGACATATGCCTACTCTATGTCAATGTAAAGGAATTCCAAGACATAAACAATCAGATCTGACTTCATTGTCCACCTTGCTGTTTCATGCCCATGACACTCCATCTTCTAGGGTTCCTCAGGCTTTGGACTGGCCATCTCCATACCTGCAATGTCCTTCTTAACCTTTGCCTCTTAGTTTCCCTGGCTAATCACTTTAAATATCAACTTCTGTTGAAGGCCTTTTGTCGTTGCCTGGGTTTAAACCTCTGAAATTAATCCTCATCATCTCTTCATGTATGTTCTATATATCTGGTTATTTACATTCTGTCTCTCCATTCTAATGTGGGCCCATTGAGGGCAAAGTGTGCTCTTATCTTTTTTTTTTCCCTGTATCATCAGCATTTTCCATATCCTATGTGCCATGGAGTTGGATTTAAGAAAATGCTTCAGAAGAAACAGGAGTATATATGGTGCATGTTCTGAGATGACTACAACACATCCACACACATTAACAACTCATTTCAGGGGTGGCCAGGAACACAGCAGGAACTAATGAGCATTCTCTTGGTACAGAGACTGTATCAGATGGAGTGATGGAGGACAGACACTGAGACCTCACAGTGACACTTGAATTGTCAGTGTCACCACAGCCTTCCTCAGGGTTTTAGAAACAACTCTGGGGGTTTCATGCTTCTGTAGCTCAGGGAAGGGAATCATCACAGTGGAAGGCAGCTGCTCTTCCTCCCATTAAACAGAGGAAGACATGCAAATAGGGCTCCTCCCTCTGGACACGAACCCAGCACAAAACCTGTGTCTGCTGCTCTGGGAGAGGAGCTTCTCCTTGTGTGGCCTTTCCCAGCTGAGGACTGACACTGTAGAGCCTGAATCATGGGATTTGGACTCAATGGCATTTTCATACTGATGGTTTTGCAAGGTAGATTTCAATTTTTAACTCTGTTTTTTTGCAAGAGGAAAGAGTCTTTGAAGTGGTGGATCTGTGTGACTATTGTCTCTAATGACTCTTTGCTTGCAGGTGTCCATTGTGACGTTCAGCTGGTGGAGTCTGGGGGAGATGTGAGACAGCCTGGAGGATCCTTGAAACTCTCCTGCAAAGCTTCTGGATTCACCTTCAGCAGCTACTACATGCATTGGTTCCGCCAGGCTCCAGGGAAGGGGCTGGAGTGGCTCTCACATATTGATACTGGAAGTGGCACATACTACGCAGATTCTGTGAAAGGCCGATTCACCATCTCCAGGGACAATGGCAACAGCCTGCTGCACCTGCAGATGAATTCCCTGAAAGCCGAGGACACAGCCACGTATTACTGTGCAGGAGACACAGTGAGGGAGAGGAGTGAGAGAGCAGACAAAAACCTCCTCTCCAGAGAGTTCTGGTGGAGAATGACAGAGAGGGAACTCCAGAACTCTGAGCACAAGGAGCCCAGTTACAACAACAGGTGAAGAGGGAGGCTGACAAGTGTCTTTTCAAGGTCTGTGATTTTCTCCCAAACCCCAGTGAACGTCCCTCTCTCTGTCTCAATCCCTTTCTGTCTCTGCTGCTCTTTCCTGCTTCTGATAAGCAGAGGCTCAGGGAGGAGACATATTCTTTTAATGGTTTACGTATTTTGCATATCGTGACTAATTTCTCTGAGGTTGTCAGACATGAAACACAGACAAGGTCACATGACAAACGAGGAATCATTGAACATTCACCACATGCATCCTGCAGGGTTTTCATACACTCTGAGCACAGGGAAGCACACGTGGGTGGGGAAGTCAGCTGTTGTGCCGTGTCAGTCTGGGGGGAAACCTTTTAAAAACCTTCTTTTTTTTAACCTTTAAGCAGGCAGCTGCCTAAGAAGGTGGGATTCGCACTCTCAGCCTCTTCTCATTTCAGTCAGAGTTTCAGTGATTCTATCAGAATGTCTTTTGACCTCATAGGAAGTTGCTTGCTGCGGCCTAAACAAGCAGGATTTATGGAAGGTCCTCCCAATGCTTCTCTGGATATGGGAGTGGAATAAACTCCTTTAACTTCCATTTCTGAGCTGGCTTCATTTAATTAGGGTTAAGTCTAGATGCTCCGTTTACCATCTAACATAGGTATAAATATGTGTGTATGTACGTGTATATTCTGTGTGTGCTCATAGTGATCTTTCCATGTATGTATGGGTAACTTGTTCTGTTGATCAAAATTTGGGTCAATTAATGGCTTATGGCACTTGGATTGGTTAATCTTAGTTATGTCATTCGGAGGTTTTCTTGTGCTCTGAGGTCACCCCAACCAAAAATTCAACTTAAAGTTTTATATAAGCTTGATCCCTTAGGAGAATAAAGTATATTTATTTAAATTGTAATTTTAAGCTCCACAGGGACTTCTTGTCTTATATAATTATACCCACCTCTGCACGAGTAGGTCAATTTCATTGATTGAGAAAAGATACAGTCAAACCCCTTTTTTTGCCATTCATACAAGTGACATTTAGGAGACAAGTGATTATGCTACCTTTGCATGGTCAGGATAGCGAGGCCATTGAAGTTTACTCACTGGGCAGGCAGTGCCTCTAATACTTAAAATGCTAGAGGTGATGTTTTTGGTAAACAGATGGGGTTTTGCATTGCAGAGTTCCTTTTATTCTTTTTAATCTGTCCTTGCATAATGCATACCTATGTTGGATTAACAATAATTGAGGTAAGTTACTGGTTAATGTCTATAATTACTATTTTGTTAAGTGTTAGTGGATTATCCATTGACTAATTTAGGCTTATGCGAAGAGAATAAATTCTTATTACTGATTTTAGCATTATGTCTTCCATAATTAAATAGAATCATCCAATACTATAATAGGGGTTTTGATAATTTTATGGTATTAAATAAAATTTTGTATTTGAGCTTTAACGCTTTCTTAATTGGTGGCTGCTTTTAGGTATAAAGGTTAAATTGGTCATTACCCTCTACTGGAGTCTGTCTACTAGATCAAATTAGTTGTCCCTCATTTGATTAACTATTAAGTTTAAGATCTGCTTAAGTTATTAAAATATTTTATATTAAACTTAAGGTTGAACTAAAATTCATATTTTGGATAACCAGCTATCACTAAGTTCGATAGGTTTTTCACTTCTACTATAAAATCTTCTCACTATTTTGCTACATAGAGGAGTTGGTTCATAATTAACTGTTTTATAGTAGCTCACTTAATTTCGGGGGTCAGGCATAAGTTCTTTTTGTCCGTGTTAACTAGCTAAATCATTATGCAAAAGGTACAAGTTTTAATCTTTGCTTTTTTATGCTATTAATTGATCTTTCATTTTTCCCTTGAGGTACTGTTGTTATTGCTCCTGTGGTTTCTGTTCTATCTCCTATACTAAGAAAATTAAAATGATTTAAATAGGTTAATATATAATTTATTTAAAGTTTGTTAGGGCTATAATTAGCTCAAAATGGTCAGAATTAACTGAAATATTTTAGGTGTAAGCTAAATGCTTTATAAATTAAACTACATTTTGATATTCCAAGTGCACTTTCCAGTATACTTACCATGTTATGATTTTTCTCCTCTTGGTTTAAATGAATTATTAGGTATATTAATAAATTGAGTTGAGGAGGGTGACAGGTGGTGTGTGCTCACCCTATTGCCTAATTCAATTAAGCACTCTATTCTTAATTTACTACAAAATCCTCCTTCAAGCACTTTAATTTCATAATGTGATTCATTATTCTCTAAATTAGAGAATGTAGCCCATTTCTTTCCCTTTCATGTGCTACACCTTGACCTAACGTTTTTATGGAAAGTAGTTTTGCTTACTTTTTGTCTTTTTTAAGGTGCGCTGACGATGGCAATATATAGGTTGTATTGGAAAGACAGGGTTGGGTATATCAGGGTTTATCATTATAGAACAGGCTCCTCTAGGTGGATTTAGGGCACCGCCAAGTCCTTTGAATTTTAAGCAATGGCTAGTAGTTCTCTGGTGAATAGTTTTGTTATTTAACTGTTTTAGTTTACGACTAAGCAAAATGGGGTATCTAATCCCAGTTTGTATCTTAGTTGTCATATGTCAGCTTTGTTAAAGTTATTTTAACAATTTATTTTAGTATTAACTAGAGTGTATTACAGTTTAGTTAAGTATTAACTTTATTTAATATTTTTGCTTAAACATGCTTTATGCCAAAGATTTGTTAATTTGGGTTAATCTTTTGTCCGCAGTGGCTGGCACAAAATTTACCAACCCTTGAAAATAATTATGATTTAGTCAAACTTTCATGTCCCGTGGGGGTGTGGTTAAGCAAGGTGTAATTGGGTGTATGGGGTGGTTAGGGAGGGGTAGTATCTCTGGTATGGAGGGCTTGTCATGCCCTTCTAGGGCAGCTCTCCAGCTTCTGACCCCCACCTGACACCCAGCTCTCACTTGTGGCTCCTAGTAGTTGCTAGCACGAGGCAGCAGCCACACCCCGGCAAAGGCTTCGACAGGCCGTGAGGGTAGCCATTGGGTTGTCAACCCCTGGTGAACCAGGGCTTTTCTCACCCAGCATGTGAAGACTGCTTTGGCCGAACAGATGGAAGAAAGCAATAAGAAGGTTCAACGGCTGAGAGGGCAACGCAGCAAAGCACTGTGGAGTGCTTAGGGCATGTTGGAGCACAAAAGACAACATGGCCATCCAATGCAGCTGAGGAAGTCTCCAGGTATAACAACTTTTCATGCCGCTGGACCCAAGTTCCCAATGCCAAGAGAGTGGGACTGTCTCTGTGCATTGACTTTTCCACTTAAATCTCCTTCACGCACAAGTGTCTTTGTGCACATTCATCTATCATAGATGAAAATGCACAAAGACAATCGTCATCCTCGGTTACCGAGAGACTACTACTATAAATTATTATAAATTTGTGAGTTTGCGTCACTTGGGTGGAAATAATATATGTCTTTAGATCATAAAATGCTAGGCAATTCACAAATGACAATCATAACTTTGAACGTGAAAGTGATGAACTCATCCATAAAACGTAGACAAATAGCAGAAAGGATTAGAATCCAAAACTGCACCATATGTTGTATAGAAGAAACACACATGAGGTGGGTAGATACAAGGTTAGAATTAAAGGTTGGAGTAAGACCTATTTGGCCTCAACTGACAGAAAGAAGGCAGGCGTTGCAATCATGATCTCTGACAAAGCCAAAGCAAAAATAGACCTGATTAAAAGGGATTGGGAAGGTAAATGCATCCTGATAAATGGGAATGTAGACAATGAGGAAATACCACTAATCAAGATGTATGCACCAAATGGTATAGCACCCAAATTTCTAATGGATAAACTAGGAGAATTGAAGGAGGAAATAGATAATAAAACTATACTAGTGGGAGATCTGAACAAACCACTATCAAATTTAGATAAATCAAATAAAAATATAAATAAAAAAGAGTAAAATAGGTGAATGAAGTCTTAGAAAAATTAGAGTTGATAGATATATGGAGAAAAATAAATAGGGACAAAAAGGAATACACCTTCTTTTCAGCAGCACATGGCACATTCACAAAAATTGACCATACACTAGGTCATAAAGACATGGCATACAAATGCAGAAAAGCAGAAATAATCAATGCAATCTTTTCAGATCATAAGGCAATAAAAATAATGATCAGTAAGGGTACATAGAGAGCAAAATCAAAAATCAATTGGAAACTAAATAATATGTTGCTCCAAAATCGGTTAGTTAGAGAACAAATCATAGAAACAATTAGTAATTTCATTGAAGAAAATGACAGTGGTGAGACATCCTTTCAAGCCTTATGGGATGCAGCCAAAGCAGTACTCAGAGGAAAATTCATATCCCTGAGTGCATATTTTAACAAATTAGGGAGGGCAGAGATCAATGAATTTGACATGCAAATCAAAAAACTTGAAAGCGAACAAATTAAAAACCCCCAGAAGAAAACCAAATTAGAAATCCTAAAAATTAAGGGTGAAATTAATAAAATTGAAAGTGATAGAACTTTTGAACTAATAAATAAGAAAAGAAGCTGGTACTTTAAAAAACAATCAAAATAGACAAGGTATTGGTCAATCTAATTAAAAAAGGAAAGAAGAAAAGCAAATTAACAATAACATAGTAACACCCTCCACTCTAAGTTCACACCCCACCCATACTGACCACCCTAATGCCTCCACCCTAAGTTCACACCCTACTCATTCCTCCAACCCTAACACCTCTGCACCTTTTCTCCCAGCTACTAACCCTTCTTTCTTTGCCCCTCCTTCCCACCTTGCCCAATTCAACTCCCAGATCCTTCCTACCTCTGATCCTTCTGGCACTATGGGAGAACAAACCCTCTCTCTCAGTGTGCCTAACTCTTCTCTTTTACATACCTACCCCATTGAGAGTGGATTAGGAAGCCTAGAAAGACAAACAGGAGTACCAAATAATTAATATAGGTTATTTCCTTTAAGGGAAATACCCACTTTTAATAAATATTGAAACTTGATATCTGTAAGGCACAACACACCTTTTAACCTGAAGATTTAAATAAATTTAAGGAAGATCTTCCATCATTTGAGGAAGAACCAATATTAATTATTAAAAAAATTAGAGGGGGCAGCTGGGTAGCTCAGTGGATTGAGAGTCAGTCCTAGAGATTGGAGGTCCTAGGTTCAAATCTGGCTTCAGACACTTCCCAGATGTGTGACCCTGGACAAGTCACTTGACCCCCATTGCCTAGCCCTTACCACTCTTCTGCCTTGGAACCAATACACAGTATTGACTCCAAGACGGAAGGTAAGGGTTTAAAAAAATTTAGAGAGCATATTCAGAACTTTTGACCCCACTTGGATGGATATTGAAAATTTATTAGAAACATTTTTAACAAAAAGAGAAAAGAATAATATCATCTCTCTGGCTAATCAAAAGTGAGGTAGTAAAGGACATTATTGGCCAATTGAAGATCCACATTGGAACCCCAATGTTGGACTAGATCACACAAAACTAAACCAGGCAAGAGAAGCATTATTGACAGCCATGAGAGCTTCCTTTGATAGACCTGAAAAATGGTCAATATTTGAAAGAACCTGATAAGAAATTGATGAGACCCACTCCCAGTTTATGGACAGACTTATTGACATGGGAATTACATATATGGACCTTGATTTATCCAGAGAAAGGGACATTAGGCAAATATGTAGGCAATTTGTTAAGAATTGTTGTTCAGTGGTAAAAGATTACTTTAAAACTAGCTGTCCTGATTGGAACTCTATGGACCTCGAAGAACTGAGGAAAGTAGCAACTTATGTCTATAAGGGTCATGCAAAAAGACCTGAGACACACAATAAGTCAGTAGAAGGCCTAGACACAGAAAGTCCTAGGTTCAAATTAGACCTCAGATACTTCACAGCTGTGTGACTCTGGGCAAAAGAAAACAAAAATCTAGCTGATCCTTGCTGATTAGCAGCAAGAAAACTGAGAAAAGGAGCTGTCTCGAAACAAGAAATGGCTAGATCACCAGAGTGATCTGGTGGTGAGTGAGCTTAAAGCCCATTTTCCTGCTTTTTAGCCTTGCTAGTTTTAAAAATTTAAGTGGACTTTGCTCTAGCACATGCTCCTAGAAATTTTAGCCTGAGGGCTAAGGAAAGATCACTTGGGACCTCTCCCAAACTTACTTTTAAAAGGAAGGAGTCTTAGTCTTAGGCAAAGCATTTTGTTTTAAGGCCCTTTCACTTGTGACCTCTCCCAAACTTAGTTTTCAAAGACTCCTCAGCCCCTTAGGCACTAGGCTTTGTTTTGACTACCTTCTTACTTGTCACCCCTCCCAAACTTTTAAATAGAGCTCAGTCCCAGGAAAAAAGGCTTTTTTTGGTCTTCCTTACACATTGAAGATCTGAATAGATTCCCACCCAAAAACCTAACCAAAAAGAAAAGAAAGGAGAATTTACAACAAAATAAGACCCTTGGCAGTAAAGAGAGCCATCTACTAACAAGGGGCAGAAATTACAGGCAACTTAGTGATTGACTTTAGAAAAATGTGGCTACATCCCATACATGATTTACTTAAGAATTGGCTTATGAGCTCCATGGCCAAATTTGTAACTGTACTATTCCTTGTCTCTCTAAAATGGCACATCCCAGAGGATTTATGGCTATACCTGATCGCTGCAATTCTCCTCCTTGGGATTGTAATTGTTGGAGCTGTAATATGATATCTAATTTTCTCTAAGAGAGTCTTGGAAAATACCATGCATAAGATGGAGAAACAAATAGGATTATTTCAGTCTCCTCCTGAAGAAAACGTTTTAAGACCAAACCAAACAATTGTTCCTTCTATTACTCAACAACTTGCAGAACACAGTACTCAGTTTGACCTTCTGGAGGAATGTTTGAGGGATATCATAGCTGCTATACAAAGCATTAAAAGAGACTTAAGGGCATCCCATAATAGGAGTGATTTATCTCTCCATACTCCATTGTCATCAGATTCCCTGTCCCACCCTACACTATGAAATTTGGCTCCTACTTCTTAAATAACACCCCCCATTCCTAACCAACTCGCTTCTGCCCCTGCCCCCTCAGCTCCCATTCCTGACTAACCAGCTCCTCCCACTCCTAACCAACCAACTTCTCCCCCTGCCCCCTCAGCCCTAGAACCTCTCACTCCTGACCAACCAGCTCCTGCCCCCTGCCCTGCCTTCTCAGCCCCACCCCCTATTCCTTCCCTTCCCCCACCCCATCATCCCTGTCTCCTATTCCTACTCCTCCCCCCACCTTAACCACACACAGTCCCTCCCACCTATGCCTTCTACCCTGCCCCCTCAGCCCTTTTCCCCACCTCCCTTCCATCCCCAACTCCCTTGCCCTGACTACCCCACACACCCATGTTACCTGCCCTACCCACACTACCCTTAACCATCCCAACCATTTCCCTTCTCTTACCTAGTCCATTGAAAACAGAGCAAGAAGCCTGGAAACAGGAACACTAGATAATTTAGATAGAAGTTTATTTCTGTTAGGGGAAGTACCCACCTTTAATAAAGATGGGAACTTAGTGTCTGTAAGACACTATACACATTTTAACCCTTACGATTTAGATAAATTCAAATTAAATGTTCTATCATTTGAGGCACAACCAATATTAGTTATGGAAAAATTAGATAATATATTCAGAACCTTTGACCCCTCTTGGATGAATGTTGAAAATCTGTTAGATAAATTTCTGACAAAGAGAGAAAAACATAATGTCATCTCTCTGGCTAATCAGAAGAAAGGTAAAGGAGCACACCATTGGCCAACTGTAGATCTACACTGGAACCCCAATGTTGCACCAGATGACACAAAACTAACCCTGGCCAAAGAAACATTGAAAGCCATGAGAGATTGCTCTGATAGATCTGAAACATGGGAAAAAATTGAAGTGTCCTGACAGGAAATTGATTAGATTCCCTCCCAATTTACGGACAGACTTATTGATGTAGGAAATACATATATGGACCTTGATTTGACCAGAGAAAGGGACATTAGACAAATATGTAGGCAATTCATTAAGGATTGTTGTTCAGTGGTAAAAGATTACTTTAAAACTAGCTGTCCTGATTGGAACTCTATGGACCTCGAAGAACTGAGGAAAGTAGCAACCTATGTCTATAAGGGTCATGCAAAAAGACCTGAGACACAATAAGTCAGTGGAAGACTTAATGAAAGAAATTGAAAGAATAAAAAAACAACTGAAAAATAAGGGAGAGACCATAGCCCCTTTGCAGCTATCCACAGATAAATCATTAGCATGCCTTTTTCTGTGGAAAGAGAGGCAATGCAATGATGGTCTGTAGGAGCTGCCTATGGGAAAAAAGAAATAATAACAACTTTAATTAATAACAACTTTGGGAATAATAACTATAGGAACCATAATGCCAATCAAAATAATGACAGTGCTCCAAATGAGGAAAATGATAATACCCAACAAAATGCCCAACAACAATATATAAAAAATGGAGCTTGACCATGCTATACTTAAGGTGATTACCCTCAACAGTGTGGGGGATCCCAAAAAAACTGCCCAAGCACCTTTATGAAGGTGTGAAGGGGGGATAAGGGCCTTGGAATCAAAGAGTGAAACCTTTGATTTTCCAGACCCTGATATTTTAATGTCAATAATCCCTATACATACATTCCACCCCCACCAAATAGTAAGGAACCTCATGTCAAGTCACTTTAAAGGTGGGAAATTCATATTATGATTGTCTTTTGGACACTGGGGCATCTAGGTCAGTTTTGGTAAGCAAACCAGATAGAAAATGTGACTCTATTGACTCTCTAAATGTAGTAGGTGTATCAGGAAAACTATTAAAGGTCCCAAAACTTTCTCCTCGCATGGTATGCATGGGACCCCTAACTGAACATTCTTTTATTTTAATGCCTGGATCCCCCACAAACTTGCTGGGGAGAGACTTATTATGCAAATTACAAACCGCAATAATGTGTGCCCCAGATGGTTCCATGTCCTTGGAAATGCCTGAGGACTCCTTAAATTTCCTCCTGCACTTCTCTCAGAGAGCCAGAAGGCAAAAGAGCCTCCCATCTTTGAAATACCTACAGATATACTGGAGTATCTTTGGGCCACATCTTCTGATGTAGGGTTATTTAAATCAGCTATTCCTGTGCAAATTAAAACTAAATCCAGCCCACCTCCTTCCATTCCTCAGTAATCTCTCTCAAAGGAGGCAATTGAGGGAATTACCCCAGTAATAAACTCATTAATTGATCGGGGAATAATAATCCCTTTTAAATCTTAATACAACACGCCCATCCTGCCCGTTAAAAAAACAAAAAGGGGGCCAGATGGCAAGCACCTCTATAGATTCATACAGGATTTCGGGGCTGTGAACAATCACGTTATAAAGAGACACTCAGTGGTTTCCAACATCAATACTGGTATTTCCTCTATTCCTAGCACAGCTACATACTTTAGAGTAGTGGACTTGTGTTCAGCTTTCTTTTCTATACCCATACATGAGAACTCCAGGCATATCTTGCTTTCACCTGGCAAGGCCATAAGTTCTCCTGCCACAAGGTTTCGTAGAAAGTCCAAGCACGTTTGCACAAATTTTGAGCCAAGATACAGATAATATAAAATTTAAAAACAGTAAATTAATCAAATACATAGATGATCTACTCTTGGCTTCAACAGATGTGGAATCATGTCAGGAAGATAGTAAACACCTTCTTTTGGAATTGCACAAAAGAGGGCATGAGATCTTGAAGGATAAAGTTCAGTGGTGTCTCCCCAAAGGAGAATATTTGGGGTTCCTTCTGACAGCTGGTGCCCATTCTATTTCTCCCAAGCGAATTGAAAATATTCAAAAATTGAGTTCTCCTACCACTAAGAAGCAGTTAAGAGCAATTCTGGGAGCAACAGGGTTTTTTAGACAATGGATTCCTTTCTATGGGGAAATTACCAAGCTCCTTATAGCACTAACAAGAGATTCAGTCCCTGAACCACTTAAACTAGAGCTAGAACACCTATCAACTCTATCAGACCTAAAACAGGTTAACCTGTCTGCTCCTGCTCTAGGCATCCCAGATTACAACAAGCCATTTACTTTGTATGCATATGAGCGGAGAGGGGTAGCTTCAGATGTTTTAACTCAGACTTTGGGACCTTCTCAGTGCCCAGTTGTTCATTATTCAGGCCAGCTGGACCCAGTAGCTTCAGGAGCACCACCATGTCTTAGAGGCATGGCTGCTACAGCTTTTCTAGTGACAAAAACTGTTGATGTAGTATTGGGATGCCCATTAACAATTATGTGCCCACATGAGGTAGAAGCATTTTTGCTAAGACAGAGAACACAGGCATTTTTTGATCAGAGAATTACAAGGTATGAAATAACCTTGTTAAACAATAAAAATATTACTCTAAAATGCTGTATAACCCTTAACCCTTAACTTCCAAATTTACCAATTTCTGGAGAACAATTACACAGTTGTGAAACACTAGTGTCCATGGCAGAAAAGCCTCGAGATGATCTCTTGGACACTCCCTTAAGCAACTCAGACCTGGTCTTATTTACTGATGGTTCTTCTTTTATGAGGGATGACATACATTACACTGGAGCTGCTGTAGTCACAGAATTTGCTACTGAGTGGTCAGCTTCACTGCCCTCTAACATTATTGCTCAAGGGGCAGAACTCATAGCTCTGAAACATGCCTGTACAATTGCCAAGGGTAAAAAGGCAACAATTCTAGATATGCTTTTGACATTTGTCACTCAGTTGGGATGTTATAGCTCCAGAGAGGATTTTTAACCTCAGCTGGAAAATCCATAGCTAATGCAGAAATTATTAATGAAGTTCTTTCTACTCTCCCGCTGCCTGAAGCCCTATCTGTAATTCATTGCTCTGCCCAGATAGGTGGCACTGATCCTGTCTCTAGGGGAAATGACTGGGCAGATACTGCTGCAAAGCTAGTGGTCATAGAAGGGTCTGAATGAATTTTAACCTTAACAGCCATTGATGATTTAAATTTATCACTTTCCTATAATGATAAGGAAGTGGAAAAATGGAAACAAAAATTCAAAGCAAAACAGATCAATGGAGTACGGGTGTCATCTGAAGGAAAACCCCTGCTCCTTAGAAGTTTCTATTACCAAAATTGCCAATCTGTTCATTAAAATGGTCACTTTGGCATCGTGGACTCTGTTAAGAGAGTATGGATAGCTCCTGGTACAATTACCATATCCTCTAAAGTGTGTTCAACCTGCTCTACCTGCCAGGCATATATCCAACATGCCTTCCATGGAAAAGCCTTTGGTGGGTGTCCTCTGGCTTACCCACCTTTTGAGCACCTGCAGATATATTTTATAACAATTCCAAAGGCTGGACAATATAAATTTTGTCTAGTCATAGCAGACCAACTGACCAGATGTCCAGAAGCATTTCCTACAGTCTGAACTACAGTGGCTTTTGTTCCTAAGGTGCTTTTAAAAGAAATCATTCCTCTCTTTGGCCTGCCAGCATGTATTGATTCTGATAGAGGAAGTCATTTTACTGATTCTGTTCTAAATCAGATATATTCTTGCTTGGGGATAACTCCCAAATTCCATGTTTGATATCATCCCCAGAGCTCAGGCCAAGTGGAAAGGATGAATAGAGAACTTAAAAGTATGATTGGCAAATTATGCATTGAGACACATTTAAAATGTCCTGAAATTCTACCTCTGGCACTATTTTATCTTGGAAGCAGGCCCAGGGGAGACCTACACATCTCACCATTTGAGATGCTTTTTGGACATCCTCCTATACAGGCTAAGCCTTTCTCCCCAGTATATACATTGCTATTAGGGGGAGATACTACTATTGCTTCCTATATACAGGAATTACAGCAGAAACTGCATGAACTACATGAATCTGGAGCTGCAGTATAAGCTGGACCACTAGACTTTTGAGTTCATGACCTGAACCCAGGAGACAAGGTATATATTAAGAATTTCCAGCATATGGGAGAAACTCACCCTTCCTGGAAAGGGCCATTCCAAATATTGTTAACTACTTCAACATCTATAAAACATCTAAAAACATCTATAAAAATTGGAGAGAAGGACTCTTGGTTGCTCACATGTAAAGAGAGAATCTTCTATTGAAACTGATTGACTGTATCCTATACATCCATTGGAGATAATAATCCATTGACAAGTGGATGCTTTTGTTTTTAACACATTGAATTCCTGAATTTATTTTTTTCTTTCTCTTTTCTCTTTTTCCTCATTTTGTTATTTTTTTCTTTTCTTTTTTAAAAAAATATTTGATTTTTCCCTTTTCTCATTTCTATGTACTCAAGGTACATACAAGCAATATTAATTTTTATTCTACTATAATATAAGTTTAATATATATATATATATATATATATATATATATATATATATATATATATATATATATATATATATACTTGCTATACTTGTGGCTCCTAATAGCTGCTAGCATGTGGCAGCGGCCACACCCTGAGCAATGGCTTCGACAGGCTGGCTAAACCTTGTGAGGGTAACCATCGGGTTGTTATGGACCCCTTGTGAACTAGGGCTTTGCTCACCCAGCATGTGAAGACTGTTTCGGCTGAACAGACGGAAGAAACCAATAAGAAGTTTCAACGGCTGAGATGGTGACGCAGCAAGGCACTGTGGAGTGCTTAGGGCATGTTGGAGCACAAACGACAACATGGCCATCCAATGCAGCTGAGGAAGTCTCCAGATGTAACGACTTTTTGTGCCACTGGACCCAGGCTTCCAATGCTGAAACAGTGGGACTGTCTCTGTGCATCGACTTTTCCACTTAAATCTTCATGCACAAGTGTCTTTGCACAAAACACACAAAGACAATAGTCATCCTCTATTACCGAGAGACTACTACTACTACTACTACTACTTGCTATAATATTAATACATACCCAAACAGCTTCAGAATGTTGGAGGTTGCCATTTATTGATAATTGTTATGGGTCTGTGATTAATGTTTGTGTCTGATTCTAGGAAACGGGATCAAAAAGGAGCACAGAGATAACCTGAATAGTGCCAAAAGAGTACACAGGTCAACAAAGAAAAAACCAATCCAGGTAGGATTAATGCACTTCTTAGCCAATACTAAGGACTTGAACTGAGTGTGAGACTTGAGGTTGCGATGCTTGACATGCGTTAAAACATAGGCCTTCCTTGTATCCACATTCTTCATGAAAATACTTACAGACAAATACCAAAGGTTGACTATCATCCTGGTTCCATCTATCCCTGAGAATGAGGGTAAAATCAGACCAGGGAATGACACTTCCCTATAAAAATATAAATCTGGTCCTTTTTTTCTCTCCTATAGTATGGCAACTTCCTGTAGCGTTGGCTGCAAACGGGTTAGTGAAATATTACTGCATTCTGTCCTACAGACTTTTGGGATTAGAAATTAACTAATTAGACCCTAATACAAGGGCCTGTGAGAAATTTATTCTTGCTTTCTCAAAATTTTGTATTCATAGATTTTCAATATTTTGATACTGATTTTGAATTCTTCTTTAAAAAATATATACATATATATATATGTATAAATTAAAAGGGTTTAATTTTCTTTCATTATTTTTTTTCTTTTGTTTTTGTTTTCTGTTGTTCTTTTTTTTAATTGATTCATACAGACCCATAACTAACCTTGCATCCTCAACTGAGTTGGGTGTTTTTCAACACCTTCTTCAGGGGGGATTGTATTTTCATAAAATCCAACATTTAAATTTTTATTCGAGAAGGATCTTCAGAGAAGAAGCTTGCTAACTCCTAAATCCAGAGAATGAACTGTTTGCAGAAAGATACCTAAACCCTTACAATACAGGAAGATCCAGAATGGACCTTGGGGTGCGGTTGATTGAACTGAAGGTTGATTGAACATTTATTTTGAATGTACACTCTTATGCCAAAGGGGACTGCCCCCTAATTGGCTTTTTTCAATATGCCCAGCAAAACATTGGTTTTGCCATATCTCTCTCTCTCTCCTCTATTTCCCCCTTATCTATAACTATTGTAGTTTTCCTCTTAGAGGGTAAAATTTTGGATACACCTGCAGTTAGAAATTTTTGGGGTGCAGGACGCTTATGTTTAGTTATCAATTAGGGAGACTAGTCCCCCAATCATCATAAGAGGGGACTGTGATTTTTAAATTTCTTCCATCTTACTTGGTCTTGCACCCAGGAATGTGCACACCCACACTACACGGGCATGTGCTAGCTAATGACAAATCAGAAACAACTAACTGCCCCCCTGGGCTGTCCTAAGCCAAGCTTGAGCCACCATTGGCACATGTGAGATGCAGGAAGTTAGGTAGAGAACAGCCTCTGGAGTTCTCATGACTTCCTGTGTAGAGGGCTGGATACCAGTTCTATCCTGGAGCTCGAGCTTGGAATTGTGAATCTTAAAAACTACTCAGACTATATTTTAGAAGATTTTATTTAACTATTCCATTATTGTAACAATGGAGATACTTGGTCTAACAAGAATCAGGAATGTATTGGGAACCTTTAAAAATTACTCCACCCTAATTACACATACTTTAGGGGAAGATAAAGTTGTAAACTCCTGACTGAACAATGAAGATACTTAACTCATACCTTATAGTGAAGCTAGAACCTTAAGATTATTTTAGATCTAATACAAAAAGATTAAGTTAAGTACCTGTAAAGGTTAAATTAATCACAAAAATGTCAAGCAACTTACAAAAGGCAAGCTTAACAAAGAGGTGTGAAGTACTCAGAAGATAAAATCTAACCAGAGAAGGTCAGAACCAAAGAAGGTTAGAACTAAGAATGGGCAGTCCTGGAAAAAAAAGCATCTACTGTTATTGGTAGATGTGAAAATTCAGGGGAGGTGACATAAGAGAAAATTTCTTTTAAAGGAAGGGGTAAAAAGTTATGAGGCAGTTGAGTTCGGAGTTTAATTGAGTTAGATTCTGAACTCAGTTCAGGAAATTCAATGAAGGACTGGAGCTTGCTTGGAGATGGTCTTGTGGTGAGTGATAAGACTGACTCTCTTTCCATTAGGCTCAGGGAGGCCACTTTGGCCAGGGCTTTTAACTACTGCTTGGCTCAGCCTGAGCCAGAGCAGTTTAAATTAAATCATTAAATCTCTCTCTCTCTCTCTCTCTCTCTCTCTCTCTCTCTATATATATATATATATATATATATATATATATATATATATATATTTCTCTCTCTCTTTCTCTCTCTCTCTCTCTCTCTTAATAATTCTTTCATTTATATTGATTAAAATCTCCATAAATCCCCAGCTGATTTGGGTATTTACATATTTGGGAATTTCCCATGGCAACCACTTATTTAGATTTTAAGTCAGAACACTAAAATTATCCTTACAGAGGAGCCCTGCAGACAGCTTCCCTTCAGATCAGTCACGTGAGTGACAAGGACTGACTCCCCTCTCTGCCTTGACTCTCCAAGGCTCCAGCCTTGGCTCAGTCTGAGCCAAAGCAGTTTTTGAGTTAACCTCCTTTCCTTCTCTCCCTCCCTCCCTCCCTCCCTTCCTCCCTCCCTCTCTCTCTCTCTCTCTCTCTCTCTCTCTCTCTCTCTCTCTCTCTCTCTCTCTCTCTCTCTCTCTCTCTCTCTCATAATTTCTTCCTCCTGTTGTAATTAAATTACCATAAACTCCATTCTGACTTCAGTGTTTCATTTAGGATTTTATAAATAAAATTCTTGGTGACCAATAATTATCATATTCAGTCTTAACCTCTAAAATTAATAATAACATGTGTACAATGTTCTTTTGCCTTAATTCACTTTACTTTGCATCAACTCATCAAGTCTTTCCAGGTTTTCCTGAAATCATCTTGCTCATCATTTCTGACAGCACAGTAATATTCCATCACCAGCATATATCACAACTTCTTCATCCATTCTTGAGTATCAGAACTTAAACTGTGTTATAAAGCAGTTATTTTCAAAACAATATAGTACTGACTAAGAGATAGAAAGGTGGGTCAATGAAATAGACTGTGGTAAATGAACTCAGCAAGGTAGTGTGATATTTAAGTGAGTGTTTGGTAAAAACTGTTACAGATAGAAGAGTGGAGGTCTTAAACTGTGACCGCGGAAATATGGTTGTAAATCAAATATAAAGTGGTCACCAGGGAAAAATTCCCAAATATGAAATATTTGTCAGCTGGGTTTTTATGGAGATTTTAATTAACACAAATTAAGGAATTAATGAAAGAGAAAGAGTAAGAGGAAACAATGAGAAAAGAGAAAAGAGCTAGGCCAGCCTAGACCCAAGCCCTAAGAGAGAGATCAGTCAGTCTTTATCCACTCACCACAAGATTTGTCCCAAGCAAGATCCTAGTGTTCAGAGAGACCCAGCTAATCCAACTAGTCCGAGCTCCAATTCAGCTTTGGTAAACTGAATCTCCTAGAGGCCTTTTCTGACCTCCTTTTAAAGAGAATTTTCTCCTATGTCACCTCCCCTAAGTTCTCACATCTATCAATCCCAGTAGACATTCTCACAGGACTGACCGTTCTTAATTCACACCTTCTTTAGTTCTCAACTTCTCTTGGTAGACTAAAACTTCTGAGTAAGTTCACACCTCTTTGCCCCTTGCAAGTTTGCAAGTTGGTTGACCTTTATAGATACTTAGCACCTTTTTGTATTAGATCTAAAAATTGACTTAGCTAAAGGCTTTTGCCTCACTATAAGTATGAGCTAAGTACTTTTTCATTGTTTAGTAAAGAGTTTACAACTTTATCTTCCCCTAAAGTATGCTTAAGTATGGGTGGAGTAGAGTTCTCACATTCCTGACTAAGTCCCTTCATTATTTAAAATGGGGAATGGTCTTAACCAAGTGTTCTGAAGTAGGGTCTGAGAATTTTTAAGATTCACAGTAGTCTTTGATAAACCTAATGATCCCAGGTTTGGGACAAGAACCCACTATTTGACAAAAACTGCTGGGAAAATTGGAAAACATAATAGGAGAAAGTAGGTTTAGATCAACATGGCACACTCTACCAAGATAAATTCAAAATAGGCAAATGACTTTAAAAAAGTAATGAAATCATGTATAAATTAGGTGGATACAAAATAGTATACATGTCAGATCTATGGGAAAGAATTTAAGAATGTAGTAAGCAAAGGAAGTTTACAAAAAGATTTTGCAATATGAACTTCCATTTGATTGATAGGGACATGTGACAGAAAGGCACATGAGAGCCTGAGTCAAGACTCTAAGATCCCAACTGTAAAACAGTCTCCTGGAGGAAACTTTTGGAACACGGGAAAATTTTACATCTTTCTACAAGGTTTCTGGCCCTTTGGAAGATACCAGCTTTAGTGGAGGAAAACTTGTTTGAACTGGCTGCTGGCCGCTAGAAAGAAGACCAAAGAAGAACCCCTTCACTGCTGGACCTACTGTGGACATTTCTTCTGGGATCTTTGCTCATATACTGGATTGTATTTTGTGTGATTGTGTTTGGGGAAACTGAAGTTATTTAGCATAGATAAGTTTGCCATTAAGATAGTTTTAAGGGAATTAGTTTTGGGGTTAAGATCAAGAACCTTCCCTTATCCTTTTACACTCCTTCCTCTTAACCTTCCCATCAATAAACTTAAAATATGTAGATGTTTTTTCTCCTGTTATTTCCCCTTAGTAATCACACCATAACAAGACCAAGCAGAGAACATTTAAGACAGAGAACATAACAAAATGGAAAATGGAAAATGCATCATTTCAGTCATGTTAAATTAAAAAGTTTGTGTGCAAACAAAACCAATGCAACCAAAATTAAAAGAGAAGCAACAAACTGTGAAAAAAAATTTTAAACAAAAATATCTGACAAAGGTCTAATTCCACATATTTATAAGGAACTGTCATTTTGTACAAGAAAGCAAGCCATTCCCTGACTGACAATGGTTAAGGGATATGAATAGGCAGTTTTCAGATGAAGAAATTAAAACTATTAATAAATGCATAAAAAAGTGTTCTTAATCCCTCCTCATTAGAGAAATGAAAATCAAAATAACTCTGAGGTACCACCTCACACTTAGCAGATTGGTCAATATGACAGTAAAGGAAAATAATAAATGTTGGAGGGGATGTGGCAAAATTGGGACACTAATGCATTCCTTCTAGAAATTTTAATTGATCCAACCATTCTGGAAGGCAATTTGGTATTATCTCCAAAGGGCTTTTAAAAAATGTATGCCCTATTTGGAACTATGCCCAAAGGGTGATAAAAGACTGTCTGCCCTTTGATCCAGCTATAGCACTGCTGGGTTTGTACCCCAAAGAGATAATAAGGGAAAAGACTTGTACAAGAATTTTCATAGCTGCACTCTCTGTGGTGGCCAAAAATTGGAAAATGAGGGGATGCCCATCAATTGGGGAATGGCTGAAGAAATTGTGGTATATGTTGGTGATGGAATACTATTGTGCTAAAAGGAATAATAAAGTAGAGGAATTCCATGGAGACTGAAACAACCTCCAGGAAGTGATGCAGAGCGAAAGGAGCAGAATCAGGAAAACATTACAGAGACTGATACATTGTGGTACAATCGAAGGTGATGGACTTCACCATTAGTGGCAATGCAATGTCCCTGAACAATCTGCAGGGATCTAAAAAATACTATCCACAAGCAGAGGATAAACTGTGGTAGTAAAAACACCCAATGAAAAGCAACTGCTTGACTACAGCAGTTCAGGGGATATGACTGAGGAGAGACTCTAAATGAACACTCTAATGCAAATACCAACAACAGGGAAATGGGTTCGAGTCAAGAACACATGTGATAACCAGTGGAGTCATGTGTAGGCTATGGGAGAGGGAAAGGTGGTGGGAGGGGGGCGGGGAGGAAAAGAAAATGATCTTTGTTTCCAGTGAATAATGTTTGGAAATGACCAAATAAAATAATGTTTAAAATTAAAAAAAAATATATGCCCTTTGATCTACCAATACACACGGAGAGAAAGAACTATGGGAGTAGAAACTCACTTGACTCATCACTTTGTTTATGTGAATATATGATTTGGGGCTTTGCTTTTAAAAGATTGCTCTATTGCAAAAATGAATACTATAAAAATAGGTATCAAGTAAAATTTGTATAACTCAGTGGAATTTCTTGCTGGCTCTGGGAGGGGAATCCCTAGCTACATATCCACTCATATACCCTTCTTTTGAGTTCTTGGAACCTGCTGAGATAGGAACCATGAGAATTGCAGAGGAAAGATTTGTGGCAGAAACTTGAAATCTCCTTCCTTTGCTTAGAAGGTCTCAGGTTTATCCTATAAATTCTCAGAGGAGAAAGGCATTTACATAAGGAGTACACCATATGCATAATATTTCCACCCAAGAGTTGAAGTGGTTGCATGTATCTGAGTCCCTGGAATAATGGATTCCAATGGCATGGCCTACTACAGTCAATGCTGAGAGGCTTTCTGTTTGGGACATACCCTAAGTGTGCTCTCTAAGGATGTCCCTTTGTGGAATACATTAAATGAAATCTTATAGTCATTGGGGGCAATTAGGTGAGATAATTAATAGAGTATAAGGCCAGAAAACAGAAGAGTTGTCTTCTTGAATTCAAATTTTATCTCAGAAATTTACTTGCTAAGCGACCCTATCCAAATCACATAATCTATATGAAGCAATAGAAGAAAATGGCAAACCTTTGCAGCATCTCTACCATGAAGACCCCAAATGTGGCCAGGAAGAGTCAGAAAATTCTTATGTTCTAAATAACAATAGTAACCTCTTTAAGGTAATTCAAATAGTGAGTTTCTAACTCCAGGCCTTCTAATGATAAAATTCCCCTGCAGCCAGTATATATATGGGAATTTATAAGGGAGGAAGTGAAATTCCTAAGAGAAAATGTGTAGTCTTTACTGATGTTAATAATTTTTATAGATATATTGATTAGTTGATATTGATATCCAGTCTCAGGGAAAATTACATCCTAACTTCACAGTGGAACATATTATCTTCCCAATCACACAAAATTTGTTAGTTGTGGAGACCCAAAGGACTGCAAGCATAGCTCAGAATATGCTACTATTATTTGATTCCTCATGTCCAAGAAGAAATATGAGAGTAATTTTGGACTTTTTCAGGCTTTGAAAAATTCTCACTTTCCACTTGAACATCCAAATGTCCTTCATTCACTTAGTTACCCAGAAATTTATATCATTCAAGTGTTGCTTAAGAAAGATTATAGCCTTGAAAAATGATGAAGAATTTTTCCATTTGGGCCTTAATGATCTGATAAAACCCATGTTTCTAAAGGATTCTATTCATAAAGTAGGCTGGGTAAAGCAGGAACCTAAAAAGAGTGGTCAGAATAAGTTATCACAAAGGATCTAAAGACCCAAGTCACCCAGATTATCTACTCCCAACATGGCTTTTTAAAGGCAGCTGATTACCTGTACTAGGCTTTACTTGCTTCTGAACAGATGACATAAGGTCATACAATCCCTCTTTAACAAGAATTGACAATGTGAGCTAGTGTTTCTAACAAAATGTTTATAGCAGATGATGTTTCTATTAATAAATGGAAAAATACTTTAGAAATCACATTTTTGAGTGCTTCTGGTACAAATGCATTCCCAAAGTTGTGGTAACTATTCCAGTGACTGTGTCCTCTTGGTTCCAGCTATTAAACGAGGGGTTCTAAGGAATATCACTTTACCTGATGAACCTGATGACTCCTCTACCAAAGATGCATATGTAACTTTATTTCAGCAGAGATATAGGGTTTAGGCTGTTCCTTCCTGTTGGCTAAATTCTAGATTTCATGGATGGGAATGAAAGGAGCCTCGAGCAATAAAGCAGAGAGAAACTTTCTTACTGCCAGTTCTTGGGAAGTGGTCCTGTAGCTGACCAAGCCCTCTGTGTCCTGGAGGCAGCTGGTAGCACCCTAGATAGAGCTTAGTGTCAGGAAGATTTAAGTTCAAATTTTGCCTTGTATTTGTTAGATTAAAATTAATATTTTCAAGTTCTTATTTTCCATAAGGTTTATTAATAATCACTTGAAATAGAAGATGGAGACAAGCATAGATTTAGTCTCTTTCTTACTCTAAGTCTGACCAAGTATAGCTCATGCTGTAGGACCCTCAGTCCCTCTCACCTGTCTGCTCAAGGAAGTAGTTCCAGGTGGGTTCCACCCACACCTATTTGTTTATGTTCCTTGTCACAGCCCTGGCATGTGAAAAATGTATAATTTGGGGGCACTTATACTCCTTAGATGGAGAAATGAGGGTTGAAAGCAGTGAGGAAAGGGTTGATGAAAATTGCTTCCCTCACTACTCCCTCCTGGAGTCCCTGAATTACTTGAGGCAGACAAAATAGATATCTTCCCTCTGCTAAACGCCTGTCCCTTAGTGGCTATGCAGGCCCTCAATGGCAGTGGGGAAGTCTTCTCTATAAGGAGAGGTATTAGGGGCCTCAATTTGGATATGTTCTGCTTTGGGGTACTCAAAAGCCTCCCCCCACTGTGTCTTCTTGAAAACTAGCAACAAGATGAAGTCTACCAATGAACTTCCAGACTAGATGTACATAAACGAGATTGAATTCACTATATGACTGCTTATTTGATTTAGTTGTTGATTGGGGTAAAGGGGAAAAGGTAGAGGGATTGTAGGTCTCCCTAAATCTTTTTTTATAATAATCTAACTACTTAAGTAAAAGGTTTTCTCCTCGGCAGGGGAGAGGTAGCAAAAGGGGAGAGCACTGCTCACCAATTTGAGTCTAGTGTCTCAAAAGTTCATGGAAAGGAAAGTCTTCAGAGAAATTAAGTTTTCTTGACAGGAACAAGAGATTTTTTAAACAAGAATTCTCAATGTTAGGTTTTCTGTTAGTGTCAGAAATTTCCACAGATGTCTTGAAAATGTCACAGAGAAACAGCTCCTCCTTCCACTCCCTTCTGTATCTCTGTACCCAAGACACTGTTCCTCAGGAGAATTTCCCAGAAGTCCTTGTTCAGTTTCCAACTGTCATTCCTAAATTACAATTTACTCCAAAGGTTCTTTGGTCCTACTCCTCATTATAAATGAGATGAACCAGGTCTGCAATCCAGGAGGGAGAGGGGATGAAATTCCCTCTACACAGTCACTGATGAACTGTGTGATCTTGGGTACATCATTTTACTTATGTTTGTCTCCATTTACTCAGCTATAAAATGGGAATATTAATTGCAATTTCCTTACAGGCTTGTTGAAAGAATTAGTGATATCATATTTGTGAAAAGTGTTCAGCACAATGGCTGGCAAAACAATAGAGTTGGTGATATATAAATAGCCAATCCCCCATCCTTTCCCTCCCAGGAAAGCACAAGACTGGAAAAAGACTCTCTCCATTAGGGTAAGGAATTTTGCTAATTCCCCTCACTGGAAAAAATTTCTTGTGGTGCATAACAATGTCTATCAGAAAGATATGGTAAACAAATGGATTGGAGCTGCTACACAAACAGTAAAGGCTAGGAAGTAGATCCAGTTTCAAATTGGATATTGGAGGATGATAACACACTGTATAGATCACAGAACTCTATCATTCAGAATGAGGTCAATTATATGGTATATAATTGGTATATAATAAAACAAATATTAAGACAATAAAAGAGAATTATTGAAATGAATGTGAATTTTTAAAAATTAAAAAACTATAAATAACCTAAAATAGGAAGAAAATTTAAATTCTAGAAAAAATCTATAGAAATAATCATCAAAATTGAAGACAAGTTCTTTAAAAAGACTAAAAAATAGAAGAATATAAAATAAACCAAACAGAAAAAGTGAAATTGCAGCCAAACAAGAAGGAATTAACTGAATAAATCAGAACCTATCATGGACCATAAAATATTCAAAAAAAAAAGTAGCTCATTATTCTTGGGGAAAATATGTACATAAATGACTATGTACTCAATATATTAAAAAATTAAAGTAATTCTGGAGGAGAGAACACTAGTATCTAGATGGAAGTAGGTCAGAGGTGAGGAAGACTGCTTTATATTTTATTAGTTACTTTAAGAGTTGCTGAATAAACTGTTAGATACTCTTAGATCAGTTAACGATGATAGTTAGGAAAGTCTATGTGAGACACTGAGAGGGAACTAAGAGGACTATTTAACTGAGGAGCCTTTGAGAGTTAATTATAGAAAGAGTTTATGAGTGACCAGAACACCAGAGGTTCTTAATCCAGGAACTTTTTGTTTGTTTGAAATTAATGATTATATTCCAATATCACTAGCTTCCCTTGTAATTCCTTGTATTTTGTATTATGCAAATAAAACAAGATTCTGAGAAGAATCTATAGACTTCAGAACAGTTCAAAGACATGTGCTTACTCTATTTCAGTGTAAAGGGATTCCAGGATATAAACAATCAGATCTGACTTCATTGACCACCTTGCTGTTTCATGCCCATGACACTCCATCTTCTGTGGTTCTCCTGTCTTTGAACTGGCCATCTCCATACCTGCAATGTCCTTCCTCACATTCGTGTCTTAGTTTCCCTGGCTACTTTTACATCTCAATTTAAATATTAACTTCCATTGAAGGCCTTTTGTCTTTGCCTGGGTCTAAACCTCTGAAATTAGTCATCATCATCTCTTCATGTTTGTTCTATATATCTGGTTATTTACATACTGTCTATCCTTTAGATTGTGAGACCCTTGAGGGCAATGTGTGCTCTTATCTTTTTTTTCCTGTATCATCAGCCTTTTCCACCAGTGTTTGCTTAATAAATTGATTTTACATTGATTTATCCTTTGTGCCATGGAATTGGATTAAAGAAAATGCATCCCAAGAAACAGCAGTATGAATGGTTCATGTTATGAGATGACTACACCACTTCCACACAAATTAACAAGTCATTTCAGAGGTGGCCAGAAGCATAGCAGTAACTAATGAGCATTATCTTGGTACTGAGACTATATCAGATGGAGTGATGGAGGACAGACACTGAGACCTCACAGTGATACGTGGATTCTCAGTGTCACTACAGCCTTCCTCAGGGCTTTAGAGCCAACTCGGGGGGTTTCATGCTTCTGTAGCTCAGGGAAGGGAATCATCACAATGGGAGGCAGCTGTTTTACCTCCCATTAAAGAGAGGAAGACATGCAAATAGGGCTCCTCCCTCTGGGCATGAACCAAGCACAAAACCTGTGTCTGCTGCTCTGGGAGAGGAGCTTCTCCTTGTGTGGCCTTTCCCAGCTGAGGACTGACACTGTAGAGCCTGAATCATGAGATTTGGACTGAATGGCATTTTCATTCTGATGATTTTGCAAGGTAGATTTCAATTATTCACTTTGTTTTTTGCAGGAGGAAAGAGTCTTTGAAGTGGTGGATCTGTGTGACTATTGTCTCTAATGATTCTCTGCTTGCAGGTGTCCATTGTGACATTCAGCTGGTGGAGTCTGGGGGAGATGTGAGACAGCCTGGAGGATCCTTGAAACTCTCCTGCAAAGCTTCTGGATTCACCTTCAGCAACTATTGGATGAGCTGGATCCGCCAGGCTCCAGGAAAGGGGCTGGAGTGGGTCTCTAGTATTAATAATGGTGGAAGCAGCGCATACTATGCAGACTCTGTGAAAGGCCGATTCACCATCTCCAGGGACAATGGCAATAGCCTGCTGCACCTGCAGATGAATTCCCTGAAAGCTGAGGAGGACACAGCCACGTATTACTGTGCAAGAGACACAGTGAGGGAGAGCAGTGAGAAAGCAGACATAAACCTCCTCATCAGAGAGTTCTGGTGGAGAATGACAGAGAAGGAACTCCAGAACTCTTAGCACAAGGAGCCCAGTTACAACAACAGGTGAAGAGGGAGGCTGACAAGTGTCTTTTCAAGGTCTGTGATTTTTCTCCGAAATGCCAGTGAACGTGTCTCTCTCTCTTTTTTAATTATTATTTTTAAATCCTTACCTTCTGTCTTGGAATCAATACTGTGTACAATGGGGCTTAAGTGACTTGCCCAGGATCATACAGCTAGGAAGTATCTGAGGCAAATTTGAACCCAGGACCTCTCATCTCTAGGCCTGGATCTCAATCCACTGAGCTACCCAGCTGCCCCCCTGCTCTCCCTCTCTTAATTCCTTTTTATCTCTGCTGCTTTTTCCTACTTCTGATAAGCAGAGGTTCAGGGAAGAGACATATTCTTTTAATGGTTTACATATTTTGTATATCGTGACTCTAATTTCTCTGACATCAGAAATGAAGCAGAGCTGAGGTCACATGACAAATGAGGAATCACTGAAAGTTCACTACATGCATCCTGCAGGGTTTTCATACACTCTGAGCACTGGGAAGCACACTTGTGTAGGGAAGTCAGCTGGTGTGCCGAGTAATTCTGGGGGAAATTTTTTTTTTTAGATTTAATTTAATTTATTTTGTTAAATATTTTCCAATTCATTTTTAATCTGGTTTGGTCTTCATTCAAGGGTGCGGTAGGCTGCATGTGGCTTGCAAGCTGCATATTTGGCACCTCTGGTATAATGATTAGAACATTCTCCCTGAAGTTAGGAAGAACTGAGTTCAAATGATACCTTGGACTTTTATTAACTATCTGAGGTTTGGTAATTCACTATTTTTTCTTTTTTTCTTTTTAATTATATTTTATTTGATCATTTCCAAGCATTATTCATTAAAGACATAGATCAATTTCTTTTCCTCCCCCCACGCTCCCCCAATCCCCCATAGCCGATGCGCAAATCCACTGGGCATTACATGTTTTCTTGATTTGAACCCATTGCTTTGTTGATAATATTTGCATTAGAGTGTTCATTTAGAGTCTGTCCTCTATCAAGTCCCCTCAACCATTGTATTCAGGCATTTGCTTTTTCTCGGTGTTTCCACTCCCATAGTTTATCCTTTGCTTATGAATAGTGTTTTTTTCTCCTAGATCCCTGCAAATTGTTCAGGGACATTACACCGCCACTAATGGAGAAGTCCATTACGTTCGATTATACCACAGTGTATTAGTCTCTGTATACAATGTTCTCCTGGTTCTGCTCCTCTCGCTCTGCATCACTTCCTGGAGGTTGTTCCAGTCTCCATGGAACTCCTCCACTTTATTATTCCTTTTAGCACAATAGTATTCCATCACCAACATATACCACAATTTGTTCAGCCATTCCCCAATTGATGGGCATCCCCTCATTTTCCAGTTTTTGGCCACCACAAAGAGCGCAGCTATGAATATTTTTCTACAAGCCTTTTTGTCTATTATCTCTTTGGGGTACAGACCCAGCAGTGCTATGGCTGGGTCAAAGGGTAGATATTCTTTTGTTGCCCTTTGGGCATAGTTCCAAATTGCCCTCCAGAATGGTTGGATCAGTTCACAACTCCACCAGCAATAAATTAATGTCCCTACTTTGCCACATCCCCTCCAGCATTCATTACTTTCCTTTGCTGTTATGTTAGCCAATCTGCTAGGTGTGAGGTGATACCTCAGAGTTGTTTTGATTTGCATCTCTCTGATTATAAGAGATGTAGAACACTTCTTCATGTGCTTGTTAATAGTTTTGATTTCTTTATCTGAGAACTGCCTATCCATGTCCCTTGCCCATTTATCAATTGGAGAATGGCTTGATTTTTTGTACAATTGATTTAGCTCTTTATAAATATGAGTAATTAAACCTTTGTGAGAGGTTGCTATGAAGATTTTTTCCCAATTTGTTGTTTCCCTTCTGATTTTAGTTACATTGGTTTTGTTTGTACAAAAGCTTTTTAGTTTGATGTAGTCAAAATTATTTATTTTACATTTTGTGATTCTTTCTATGTCTTGCTTGGTTTTAAAGCCTTTCCCCTCCCAAAGGTCTGACATGTATACTATTCTGTGTTTACCCAATTTACTTATGGTTTCCTTCTTTATGTTTAAGTCACTCACCCATTTTGAATTTATCTTGGTGTAGGGTGTGAGGTGCTGATCTATTCCTAGTCTCTCCCACACTGTCTTCCAATTTTCCCAGCAGTTTTTATCGAATAGTGGATTTTTTTCCCAAAATATAGGATCCCTGGGTTTATCGTATACTGTCTTGCTGAGGTCGCTTTCCCCCAGTCTATTCCACTGATCTTCCTTTCTGTTTCTTAGCCAGTACCAAATTGTTTTGATGACTGCTGCTTTGTAATATAGTTTAAGGTCAGGGACTGCAAGGCCCCGTTCCTTTGTATTTTTTTCATTATTTCCCTGGATATCCTTGATCTTTTGTTCTTATAAATGAACTTTGTTATGGTTTTTTCTAAATCAGTGAAGAAGTATTTTGGTAGTTCAATGGGTATGGCACTAAATAGATAAATAAGTTTGGGTAGGATGGTCATTTTTATTATATTGGCTCATCCTATCCATGAGCAGTTAATGTTTTTCCAATTGCTCAAGTCTAGTTTTAGTTGTGTGGAGAGTGTTTTTTGGTTGTATTCATATAGATCCTGTGTTTGTTTCGGGAGGTAGATTCCTAGGTATTTTATTTTGTCTAAGGTGATTTTGAATGGGATTTCTCTTTCCAGTTCTTGCTGCTGAGCTGTGTTGGAGATATATATAGAAAAGCTGATGATTTATATGGGTTTATTTTGTATCCTGCAACTTTGCTAAAGTTGTTGATTATTTCAATTAGCTTTTTGGTTGAATCCCTAGGATTCTTTAAGCAGACCATCATGTCATCTGCAAAGAGTGATAACTTGGTCTCCTCCTTGCCTATTTTGATGCCTTCAGTTTCTTTTTCTTCTCTAATTGCTACTGCTAGTGTTTCTAGTACAATGTCAAATAGTAGAGGTGATAATGGGCATCCTTGTTTCACTCCTGATCTTATTAGGAATGCATCTAGTTTATCCCCATTGCAGATGATATTAGCTGATGGTTTTAGATATATACTCTTTATTATTTTTAGGAATGACCCTTCCATTCCTATGCTTTCCAGTGTTTTTAATAGGAATGGGTGTTGTATTTTATCAAATGCTTTTTCTGCGTCTATTGAGATAATCATGTGGTTCTTGCTGGTTTGCTTGTTGATGTGGTCAATTATGTGGATGGTTTTCCTAATGTTGAACCAGCCCTGCATCCCTGGTATAAATCCTACTTGATCATGGTAAATGATCCTTCTGATCACTTGCTGGAGTCTTTTTGCTAGTATCCTATTTAAGATTTTTGCATCTATATTCATTAGGGAGATTGGCCTATAGTTTTCTTTCTCTGTTTTTGACCTGCCTGGTTTTGGAATCAGTACCATGTTTGTGTGGTAAAAGGAGTTTGGTAGAACTCCCTCTTTGCTTATTATGTCAAATAGTTTGTATAGTATTGGGATTAACTGTTCTCTGAATGTTTGATAGAATTCACTGGTGAATCCATCAGGCCCTGGGGATTTCTTCTTAGGAAGTTCTTTGATGGCTTGTTGGATTTCAATTTCTGATATGGGATTATTTAAGAATTCTATTTCTTCTTCTGTTAGTCTAGGCAGTTTGTATTTTTGTATATATTCATCCATATCCCCTAAATTGGTGTATTTATTGCCATATAATTGGGCAAAGTAATTTCTAATGATTGCCTTAATTTCCTCTTCATCGGAGGTGCTGTCCCCCTTTTCATCTTTAATGCTGTTAATTTGCTTTTCTTCCTTCCTTTTTTTAATTAGATTGACCAGTACTTTGTCTATTTTGTTTGTTTTTTCAAAGTACCAGCTTTTTGTCTTATTTATTAAATCAATAGTTCTATCACTTTCGATTTTATTAATTTCTCCCTTAATTTTTAGGATTTCTAGTTTGGTTTTCTGCTGGGGGGGTTAATTTGATTGCTTTCAAGTTTTTTCATTTGCATTTCCAATTGATTGATCTCTGCTCTCCCTAGTTTGTTAATATAAGCATTCAGGGATATGAATTTACCTCTGATTACCACTTTGGCTGCATCCCAAAAGGTTTGAAAGGATGTCTCACCATTGTCATTTTCCTCGATAAAATTATTAATTGTTTCTATGATTTCTTCTTTAACTAAATGGTTTTGGAGTATCATATTGTTTAATTTCCAATTGGTTTTAGATTTGGTTTTCCATGTACCATTACTAATCATTATTTTTATTGCCTTGTGATCTGAGAAGGCTGCATTTATTATTTCTGCTTTTCTGCATTTGTGTGCTATGATTCTGTGACCTAATGTATGGTCAATTTTTGTGAATGTGCCATGTGGTGCTGAAAAGAAGATGTATTCCTTTTTATCCCTATTTATTTTTCTCCATATGTCTATTAATTCTGATTTTTCTAAGATTTCATTCACTTCTTTTACCTCTTTCTTATTTATTTTTTGATTTGATTTATCTAAATTTGATAATGGTTGGTTTAAGTCTCCCACTAATATGGTTTTACTGTCTATTTCTTCCTTCAATTCTCCTAGTTTCTCCATTAGAAATTTAGGTGCTATATTATTTGGTGCATACATGTTGATTAATGATATTTCCTCATTGTCTAAAGTCCCTTTTAACAAAATATAATTACCTTACCTATCCCTTTTGATCAGGTCTATTTTTGCTTTGGCTTTATCAGATATCATGATTACCACTCCTGCCTTCTTTCTGTCAGTTGAGACCCAGAAGGTCTTACTCCATCCTTTAATTCTGACCTTGTGGGTATCTACCCTCCTCATGTGTGTTTCCTGAAGATAACATATGGTAGGGTTTTGGATTCTAACGCATTCCTTAGGTCCGTGTGGTCTCGGGTTCTGGCTTTTGAGGGGGGCCGTACCTTTTGATTCAGGTCCAGGTCCAGGAAAAGGATTCCCAGGGTCTGTGCTGTTGATCGTTTTGAATTTCGGTGCCTTAGTAGGTTATAGTTTGAGATAGGTCGGGAAGGGTTTTCTGGAGATCTGAACTTTAGCTTTCTCTAAGTCTCCATCTTGACCGGAAGTTCTGGGGGAAATTTTTTTAACTTTAAAAGGGGAAAACCTTTTTAAAATCTTTTTTTTAACACAGCAGCTGCCTAAGAAGGTGGGATTCACGCTCTCAGCCTCTTCTAATTTCAGTCTGAGCTTCAGTGATTCTATCAGAATGTCTTTTAACCGCATAGGAAGATGCTTGATTTGGGGTATGTGGGGAGGGGTAGTATCTCTGGTGTGGAGGGCTTGTCGTGCCCTCCTAGGGCAGCTCTCCAGCCTCTGACCCTCACCTGACACCCAGCTCTCACTTGTGGCTCCCAGTAGTTGCTAGCATGCGGCAGCGGCCACACCACGGGCAACGGCTTTGACAGGCCAGCTAAACCTTGTGAGGCTTAGCCATCGGGTCGTAGACCCCTGGTGAACCAGGGCTTCACTCACCCAGCATGTGAAGACTGTTTCGGTGGAACAGGCTCAAGAAACCAATAAGAAGGTTCAAAGGCTGAGATGGCGATGCAGCAAAGCACTGTGGAATGCTTAGGGAGTGTTGGAGCACAAAAGACAACACAGCCATCCAATGCAGCTGAGCAAGTCTCCAGGCATAACAATTTTCATGCCACTGGACCCAGGCTTCCAAAGCCGAGAGAGTGGGACTGTCTCTGTGGATCGACTTTTCCACTTAATTCTCTTTCACACACAAGTACCTTTGTGCACACTCATCTATCCTAACCAGGTCCACCCTCTTCAAGACCTGCGGCGATGGGGTAGTGGTGATGCAACAGGTGGAGGTGACCACTGGCAGTTGTAGTCACAATCCTGCATGTAGGCGGCCCACAGACCAGTGGTCTCTCCGCCCTGTAGGGCTGCAGAGACATTCGGCAGCATCCTGGGCGACTGAGCAGCCCTCTCTAAGACAGCACTGCTCACCCTAATCAAGGGAGGGGACTAGAAAAGGTATCCCAAACACTGCCTACCCTACAAACACCTGGTCAGCACACCGCGGCTAGCAGGCCATCCTTTTAAGTGGTCGAAATCAAAGGAAACAAAATACAAAGAAACTCCAACTAGGAGCATGGAACATCAGAACATTACTTGATAGAGAGAATACCCCAAGACCTGAGAGAAGAACAGCTCTAATCGGTAAAGAACTGGAATGATATAACATCGACATTGCAGCATTAAGCGAAACATGCTTACCAGAAGAGGGATCACTCAGCGAACCCACTGGATACACCCTCTTCTGGAAAGGTAGAGCCACAAATGAAGACAGAATCCACGGTGTTGGCCTGGCTATCAAGACCAGTTTGCTCAAACAGCTGCTAGACTTGCCTGTGGGCATCAGTGAGAGGCTCATGAAGATCCATTTGCCACTAAGCAAAGACCGGTATGCCACAATCATCAGAGCATATGCCCCTACACTAACCAGCAGAGAGGAGACCATTGAGCAGTTCTACTCTGACCTGAGTGCCTTCCTGCACTCAGTGCCCACAAATGACAAGCTAATACTACTGGGAGACTTCAACGCCTGCATTGGTCAGGACCATGAAAGATGAAAAGGAGTGCTTGGCAAACACAGCGTGGGCAAAATGAACAACAACGGGCTACTGCTACTCAGCAAATGCTCAGAGTTTGAACTCACCATCACGAACACTGTGTTCAGAATGGCAAATATAAAACAACGTGGATGCACCCACGATCAAAATAGTGGCATTTCATTGACAACATCATTGTACGCCGGCAAGACATCCAGGATGTATAGATCACCAGAGCCATGAGAGGAGATAAATGCTGGACAGACCACCGATTGGTTAGTGACTCTTCAAATGAGCATTTCCCCTCGGCATCCAAAATGCGCCCAGACAATTTGCGCATTTTACAACCTGAGTCATCTTAGAGATCCATCTTATTTGCAAACATTCCAGTCCTGTCTGGATGACAAGCTGTCTGTCAAGGGACCACTCACTGGAAGCTCAACCAAGAAATGGAACTAGTTCAGAGACACAGTGAAGGAAACATCAAAGGCAGTACTAGGCCCCAAACAATGCAACCACCAGGACTGGTTCAATGAGAACAGCACTGCTATTGAAGACCTATTGAGCAAAAAGAACAAAGCCTTTATGGAGTGGCAAAATAACCCAAACTCTGCTCCTAAAAAGGACAGATTCAAGTCTCTCAAAGCCACGGCGCAGCGTGAGATCAGGAAGATGCAAGACTGATGATGGGAAAAAAAGGCAGAAGAAATCCATCGGTTTGGTGATATGAAAAATTACAAACAATTTTTCAGTGCCCTCAAGACTGTCTATGGGCCATCAAAACCCACCACCACTCCCTTGCTATCCTCTGATGGTAACACTCTCATAAAAGATAAAAAAGGCATTAGCAACAGGTGGAAAGAACACTTCAGTCAGCTTCTCAACTGACCTTCTTCAGTCAACCAAAGCACCCTTGACCAGATCCCCCAAAACCACACCATTGAACAACTTGATGTCCCTCCTTCAATAGAGGAAGTTCAAAAAGCCATTAAACAAATGAGTACAGGCAAGGCACCCGGTAAAGATGGAATCCCAACCAAGGTGTACAAGGCCTTAAAGGGAAAGGCTCTTCAGGCATTCCACATAGTGCTGACCAGCATATGGGAAGAGGAAGACATGCCCCCAGAACTCAGAGATGCCTCCATCATAGCCCTATACAAGAACGAAGGTGCACGAGCAGCCTGTGACAACTACAGAGGCATCTCACTACTCCCCACTGCTGGGAAGATCCTCGCCTGTGTTATACTCAACAGACTCCTGTCATCTGTTTCAGAGCAGAACCTGCCTGAATCACAATGTGGATTCCGACCAGATCGAAGCACCATTGACATGGTCTTCACGGTGAGGCAAATGCAGGAAAAATGCCTTGAGCAGAACCTGAGTCTCCACATTGTCTTCATAGACCTGAGTGAAACAAGGCTGTGTCCTTGCTCCGGTAGTATTCAACCTATCCTTCACCCAAGTATTACGACATACTGTGATGGATCTAAATCTGGGCATCTACATCAAATACCGACTGGATGGCTCACTATTCGACCTTCGCTGCCTGACTGCAAAAGCAAAGACAACAGAGAGACTCATCCTAGAAGCTCTCTTCACAGATGACTGTGCTCTCATGGCCCACCAAGAAAATCATCTCCAAACCATTGTGGACAGATTCTCTACAGCAACAAAACTGTTTGGCCTGACTATTAGCCTCAGCAAAACAGGGGTACCTTACCACCAAAGAAGAGGAAACTAAGGCAATCATTAAAAACTTCTTTGCCCAACTATATGGCAATAAATATGCCAATCTAGGTGATATGGACGAATACTTTCAAAAATACAAATTGCCTAGACTAACAGAAGAAAAAATAGAATTCTTAAATAAATTCATATCAGAAAAAGAAATCCAACAGGCTATCAAAGAACTCCCTACGGAAAAATCCCCAGGGCCTGATTGATTCACAAGTGAATTCTATCAAACATTCAAAGAACAGCTAATCCCAATACTATAAAAACTATTTAACATAATAAGCAAAGAGGGAGTTCTACCAAATTCCTTTTATGACACAAATATGGTAATGATACCAAAGCAAGGAAGGTCAAAAACAGAGAAAGAAAACTACAGACCAATCCCCTAATGAACATAGATGCAAAAATCTTAAACAGGATACTAGAAAAAAGGCTTAAGCAAGTGATCAGGAGGGTCATTCACTATGATCAAGTAGGATTCATGCCAGGAATGCAGGGCTGGTTCAATATTAAGAGAACCATCCACATAATTGACCATATCAACAAGCAAACCAACAAAAATCACATGATTATCTCAATAGACGGAGAAAAAGCTTTGACAAAATACAACACCCATTCCTATTAAAAACACTAGAAAGCATAAGAATAGAATGGTCTTTCCTAAAAATAATAAACAGTATATATCTAAAACCATCAGCAAACCATCATCTGCAATGGGGATAAACTAGATGCATTTTCAATAAGATCAGGAGTAAAACAAGGATGCCCGTTATCACCTCTCTAAAACAAAGACAACAGAGAGACTCATCCTGGAAGCTCTCTTTGCAGATGACTGTGCTCTCATGGCCCACCAAGAAAATCATCTCCAAACCATTGTGGACAGGTTCTCTACCGCAACAAAACTGTTTGGCCTGACCATTAGCCTCAACAAAACAGAGGTGCTGTTCCAACCTGCACAAGGGAGGCCAACTAATCAGCCATGCATTACCATCAATGGCACGCAGCTTTCTAACATCAACACCTTCAAGTACCTGGGCAGCACCATCGCCAACGATGGGTCCCTAGACCACGAGATTAATGCCAGGATCCAAAAGGCCAGCCAGGCACTTGAGTGGCTACACTGCAAAGTCCTCCAACACAGCAGTGTAAGCACTGAGATGAAACTCAGAGTGTATAACACAGTGGTCCTCAGCTCACTCCTGTAAGGTTTTGAAACATGGACACTGTACCTGAAGCACATGAAACAGCTGGAGCAATTCCACCAATGCTCCCTCCGGTCAATCATGAGGATCCAATGGCAGGACTGAATTACCAACCAGGAAGTCCTCGACAGAGCCAACTCCACCAGCATCGAAGTCATGGTCCTCAAAACCCAGCTACGATGGTCTGGACACGTCATCTGCATGGACCCACAGCGAATACCAAGACAGGTATTCTATGGTGAACTGTCAGCTGGACTCAGGAAACAAGGCCAATCAAAGAAAAGATTCAAGGATCAGCTAAAGTTAAACCTGAAGTGGGCTGGCATTACACCAAAGCAACTAGAACTCGCTACCTCTGTCAGAAGCAACTGGCGAACCCACATTAACCATGCCGCCACCACCTTTGAAGATGAACGATGTCGACTATTGCCACTGCACGTGAACGCCGACACCAGGCCACAACCGCACCTCCCGTAACAACTGGCATTCCATGCCCCATATGCCACAAACTTTGTGCCTCAGTCTTTGGACTCCAAAGCCATATGAGGGTACACCGTAGATGAAACTGCACAAAGAAAAGAGTCATTCTCGATCACTGAGAGACTACTATACATACATATTTAACATTGTACTAGAAACACTAGCAGTAGCAATTAGAGAAGAAAAAGATATTGAAGGCATTAAAATAGGCAGTGAGTAGACCAAGTTATCACTCTTTGCGGATGTTATGATGGTCTACTTAATGAATCCTAGAGAATCAACCAAAAAGCTAGTCGAAAAAATCACTTTAGCAAAGTTGCAGGATACAAAATAAACCCACATAAGTCATCAGCATTTCTATATATTTCCAACACAGCTCAGCAGCAAGAACTAGAAAGAGAAATCCCATTCAAAATCACCTTAGACAACTTGCGAGGGGCAAGCTTAACAAAGAGTTGTGAAGTACTCAGAAGATATAATCTACCCAGAGAAGGTGAGAACTAAAAACTAAGAATGGGCTGTCCTAGGGAAAGCGTCTACTGTGGTTGGTAGATGTGAAAATTTAGGTGAGGTGACACAAGAGAAAATTTTCTTTAAAAGGAAGGAGCTGGAGGGTTCTGGAATTAATTCAGCTTTGGAAGCTGATTTGGAGGTCAGGAGCCATAGGAGGCTCTCTGAAGGAGTTGGAGCTCGGACTAGTTGTAGTAGCTGGGTCTCTGAACACTAGAGTTTTGCTTGGAAAGATCTTGTGGTGAGTGATTAAACACTGACTTAGTTTCTCTCTTAAAGAGAAAGGCCTAGGCCCTAGCCTTTTCCTACTATTTCCTCTTACTCTGTCTCTTTCCCTTTCCTTAATTCTTTCATTTGTATTAATTAAAATCTCCATAAAACCCAGCTGACTTGGGTATTTCATATTTTGGGAATTTTCCCATGGCAACCACTTATTTTTTATTTAAATCAAGACACTAAAATTATCTTTACAGTTTTGGCAATTCAAAGTCTTGAACTCATATTTTCACAGTCACACAGTGCACCAAATGAAGAAGATGATAATACCCAACACAATGCTCAACAACAATATATAAAAAATGGTGCTCATCCAAAAAATACTTGAGGTGCTAATGCCTCTGAGGGGGGTGCCCAAGAAACATCCCAAATACAATGAAGGTGGGTCTTTTTAGATTCTATTGATTTTGTTGATATTAATTAACCTTTTTTTCAGTTTTGTCTTCCCTCCAAATAGTAAAAAAGAATGAACAAAGAACTTAAAACTATGATTGGAAAATTATTCATTGAGACACATTTAAAATGGTCTGAAATTCTTCCTCTGGTCCTATTTAATCTTAGAAGAAGGCCTAGCAGAGACCTATACATCTCACCATTTGAGACGCTTTTTGGACATCCATCTATACAAGCTAAACCTTTTCCCCCCTGCATATACATCAGTATTAGGGGGAGATATTACTATTGCTTCCTATATACAGGAATTACAGCACAAACTACGTGAACTTCATGAATCCGGAGCTGCAGTACAAGCGGACCACTAGATTTTTCTCTTCATGACCTGAACCCACGAGAAAAAGTGTATTTTAAGAATTTCAAGCTTACTGGAGCAACTCAGCCTTCTTGGGAAGGACCATTCAAAATATTGTTAACTACTCCAACATCTATAAAGGTTGGAGAGGACTCTTGGATTCATTGCTCACATGTGAAGAGAGCATCTTCTGTTGAGACTGATTGCCTCTACCCTATCACATGCATTGGAGATAATAATCCATTGACAAGTGGATAATGTTTTTTCGAGAATACAATGAATTCATGATCCCCCCCCTTTGTTTTTATTTTTGCTTTCCTTTTATTTTTTATTAGAATATTTTATTATTTTCTTTATTTTTCTCATTTCTTGTACTAGAGGTACATATAATTAATATCATTTTTCTGCAGTAATATAAATTTTATATATTTATATACTTGCTATAATATCAATGTATACCAAAAGCTTTAAACTATGGGAACCTGCCCTTGATAAAATATTATGGGACAGTGATTAATGCTTGTGTCTGATTCTAGAAAAAGGGATAAAAGGGACTTCCAGTCAAGATGGCAGTTTAGAGGCAGCAAAAGTTCAGACCTCTGAAAACCCTACCTTACTGATCACAAACTGAATGCTCCTAGGGGACCAAAATTCAAACTGAACTACAGGACAGAGGTGGAGAACCCTCCTTCTGGACTCGGATCAAAAGGTAAGCCCCCCAAAAGCCAGAATCCTAGATCACTCAGATTTAAGGGGAAGGAAGAAGGAAGATCCCAGGACCTATCCCCCCAAACCCAGAGTGCTGAGCTAGCCCGAGGCAGCAGCGGGAACCTCAGGGCCAGCAAAAGGGCCTCAGGGCTGGCTATTCTGAAGGGCACACCTTGAAAGTAACCTGAGCCAGTCTTGGGGATGCCCAACACAGATGGCAGACAAACAGAGAGGGGGGGAGCCTGTAGCCCCCTGGGTCCTTCCATCTGAGTCTCACCAGAGGTTCTTGCTTAGGGGCACATCCAGTCCAACCCAGCTGAACCTAAGGGCAATAAAAGACTGTCTGCCCTTTGATCCAGCCATAGCATTGATGGGTTTGTACCCCAAAGAGATAATAAAGAAAAAGACTTGTACAAGAATATTCATAGCTGTGCTCTTTGTGGTGGCCAAAAATTGGAAAATGAGGGGATGCCCTTCAATTAGGGAATGGCTAAAGAAATTGTGGTATATGTTGGTGATGGAATACGATTGTGCTAAAAGGAATAATAAAGTAGAGGAATTCCATGGAGACTGAAACAACCTCCAGGAAGTGATGCAGAGCGAAAGGAGCTGAACCAGGAAAACATTACAGAGACTGATACATTGTGGTACAATCAAAGGTAATGGACTTCTCCATTAGTGTCAAGGCAAAGTCCCTGATCAATCTGCAGGGATCTAGGAGAAAAAATACTATCCACAAGCAGAGGACAAACTGTGGGAGTAAAAACACCGGGGAAAAGCAACTGTTTTACTACAGGGGTTGAGGGGACATGTCTGAGGAGAGACTCTAAATGAACACTCTAATGCAAATACCAACAACATGGAAATGGGTTCGAATCAAGAACACATGTGATACCCAGTGGAATCGCTCGTTGAATATGGGAGAGATGGGGGGGGGTGAAGAAAAGAAAATGATCTTTGTCTCCAATGAATAATGTTTGGAAATGACCAAATAAAATATTGTTAAAAAAAAGGTTTAAAAACAAGGAGCACAAACTTAGCCTGGATAGTGCTAAAAAGAGCACACAGGAAAAACTAACGTGGAATCGAGGTTGTGACACTTGACATATGTTGTCATAGGAATTCCTTGTATCTACCCTTCTTTTGAAGTACTCATACAAGTACAAAATTTGACTATTATTCTGGCTCCCTATAACCCTAAGAATGAAAAAATCAGATCAGGGAATGACACTTCCCTATCAAAATAAAATTCTAGATTTTTCTTTTCTTATTCTATGGCAAATTCCTGTAGTCTTGGCTGCAAATGGGTAAGTGAAATATTACTGCATTCTGTCCTACAGACTTGTGGGATAGAAACTACTTTAAATTGGACCTATACAAGGGACTATTTTGAATTTTTTCCTTATGTTTTTGGTTGTGTTTTTCTCTTCTTTTGATAATTGATTCATATACCCCCATAACTCAACATTGCATCCTGAGCTGAACTGGATTTTTTTAACACCCACTTCAAGGAGGGATTGTATTTTAATACAAAATCTAAGATTTTGGATTTTTGTTCGAGATTGTATTTTAATAAAATCCAAGATTTTGAATTTTGTTCGAGAAAGATCTTCAAGGAAGAATCTTGCTAACTCCTAAAATCCAGAGAATATCCAGAGAATGAAGTGTTACAGCAAGATGCAATAAAACTTACACTTACATCAAGAAGATCAAGAATGAACTTTGGATATGGTTTATTGAACTGAAGTTTGATTGAATGTGTATTGTAAATGTACACTTTTATGCCGAGGGGGATGCCCCTAATTTGGCTTTCTGTCAATGTGCCTAGCAAAACATTGGTTTTGCTTTCTTTCTTTTCTATTCCTCCATAACTACTATAATTTCTTCTTAGAAAATTGAATATTGTATACATCTGTAGTTAGAAGTGTGTTTAGGACTACAAGTTGATTATGTTAAATGACCAATGGGGAGACTAGTCTCCCAATGATATTCAGGGGGGATTGTGAATGTTAAAACTCCTCAAACCCTACTTCAGGAGATTTGATTAAGCTATTCCCCATTCTCCACAATGGAGGAAATTGATCAGAAATGTATTGAGAACTTTAAAAGTACTCCTCCTTGCTCAGACAGTGCCTTAGGAGAAGATAAAGTTGCAAATTCCTGATTGAACAATGAAAAGTCCCCAACTCATATTTATAATGAAGCAAAAACCCTAAGCTAGGTGGTCTGTTTTTAGATCTAATACAAAAGGTTGCTAAGTACCTATGAAGGTTAAATTAATCGCTAAAAGGTCAAGCAACTTACAAAATGTAAGCTTAACAAAAGAGGTGTGAAGTTTTAGTCTACCCAGAGAAGGTGAGATCTAAAGAGTGGTGAGAACTAAGAATGGGCAGTCCTGGGAAAAAGCATCTACTGTGATTAGGAGATGTGAAAATTTAGGAGAAATTTTTCTTTAAAAGGATAATTCAGTTCAGTTTGTTTTTAGATCAGTTTGGAAGCTGAATTGGAGGAGGTCAGGAGTTCAGAGGAGGGTCTCTAAACTCAGTTCAGGAGTTGAGGATTTCAGTAAAGGACTAGAGCTTGCTTGGGATGATCTTGTGGTGAGTGATAAAGACTGACTAGACTCCCTTAAGGCTCAGGCCTAGGCCATTTGGCATAGGCCCTTTCTAATATTTTCTCTTTCTCTCTCTCCCTTCCCTTAATTCCTTCATTTGTATTAATTAAATTCTCCATAAAACCCAGTGGACTTGGGTATTTTCATATTTGGGAATTTTCCCATGGTGACCACTTTTTTTTTATATAAATCAAGATGCTAAAAGTTATCTTTACAGTTTGGCCAAAACCTTTACAGTTTTGGCAATTCACAGTCTTGGAAACCCACATTTTTCATGGTTACGTGTTCCTCTCCAACATGCTCCCAATTCCACCCCTGATCTTTTCACCATGCCTCTCCATACCCTGAGCAGGCACACCCTATCCATTCACCCTCCTTTCCCCTACTAGACTCACTATAACCCACTCTTGAAATCCAGAACACAGACCAAGCATCATTTATCACAAATTATTCAAATGAAGGTGTATTTCTTCTAAGGGATGTTCCAACTTAGAACAGAAGGGGAGATTTAGCCAACATTAGAAATAATACCCCTTTCTCTTCACAGGACATTGAGAGATTCCAAGAAAAATTACCTTCCCTTGCCTGTGCTTCTTATAAATAAGTTTGAAAGCATTTTTGCACATATAATCCCACATGGCTTGACTTGCTCTAGGCTTTGATAATGGAAAGGGAAAGAAATAAGATTCTTTCTCTTGTTAATCAGAACCAGGGAGGGGGAACATCTACTTGGCCAACTGAAGATCCTAAATGGAACCCAAATTCAGAGCAAGATTACTTACAACTATGTTAGGCTTGAAATGCATTACTAACAGCTATGAGAGCTTGTCCTGATAGGTCTGGTACATGGACTAAAGTCGAGAATCTGAAACAGAAAGACAATGAAAACCCCTCTCAGTTAATGTATAGGCTTAATGAGCTGGGAGGAAGATACATAGAATTGCATATTGCTAGTGAATGGGATGTTAGACAAATCAGAATGCAATTTGAAAAAAAAAAAACAGTTGTAAGGTAGTTAAGAATTATTTTATGACTTGCTGTCCAAACTGTCCTACTGTGGAAATGGAAGACTTGAAAAGTGTTGAAGTTTTTTACTTTTGAGGTACATAAGGAAAAGGAAAAGGAGAACATTGATTTAGTGGAAACATTAAGGAAGGAAATATAGGAATGAATTGCTAAACAGTTGGAAAGGCAAAACAAGGAGAGACCATAGCTCCCTTACAAGAATCCACAAAACAATTACTAACATGTTATTTTTGTGGAAAAGTGAATCATGTAATTATGAATTGTAAGAAGAGAAATCAGGAAAATAGGAATAATGATAATAATAGGAGGAATAGTTATTTGGATGAGGCAAATCAAAACTCACACCCAAGTATCTGTACTCAGTGTGGAAATTCCCCTCAGTAAGGGGGACCCCAGAGGTGTGGGAAAAGGAATTTAGATGACTGATGTTACTTGGGAGGGGAAGAAACCTCAAAGAGTCTGGAGGAGAATTTCAAGCCTTTTTAAATCCCATTGCTTTATTTCTGTTAACTGTTTCAGTTTGTTCCCCAACTGAGAATGAAGAAGTCTCTGTAACAAAATTCTTAATTCAAGATGTATGTAATTAGTGTTAACCACTTCATGAGTTATCAAAATTGAAATATTCTGTGACACTTTCTTTGTTTGTACCTATCCTATGATTGTAGTGAAGAACATCATTGTTAAAAAGTCTACCACCAGCCTTTTGTTCCTTTTTTGCCTTTGTTAATTGTCACATATATGATGACGGATGGACTTCATCAAACTGGTTTTAACCTGTATAAAAGTTTTGAAAAATTTAATTACCTAATAATTAAAATTGATGTTAATGGGACTTTGAAAGTGATTTTCAGAGCATCTCTACCTCTGACTGATCATTAGCCAGCCACTGAATTGTTTGTAATAAGAGGTAAGGGTCCATTTGTAGCAAAAGTTAAATGCAATAGTGTTGTTGTATTTTCCCATCTCTGCATTTATTGAACATGTACTGTATGAGGCATCTGAAGTGATTTTCCCTATTTAGTCTTTGACTCCATGGGAAAAGGAGTGGGATATATTGGAGACAGTTCTGTTATACTGTTACAGTCTCACAGAAAGAGGGAGGGAGGTGTCCAAGTGGCTTAGTTACACTTCAATGTGTTATAATTTCATCCAAGAGGTAGGAATGATTTTTTCTATGAAGCCTAGTAGTTTTGAAATGATTTTATGATGTTTTTAACTCTTCAGTTTATTCCACCCTTCCACCAGAATAATCTAGATTCCTGGTGACATTTTTGGTCCCACAAGGTTTTCATTTACAGTACAAAGGTTATTCTCGGTTTCTCTCCGAACAAATTTTGGGATGATGGTAATAATAGACTTTGTTAAAAATATCTCATCCAAGGTTGAAAGATTGGCTAAATCTGTAGAACTTGTGACAAGTATTCATGTGTTCATAGGTTTTTTGAATGTCACACAGCAAATGGCTATGCAAAAAATTATGTGAATCCCAATGGTAGTGGGTATGTTTGCTATTGTCGTTAAAGGGGTTTTATAATTTTGGGGATTTTGGTACTTCTGAGATTCTTAATTAGTTGTTGTAGTACTGTTTTAGTTTCTAATTTATTTATTTTTAAATCTATTTTCAACCACTAATTTTCTTGTGTTTTTTTCCCATTTGAATTAGTTCATTTAGTCAATTTAGAACATTGTTCCTTAGTTACAATAATAACATTATTTCTCTCCATCCCCTCCACCCACCCTTCCCATAGCCAACATGCAATTTTATTAGGTACTACCTATGTCTTTGATCAGAACCTATTTTCATATTGTTGTTTGCACTAGAATGTTCATTTAGAGTCTACATCCTCAGCCACATCCCTTCAACCCATGTATTCAAGCAGTTGTATTTATTTGCTGTTTTTACTCCAACAGTGTTTCCGCTGGATGTGGATAGTGGATTTTCTCATAGATTCCTCCAGGTTGTTCAGGGTCATTGCATTGCCACTAATGGAGAAGGCCATTACATTTGATTGGACCACAGTGTATCAGTCTCTGTGTACAATGTTTTCTTGGTTCTGCTCCTCTCACTCTACAATCATTTCCTGGAGGTTGTTCAAGTCCCCATGGAATTCCTCCACTTTATTATTCCTTTGAGCACAATAGTATTCCATCACCAAAATATACCACAATATCTTCAGCCATTCCCCAATTGAAGGGCAGTTTCCAAATTTTTGCCACCAAAAAGAGGACAGCTATGAGTATTCTTGTACAAGTCTTTTCCATATTATCTCTTTGGGGTACAAACCCAGCAGTGCTATGGTTGGATCGAAAGGCAGACAGCCTTTTATAGCCCTTTGGGCATAGTTCCAAATTGCCCTCCAGAATGGTTGGATCAATTCACAACTCCACCAGCAATAAATTAATTTCCTGACTTTGCCACATCCATTCCAGCATTCATTACTTTCCATTGCTGTCATGTAATCTAATCTGCTACGTGTGAGGTAATACCTCATAGTTGTTTTGATTTGCATCCCTCTGATTATAAGATATGTAGACACCTTTTCATGTGCTTATTAATATTTTGATTTCTTTAACTGAAAATTGCCTATTCATGTCCTTTGCTCATTTTTCAATTAGAGAATGGCTTGATTTTTTTTGTACAACTGGTTTAGGTCTTTATAAATTTGAGTAATTAGCCCTTTGTCAGAGTTTTTTGTAATGAAGATTGTTTCCAAATTTGTTGCTTCCCTTCTAATTTTGGATGCATTAGTTTTGTTTGTACAAAACCTTTTTAATTTGATGTAATCAAAATTATTGATTTTACATTTTGTGTTTTTTTCTACCTCTTGCTTGGTTTTAAAGTCTTTCCTTTCCCAAAGATCTGACAAGTATACTATTCTGTGTTCACCTAATTTGCTTATAGTTTCCTTCTTTATATTCAAGTCATTCATCCATTCTGAGTTTATCTTGGTGTAGGGTGTGAGATGTTGATCCAAACCTAATCTCTCCCGTACTGTCTTCCAATTTTCCCAGCAGTTTTTTTTTATCAAACAGTGGGTTTTGGTCCCACCAACTGGATCTTTGGGCTTATCATCGACTGTCTTGCTGAGCTCATTTACCCTATGTCTATTCCACTGATCCTCCTTTCTATCTCTTAGCCAGTACCAAATTGTTTTGGTAACCACTGCTTTATAATATAGTTTGAGATCTGGGACTACAATTCCCCATTTCTTTGCATTTTTTCATGATTTCCCTATATGTCCTTGACCTTTTGTACTTCCAAATGAACTTTCTTATGTTTTTTTCTAATTCAGTAAAAAAAGTTTTTTGGTAGTTCAATGGGAATGGCACTAAATAAGTAAATTAATTTTGGTAGGATTGTCATTTTTATTATGGTAACTCATTCCATCCATGAGCAATCAATGTTTTTTTCCAATATTAAAATTTTTTTTGTTTGTTTTTCTTTTTTCCCCTCTTTTTTAATTACTTTTGATGATTCTCTTGAGTTCTGTGCTTGGACATCAAATTTTCTGTTCAGGTCTGGTCTTTTCTTTATGAATTCTTGAAATCCTTCTATTTTGTTGAATGACCATACTTTCCCCTGAAAGAATATAGTCAGTTTTGCTGGGTAGTTGATTCTTGGTTGTAGACCTAGTTCCTTTGCTTTCCAGAATATCGTAATCCATGCCTTTCTTTTTTTCAATGTGGATGCAGCCAGATCCTGCATTATCCTCACTGTGGTTCCTTGGTATCTGAATGACTTCTTCTTGGCAGCTTGTAATATCTTTTCTTTGGTCTGATAGTTCTTGAATTTGGCTATAACATTCCTGGGTGTTGTCAGTTGGGGATTAAGTACAGGAGGTGATCTGTGGATTCTATCAATCTCCACTTTTCCCTCTTGTTCAAGGATTTCAGGGCAGTTTTCTTTAATAATTTCCTGTAATATAATGTCCAGGCTTTTTCTTTTGTCGTGGTCTTCTGGTAGGCCAATAATTCTTAAATTGTCTCTCCTTGAACGATTTTCTAAATCCTCTGTTTTGTAAATGAGATGCTTCATATTTTCCTCAATTTTTTCATTCTTTTGGTTTTGTTTTATAGTGTCCTGCTGCCTTGTGAGGTCACTTAATTCTAGTTGTTGTATTCTGGTTCTTAAAGACTGGATTTCATCCTTAGTTTCTTGGTTGTTCTTTTCCTTTTGGTTGGATTTTCTTTGGAGGTCATCTTTCATCTTCTTCACCTCATCTTTCATCTGTTTTGCCTCATCTTTCATCTCCTTTGCCTTATTTTCAAGCTGGTTGATTTTGGCTTTCAAGAGACTATTTTCTGTTTCTAGATGACTTATCTTAGTTTTTAAGTTCTTTCCCAATTGTCTTCAGCCTCTCTTAATTGTGTTTTGAATTGCATTTTGAGTTCTTCCAAAGCCTGTATCCAATTCGCTGGGATTTCTGATTTTTCCTTTGCTGATCCTTCCCCCTCTGTTTTGTTCGCTCTTTGCTCATTACCTGTGCAGAATCTGTCTATTGTAATTTCTTTCTTCTTTTTCTGTTGTTTGCTCGAGTTTACCCCTTCTTTGCTCCCCATATTTGTCTGTGCTTTTGCTCCTTTCATTTTGTTTTGGTTTTGGGGCTGTCATTCTCCCCTCTTGGAGCTTTGTCAGATCTCTTGGTACAGTCTCTAGGGGAGGAATGTTAGCTTCCCTTTCCTCTGGAGGCTTTTGATTGGATTGAGTTCAACTGGGTTGGGCTGTATGTGGTATAAAGCTCTGAGGCTCTGAAGACTTCTGTAAGGCTGTGCCGCCTGGGCTCTCTCCAGTTCTCTCCAGCTGCTTCTCCGCTGTCTGCAAGTGCCTTTGCCCGCCTCCCTAAACTCTGAGGAGTTCTGATGGGATTATGTTCAACTGGATTGGTCTGGATGTGCCCCGAGGCAACGGTGAGACTGGAGCCCAATGGAGGGACCCAGCCATGGCCCCGTCTCTCCCTGGTTTCCTCCCCGCTGTCCACGCTGGATGCTCCGAGCCCGGCTCCCTGCTACTCACAAGGTAGACCCTCCAAACCAGCACCTTTGCCAGCTCAGAGGTTCCCACTGCCGCTGGGGGCTCACCCCTCTGGGTTGGGGGGGAGGGGTCCTGGGACCTTCCCTCTGCCTTCCGCTTAGCCCTGAGTATTCTCGGATTCCGGCTTTTGGGGGGCATACCTTTTGATTTGAGTCCAGAAGGAGGGTTCCCCACCTCTGTCCTGTTGTTCAGCTTGAATTTGGGTACCCTAGGAGATTCAGTCTGTATTGGTTAAGGAAGGGTCTACCACAAGGTCTGAACTTTTGCTGCTTGCTAAGCTAACATCCTGACTCCGCCCCTCTTTTTCCAATATTTTAGATCTAGTTTTAATTGTGTGGAGAGTGTTTTATAGTTGTGTTCATATACTTTCTGTGTTTGTCTCGGCAGATAGATTCCTAAGTATTTTATAGTGTCTAGGGTGATTTTAAATGGAGTTTCTCTTTCTAATTCTTACTGATGAAGTGGGTTGGAGATATATAGAAATGCTGATTAATTATATAGGTTTATTTTGTATCCTGCAACTTTGCTAAAATTGTTGATTGTTTCAACTAGCTTTTTTGTTGATTCTCTAGGATTCTTTAAGTAAACCATCATATCATCTGCAAAGAGTGACAGCTTAGTCTCCTCCTTGCCAATTTTAATACCTTCAATTTCTTTTTCTTCTCTAATTGCTCCTGCTACAGTTTCTAGTACAATCTTAAATAATTGAGGTGATAATGGGCATCCTTGTTTCATTCCTGATCTTATTGGGAATGCATCTAGTTTATCCCCATTGCAGATGATATTAGTTGATGGTTTTAGATATATACTGTTTATTATTTTTAGGAACAACCCTTCTATTCCTATGCTTTCTAGTGTTTTTAATAGAAATGGGTGTTGTATTTTATCAAAGGCTTTTTCTGTGTCTATTGAGATAATCATGTGGTTCTTGTTGGTTTGCTTGTTGATGTGGTCAGTTATGTGGATGGTTTTCCTAATATTGAACCAGCCCTGCATCCCTGGTATAAATCCTACTTGATCATGGTGGATGACCCTTCTGATCACTTGCTGGAGTCTTTTTGCTAGTATCCTATTTAAGATTTTTGCATCTATATTCATTAGGGAGATTGGTCTATAGTTTTCTTTCTCTGTTTTTGACCTGCCTAGCTTTGGGATCAGTATAATATTTATGTCATAAAATGAATTTGGTAGAACTCCTTCTTTACTTATTCTGTCAAATAGTTTGTAAAATATTGGGATTAGTTGTTCTTTGAATATTTTATAGAATTCATTTGTGAATCCATCTGGTCCTTGGGTTTTTTTCTTAGGGAGTTCTTTGATGGCTTGTTCAATTTCTTTTTCTTGTATGGGGCTATTTGGTAATTTATTTCTTCCTCTGTTAGTCTAGGGCAGTTTATATTTTTGTAAGTATTCATCCATATCACCTAGATTGCCATATTTGTTGCCAAATAATTTCCCTTGCTCCCAAACATTTTAATTATCACAGAAGGAGGAAAGAATCAGTTTGACCTTCAAAGAGGCTTAGCTAAGATGCCCGAACCTGAAATCAACTCCATGGCAAACTCACCATCCAACGTTCCAAGATGTTGGAACACTTAGCACACTGCCAGCCAGAGTCATCTCTCCAGGGAAAAAGAGAGAGGCAGTCCATGACATGCCTTATATGGACGTTTTTAAATCATCTGCTTCTCATCTGTACTCATAGTGTTTCTTCAAGAAATATATCATATCATACAACCATCATAATAAGAACTCATATGAACATTTTGAAGTTCAGAATTTTCATCCTCTTTTAGGAGAATAAGATGCTATAAAGGGTATAATACAACATTCTTCCTAAGTCACAAAATGAATTCATTCCAAAGATACTTATTTTTTAAAGTGGTATGTTTGTATGTCTGAATACAGTAAGCATTGTATCAATTCAATTGATACAATAACCATGCTTAAGTGAACTGGATAATTTTAACCACATAGACCATTATTTTCAAAACTTCTTTCAAAACTTCTTTCTTTTTAAACTATAGTAATTTGTTAGAATTTCAGAGCATGCTCTATATAAAAGACTTTATCCTACATTAAACAACAAATCCAAGTAAATTTTGATATTTCTATCAGCTAACAATATAGAACACAAATCACTTTTCTTTAAGATAGTTAATATGCCCTACCTAACCTCCCTAAATAGATTCATACCTTCATTTCTCAAACTACTTGCAATGCTGTCCAAATACTCTCATAACACACTTAGATATTTAAAGGAACTTATTTTACATATATATTTATAACTTGTAACAGGTATATGAAAAGTTCAAACATGTATGTGATTTTGTAATTTAAAAAGCTTTTTATTTTAAAATATTTTCCCATATTTATATGACTCATTTTCTTTCCCTCCCCCCTCCTAGAGCAGACGAGCAATCCCACTGGGTTGTACAAATGTTATTGCTTGATACCTACTTCCATATTATTCATTTTTGCTATAAAGTGATCTTTTAAAGAATAGACCCCAAATCACATACCTAAATATACATGTGATAAGTGATATCATATGTGTTCCTTTTGTATTTCTACTCCCATAGTTCTTTATCTCAATGTAGATAGCATTCTTTTATGAAAGTACTTCAGAAGTGTACTGGCTTGTTGCATTGTTTCTAGTACCAAAGTCAATTACATAGGATTGTTTCACAAACTTTTACTTTCTGTGTACAATGTTCTTCTGGTTCTGTTCATTTCACTCTGCATCAGTTTATTGAGGTTCTCCCATCACCATCATATACCACAATTTGTTCAGCCATGCTCTATCCAGGGACAATCCCTCATTTTCAAATTTTTTGCCACCACTAGGGCATGGCTGTGAATATTTTTGTATAAGAATTTTCCTTATTATCTCTTTGGGGTACAAACCCAGCAGTGCCATGACTGGATCAAAGGGCAGACAGTCTTTTAGCATCCTTTGGATATAGTTCTAAATTGCTCTCCGGAATGGTTGGATCAATTCAAAACACCACCAGCGATGAATTAATGTCCAGACTTTGACACATCCCCTACAGCATTCTTCACTACCATTTGCTGTCATGTTAGCCAATCTGCTAGGTGTGAGGTGATACCTCAGAGTTGTTTTGATTTGCATCTCTCTGATTATCAGAGATTTAGAACACTTTTTCATGTGCTTATTAATAGTTTTGATTTCTTTAACTGAAAATTGCCTATTCGTGTCCCTTGCTCATTTATCAATTGGAGAGTGGCTTGATATTTTGTACAATTGGTTTAGTTCTTAATAAATTTGAGTAATTAGACATTTGTAAGAGGTTTTCGATATGAAGATTGTTTCCCAAATTGTTGCTTTCCTTCTAATTTTGGATGCATTAGTTTGGTTTGTACAAAATCTTTTTAATTTGATGTAATCAAAATTATTGATTTTATATTTTTTTTATTTTTTCTAGCTCTTGCTTGGTTTTAAAGTGTGTCCTTTCCCAAAGATCTGTCATGTATACTATTCTGTGTTCAACTAATTTACTTATAGTTTCCTTCTTTATATTCAGGTCATTCACCCATTTTGAGTTTATCTTGGTGTAGTGTGTGAGATGTTGGTCCAAAACTAATATCTTCCATACTGTCTTCCGATTTTCCCAGCAGTTTTTTATCAAATAGTGGATTTTGGTCCCAAAATCTGGAATCTTTGGGCTTATGATATTGCTGAGGTCATTTACCCCAAGTCTATTCCACTGATCCTCCTTTCTGTCTCTTAGCCAGTACCAAATTGTTTTGATGACCACTGCTTTATTAGTATAGTTTGAGATCTGGGAAGGCAAGACCACCTTCCTTTGTATTTTTTTTTCCATTATTTCCCTGGATATCCTTGATCCTTTGTTCTTCCAAATGAACTTTGTTATGTTTTTTTTCTAATTCAGTAAAGAAGTTTTTTGGTAGTTCAATGGGTATGGCACTAAATAAGTAAATTAATTTGGGTAGGATTGTCATTTTTATTAGCTCATCCTACCCATGAGTAGTTAATGTTTTTCCAATTGTTTAGATCTAGTTTTAATTGTGTGGAGAGTGTTTTGTAGTCGTGTTCATATAGTTTCTGTGTTTTTCCCAGCAGACAAAATCCTAAGTATTTTATATTGCCTAGGGTGATTTTAAATGGAATTTCTCTTTCTAATTCTTGCTACTGAGATGGGTTGGAGATATATAGAAATGCTGATGACTTATGTGGGTTTATTTTGTATCCTGCAACTTTGCTAAAGTTGTTGATAATTTCGACTAGCTTTTTGGTTAATTTTCTAGGATTCTCTAAGTAGATGATCATATTATTTGCAAAGAGTGATAGCTTGGTCTCCTCATTGCAAATTTTAATACCTTTTCAATTTCTTTTCCCTCTCTATAAACTAGTGTTTCTAGTACAATGTTAAATAATAGAGGTGATAATGGGTATCCTTGTTTCACTCCTGATCTTATTGGGAAGGCTTCTAGTTTATCCCCATTGCAAGTGATGTTTGCTGCTAGTTTTAGATACATACTGTTTATTCTTAGGAAAAGCCCTTCTATTCCTATGCTTTCTAGTGTTTTCAATAGGAATGAGTGTAGCATTTTGTCAAAGGCTTTTTCTGCATCTATTGAGATAATCATGTGATTTTTGTTTGTTTGCTTGTTAATGTGGTCAATTATGTGGATGGTTTTCCCAATATTGAACCATCCTTGCATTCCTTGTATGAATCTTACTTGGTCATAGTGAATAATCCTCATAATCACTTGCTGGAGTCTTCTATTTTCCTATTTAAAATTTTTGCATCTGTATTCATTAAGGAGATAGGTCTATAGTTTTCTTTCTCTGTTTTTGACCTGCCTGGCTTTGGAATCGGTACCATATTTCTGCCGTAAAATGAATTTGGTAGAACTCCTTCTTTGCTTATTCTGTCAAATAGTTTGTATAATATTGGGATTAGTTGTTCTTTGAATGTTTGATAGAATTTGTTTGTGAATCCATCTGGACCTGGGTATATTTCTTTATTTTTTTATTTTAAACATTATTTTTATTCTGTCAATTTCAAATGTTACTTATTGAATGCAAAAATCATTTTCTTTTCCTCCCTCCCCTCCCACCACCCCTCTCATAGCTGACATGTGATTCCACTGGGTATCACATGTGTCCTTGATTCAAACCCATTTCCATGTTGTTGGTATTTGCGCTAGGATATTCATTTATAGTCTACATCCCCAATCATATCCCCTCAGCCCCTGTAGTTAAGCAGTTGCCTTTGTTCAATGTTTTTGTTCCCACAGTTTGTCCTCTGCTTGTGGAGGGTGTTTTTTCTCATAGATCCCTGGAGGATGTTCAGGGACATTGCATTGACACTAACGGGGAAGTCCATTGCATTCAACAATGTTTTCCTGGTTCTGCTCCTTTCACTCTGCATCATTTCCTGGAGGTTGTTCCAGTCCCCATGGAATTCCTCCACTTCATTTTTCCTTTGAGCACAATAGCATTCCATCACCAACATATACCACAATTTCTTCAACCATTCTCCAATTGAAGGGCATCCCCTCATTTTCCCAGGTTTTTGCCACCACAAAGAGTGCAACTATGAATATTATTGTACATGTCTTTTTACTTATTATCTCTTTGGGGTACAAACCCAGAAGCTGGATCAAAAGGTAGTCAGTCTTTTAGCGCCCTTTGGACATATTTCCAAATTGCCCTCCAGAATTGTTGGATCAATTCACAACTCCACCAGCAATGAATTAATGTCCCTACTTTGCCGCATCCCCTCCAACATTCATTACTTTCCATAGCTGTCATGTTAGCCAATCTGCTAGGTGTGAGGTGATACCTCAGAGTTGTTTTGATTTGCATCTCTCTGATTATCAGAGATTTAGAACACTTTTTCATGTGCTTATTAATAGTTTTGATTTCTTTAACTGAAAATTGCCTAATTGAAGTAATACCATCCTGTGATGTAGGTGCTATTATAGCCCCATTTTACATTTGAAAGTACCAAGGCTAAGATAAGTTAAAGAACTTGCTGTTATGGGGTGAAGAGGTGGACCCCTGGGGTTCAGGAAGGATACCTTTCTGCAAGAATGCAAGACTCCAAATCTTAGCTTAAAAATAAAAAGAGAAATTCATTAATTTAGAAAGTAATGTTAGGCCAGGAGGATAGAACAGGTGGAACAGCAAGATGGAAGGCTGCTCCTTGGGAAGAGAACATGGAAAGAAAAGCTGTTCCCTCAGGAGGGCAGCATGGATGGAAAAGCTGCCCCCAGATGACATCAGTTTTGGGGATTTTATACTCTTTACAACAGATGCTATGTCATGATGTGGATGTGATTCTAGAGCGGTAAACCCTCAGACATTCGGTCAGGGGTTTGGTCATCTGATTGGGGTCTGCCTGGAGATATAGGGAATGACCCGCATAAAAGATTCCTTAGTTTTAGGGAACAGTCAGATCTCAAAGATACAGCCTGATGGTATCGAGGTGTTGCCTAGAGGTGCATCTCTCTGTCCATCTTAAATCTAAAGGAGGATCAAAGGAGGATAATCTTCTCAAGGTTTTATAGGAGTTATTAGATGTTTTGAGTTAGGAGTCATGAGGATGTAAGGGAGCAAAGGAATTTCCCTGATAATTGTTTGCCTGAGTTTCTGGGGGTACAATGTCCATGACATTGACATGAGATTACAAAACCTATGTCTGAGCCTAGTTTTTTTTTCTTTTTTCCTTTTAAACCCTACTATTTGTCTTAGTAACAAATTTAAGGAAGAAAGAAAAGAACTAGGCAAAAGGGTTAAGTGACTTGACCAGGGTCACATAACTAGAAAGTATCTGAAGTCCTCCAGATTCCAGGTCTGGGGCTCTAACCACTGAACAACTTAGCTTCCCTGCTTGGGACCCCTTTTGAACACAGGTATTTCTGATTCTAGATCCAGTATTCCATCCACTGCACCACTAGCTATGTCTAGGGGACTATTTGAGAGGAAAAAGAATTTTCATTAATGTTTACATTACATTAACATTGCATTACATAAAAAAATGTTTCTCTTAACTTCCTGTGTTTAAAGTTCAATGTATCTACATGACTGGTCATTTTATCAAGAATGCTTGAAATTCTACTAATAAATCACAGTGCTATTTTCAGGTTTTTATTACATTTTGTTGAGTAAGTTATTCTTAACTGCAAAACTTTTTGCAATACTGGATTCTTATCTTCCTTTTCTTTGCAATGGTGGCTGATAAATTGTTTAGGAATTGCTTTACTGCATCGCCCTCTCAGCCGTTAACCTTCTTATTGGTTTCTTCCATCTGTTTGGCCGAAGCAGTCTTCACATGCTGGGTGAGCAAAGCCTTGGTTCAACAGGGGTCTACAACCCGATGGCTACCCTCACAAGGTTTAGCCAGCCTGTCAAAGCCGTTGCCCGGGGTGTGGCTGCTGCCGCATGCTAGCAGCTACTAGGAACCACAAATGAGAGCTGGGTGTCAGGTGAGGGTCAGAGGCTGGAGAGCTGCCCTAAGAGGGCACGACAAGCCCTCCATACCAGAGATACTACCCCTCCCTGAGCACCTCATACACCCCTTAGTCATAAACTAAAATAGTTAAATAACAAAACTATTCGCCAGAGAACTACTAGCCATTGCTTAAAACTCAAAGGACTTGGAATAGAGTGATCTTTTAACATCAAAACCCTAATCATACTTCCGGTCAAGATGGCGGCTTAGAGAAAGCTAAAGTTCAGATCTCCAGAAAACCCTTCCCTACCGATCTCAAACTATAAGCTCCTAAGGCACCGAAATTCAAAACAATCAACAGCATAGACCCTGGGAATCCTCATCCTGGACCTGGACCCGGATCAAAAGGCACGGCCCCCCTCAAAAGCCAGAACCCGAGATCACTCGGACCTAAGGGGTAGGAGCACAGAGTCCAAGGCTCCGGGAAGCCGCAGCCCCGCCCGGCTCAGAGAGAAGGGTCGTTTGAAACAACAGCAACCCTCAGGGCCTTCTATCCGAGTCCCAGTGAAAGTCACTGCCCTCGGAGCTCCCCCCACAGAGAGCAGGCTTGTCTGAAACAACAGCAACCCTCAGGGCGGGCAAGACAGCCTCACGGGCTGGATCCTGCTATCCAAGTCTCAGTGAAGAGAGCAGGTTTGTCTGAAACAACAGCAACCCTCAGGGTGGGCAAGACAACCTCACAGGCTGGATCCTGCTATCCAAGTCTCAGAGAAAGTCACTGCACTCGGAGCTCCAGGAAGCCACAGCCCATCCCCCGCAGGCCGACGAAACAGCCTCATGGCCAGCTATTCTGAAGGCAACTTCCGGAAAGTAATCCGACCCAGAGAGCCGGGGGAGAGTGTGGCCTCCTGGTCTGACCCTTCCACTCCAGTTCCAGTGAGGCATACTCAATTTAACCCAGGGAAACCTCATAAAACCGACAATCTGCCCAGGACTAAAGCCTCTGAACACCAGACAGAGATAAGAAAAGCTAATCCTCCACATTCAGAGATGGCAAACTCCACAGAGGAACAGAAGCCCCAAAATACCAAGAAAAATAAGAAGAAAGGGGCGACTTTGGACACATTCTATGGAGCCAAAATACAAAATACAGAGCAGATAGAAGATGATATACAAGAAAATGCTCCAAAATCTTCCAAAGGAAATGGAAACTCTCCACAAACCTATGAAGAATTTGAATCAGAAATGACCAAAAAGATGGAAGCCTTCTGGGAGGAAAAGTTGGAAATAATGCAAAAGAAATTCACGCATCTACAAAACCGGTGTGATAAAACTGAAAAGGAAAACCAGGCTTTAAAGGCCAGAATCAGGCAGCTGGAAGACAACGATCGTGTAAAAGAGCAAGAATTAATAAAGCAAAGCCAAAATACCAAGAAATTAGAAGAGAACATAAAATATCTCACCGACAAGGTGACAGATCTGGAAAATAGAGGGAGAAGAGATAATTTAAGAATAATTGGACTCCCAGAAAAGCCAGAAATAAATACCAAACTCAACATCGTGATACAAGATATAATCAAAGAAAATTGCCCAGAGATTCTAGAACAAAGGGGTAATACAGCCACTAACAGAGCTCACAGAACACCTTCTACACTAAACCCCCAAAAGACAACTCCCAGGAATGTAATTACCAAATTCCAAAGCTATCAAACAAAAGAAAAAATCCTACAGGAAGCCAGAAAAAGACAATTTAGATATAAAGGAATGCCAATCAGGGTCACACAAGACCTTGCAAGTTCTACTCTGAATGAGCGTAAGGCATGGAACATGATCTTCAGAAAGGCAAGAGAGCTGGATCTTCAACCAAGAATCAGCTACCCAGCAAAACTGACTATATACTTCCAAGGGAAGGTATGGGCATTCAACAAAATAGAAGACTTCCAACTTTTTGCAAAGAAAAGACCAGAGCTCTGTGGAAAGTTTGATACCGAAAATCAAAGAGCAAGGAATACGTGAAAAGGTAAATATTAAAGAAAGGGGAAAAATGTTATCTTCTTCTTTTACTCAAACTCTCTTCTATAAGGATTAATTTATATCAATCTATGTATACTAATATGTGGGGGAAATGTAATGGACAAATAGGGGGTAAAGAAAGACCAAATAGAATAATCTTTCTCACACAAAGATTCACATGGGAAGGGGAGGGGAAGAAAACTCCTATAAGAAGGAGAGGAAGAGAGGGTTTTTTTTTTTTTACTTAAACCTTAATCTCAGGGAAATCAACTCTGAGAGGGAAAAACATCCAGATCCATTGGGATCTTGAATTCTATATTACCCAACAAGGGTAGGGAGAAGGGAAAACCAAGGGGGGGAGGCGGAGAGGGAGAACAAAAAGGGAGGGAATGAGAGGGGGAGGGGGGGGAACAAAAAGGGAGGGACTAAAAAGGGAAACATAAAGGGAGGGGACAAGGGGGACTGATTCAAAGTAAATCACTGGACTAAAAGGTAGAGCTGAAGAAGAAAAGGTTAGAATAAGGGAAGGCTATCAAAATGCCAGGGAGTCCACAAATGACAATCATAACTTTGAACGTGAATGGGATGAACTCACCCATAAAACGTAGACGAATAGCAGAATGGATTAGAATCCAAAACCCTACCATATGTTGTCTTCAAGAAACGCACATGAAGCGGGTTGACACCCACAAGGTCAGAATTAAAGGATGGAGTAAGACCTTCTGGGCCTCAACTGATAGAAAGAAGGCAGGAGTGGTAATCATGATATCTGATAAAGCCAAAGCAAAAATAGACCTGATCAAAAGGGATAGGGAAGGTAATTATATTTTGTTAAAAGGGACTCTAGACAATGAGGAAATATCATTAATCAACATGTATGCACCAAATAATATAGCACCCAAATTTCTAATGGAGAAACTAGGAGAATTGAAGGAAGAAATAGACAATAAAACCATACTAGTGGGAGACTTAAACCAACCATTATCAAATTTAGATAAATCAAATCAAAAAATAAATAAGAAAGAGGTAAAAGAAGTGAATGAAATCTTAGAAAAATTAGAATTAATAGACATATGGAGAAAAATAAATAGGGATAAAAAGGAATACACCTTCTTCTCAGAACCACATGGCACATTCACAAAGATTGACCATACATTAGGTCATATAAACATGACATTCAAATGCAGAAAAGAAGAAATAATAAATGCAGCCTTTTCAGATCACAAGGCAATAAAAATAATGTTCAGTAATGGTAAATGGAAAACCAAATCTAAAACCAATTGGAAATTAAACAATATGATACTCCAAAACCATTTAGTTAGAGAAGAAATCATAGAAACAATTAACAATTTCATCAAGTAAAATGACAATGGCAAGACATCCTTTTAAACCTTTTGGGATGCAGCCAAAGCAGTAATCATAGGTAAATTCATATCCCTGAGTGCATATATCAACAATCTAGGGAGAGCAGAGATCAATCAATTGGAAATACAAATTAAAAAACTCAAAAAAGATCAAATTAAAAATCCCCAGCAGAAAACCAAACTAGAAATCCTAAAAATTAATGGAGAAATTAATAAAATCGAAAGTGATAGAACTATTGATTTAATAAATAAGACAAGAAGCTGGTACTTTGAAAAAACAAACAAAATAGACAAAGTACTGGTCAATCTAAATAAAAAAAGGAAGGAAGAAAAGCAAATTAACAGCATTAAAGATGAAAAGGGGGACAGCACCTCCGAAGAAGATGAAATTAAGGCAATCATTAGAAATTACTTTGCCGAATTATATGGCAATAAATACATGAATTTAGGAGAAATGGATGAATATATACAAAAATACAAACTGCCTAGACTAACAGAAGAGGAAATAGAATTCTTAAATTATCCCATATCAGAAATTGAAATCCAACAAGCCATCAAAGAACTTCCTAAGAAAAAATCCCCAGGGCCTGATGGATTCACCTGTGAATTCTATCAAACATTCAGAGAACAGTTAATCCCAATACTATACAAACTATTTGACATAATAAGCAAAGAGGGAGTTCTACCAAACTCCTTTTACCACACAAACATGGTACTGATTCCAAAGCCAGGCAGGAAAAAAACAGAAAGAAAACTATAGGCCAATCTCCCTAATGAATATAGATGCAAAAATCTTAAATAGGATACTAGCAAAAAGACTCCAGCAAGTGATCAGAAGGATCATTCACCATGATCAAGTAGGATTCATACCAGGGATGCAGGGCTGGTTCAACATTAGGAAAACCATCCACATAATTGACCACATCAACAAGCAAACTAGCAAGAACCACATGATTATCTCAATAGATGCAGAAAAAGCATTTGATAAAATACAACACCCATTCCTATTAAAAACACTAGAAAGCATAGGAATAGAAGGGTCATTCCTAAAAATAATAAACAGTATATATCTAAAACCATCAGCTAATATCATCTGTAATGGGATAAACTAGATGCATTCCCAATAAGATCAGGAGTGAAACAAGGATGCCCATTATCACCTCTACTATTTGACATTGTACTAGAAACACTAGCAGTAGCAATTAGAGAAGATAAAGGAATTGAAGGCATCAAAATAGGCAAGGAGGAGACCAAGCTATCACTCTTTGCGGATGACATGATGGTCTACTTAAAGAATCCTAGAGATTCAACCAAAAAGCTAATTGAAATAATCAACAACTTTAGCAAAGTTGCAGGATACAAAATAAACCCACATAAATCATCAGCTTTTCTATATATCTCCAACACAGCTCAGCAGCAAGAACTAGAAAGAGAAATCCCATTCAAAATCACCTTAGACAAAATAAAATACCTAGGAATCTACCTCCCAAGACAAACACAGGAACTATATGAACACAACTACAAAACACTCGCCACACAACTAAAACTAGACTTGAGCAAATGGAAAAACATTGACTGCTCATGGATACGAAGAGCCAATATAATAAAAATGACCATCCTACCCAAACTTATTTATCTATTTAGTGCCATACCCATTGAACTACCAAAATACTTCTTCACTGATTTAGAAAAAACCATAACAACATTCATTTGGAAGAACAAAAGATCAAGGATGTCCAGGGAAATAATGAAAAAAAAAACCACATATGATGGGGGCCTTGCAGTCCCTGACCTTAAACTATATTACAAAGCAGCAGTCATCAAAACAATTTGGTACTGGCTAAGAAACAGAAAGGAAGATCAGTGGAATAGACTGGGAGAAAGCGACCTCAGCAAGACAGTATATGATAAACCCAAAGATCCCAGCTTTTGGGACAAAAATCCACTATTCGATAAAAACTGTTGGGAAAATTGGAAGACAGTGTGGGAGAGACTAGGAATAGATCAACACCTCACACCCTACACCAAGATAAATTCAAAATGGGTGAGTGACTTAAACATAAAGAAGGAAACCATAAGTAAATTGGGTAAACACAGAATAGTATACATGTCAGACCTTTGGGAGGGGAAAGGCTTTAAAACCAAGCAAGACACAGAAAGAATCACAAAATGTAAAATAAATAATTTTGACTACATCAAACTAAAAAGCTTTTGTACAAACAAAACCAATGTAACTAAAATCAGAAGGGAAACAACAAATTGGGAAAAAATCTTCATAGCAACCTCTGACAAAGGTTTAATTACTCATATTTATAAAGAGCTAAATCAATTGTACAAAAAATCAAGCCATTCTCCAATTGATAAATGGGCCAGGGACATGAATAGGCTATTTTCAGTTCAAGTAATCAAAAGTATTAACAAGCACATTAAAAAAGTGTTCTAAATCTCTTATAATTAGAGAGATGCAAATCAAAATAACTCTGAGGTACCACCTCACACCTAGCAGATTAGCTAACTTGATAGCAACAGAAAGGAATGAGTGCTGGAGGGGATGTGGCTAAGTAGGACATTAATTCTTTCCTGGTGGAGTTGTGAATTGATCCAACCATTCTGGAGGGCAATCTGGAACTATGCCCAAAGGGCACTAAAAGACTGTCTGCCTTTTGACCCAGCCATATCACTGCTGGGTTTATACCCCAAAAAGATAATAAGGAAAAAAACTTGTACAAGAATATTCATAGCTGTGCTCTTTGTGGTGGCCAAAAACTGGAAAATGAGGGGATGCCCATCAATTGGGGAATGGCTGAGCAAATTGTGGTATATGTTGGTGATGGAATACTATTGTGCTAAAAGGAATAATAAAGTGGAGGAGTTCCATGGAGACTGGAACGACCTCCAGGAAGTGATGCAGAGTGAGAGGAGCAGAACCAGGAGAACATTGTACACAGAGACTAATACACTGTGGTATAATCGAACGTAATGGACGTCTCCATTAATGGCGGTGTAATGTCCCTGAACAATTTGCAGGGATCCAGGAGAAAAAAAAAACACTATTCATAAGCAAAGGATAAACTATGGGAGTGGAAACACCAAGGAAAAGCAACTGCTTGAATACAGCGGTTGAGGGGACATGACAGAGGAGAGACTTTAAATGAACACTCTAATGCAAATATTATCAACAAAGCAATGGGTTCAAATCAAGAAAACATGTAATTCCCAGTGGATTCGGCTATGGGGTTTGGGGGGGGAGGAAAAGAAAATGATCTGTGTCTTTAACGAATAATGCTTGGAAATGATCAAATAAAATATATTAAAAAAAAATAATGCTTTGAATTCTCCAAGAGGTTTGATTTATACTCCCTACAGCACAGGTTAATAGGAACGTTTTTATTTGATATCCTTCTTACCAAAATTGATACCTATTTTTCAAAGCCTACTTGAGGTCAGTGGTAGATTGATAGTGACCCTTCTCCAGAATGGAACTTTCAAAGGGTTTATACCCAACTTTCAGTAGGGTATATAATAACTACCCCTGAGGGTCTATGGGAAACTACAGGCAAATTGAATATAATGATGTTTTTTGGAGAAAGAATATATTAGTGTATTTCTGGGAATCATGATATAAAAATGTTCTCATGTATCTCTTGACAAAACCCCATCCCAGGCTGAAAGATTCCATCAATCTGAAGTCTTCTTTTAACCTTTATACTTTCATGACTTCACCAATGGAATGAAATGTCATTGTTATTCTATTCTCTGCCCAACAACTTTAAATGTTGTTTTTGCTAAGAAAATATTGCAAAAAGTCAAAAAGAAATAATTCAAATATTGTGAAGTTATAGTCAGAATAACATAAGATATAGCAGCTTCTACATTAAAGTATTTGAGGGTCTAGAGTATGATATTCCAAAGAGAAAAGGAGCTAGAATTTCAACCAAGAATAACTTGCTGAGAAAAAGTGAACATATTCCTACAGGGGTAAAAATAAATATTCAATAAACTAGAGGACTTTCAAATGTTCTTGATGAAAAGACTAGAGATCAATACAAAATTTAACTCTAAAATCTAAGATTCAAGAGAAACATAAAAAGGTAAATAGGAAATAAAAATCAAAAGGCATTCAATATGGTTAAACTGTGTACATTTCTATATGGGAAGACAACTCTTATAATTCAGAAGAACTGTTCCATTGTTAGGGCAGTTAAAAGGATTATACATAGACAGAGAACAAGTGTTTATGTTGAATATTATGGGATGATTTCAAAAATAAAATTAAAGCATGAGAAAGAAGAATGCATTGAAAGGATTGGGTAGGGGAAAATAGAATGCAATAAATTATTGCACATAAAATGGAATGAAGGAGGTTTTACAGTGAGGGAGAAGAGGGAGCAAGTGAGGACAGCACTTGAAAGTTAGACTCATCAGAATTGATTGAGGGATGATGAGGGAAGAACATACACAATCAATTAAGTATAGATATCTATCTTATCGAGAGGTGGAGTCAAGATGATGGCATAGAGGCAGCAAAAGTTCAGACCTCTGAAACCCCTTCCTTAACAATTACAAACTAAATGTTCCGAGGGGACTGAAAATCAAATCTAACAACAAGACAGAACCAAGGAACCCTCCTGCTGTACTCAATTTAAAAGGTATGCCCCACAAAAGCCAAAATTCTAGAACTCTCCAGATTAAGAGGAAGGGAGAAGGAAGGTCCCAGGAACCCTCCCCCAACTAGAGCGCTATGCCTCCAACAGCAGCTGGAACCTCTGGGTGGGCAAAGGTGCTAGTCTAGAGGGAGCAAGGCTGTGCCAGGCTCAGAGTGTTGAACAAAAGCAGTGGGAAAGGAGTTAGAGAAGGAGTACAGAGCAGGCAGCAGCAGAGACCCTCCATATTTCTCCCACCTTCCAGGAGGTTTTGACCTTAGGGCACATCCAGCCCAAACCAGCTGGACATAATCCCATCAAAAATCTTAAAAGGGCAGGGAAGCACAGATTCCAACACCCCTCCCCCACAGACTGCTGGACTTTAATCCAATCAAAGCCTCCAGAGGACAGGGAAGCAAAAGCTCCAATATCCCTCCCCACAGACTGTATCGAGACATTTGCTGACAAAACTCCAAGAAGGAAGATTGACAGAAGAGCCCAAAACCAAAAAAAAAAAAAAATGAGAAGAGCTAGAGCACAGACAAGTGGAGGGAGTAAAAAAGGGGTAAATATAAGCAAACAACAGAAAAAAAAAAGAAATTACAATCAACAGCTTCTATATAGTCAATGAATAAGGAGCAAATGAAACAAAGAAGGAGGAGGGAACAAAAAGCAATAAAACAGAAAACCCAGCAAATTGGATACAGGCTTTGGAAGGACTCAAAATACAATTCAAAAGACAATTTATAGAGGCTGAGGACAAATGGGAAAAGAACTTATAAAACTAAGATAATTCATCTGGAAACAGAGGCACTTGAACTAAAATGAAAAAATAGTGTCTTGAAAGCCAAAATCAACCAGGTTGAAAATGAGGCAAAGGAGATGAAAGATGAGGTAAAAAGGATGAAAGATAAAATCCAAAGAAAATCAGAGCAGAAGGAGAAGGATGACCAAAAAGCTAGGAATGAAATCCAGTCTTTAAGAACCAGAATACAACTAGAATCAAGTGACTTCGCAAGGCGGCAGGACACTATAAAACAAAATTAAAAGAATGAAAAAGTTAAGGAAAATATGAAGCTTTTCATTCACACACACAAAAAAAAGATTTAGAAAATCATTCCAAGAGAAACAACTTAAGAATCATTGGTCTACCAAAAGACCATGAAAAAAGAAAAAGCCTGGACATCATACTACAGGAAATTATCCAAGAAAACTGCCCCAACATTCTAGAACAAGAGGGAAAAGTAGAGATTAAAAGAATCCACAGATCACCTCCTGTACTTAATCCCCAACTGATAACACCCAGGAATGTTATAATCAAATGCAAGAACTATTAGACCAAGTTAAAAATATTACAAACTGCTAAGACAAAGTCATTCAGATACAAAGGAACCACAGTGAGGATAATACAGAATCTGGCTGCATTTACCCTAAACAACAGAAAGGCACAGAATATGATATTCCAGAAAGCAAGGGAACTAGATCTACAACCAAAAATCAACTACCCAGAAAAACTGATTATATTCTTAAAGGGGAAAGTATAGTCATCTAAAAAAAATAGAAGAATTCCAAGCATTTGTAAAGAAAAAACCAGACCTGAACAGAAAATTTGATGTGGGTAATTTAAAAAGAGAGAAAAAAGAAAAACAAAACATAAAACTTTTTTAAGAGACCCGACAAGTTAAAATGTTATGTATTCCTATAAGAAAAGAGGTCACTGGTAACTCTTAAAAATTGTTATTATCACCCAGATATTATTATCTGACAAAACCAAAGTAAAAATAGCTCTAGTTTAAAAAGATAGGGAAGGTAATTACATCCTGATAAAAGGCAGTATAGACAACGAGGTAATATCAGTACTCAACATGTATGCACCAAATAGCATAGCATCCAAATTTCTAAAGGAGAAACGTGTGGAGCTCAAGGATGAAATAGAAAGAAAAACTATACTAGAGGGAGACCTGAACCTTCATCTATCAGAACTAGATAAATCAAACCAAAAAATAAATAAGAAAGAGGTAAGAGAAGTGAATGAAATCTTAGAAAAATTAGAGTTAGTAGATATGTGGAGAAAAATAAATAGGGACAAAAAGGAATATAACACATAATACATACACAAAAATTGACCATGTATTAGAGCATAAAAACTTTGCAAACAAGTGCAAAAGAGCAGTAATAATAAAGGAACCTTCTCAGATCACAATGCAATGAAAATAATCAGTAAGAGTACATAGAGAGGCAAATCAAATATTAATTAGAATTAAATAATGCAATTCTCCAAAATAGGTTAAAGAACAAATAATGGAAACAATTACTAACTTCATTGAAGAAATTGACAATTATGAGACATCCCTTCAAAACCTTTGGAATGCAGTCAAATGTAAAAGATAATTTAGTGTTGTGACCTAAACTATATTAATTATTGGTCGCCATGGGTATCTCAAATAAAAAAATATCCAAGTCAGCTATAAATTTATAGTGATTTAATTAATAGAGTGGAAAGAAATTAAGAAGAAGGGAGAAAGAAAGGTTGTAGGATTTCTCCCACCTGGCTTGTGCAGGTGGTGAGGGGTGGGGAAAGATTAGAGGCTCTAGGAAGATAAGGGTTTGGAAAGTAAAGGAGGAAGGAATCAGCCTGAACTCCAAGAGGGCCCAGCCAAGATGCCTGAACCTGAATTAGCTAAAGGGCAAACTCTCCCCCCAAAACCAGATAAATAGCTTCCACCATGCCAAGATGTTGGAACACTTAGCACGCTGCCAGTCAGAGCCTCCTCTCCAGGAAAAGAAATGGATGAGATTAAGCCCCACAAAAGAAAAAAAAGAAAACCTAGACAACTCTTCCTCCCTTTCCTGTATCTCCTCTGCACCAATCGTAGCCTAAGCTTGCCTTAGGACATCCAGGGGTCTGTCAGCTGTTTCTCATTTGTAAATTTTTCTATCAAAGGCCATCCTTCTAAACACTCAATCTTCAAGGATGTTTACAGACATTCCTGATTTTGTATACAAAGTAGGGTAGACTAATGCAAAGTTCCAAAAACATCCCTGATGTTGTTAGAATAAGCATCTTCATTGTTAAAAATCAGGAGACAGTTAAATCCAATCTTCACACAAAGCAGTACTCAGGGGAACATTTATATCCTTGAGTTCATGTATTAACAAACTAGAGAGTTAAAAAAACTAGAAAGTGAATAAATTAAAAATCCTCACATGAAGCCTAAATTAGAGATCCTAAAAATCAAAGATGAAATTAATAAAATTGAAATTCAAAAAACTATTGATTTAATAAATAAGACTGGGAGCTGGTACTTTAAAAAAAACAAAATAGACAACATACTGGTCAATCTAATTTTAAAAAAAGGAAAGAAGAAAACCAAATTGATAGTATCCAAGATGAATAGGGAGACTTCACCTCTAATGAAGAGGAAGCAATCATTAAAAACTATTATGACCAATCATATGGCAACAAATATGGCAATCTAGGTGATATGGATTAATATTTACAAAAATATAAATTGCCTAGACTAACAGACAAAGAAATAGACTACCTAAACAACCCCATATCAGAAAAAGAAATTAAACAAGCCATCAAAGAACTCCCTAAGAAAAAATCCCCTGGTCCAGATGGATTTACAAATGAATTCTATCAAACAACTAATCGCAATATCATACAAACTATTTGACAGAATAAGCAAAGAAGGAGTTCTACCAAATTCCTTTTACAACACCAATATGGTACTGATTCCAAAGCCAGGCATGTCAAAAACAGAAAAATAAAACTATAGACCAATCTCCTTAATGAATATAGAAGCAACAATCTTAAATAGGATACTAACAAAAAGACTCCAGCAAGTAATCATGAGGGTTTTTCATGATGACCAGGTAGGATTCATACCAGGTTACAAGGATGGTTCAATATTAAGAAATTCATCCACATAATTAACCACATCAACAAGCAAACTGACAAAAATCACATTATTATCTCAATAGATGCAGAAAAAGCCTTTTATAAAATACAACATCTATTCCTATTGAAAACACTAGAAAGCATAGGAATAGAAGGGCTTTCCTAAAAATAATAAACAGTATATATCTAAAACCATCAGCAAACATAATCTGAAATGGGGATAAGCTAGAAGCCTTCCAGATAAGATCAGGAGTGAAACAAGGATACTATCACCTCTATTATTTAACATTGTGCCAGAGACCCTAGCTGTAGCTATTAGAGAAGAAAAAGAAATTGAAGGTATTAAAATAGGCAATGAGGAGACCAAGCTATCACTCTTTGCAGATGAGATGGTGGTCTACTTAAAGAGTCCTAGAGAATCAACCAAAAAGCTAGTTGAAATCATCAACAACTTTAGCAAATTTGCAGGATACAAAATAAACCCACATAAGTCATCAACATTTCTATATATTTCCAACACATGTCAGCAGCAAGAATTAGAAAGAGAAATTCCATTTAGATTCACGATAGACAATATAAAATATTTAGTAATCTATCTGCTGAAAAAAACACAGGAACTATATGAACACAACTACAAAACACTCTCCACACTATTAAAACTAGATCTAAACAATTGGAAACATATCGACTGCTCATGGATAGGACAATCTAACATAATAAAAATGACAATCCTACCAAAATTAATTTACTTATTCAGTGCCATACCCATTGAACTGCCAAAAACCTTTTTTACTAAATTAGAAAAAGCAATAACAAAGTTTTTATGGAAGAACAAAAGATCAAGGATATCCAGGGAAATCATAAAAAAAAATGCAAAGGAAGGAGGTCATACAGTCCCAGATCTGAAACTATACTATAAAGCAGTGGTCATCAAAACAATTTGGTACTGGCTAAGAGACAGGGAGGTAGACCAGTGGAATAGACTTGGGATAAGTGACCTCAGCAAGACAGCCTATGATAAGCCCAAAGATCCCAGATTTTGGGACCAAAATTCACTATTTGATAAAAACTGCTGTGAAAAGTGGAAGACAGTATGGGAGAGATTAGATTTGGATCAACATCTGACACCCTACACCAAGATGAACTCAGAATGAGTGAATTACCTGAATATAAAGAAGGAAACTCTAAGCAAATTAGGTGAATACAGAATAGCATACATGTCAGATCTTTGGGAAAGGAAAGACTTTAAAACCAAGCAAGAGCTAGAAAAAAATCACAAAATGTAAAATAAATAATTTTGATTGCATCAAATTAAAAAGTTTTTATACAAACAAAACTAATGCAACCAAAATTAGAAGAGAAGGAACAAATTAGGAAACAATGTTTATAACAAAAACCTCTGATTTTTTTTTAATTACTCAAATGTATAAAGAGCTAAACCAACTGTAAAAAAATCAATCCGTTTTCCAGTTGATAAATGGGCAAGGGATATGAATAGGCAATTTTCAGTTAAAGGAATCAAAACTATTAATAAGCACATGAAAAAGTGTTCTAAATCTCTTATAATCAGAGAGATGCAAATCAAAAGAACTCTGAGGTATCACCTCACACCTAGCAGATTGGCTAACTTGACAGCTATGGAAAGTAATGAATGCTGGAGGGGATGTGGCAAAGTTGGGACATTAATGCATTGCTTGTGGAGTTGTGAATTGATCCAACCATTCTGGAGTATACCCAAAGGTGTGACAAGGAAATCACTTTAAAAGACTGATATATATTAATTTAAGGTCGCCAAGGAATTCAGCTATGTAATTCCTAAATGAAAACTCAAGTCAGCCATCAGCCTTTTTTTAGAGTTTAATTACAGACAGGAGGAAGAAAGGAATTAGAGGTAGAGAGAGAGGGAGAGAGCGAAAGGGGAGAGAAGGGAATAGGGCTTAAATACCCCTTCTGTTTAGGCTGGGCCAAAAGGCCCAAGCCCTTAGATAGCTGGGGCAAAGAAAAGAGATCAGTCCCTATTACTCACGTGACCAAAATGGAGAAACAGTCTCAGAGGCCCCCACCTTCAGCTTCCTTCAGAGCAAGCTTCTCAGAGCACACTCCAACCACTCTGACAACTCCTCAACCACCCCCCTCTATCTTTAAGGAAACCTTCCAAGTTCCCTCCCCTCAGTTCTCACATCTACCAATCACTGTCCATCAATTTCCCTGTGCCAATGGAGGCTCTAGCTTAACCCAGGACCGCCCAGAGGTCTCTGGCTTTGCACATGTCTGTTGAAGGTCATATTTTCAAATAATTAAATCTTTGATCATTTGCTACAGCCCTTCCTAAATCCTGTTAACCTGAGTAGGGTAGAGATTGGAATAATTAAATTTTGATCTATGCTTTAGCCCTTCCTCAATCCTGTTAGGACTGAGTAGGGTGGAGATTGATTCCAAGTATCTCCATTGTATCAATTCTAAAATCAATCATGACTCAAAGAAATTCCTGTTCTATGCTTAAGCATAGGTCAAAGTCCTTTCCATTGTTCAGCAAAAGGTTTCTGTCCTAAAGTAATCTTAAGAAGGGAGGAGGAAGAAACTCTCAAGCCAATGGGGTTCACATTCCAATAGCCAAGACCCACTATCAATAGGAAATTTTTCAGGTATGAAATTTCCCAATGGTGAAATTTCCAACATTTATAAGTCTAAGAAATTTTGAGGTTTACAAAGGGCACTAAAAGACTGTCTGCCCTTTGATCTAGCTATAGCACTTCTGGGTTTGTACCTCAAAGAGATTATAAGGAAAAAAACTTGTACAAGAATATTCATAGCCTCACTCTTTGTGCAGTGTTTAGAACAACTTGGAGCAATCTATGAGAAAAAACACTATTCACATTTAGAGGAAAAACAGTGGTAATAGCAAAAAGAACTACTTCAATACATGTGTCAAGGGGATATGGTTGGGGATGTAGACTCTAAATAAACATCCTAATGCAAACACCAACAACATGGAAATTGGTTTCAATCAAGGGCACATGTAATACCCAATGAAATTGTGTGTCAGCTGCTGCAGGGTGGGGTTAGAGGAGGGAGGGAAATAATCTAATTCTTCTCACCAAGGAATAATGATCTAAATTGACTAAATAATTTAACTTAAATTTAAAAAAAATTTAAAAATAAAATAAACAAGAAATTTATCTTATCCTATATGAAAGTAGTATGTGTATAAGGTTGAAGAGGTACTGGGGTTAAGGAAGGGTTGGTAACAGGGAATAGAGGAGGTGAAAGGAAAGAGAGACTCTGAGGCCTGGAGAGTTAAAATGGAGGAATACCCTCTGTGGCTAAGATACTGTCTTTGAATTTCCCTCATACTCAACCCATAAGAGAGGTTCTCAAGTCAGAGTACCTAGGTAACCTAGGTACTAACCTAGGTAAGGTTAGGTTAAGTATGACAGGACCAGTGCCCTTAAGAGAACTTCTGGGGACTAGTGGAGATTACTTAGCAAGGCTTGACTAGTAGTTGAACCCCAAGAGTTCCCTTTGTCTGGCAAAGGGAACTTTTTTGACTGTTACTGTTGGCTCTCGTTGTTTTGCCTAGGCTAATGGCTAACTTAGCTACCAGTCTCTTGTTCTTTGTTGTCCCTTCAATATGAATCTGACTGTGATTTTTCTATTTCTCAAGTACTTTAATAATAATAGGAAATCAAGAAAGGGGATAGGTTTGAGGGAAGAGGAGATCATACTAGGTTTCTAGTTTTCTTAGCTGAGCCAAGATGGATCAGCTTCAACTTATCTATCTTCTTCTTAGCTAATCAATGTCCATCCTATCTTAATAAGTGGCAATTGTCCTTCTTGGGAAGGTGAAGGGATGGAAAGGATCTTCAGGGTGAGTCCCTGAAATTAAGGGATCAGCCCCTTCTTGGCAGCTGTTGTTGTTTGTTCTTCCTCTAATGGATGCTCTCAAACATACAGGAACCTTCTTTTTCTTTGGGGTATGTGAATTTCAAAACTACTCCACCCTGTTCAGACCATTCTTTGGAGAATGGGATTTAGCTATTTCCTGATCAATGACAATGGAGATACTTGGATTAACAGAGTTAGGTCTTGGAAACTGCAATCTCCACCCTACTCAGGTAGAGATTAGGAAGGGCTGCAGCAAAACTCAAGATTTAATTATTTGAGAATATGGCCCTCAACAGACATGTGCAAAAAAGGATAGACCTCTGGGTGGTCCTAGGTTAAGCTAGAGCCACCACTGGCACTTGTGAGGCACAGGAAGTGAGGTAGGGAACAGCCTCTGCAATTTGCTCACATCCTGTAGACAGGGCTAGACACCAGTTCGTGCTAGGAGCTTGAGCAGGGAGGAGGCCCGCAGACAGCTTCTTTCAGATCGGTCACGTGAATCAAGGACTGATTCCCTTCACTACGTTGGCCTTCCAGGCCTAAAACTCCCTTTGGCTCTATCAGAAAGTTGAGTTAACCTCTTTCCCTTTCCTCCTCTCTCCTCTCCCTCTCCCTTTTCTTACTCCCGTTGTGATTAAACCACCACAAACTCCATTCTGACTTGAGTGTTTCATTTAGGGAATTACATAGTTGAATTCCCTGGTGACCATAAATTAATATTTTAACAATCTTTAAAGGTGATTTTCACCATAACAGGTAAGGGAAATGGAGAGAAGACTTTTTCACAGTTTGGGATCTAGAGGTCCTGGTCTTCGCTTGACACTCCACCAAGTTCAGAGAGCAAAGCCCCTTCAGTTCTCAGTTTTTCCCACAATTTCTCTCTCACTCTGTCAATTCCCCACCCGATCACATTCCAATGACTGTCTGCTCTACCTCAGTGGTCAGAAATGCAAAAGCTTGATTCACAATTTTCCTATCAATGCGGGGAAAAGGATGAGAGAATATAGATGGGACTGATAGAAAAGAGGAAAATTGAGGGAGGTGGTGGTCAGAAACTAAAATGGGGAAATAGAATGGAGAGTGTTACATAGTAATCATAACAGTGCAAAATTATTTTGAAAGTCTCTCTAATAAAGGACTAATTTTCTAAACATATAGAGAATGAGTTGAATACATATGAATACAAGTCATTCTTCAATTAATAAATGGTCCAAAAATATGAACAAGCAATAATTCATACTCCCTATATTCATGTAAGACAATGCTCTAAATCACTATTAAGTAGAGAAGTACAAATTTAAAAAAAAACAAACTCTGAGGCACCACTGCATACCTATCAGGCTGGCTTTTATGACAGAAAAGGAAAATGACAAAACTTGAAGGCAATGTATGAAAAATCAGACACAGATATTCTGTTTGGGGAAGTTGTGAACTGATTCAATCATTCTGGAGAAAAATTTAAACCTATGCCCAAGGGGTTTTACAGCAATATATACCCTTTTGATCTAGTAACACCATTACTAGATTTGTATTCCAAAGAGATAAAAATGAAAAGAAGGATCTATATTTAAAGCACTTTTTTTTTGTGGGGATAGAGAATTGAAAAGTGAGGGGATATTCATCAATTGGTTGAGTTTTAGTGTTTAATTTGTAATGGAATATTACTGTGCTCTAAGAAATGGCAAGCTGAAGGAACTTAGAAAACCCTAAAAAAGCTTCCATGAACTGAAGTAGAATGAAATAAGCAGAACCAGGAGAATATTTTACAGTGACAGGAGTGCTGTACAATGAAAAAGTGTGAATAACTTAATTATTCTCAGCAATACAAATCTATCACAGAATACTCATGATAAAAAATGTCATCTGTTTCCAAAGAAAGAGAACTGATAGAGACTCAATTCAGACCAAATCAGTCTTTTTTCATTTTCTTAATTCTTTTTATTTGGGTTTTCATCCATTAAAGTATTTACATGGAAAAAATGTTTTACATGATTGAAAATGAAAGGTCTATATGAGATTACTTACTATTTCAGCAGAGAGAGAGGAAAAGATAGAATTTGAGACTCATTCTTTGAAAAATGCTGGAAACTACATGAAATTGGGGGAAAATCTAATTTTAAAAAGTAATTAAAACCCAAGACAAGTAATGTTGATGATGGGGGTATACTAACAGATTTCTTTTTTTCTTTTCTTTTTTTTTGGTTACAATACTCCCTTTATTTCCCTCCCTCCCCTCCACTTACCCTTCCCGCAACCAATGTGCAATTTCAGTGGGTATTACTTGTGTCCTTGATCAGAACCTATTTCAATGTTGTTGTTTGCACTAGGATGTTCATTTAGAGTCTACATCCCCAACCATATCCCTTCGACCCATGTATTCAAGCAGTTGTAATTCTTCAGTGTTTTTATTTCCACAGTGTTTCCTCTGAATGTTGATAGTGGTTTTTCTCGTAGATTCCTCCAAGTTGTTCAGGATCACTGCATTGCCACTAATGGAGAAGGCCATTACATTTGATTGGACCACAGTGTATCAGTCTCTGTGTACAATGTTTTTCTGGTTCTGCTCCTCTCGCTCTGCATCAATTCGAGTTGTTCCAGTCCCCGTGAAATTCCTCCACTTTATTATTCCTTTGAGCTATGAATATTCTTGTTCAAGTCTTTTTCCTTATAATCTCTTTGGGGTACAAACCCAGCCGTGGTATGGCTGGATCAAAGGGCAGGCAGTCTTTTAGTGCCTTTTGGGTATAGTTCCAAATTGCCCTCCAGGACGGTTGGATCAATTCACATTGATATTCTTGATCTTTTGTTCTTCCAAATGGAACTTTGTTATAATTTTTTCTAATTGCATAAAAAAGTTTTTGATAGTATGATTGGTGTGGCACTGAACAAATATATTAATTTAGGTAGGATTGCCATTTTAACTATATTAGTTCTTTCTACCCATGAGCAATTAATGTTTTTCCAATTGTTTAGATCTAGTTTTATTTGTGTGAAAAGTGTTTTGTAGTTTTGTACATGTAATTCCTGAGTTTGTCTTGGCAAATAGATACAAAATATTTTATCTTGTGTGGAATATTTTAAATGGAGTTTCTCTTTCTAACTCTTACTGCTGAGTTTTGTTGGAAATATATGGATATGCTGATGATTTATGTCGGTTTATTGCAACTTTGATAAAGTTGTTAATTATTTTCATTAGCTTTATAGTTGGATTTCTTGGATTCTCTAAGTATACCATCATATCATCTGCAAGAAAAGGATGATTTCAGAAAGAGCCAGAAAGACCTACATGAACTGACGTAGAGTGAAATAAGCAAAACCAGGAGAACATTGTATACAGTAAAAGCAATATTGTGGGATGATCAAGACTTAGCTATTCTCAGCAATAAAATGATCCAAGACAATTTTGAAGGACTTATGACAAAAAACCCTATCCACCTCCAGAAGAAGAAATGTTGTAGACAAAATGCAGAACAAAGCATACTATTTTTCACTTTATTTTATTTGGGTTTTAATATTTTGGGTTTGGCTTTATATGATTATTCTCTTCCAACAATGAACAACATGAAAATATGTTTTTCTCAATAATACATGTATAACTCAAATCAAATTGCTTATCACCTTTGATAGGGTGGAGGAAAGGAGACAATTTGGATCTTAGAACTTCAGAAAACTTATGTGGAAAATTGTTAATACATGTAATTGGTAAAATAAAATATATCTTTTAAGAATAAGGTAAAAAAATGTAAACCCTTTAAAATTGTCTTAGATCATTGTATTGCTGAGAATAGATAAGTCTTTCACAATTGATCATCATGAAATATTGTTAAATCTGTGTACATTGTTTTCCTGATTCTGATTACTTCACTCTAAATTTAGTCTAAAATAATACATGTAGGTTTTTATAGTTTTTTCTAAAATCACTATACTTATTTTTTTAGCTTAAAAGTATTCCATCACAGTCATATACCACAATTCCTTCATCCCCCATTTGATAGATATCCCCTCAATTTCCAATTCTTTGCCAGGAGAAAAAAAAGTCACTACAAAGATTTTTGTATAAATAGGTCCTTTCTCTTCTTTTTAAAATCTGTTTGTACTATAGACCTAGGAGTGTTCTTACTAGAACAAATGGTATGCAAAGTTGTAAGCCCTTTGAGCATAGTTCCAAATTGTCCTCCAGAATGATTATATTAGTTAAAAACTCCACCAAAAATGCATTAGTGTCCCATTTTGTCATATACCCATAACATTTATCATGTTCCTTTGTGTCATATTGACCAATCTGATAGATGTGACTCAGAACCTCAGAGTTGTTTTAATATTTCTTTATTCAATTGTAGTTTGAGACAATAAGGAAAAAAGGAAAAAGACTAGTACAAGAATATTCATAGCTGTACTCTTTGTGGTGGCAAAAAATTGGAAAATGAGGGGATGCCCTTCAATTGGGGAATGGCTGAACAAATTGTGGTATATGTTGTTGATGGAATATTATTGTGCTCAAAGAAATAACAAATCGGAGGAATTCCATGGGAACTGGGATGACCTCCAGGAATTGATGCAGAGTGAAAGGAACAGAACCAGAACATTATACATGGAGACTGAGGATACACTGGTACAATTGAATGTGATGGACTTCTCTGTGAATAGCAATGCAATGATCCAGGACAATTCTGAGGGACTTATGAGAAAGAACACTATCCACATTCAGAGGAAAAACTGTGGGAGTAGAAATAAAGAAGAAAAACAACTGCTTGATCACATAGGTCAATGGAGATATGATTGGGGATATAGACCCTAAATAATCACCCTAGTGCAAATATCAATAACATGGAAATAGGTCTTGACCAATGACACATGTAAAACCCAGTGGAACTGCTCATTGGCTACAGGAGGGGGTTGGGGGGAAGGGAGACAAAGAACACAATTTTTGTAACCTTGAGAAAATATTCTAAATTAATAAATTAAATAAAAATTTAAAAAATTAATTAGAACTACAAAAAGAAATAGCGGCTTGGAATTTTATTTTATTGAAAGAGAAAATTAAGTGTATTAGAAATTGCTTTGAATTGTTCTTTTCCCCTACAGACTATGTACTAATTACAGGATGAGACCTCTTTGAGAAGAGAGGGAAAAAAAAGAAAGAAAAGAAACTGGTCTAATTCAAAATTTCAACATCTCAAAGGCTGATTGGAGAACAGTTTATATTTTTTGGCAGTATTATAAAGGTTCCTGATGCAAATCCCTCTTTTCCTAACAAGCAAAAAATTTGTAAAATGTAAAGTAAACATAACCAATTAAAAAATGTTCTCTCTTCTACACACACTACTGAGAATTTTGGTGGCAGCAGACTTGGTTGCTGTGGGGAGATCCATATGTTTTGAGGATTAGTCTGTACCTGTCTCCATATAGTCCAGAAGTTAGCTACATTCTTGAGAGGATATGTCATCTCATGACACACAATGGGCCCTTTTGAGAAACAATATAGGGCTTTTTTAGATTACCCAAGGGATTCAATAGGCTTTGTTATGTTCTTATGCTCCAAACATTTTTTGCCTCAGTTCATATAGCTCAAAAAGGTATATAAGCATAGGTTTGCTGGAAAGTATTTAATCATCAGGTCTCTTGGGGGGGTAATGGGAAAATGTATGCACAACACACTTTTAAGTTTAATCTACATTATTAACATTTTTACATTCCTCTCTTAAGTCTACCTAATAAAGAAAGATATAGATATAGATATAGATATAGATATAGATAGATAGAGACAGAGATAGAGATAGAGATAGAGATAGAGATAGAGATAGAGATAGAGATAGAGATAGAGATAGAGATAGAGATAGAGATAGAGATAGAGATAGAGATCAAACCCTAATTTTTAGTGCCTGCTGATTTCTGAAGTACATGTGCCCATGCTGAAAATTTAGCAATTAGTTCTCTCAAGCCAGGATGAGCTTGGCAGGGGACCTACGGTTTCTCTCCGGGTATCCCAAACTCCAGAAGTGTTCTAGGTCAAAGGGGACATAAGAAATTCCTTTCTAGAAGCATCTACCCCTACCTTGGGCTTTATCCTAGATCTTCAGTTAACATAGATATATACCTCCTGGTTCCACTGTGATAAGCATTGAGTGGTACCTAGTCTAATCAACCTTTGAATTCCACAGATCATCCCTTATTCCCCCAACCACAATGAATTACCTCATTCCTTATTCACCCTATCCCCCTTTTCTTATCCTATTACCTCTGCTGTCAAAAGAACATAAAATCCCCATACCCCATCTCTTTGGGGAGACAGTGAGCCTTGCTCCTATCTCTTGGCCATCCAGTATTGCTTCCAAATTAATAAATCTCTCTTTTAATTCCAAACTAAGTTTTGGAGTCTTCTATTCTCTCAAAGGACAACCTGCCCCATACTTGGAATTTCACATCAAAGCTCTCCCGCAACAAGCTAGCTCTAGCATACTCAGAATATGAGGGAGAATGACCAGAACTGGGTGTATACAAGCCTCATTAAATACAGTTCTCAAGAGAAGGAACCAAAAAAATAGCTCCCATAAGCAAGCAGAGGCCCCTAGAAGTAGGTCTAGAACTCCTGAAAAATAAAAAAAGAAATAAATTCATAAAGTAGACTCAATCTCTACTGAAAATGGCAAAGGGTTGGGGTATCTTCCTAATCAGAAAGGGTACAATGAGCTACTCAGAAAATATCAAGGACCTAGAAAAAAACTAATGAGCATTCTCTTGGTATTGGGAATGGATAAGTTGGAGTGATGGAGGATAGACCCTGAGTCCTACCAATGATATTTGGATTGGATGACCAATCTTCCCCGGGGGTGGGGGGGATCCTTCTCTTTCTGGCATCTTTCTCTCCACAGCTCAGGGAGGGGACTCCTCACAATGGGATTCTGCTTCAAGAGAGGAAGACATTCAAATGGGGGTCCTCCCTCTAGACATGAAAACCAGCACAAAATCTGTGTCTGCTGCTCTGGGAGAGGACCTTCTCCTCTGTGTGGACTTTCCTTCCTAAGGATTGACACTATACAACCTGAACCATAGGATTTGGACTGAATGGAATTTTCATTCTGACTATTTTGCAAGGTACTCTTTGCCTTTTTGTTTCTTTGGTTTGGGGGAGAAGGAAACTTTTTGAAGTGGTAGATCTGTGTGACTATTGTCTCTAATGACTCTTTGCTTGCAGGTGTCCATTGTGACATTCAGCTGGTTGAGTCCAGGGGAGATGTGAGACAGCCTGGAGGATCCCTGAAACTCTCCTGCAAAGCTTCTGGATTCACCTTCAGCAACTATTAAATGTATTGGGTTCGCCAGGCTCCAGGGAAGTGGCTGGAGTGGATCTTATACATTAGTGATGATGGAAAGGACACAAGCTATGCAGACTCTGTGAAAGGCCGATTCACCATCTCCAGGGACAATGACAACAGTCTGCTGCACCTGCAGATGAATTCCCTGAAAGCTGAGGACATAGCCAGGTATTACTCTGCAGGAGACACATTGAGGGAAAGGAGTGAGAGAGCAGACATAAACCTCCTCCTTCAGAAAGTCTTGGTGGAGAGGTGTCAAACTTAAAAGACAAATCATAACTACTAGGGTAGTTATAGTAAAATAAATCTTTATTCAGGACAAGAAAAACAAAGATCCCAGATACCACACAGGGAGTTTACCATGGGACAACCATGTCTCGTACATGACTGAGAATAATATAATTACTGAAATTTTCTGCTGAACTATAGAACTTAGTGTGCTTTTATAATTTTAGGGAGAGAAAGGGATGGATGGTATGTGAGTTTACAAATGTTTAGTAACTAAGGGATAGTCAGTTGCAAATGCCTGGGAAAGTTGTCTAATCCCAGATGTTTGAGTGATCAAAGTGTGAATGTGGATACTTAAAGGTTATCTGTTTATACATTTGGTCCTTGGGAAAGAAGGGAACCTGATTCATGATCTTTGTTCTGAAGAATGGTAGAAGGGCTCAGCATTGATAGTCCTCTTTCAAATTCAGTATTCCAATTTCAGGGAACTAGGCAAGACTGATGCATATTCAATTTACTCAATTGAATTCTTTGTTTTTACCTCTGGGAAAGTCATGAATGGAATTAACTAAAATAACATTCACCTAGAGAACACAAAGACTTTGAGCTCAAGGAGACTAGTTGCAATAATAGGTGAACAAGGAGACTAACTAGTTTTCTTTCAAGGTATGTGGTTTCCTCTGAATTTTCAGTAAACATCTATGCCATTTATCTATCTTATCTCCTTTGAGTCTCTGAGTCTTTTTTCTGATACCACACCACTGAAATGAGATGTATTTTTTTTAATAGTTTACATATTTTGTACATGGTAACTCTTAATGATATCTACCTATGAAAGCCAGCTAGTATGTTGTTGGTCCTGAGGAATGCATTTTTTTAACCCATTAATCTTAAAAAAAAAAAACACTGAAGTCTTCATATCAATCCTCTGTATTAGTTCCAAGGCAGAAGAGTGGTAAGGGCCAGGCAGTGGGGGTTAAGTGACTTGCCCATGGTCACACAGCTAGAAAGTGTCTGAGATCAGATTTGAACCCAGGACCTCCCCTCTCTAGGCCTGACTCTCAATCCAACTGAAACACCCAGCTTCCTCCAACAATTAATCTTTATTTGGCAGACAGCTACCTAAAAAAGTGTGATGTGTGCTTATCAACATGGAATCTAGGAATCCCAAACTTGTTACCTAGTGAGATCAGATGAACCCCAATTTTCAGATTTAACTTGTAGATTGGAGACCCCGAAGCTTGTACTTGTTCCCTTTTCCCATGGGAATCTACCCTGAAGGGAATCCCAAGTTGGAAGTTTCAGACTGTGTGGGGGACCCTCTAGGAAATGACAATTCTGGTTGGGTGAGATAAGCATATGCTAAGGACCCTCTTTGTTTTAGGTAGTGTGAATTTTAAAATCTCCATCTTGCCTGGTCTAGCACCCAAAAATTGTGCACACCCATACTACACAGGCATGTGCTAGTCAATGACAAATCAGAAATAGCTAACTGCCCACCTGGGCTGTCCTAACCCAAGCTTGAGTCACCGTTGGCACTTGTGAGGCACAGGAAGTGAGATAGAGAACTGCCTCTGGAATTTGCTCACTTCCTGTGGACAGGGCTAGGTGGCACATCTTGCTAGGAACTTGAGCAGGGAGGAGGTCTGCAGACAGCTTTCCTTCAGATCGGTCACATGAGTCAAGGACTGGTTCTCCTTTCTACTTTGGCCTAAACTCCCTCTGGCTCTGCCAGAAGGTTGAGTTACTTTTTCCCCTCTCCCTTTCTCTCCCTCTCTTTTCTTACTCCCATTGTGATTAAACTCCATTTTGACTTGAGTTTTTCATTTTAGGAATTTCGTAAGTAAATTCCTTGGTGACCATAAATAATTATACCAATCTTTAAAGGTGATTTTCACAATCACAGTTGTCTCCCCTATTGTATTAGACCCTTTCCCAAGAAGATCCACACCTGAACTATCCTTTAGTATCCATTGTAAGCAGACCCTTCTCTTACACCCTAGCCTCTAGCTATGATTCCATTTCCAAACTTGATTGTATCCTGCCCCTGGATTTCCCAAATGGCATATAGGTTCCCCAAATTCTTTTGTTTCTCGGAGTTGTCATCTAGCATTGTGGCATTCCCAGGGATAACATTCCCAGAGTCCAGGGTTTGCACCCTGAAAAGGTTGTGGTGCTGACTCTGAATAAAGGGCTAAATTGGACTTATCCCTAATCTGATTAAAGACTTGGTTTTTCTGACTATTTAATAGTTCTGTGTAATTTCCAAGTTAACATGCTCCTTAACCTCTCTTCATTTGAATCATAGAGGAATCAAAAACTTAGGGAAGAGCTCAGGAGGCAATAATCCCAACTTCCCATAATTTCATGATCCTCTCAAAATACTTTTGCCCTCATATGGATGATGCTTAATCTAGTCTATAAAAGGAGGATACAACTGGATTCATGAAAGCTCCTCACAATGCTCCTGTACTTGGGAAGTTGAATAAACTACTTTTAACTTTTAGCTTCTGAGTTGGCTTAATTTAACAGCAACCCATAGGTAAATCCCTATGTGTGTATGTTTTTGTATAGATTTATGTATACATATGCATATATATGTGAGATGTCATGCATATATATGTATATTTTATATGTTATATATTGTACATGTATGTATATACTCATACACATACACATACAATAGAAGTATGAGTGTAACCAGAGGAAATACGAAGCTTATATTCAATTAGACCTCTCATATTACCCAAATCATATTTTGTTCAGCCTTGCCCCTGGCTTAAGCAATGAGGAGGCCTTGCTGGTGGTCTGTACTTGGGGCTGTCCCTGTTGGAGGCTTTGTTTCTTTTGGGGCCTCCTTGTTGCCCTTTGCTGGAAGTAAGGCTTTGCTGGTGGCTTGTTCCAGGTTGAAACTTGTTGTTATAGTGGGGTAGGATCTGGCTGAAGGATTGAGTCCAGTTGGGGCCTTGCTGCTAGCCATTGATGGTGGGCTGGGCCCCACTATTGATTTTTACTAGCTATGTTGGCTTGCATTGTGTTAGGGCCTTGTACTGGGAGGTAGGTCCTTACCCTGCCTGTTCTGGGGTGCATCAGTTTGCCTACTCCAGACTCTGTTCCCTTCTCACTACAGTGGAACTGATCTTTCTTGTTGGCTTTCTGCGCTGCTGTGATAGGAAGACAGCTTCATGACTCCAAAATTGGTAGTTGGAATAAATCAAAGACAGAAATGCAGGAAATGACCTTGCTATCTTTGATATCTGATCAAGTACCAAGCACTACCTAGTTCCTGATCCTGCCACCTTCACTGAAATTGAAAGAATTCACAGATCGCCTCCAGAAAGAAATCCTCAAATAACAACTTCCAGGAACATCATAGCTCAATTCAAGAGCCACCAAGCTAAGGAAAAATATTTTAAGCAGCCAGAAAGAAACAATTCAAATACCATGGAGCTACAATAGAATCACTCAGGCTTCTACATTACAGGATCATAAGGCATGGAATATGATGTTCAGGAAGGCAAAAGATTTGGGTTACAACCCAGAGTCACCTTTGGAGCAAAACTGAGTATATTCTTTCAGAATAAAAAATGGTTATTCAATAAGATAGAAGATTTCTAAGCATTCCTGAGTGATAAGCCAGACCTAAACACAAGACACAAGAGAAGCCCAAACAGGAATGATGAACTGAAGGATTTATATGTGAACTGGAATGACCTCCAGGAATTTATTCTGAGATGATGGGATTAAATCTCCCCTATTTTTAGATTTAACCCCCAGGAATGTATACAGCCCACTTAATCTTTATATGTGTGTGGGGATCTATGACCCATGTGTGCTAGTGAGTGACAAATCAAAAATGAATGACTGGCCCCTGGGTAGTCTGAAGCAAAGCTAAAGCTGCTATTGGTCCATGTAAAAGTGGAAGGAAGGCAAAGGAAGTGACACAATGAACTGTCTTAAAAAAAAACTGTCTTAAACTGTCTTAAAAATGGTGGTAACTTCCTGTGACCAGCATTTTCTTCTTTGAACTTGGCCTTGGAGGAGTACTGGTTTGGGACCTCAGACTGCTCTTAGATCTTCCCTTAAGACTGCTATGTGGGTGAGTAAAAAGGCTGACTCCTTTTCCTAGCTTTTCTGGAGGTACTAACCTCTGGAGAGGCTCCTTGCCTTGGAGGAGGCTGCATGGCTAGAATCCTTGTTTCATTTATGTCTGGGCCCCCCTTTGCTGAGGCCTCTGAAGCCTTGCCTGATTCAGACTAGTCCAGAGTAATTATCTGTCCACTTTCTCACTTTTCTACTTTTACTCTTGCCCTCTATTTTATAAGTAAACTACTAAAAAGTCATTCTGACTTGTGTAATAATTTCAGTGACCACAGTCTTATAAATTTAGTCCAAACTTTAATATTTTTAACCCTTACATTCTGTCTGACCATGAAGGTTGTGACAAGTACCCTCAATGTCCTTCATTTTTCTTGACTTTTCCTTCACTTTTGTTACTATCCTCAAGTCAGCTTTTAAATAGCTGGTACTACAATTCATAGATGCAAGAAAGGCAAGTTCAACCTTTTTTTTTTCTTCTTAAAATAAATAGAACACAGCCATTTTTAATTTTAGTGACATGGCCCTGAGGTCTCACCTGGGGAAGCTGTTTCCAAAATCCCTAGCCTCAAGGGGAAAATAACTCAATTAGCCAACCCTCAGGTTTTCACTTGGGGGAAGGGGAAAGGGACTCCATCTTGCAACCAAAAACTGCCAGAGTACTGGAGAAAAGGTAGTGAGTTTGTCTTAGTGAGGTTTGTTATTAGAGAGTGATTGTAACAAAGTTTTAGCCTTGTTTTTCTCCTGAACATCTACTTTTCCTTTTTTCCAAGCCCCATGTATCTCTAGAATTAACTTAAGTGAGAAGTGAAACCTGGGGATATCAGTCAGGAAGTGCAGTGTTGAAGTAACAACAACAAATTAAAAAACTGGGTTTTTTACCCTAAGAGGCTTTTAGAGCCAAAATAAGAAGGGAAAGTAACTTATAAAAACACTTTTTGCCCCAGACCAACTCAGAAAAGCAGTGTTTGGCCCAAAAAGGGAAAACATGGTAGAAGCACATGGTTCTAGCCCTAAGACATGCCTGTATAATTGCCAAAGATACAAAGGCAACAATTTATACAGACTCTAGGCATGCATTTGGAATTTGTCATTCAGTGGGTATGTTATGCTTTCATAGGGGATTTTTAACCTCAGCTGGAAAATCTATAGCTAATGAAAAAATTAATGAAGTTCTTTCTGCTTTCCAGCTACCCAAAGCCCTAGCCATAGGTTCATTGTTCTGTCTGTCATATAGATGACACTGACCCCATCTCTAGGGGAAATGACCAGACAGATACTGCTGCAAAGTTATTTGGCCACAAAAGGGACTGAATTAATATTAACATTAACAACCACTGATGACTTAAATTGATCACTTTCCTATAATGAAAAGAAAGTGGTGAAATGGAAGCAAAAAATTAAAGCAAAACAGATTAATGGAGTATGGATGTCCTCTGAAGGAAAATCACTGCTCCCTATAAGTTTTTATCAACAAATTTGACAATCTGTGTCAGAGGTTGAAAACTTGGAGCTCATCTTGCTATAGATCTAAGTGCCCTCTGACAAGAGGTCAAAACTCAAAGTCTGTCTGAGAGTGAGCCCAAGTGCCTTCTCCCTCCCCTTCTTTAGGACTCTCATAGTAATACATGTCTATTGCTAGCAAAGACATGCTGTTTGTATCTGTTCCCTAAACCTTGTATGGTATTTGAGTCATAATCTTACCCCAAGTGCCTATCTACATTTTCTGAAAATATTCTCTCACTCTAATTCCTGGAGTTCTTATCCTGTGTCATAAAAATGCTCACTTTGGCACCCAGGGCAGCATGGACCTCTGTTAAAAGAATATGAATGGCCCTTGGTATAACTACTATAGTCTCTACAGTTTGTATAGCCTGCCCCACCTGTCAAGCATATAGCCAACACACTTTTCATGGCAAAGCATTTGGTGGGTGTCGTTTGGTTCGCATACATTTTGAAAACCTGCAAACAGATTTCATAACTATACCAAAGGCTGGACATTATAAATTTTGTCTACTCATAGTGGACCAACTGACCAAATGGCCTGAAGCATTTCCTACTACCCAAGTCACTGTGGCTTTTGTTGTCAAGGTGCTTTTAAAAGAGATTATTCCTCACTTTGGCCTGCCTACGCGTATTGATTCGGACAGGGGAACTCATTTTACCAATTCAGTTTTAATCACAGGTATAATCTTGCTTGGGGATAACTCCCAAATTCCATATACCATATCATTCCCAGAGCTCAGGCCAAGTTGAAAGAATAATAGAGAACTTTAAAATGATGATTGGCAAATTATGCATTGAAATGCATTTAAAATGGCCTGAAATTATCCTTCTGGCCCTACTTTATCTTAGAAGCAGGCCCTGGGGAGATCTGTACATCTCACCATTTGAGATGCTTTTTGGACATCCCCCTATACAGGCTAAGCCTTTTTCTCCTGCATATACATTACTATTAGGGGGGCATATTTCTATTGCTTCCTATATACAGGAATTGCAGCACAAACTGCATGAACTTCATGAATCCAAAGATGCAGTACAATCAGGACCAATAGACTTTTCACTTCATGACCTGAACCCAGGAGACAAGGTATACATAAAAAATTTCTAGCACACTGGAGCAACTCAGCCTTCCTGGAAAGGGCCATTTCAAATGTTGTTAACCACTCCAACAGCTATAAAAATTGGAGAAAAGGACTCTTGGATTTATTGTTCACATGTAAATAGAGTAACTTCTATCAAGACTGACTATATCCTGTCATAGGCATCAGAGATAAAAATCCATAGAGAAGTGGACACTGTTTTGGGAAACATATTGAATGCCTAAATTTTTATTTTATTATTGCTTTTCTTTTTATTTTAAGAGGATATTTTATTTTTTTCTTTTCTTTCTTATTTCTTGTACTCATAGTACATATAATCAATATCAATCTTTTTTTGTAGTAATATAAGTTTAAAATATACATTTGCTCTAATATTAATATATACCCAAAAGCTTTAGACTATGGAAACCTTCCATTTATTGATAAATGTTATGGTACTGGGATTAATGATTATATCTGATTCCAGGAGAAAGGAACAAAAGAGTCACTGCAGTGCCTAGGAGATCACTAAGAGAAATCTGCGTAATGCCTATGAGCACACGGTCAAGAAGACCAAACCAATCCCAGTGGGTTTGATGAGAATCTGTGCCAAGACAGAGGCCTTGTTTGAGGTTTGAGGCTGCAGTTGTTTGACATGCATCAGATGCAGGTCTTCCCCAAGTCATATCCTGACAAGTATCCAAGTTAAGGTAAAATCAGACCTGGGAATAATACTTCCCTTTCACTTGAAAAACTAGTTCTTTTTTCTCTCTTATAGAATGACAGCTTCTTCCACTCCTGGCTGCTAATGGGTAAGTATAATATTGCTATATTTTGTCCTACAGACTGGTGGAACAGAAATTGCTTTGATTGTACCCTAATACTGTTATGAATTTATTCTTGTTTACTCAGAAATTTTTATAAACATAGAATTTTGATATTTTGATTCTGATTTTGAATTTTTTCCTTCTCAAAAAGTTTAATTTTTTCTTCTATTTGTTTTTCTCTTTATATTTTTGGTTTTTCTTTTGATAATTGACTCATACACTGCTGGGATGTCTGCTTATTGCCAGACATTTGTTCATATCTCACTGACTCCCCTGGAAGGGGCACTATGAGTATGGTTATTTCAAATATTATAACCCATTTCTTCATTGAACAAATTCTCTATTCAGACAACCCCTACCTTTCCACCTAAAAACATTCCAGAAAGTGAATACTTATCTAATAAATCTTGGAATCAAATTAATGATATATATGGATTCCCTCCTTAGAGAGAATGTGGATTCCCCAAGCAGGAAGTCTGCTACCCTATTATTAATGGCTCATTTTTTGTTTATGATTGGTCTCTTTTTAGCTCAAGTTATTATTTTAGAGAATTTCAGAAATTTACAGCTCTTTTTTCAAATTTTAATTGGACTCACATGAATAAAATTTTCCCAACTAAGGAACCAATTTTTCATTGGTATGATCCTGGTTGGCCTTCACCCCTTTTGGTGTTTTTTGAAAACCCCTCATCTTCCACTACTCATTTTTCTTTATGGAGACTCATTGCCTCTCTCTACCCTGATGTTTTACTGCACCCTAGTGGCAAGAAAGATTCCAGACCTATCCAAGCATGTGTCAGAGCATCTTTTCTGCTAATTATCCAACCACCTAAATTTTTTTTTTCCTCTTTACGACATACTTCCCCCTTGACTCTTGCTCAGGATATATTTTAACAAATTGTCTTAACTCCTCCATTCCTGCTACCACTGTATTTGTTGTTAAACAGCCACCTTTTATTATGCTCCCTGTTAATATGACTACTGACTGATATGAGGGTATGATTTATACTCTACAATTAGTGTCCAATAGCTTAAGCCATCTGAAACATTCATTGCATCCCTCATTCTGGGTATCACTGCACTTATATCCATCATTGCATCCTTAGGAGCCTCGACCACTGCTCTTGTTCAAACAGTCCACATTGCACAACATGTAAATAATCTTTCAAAAATGTTTCCCTTGCTCTTCTAACTCAGGAACATATAGACAAAGGGTTAGAAGCTCATATAAGTGTCCTTGAAGAAGCTATTCTTTACACTGGAAACAGCTACAAAATATAAAAGTGAGGTTCAAATCAAAATGTTATGCTGACTTTAAATGGATTTATGTTTCTCCACTTCCCTATAATCAATCAAATATTCTTTGGGAGAACATATAACAACACATTTTTGGCATTTGGAATCATTCAGAATTTTCTGTTGATCCTAAAACATTACATAAACAAATAATGAATATTAGTCACTCAGGCACTTCCTCTTATTCATCCTAATCCATTGCTAATTCCTTTTATGACAGTATCTCTTTCTTTATCTCCAATAATGATCTGATTCATACCCTCATTGCTTGTGGATCTGCTCTTATCTTATATTTTCTCATTCTTTTTTGTTTTCCAGCCATCATCAAATACCTAGGTTCCACCATACATCAAGTTCAAATTAAATTGAAGTCACTCTAACTAAAAAATAAAAGGGGGGGGGGAACTTCTGGGAGCCATCAGGACATAATGTCTTGACACAGTCACTTGTGGAAGCCAAAATGTCACAAAGTGGATCCTTGGCAGGATGGAAATATCCACTTAGCCCCCTCTGTATGACTTCTCTCATTAACATCCCTTACTAATAGAATTGATATGTCTCAGAAAAAGTAATATAAGAGAAAAATACTTGCACAGTATTTCCTCAAATACCACCAAAAGATCAGACTCACAAAACCAAAAGATTATCATGTGTTAACTTTTGCTTAGGTACATAATTCCCAGCAAAAGCATTCCCATAAGCTGTGCCCAGAAATCCCCTACTCCCATGCTCTGAAACTTATTCTTCTAAGCCAGTACATAAATAATTCATAAGGAGAGGCCTTTACAATATGCTTTGGTACACCTTGGCTCAGTGACTTGATTTACCAACAAAACCCTTTCTGAAAAACTCCCCAAATAAACCCTGAAAAACTACTAGTACCCCTTTGATCCCTCCACTTGATTTTTGATAGTCTCTAGCATTTCTGATTGATAAACTTTTTTATGAAATGTAATAAGTGATTTTCCTTGATTGTCTGTAAGCTCAAATTCCTAACAGACTGAGAAAATTAAGCCACCCGTGACAAAATAATTCATCTTGTACAAAGCCTTTGTGTATTCTGTCAGAAACAATACTTACAATACAAGTATATAGAATGATCTCAGAATGTCAAACAATTTGTTAAATGTTAATGTATCAAGAGGTAGAGTCAAGATGGTGACATAGAGGCAGCAAAAGTTCAGACCTCTGAAAACCCTTCCTCACTGATTAAAAATCAAATGATCCTAGCAGACTGAAAACCAAATCTAACAACAGGGTAGAGCCTTAAGGAACCCTCCTACTGGACTCAACTTAAAAGGTACACCCCCCCAAAAAAACCTGGATTCTAGAAAACTTGGGTTTAAGGGGAAGGAAGAAGAAAGGTCCTGGGAACCCTCCCCCACCCACAGTACTGAGTCTCCAGCAGTGGCTGGAATCTCTGGGCAGGCAAGGGCACTAGTCTGGAGGGAGTACCTTGTGGGCAAAGGTGTGCCAGTCTCAGGGCTCCAAATACGGGCGATTGGGAGGCAGCTCGAGGAGAAGCACAGAGAACACAGCCTAGTCACAGCAGTGGAGACACTCCATATTGCACCCCCCCTCCCGAGGTTTTGGCCTCAGGGCACATCCAGCTCTGCAAGTTCAACTCAGCTGGGCTTAAACTCATAAAGCCTTCTGAGGCCCAGGAAGCACAACACCCCTCCCCCACAGACTGCTCTGAGTGCCTTACTAAGCTCCAAGGGTGAAGGTGGACAGAAAAGCCCAAACCCACAGATCCAGAACACAATGAGAGGAGCAAGAGTACAGGCAACTAAAGGGGAAAAGAAGTGACAAATATGAGCAAACAACAGAAAAAGAAAAAAAAGAAATTACAATCGATAGCTTCTATTCAGGCAAATGTACAAAGAGCAAATGTAACAGAGGAGGATCAAGGAACATAGAGGAAAAACAGAAATTCCAGTGAATTGGACACAGGCTTTGGAAGAACTCAAAATACAATTCAAAACACAATTAAGAGAGGCTGAAGACAACTGGAAAAAGAACTTAAAAACTAAGATAAGTCATCTGGAAACAGAGGCACTTGAACTAAAATGAGAAAATACTGTCTTGAAAGCCAAAATTAATCAGCTTGAAAATGAGGCAAAGTAGATGAAAGATGAGACAAAGAAGATGAAAGATGACCTCCAAAGAAAATCAGACCAGGAAGAGAAGGATGACCAAAAATCCAGGGATGAAATTCAATCAGAATACAACAATTAAAATCAAGGGACCCCACAAGGCAGCAGGATACTATAAAACAAAATTAAAAGAATGAAAAAATTGAGGAAAATATAGAATATCTCATTCACAAAAGAGAAGATCTAGAAAATTGTTCCAGGAGAAACAACTTAAGAATCATTGGTCTACCAAAAGACCATGAAAAAAGAAAAAGCCTGGACATCAGCCTACAGAAAATTGTCCAAGAAAACTGCTCCAACATTCTAGAACAAGAAGGAAAAGTGGATATTGAAAGAATTCACAGATCTCCTCCTGTACTTAATAACACCTAGGAATGTTATAGCCAAATTCAAGAACTACCAGACCAAGGAAAAACTGTTATAAGCTGCTAAGAATTCATTCAGATACCATGGCACTACAGTAAGGATAACATAAGGATCTGGCTGCATCTACACTAAAGGACCGAAAGGCATGGAATATTATATTCCAGAAAGCAAGGGAACTAGGTCTACAACCAAGAATAAACTACCCAGCAAAACTCACTATATTCTTACAAGGGAAAATATGATCATTTAATAAAATAGAAGAATTCCAAGCATTTGTAAAGAAAAGACCAGACTTGGACAGAAAATCTGATGCTCAAACACAGAACTCAAGAGAATCATCAAAAAGTAATAAGAAAAGGGGAAAAAACAAAAACAAAGCAAAACATTAAACAAACAAAACTTTTCTTAAGGGACCTAATAAGTTAAAATGATATATATATATCCCTACAAGAAAAGAGGTCATTGATAACTCTTAAAAATTATTATTATTACCTGAGTGGTGAGAAGAATTATACTTAGAGGAAACAGTGACAAACTGAAATGCCAAGATATAAATATGTATATAGATATATGTATGCATAAATATATATATATGTATATTATAGATATATATACAACTAGAGTTTTAAAAAAAGGTTAATACCAAGAGAAATGGGAAAAGAAACAAAATGGGATGAATTTATGTCACAAAGAAGCTCATGGTGGGAGGAGGGAGAACTTCAATACACCTGAAGGGTAAAAAGGTTGGATATAGGAAATACTCAACTCTTACATGCATTGAAATTGACTCAAAGAGGGAAGAACAATCCAATGCATTGGGGCAGAGAATTGATTTGCACCCTATAGCAAAATAGAAGGGTAACAAATGGACTGGTGGGGAGAGAAGCAGTACAAGGGGGGGGGTAGTATAAAAAGACTGTAATGAAAATAAGAGGGAATTAAGAAGGGAGGGGGTAGAAAGGGAAGTAAAATAATGGTGGGAATTAGGGGGACTGGTTAAAAACAAAACATTTATGTAGAAGGAAAAAGTGAAAGAAGAAAAGGCAGTACTAGGAGTAGAAATCAAAATGGTGAGAAATACACAGCTGGTAATTACCACTATCAAATTTAGATAAATGGAATAAAGAAATAAATAAGAAAGAGGTAAGAGATGTGAATGGAATCTTAGAAAAATTAGAGTTAAGAGATATATGGAGAAAAATAAATAGGGACAAAATGGAATACACCTTCTTTTCATTAACACATGGTACATTCACAAAGATTGACCATGCACTAGGACATAAAAACATGGCAAACAAAAACAGAAAAGCAGAAATAATAAATGCAACCTTTTCAGATCATAATGCAATAAAAATAATAATCAGTAAAGGTACATGGAAAGTAAAATAAAAAATTAATTTGAAATTAAATAATATGATTCTCCAAAAGCAGTTGGTTAAAGAACAAATCATAGAAACAATTAATAATTTCATTGAAGAAAATGACAATGATGAGACATCCTTTCAAAATCGAAGGAACGCAGCCAAAGCAGTACTAAGGGGGAAATGTATATCCTTCAGTACATATATTAACAAATTAGGGAGGGCAGAGGTCAATGAATTAGACTTGAAAATCAAAAAACTTGAAAGTGATCAAATTAAAAATCCCCAGATGAAAACTAAATTAGAGATACTAAAATTAAGGGAGAAATTAATAACATTGAAAGTGAAAGAAGTATTTAACTAATAAATAAGACTAGAAGCTAGTATTTTAAAAAAATAGACAAAGTACTGGTCAATCTAATAAAAAAAAAGGAAAGAAGAAAACCAAATTAATAGTATCATAGATGAAAATGGAGACCTATCCTCCAATGAAGAGGAAATTAAGGCAATGATTAAAAAAAATATTTTGCCCAATTATATGGCAGCAAATATGGCAATCTAGGTGATATGGATAGATAGTCACAAAAATATGAATTGCCTAGATTAACAGAAGAAGAAATAGAATTCTTAAATAATCCCATATCAGAAAAAGAAATTGAACAAGCCATCAAAGAACTCCCTAAGAAAAAAATTGACTAAGTAAATTTCTTTTTGAAAATGTTTAAAAAGAATTAAGGTCCAGATTTCTTTATTCCTAACATATCTATGGTTATTTTAAGTGGAGTATTCCTTTCTATTTCTTCTTGCAGGACTTTGTCATTAACATATAAAAATGCTTGATGATTTCTGTGATTTTAAATCTTACTACTTCACTAAATATCGACAGTTTCAACTAAGATTTTAGTTTCCTAAGATTTTCTACATATAACATATCATCAGGAAACAGAGATAGTTTTATTACCTCAATTGCCCATTGTGGTTCTTTCTGTTTCTTTTTCTTTTTTTATTGCTTCTAGCTTCTTCCCATTACAGATAATACTTGCTGAAGGTTTGAGGTAGATTCTTTCTATCATTTTAAGAAAAACTCCACTTATACTTAATGCTTTCTAGTGATCTTAATTGGAATGAATGTTGAATCTTGTTGGATGTTTCTGCATCTATTGATATAATCATATGGCTTTTGGTTGCTTCTGTTATTGATATTATCAATTATATTGATAGTTTTTTCTTATATTAAAGCATCCCTGCATTCCTGGCCTAAATCTTGTTTGTTCAAAATCTTTGTAACATACTGTTGTAGTCTCCTAGCTAGTATTTTGTTTAGGGTTTTTGCATTCACATTCATTAATGAGATTGGTCTCTAATTTCCCTTCTCTGTTTTTGTTCTTCCTGATTTAGGTATCAACACCATATTTGTTTCATAAAAGGAGTTTGGTAAAACTTCTTTATTTGTCAAATAATTTATTTAATGTTGAAATTAGTACTCAAATTTTTGTAGAATTCACTTGTAAATCCATCTGGTCCTTAGAATTTTCACTCAGGAACTTCATTTATGGTTTTTCGATATCTTTTTTCTAAAATGGGTTTTTTGGGTATTGTATTACTTGCTCTGATAGTATAGGTAATTTACTTTTTGTAAGTATTTTCTTTTATTGTTAAATTTGTTTTCATATAGTTGAGCACAAATAACTCCTAATAATTGCTTTAATTTCTTCTTCATTATTGATATATTTACCCTTTTCATATTTAATGAAAGTGACTTGGTTTTCTTTTCTTAATTTTTATTAGATTAGTATGGTTTATTAATTTTGTTGATTTTTTCTTAAAGTCAGTTCCTAGACTTATTTATTAATTCATTGGTTTTCTCACATTCAGTTTTACTGATTTCATATTTAATTTTTAGGATTCCTAATTTGATGGGGTTTTTTTGAGGATTTTTAATTTGTTATTTTCCTAGTGTTTAAATTGCATTTTTGATTTATTCATCTTTATTCTCTTTATTAAAAATTCATTTAGAAATATAAAATTTCCTCTAATTACTGACTTTGCTGTATTCCCCAATTTTCATGTTGACTCATACTATACTTCTCTTTAGTGAAATTATTTGTTTCAATAATATGTTCTTTAGACTTCCGGGTAATCATGGCTGCAATCTAGACACCACACGCTTTCTCTCCCCAGCACCGAACGAAATAGACTACATCAAAGGAGCATAAAATCACATTTGGAGGAACAGAAGGACTCCCCAGTACCCCACAGAGGCAAAGGTACGTGGGGCTTGAACATTTCCACACTAAAATAAGAAGGAAAAGCTTGCACAGAAAAGTGAACTGAGCCGCCCTTCCCCCACCCCACCTCCCCCACTAAACCAGAGTGAGCTACCTGAGCGCTCACCGGGACAGCGAGTGAGTGGGGAGCGTCTCTGTCTGGGGGGGCACTCCAGGGTCCTTGGGATCTGGGGACTGCCAGGAAAAAACGTCTCAGGGCGCTTTCACTGGAGAATCCAGTGGACTTGGACTTGGGGCGGGCTGCGCTGAACAACGCGCGCTGATTATCTGGGCAGAGCTGAATACCTGGGCTCGGAGGCTGGGAAGAACTAGTCTGAAGCAACCTAAATTCACAGAAAAACTGCTCTTATAACCCAGACCCCAGACCAAAAAGGAAAGGGAAATAAAACCACCAAAGGGATGGCTCACATGGCCCAAAATCAAGCCTCCAGGAAGAAAGGGAAAAAAGTGACTATTGAAAACTTTTATGGTGGAAGTACCCAAGGAAAAGAGGAGAATGAGGAGGAAATCGAAAAAAATTCAGAACACGCCTCCCAAAATGGAAACTATCAACAAGCTCTGGAAGATCTCAAACTGGAACTTATCCAAAAGATGGAAACCTTCTGGAAAGAAAAATGGGAGAAAGAGATCAGCTGTCTGACAGATAAGAATGCTCAATTGGAAAAAGAACTCGAAGCATCCAATAGAAGGGCAGACAAGGCTGAAAAGCAAATCCAGTCCCTAATGACCAGAATTAAGCACCTCGAAGAAAGTGAGATGATAAAACAGCAAGAATCAATAAAGCAAACCCAAACAATTAATGAATTGGAAGAAAACATAAAATATCTCACTGAGAAGGTCACGGACCTGGAGAACAGAGGAAGACGAGAAAATCTCCGTATCATCGGTCTCCCAGAAAAACCAGAGGTAAACAACAAATTGGATTTTATTCTAGAGGAGATTATAAAAGAAAATTGCCCCCACGTTCTGGAGCAAGGGGGCAAAATAGAAATAGAAAGGATTCATAGAACACCTTCTATACTAAATCCCCAAAAGACAACGCCTAGGAATGTAATTGCCAAATTCAAGAGCTTCCAAGTAAAGGAGAAAATCCTACAAGAAGCCAAGAAGAAGAGCTTCAGATATAAGGGGGCTCCCATAAGGATCACACATGACTTAGCGGCTAACACACTAAGAGACCGCAAAGCATGGAACACGATATTTAGAAAGGCAAGAGAGCTGGGTCTCCAACCAAGAATCAACTACCCAGCAAAACTGACCATATACTTCCAGGGGAAAGTATGGGCATTCAACAAAATAGAAGATTTCCAAGCATTTGCTAAGAAAAGACCAGAGCTCTGTGGAAAGTTCGATATCCAAGCACAGAAAGCAAGAGAAACATGAAAAGGTAAATATGAAAGAAAGGGAAAAGGAGATAAATCTTATCTTTCTCTTTAAGTCAAACTCTCTTCTATAAGGACTACATTTACATCTAATTATATATATTAATATGTGGGGAAAATGTTTTGTGTAACTCTCATAAATTGTATCATCATAAGAGTAGTTAGAAGAAACATGCATAGGGAAAGATTGGGGAATCAAGAAGATTTGGGGAAAGTTGGGGCAAAAAAAGGAAAAGGGAGGGGGGAACCGTGATAATACTAAGATTAACTTCAAGAAATAGGGGGGGAATCAATAGAATAAACTTTCCCATATAAAGATACACATGGGAAGGGGAGGGGAAGAACTCTCATATGAGAAGGAGAGGAAGAGAGCGTGAAGTGGAATTACTTAAACCTTACTCTCAGTGAAATCAAATCTGAGAGGGAAGAACATCTAGATCCAGTGGGATCCTGAATTCTATCTTATCCATTAGGGCAAGAAAGAAAGGAAAATTAAGGAGGGGGAGGGGGGAGGGAGTACAAAAAGGGAGGGAAGGAGAGGGGGGAGGGGAAGGGAGCATAAAAAGGGAGGGGCTAGAAAGGGAAGCATCTCAAGGGAGGGGACTAGGGGGACTGACCTAAAGTAAATCACTGGTTCAAAAGGAGAAAGCTAAAGAAGAAAGGTCAGAACTAGGGGAAGACATCAAAATGCCAGCGAATCCACAAATAACAATCATAACCTTGAACGTGAATGGGATGAACTCACCCATAAAACGCAGACAAATAGCAGATTGGATTAGAACACAAAACCCTACCATATGTTGTCTTCAAGAAACACATATGAGACGGGTTGACACTCACAAGGTTAGAATTAAAGGTTGGAGTAAGACCTTTTGGGCCTCAACCGATAGAAAGAAGGCAGGAGTTGCAATCATGATATCTGACAAAGCCAAAGTACAAATAGACCTGATCAAAAGGGACAGGGAAGGTAAATATATTCTGCTAAAAGGAAGTATAGACAATGAGGAAATATCACTAATCAACATGTATGCACCAAATGGTATAGCATCCAAATTTTTAATAGAGAAACTAGGAGAATTGAAGGAGGAATTAGACAGTAAAACCATATTAGTGGGAGACTTGAACCAACCACTATCAAATTTAGATAAATCATATCAAAAAATAAATAAGAAAGAGGTAAAAGAGGTGAATGAAATCTTAGAAAAATTAGAATTAATAGACATATGGAGAAAAATAAATAGGGACAAAAAAGAATACACCTTCTTTTCAGCACCACATGGCACATTCACAAAAATAGATCATACACTAGGTCATAGAAACATGGCACTTAAATGCAGAAAAGCAGAAATATTAACTGCAGCCTTTTCAGATCAAAAGGCAATTAAAATATTGATCGGCAAGGGTACATGGAGACCCAAATCAAAAATTAATTGGAAATTAAATAACATGATACTCCAAAATCTGATAGTTAGAGAAGAAATCATAGAAACAATTAACAATTTCGTTGAAGAAAATGACAATGGCGAAACATCCTTTCAAACCTTATGGGATGCAGCCAAGGCAATACTTAGAGGAAAATTCATATCCCTGAGTGCATATATTAACAAATTAGGGAGGACAGAGACCAAGGAATTGGAAATGCAAATCAAAAAACTTGAGAATGAACAAATTAAAAACCCCCAGAAGAAAACCATACTAGAGATCCTAAAAATTAAGGGAGAAATTAATAAAATAGAAAGTGACAGAACTATTGAGCTAATAAACAAGACTAGAAGCTGGTACTTTGAAAAAACAGACAAAATAGACAAAGTACTGGTTAATTTAATTTAAAAAAGGAAAGAAGAAAGGCAAATTAATAGCATCAAGGATGAAAAGGGGGATCTCACCTCAAATAAAGAGGAAATTAAGGCAATCATTAAAAACTACTTTGCCCAACTATATGGCAATAAATATACCAATCTAGGTGATATGGATGAATATTTACAAAAATATAAATTGCCTAGACTAACAGAAGAAGAAATAGTTTTCTTAAATAATCCCATATCAGAAATTGAAATCCATCAAGCCATCAAAGAACTGCCTAAGAAAAAATCCCCAGGGCCTGATGTATTCACCAGTGAATTCTATCAAACATTCAGAGAACAGTTAACCCCAATATTATACAAACTATTTGACATAATAAGCAAAGAGGGAGTCCTACCAAACTCCTTTTATGACACAAGCATGGTACTAATTCCAAAGCCAGGCAGGCCAAAAACAGAGAAAGAAAACTATAGGCCAATCTCCCTAATGAATATAGATGCAAAAATCTTAAATAGGATACTAGCAAAAAGACTCCAGCAAGTGATTAGAAGGGTCATCCACCATGATCAAGTAGGATTCATACCAGGGATGCAGGGCTGGTTCAACATTAGGAAAACTATCCACATAATTGACCACATCAACAAGCAAACCAACAAGAATCACATGATTATCTCAATAGATGCAGAAAAAGCCTTTGATAAAATACAACACCCATTCCTACTAAAACACTAGAAAGCATAGGAATAGAAGGGTCATTCCTAAAAATAATAAACAGTATATATCTAAAACCATCAGCTAATATCATCTGCAATGGGGATAAACTCAATCCATTCCCATTAAGATCAGGAGTGAAACAAGGATGCCCATTATCACCTCTATTATTTGACATTGTATTAGAAACACTAGCAGTAGCAATTAGAGAAGAAAAAGAAATTGAAGGCATCAAAATAGGCAAGGAGGAGACCAAATTATCACTCTTTGCAGATGACATGATGGTCTACTTAAAGAATCCTAGAGACTCAACCAAAAAGCTAATTGAAATAATCAACAACTTTAGCAAAGTTGCAGGATACAAAATAAACCCACATAAGTCATCAGCATTTCTATATAATTCCAACACAGCTCAGCAGCAAGAACTAGAAAGAGAAATCCCATTCAAAATTACCCAAGACAAAATAAAATACTTAGGAATCTATCTCCCGAGACAAACACAGGATCTATATGAACACAACTACAAAACACTTTCCACACAACTAAAACTAGACTTGAACAATTGGAAGAACATTAACTGCTCATGGGTAGGACGAGCCAATATAATAAAAATGACCATCCTACCCAAACTCATCTATCTATTTAGTGCCATACCCATGGAACTTCCAAAAATTTTTTTTACTGATTTAGAAAAAAACATAACAAAGTTCATTTGGAAGAACAAAAGATCAAGGATACCCAGGGAATTAATGAAAAAAAATACAAAGGAAGGGGGTCTTGCAGTCCCAGATCTCAGACTATATTATAAAGCAGCGGTCATCAAAACAATTTGGTACTGGCTAAGAGACAGAAAGGAGGATCAGTGGAATAGACTGGGGGCAAGCAACCTCAGCAAGACAGTATATGACAAACCCAAAGATCCCAGCTTTGGGGACAAAAATCCACTATTTCATAAAAACTGTTGGGAAAATTGGAGGACAGTGTGGGAAAGATTAGGCTTAGATCAACACCTCACACCCTACACCAAGATAAATTCAAAATGGATGAATGACTTGAACATAAAGAAGGAAACTATAAGAAAATTAGGCGAACACAGAATAGTATACATGTCAGACCTTTGGGAAGGGAAATACTTCAAAACCAAGCAAGAATTAGAAAGAATTACAAAATGCAAAATAAATAATCTGGATTACATCAAATTAAAAAGTTTTTGTACAAACAAAACCAATGTAACCAAAATCAGAAGGGTAGCAACAAATTGGGAAACAATCTTCATAAAAACCTCTGACAAGGGTTTAATTACTAAAATTTATAAAGAACTAAATCAATTGTACAAAAAATCAAGCCATTCTCCAATTGACAAATGGGCAAGGGACATGAACAGGCAATTCTCAGCCAAAGAAATCAAAACTATTAATAAGCACATGAAAAAGTGCTCTACATCTCTTATAATCAGAGAGATGCAAATCAAAACAACTCTGAGGTATCATCTCACACCTAGCAGATTGGCTAACATGACAGCTATGCAAAGTAATGAATGCTGGAGGGGATGTGGCAAAGTGGGGACATTAATTCATTGCTGGTGGAGTTGTGAATTGATCCAACCATTCTGGAGGGCAATTTGGAACTATGTCCAAAGGGCGATAAAAGACTGTCTGCCCTTTGATCCAGCCATAGCACTGCTGGGCTTGTACCCCAAAGAGATAATGGACACAAAGACTTGTACAAAAATATTCATAGCTGCGCTCTTTGTGGTGGCCAAAAATTGGAAAATGAGGGGATGCCCCTCAATTGGGGAATGGCTGAACAAATTGTGGTATATGTTGGTGATGGAATACTATTGTGCTAAAAGGAATAATAAAGTGGAGAAGTTCCATGGAGACTGGAACAACCTCCAGGAAGTAATGCAGAGCGAGAGGAGCAGAACCAGGAAAACATTGTACACAGAGACTGATACATTGTGGTACAATCGAAGGTGATGGACTTCTCCATTAGTATCAATGCAATCCCTGAACAATCTGCAGGGATCTTAAAAAAAAATACTACCCACAAGCAGAGGATAAACTGTGGGAGTAAAAACACCGCTGAAAAGCAACTGCTTGACTACAGGGTTGGAGGAGATAAGACTGAGGAGAGACTCTAAATGAACACTATAATGCAAACTCCAACAACAGGGAAATGGGTTCGAGTCAAGAACACATGTGATAACCAGTGGAATCATGCGTCGGCTATGGGAGAGGGAAAGGCGGGGGGGGGGGGGGGGGAGGGGAGGGGAGGAAAAGAAAACGATCTTTGTTTCCAGTGAATAATGTATGAAAACGACCAAATAAAATAATATTAAAATTAAAAAAAAAAAGAAAAAAAATAATATGTTCTTTAACCCACTCGTTCTTTTCGATTAGGTTATTTAGTCTCCAATTAGTTTTTAACTTTTTGCTTCCATGGTCTCTTATTGTATACATTTTTTTCTTTCTATAATCTGAGAAGGTTACATTTACTAAGTCTACTTTTCTACATTTAACTATATTTTTATGGCCTAATATTTGGTCAATTTTTGTGAAGGTACTAGGTACTGCTGGGAAGAAGATATACTCTTTTTTCTATGCCTATTCAATTTTCTTCAGATATCTATCAACTTTTTTAACTTACTTAAAATTCTGCTCATATTCTTGACTTCTTTCTTATTTATTTTTGCTTAGATTTATCTAATTCGAAAGGATAATGAAGTGCCCCATTGTTTTTGTTTTAGCTATTTCCTTCTGTAACTTGTTTATTTTTCCAAACATTTAAAAAAAAATTTTAAGCTGCAAATTTTCTCTCTCCTTCTCTTACTCGATCCCCCTACAAAGATGACAAGCGATCTTTTTTTTTCCCCAATTCAACAAGCATTTATTTTTTCACTTTTAAAAAATATTATTTTTAAATTTATTTTAGAGTATTTTTCCAGGTTTACATGATTCATTTTTTTTCTCCTTTCTTCTTTCCTGCTCCCAGAGCTGACAAGCAATTCCACTGGGTTTGTACAAATGTTGTCACTTGATACCTATTTCCATATTATTTATTTTTGCTATACAGTGATTTTTTTAAACCTAGCTCCCAAATCACACACACATAAATACATATGTGATAAGTGTTGTCATACGTTCTTCTTTTACATTTCTATTCCCATAGTTCTTTATCTCAAAGTGGATAGCATTCTTTTACATAAGTCGTTCAGGAGTGTCCTGGCTTGTTGCCTTGCTACTTACTAGTGGCAAAATCTATTGCATTGCATATTTCCACAATATTTTACTTTCTGTGTACAATGTTCTTCTGGTGCTGCTCATTTCACTTTGCCTCAGTTCATTGAGGTTCTCCAAGTTCATATAGAAAGCCACCAGATCATCAATCCTTACAGTACAATAATTCCATTATCCTCATATATCACAATTTGTTCAGTCATTCCCCAATGGATGGATATTCCTCATTTTCCAATTTTTTGCCACCACAAAGAACACAGTTATGAATATTTTTGTAGAAGTATTTTCCCTCTCTTTGGGGCACAAACCCAGCAGTGGTATTGCTGGATCAAAGGGTATACATTCTTTTAAAGTGTTTTGCATATAATTCCAAATTGCCTTCCAGAATGGCTGTATTAATTCACAACTCTACCAGCAATGCATTAATGTCCTGATTTTTGCCATATCCACTCTAACATTTATTATTTCCCTTTACTATCATATTGGCCAGTCTGCTAGGTGTGAGGTGGTACCTCAGCATTGTTTTGATGTGCATTTCTCTAATTATGAGAGATTTAGAAAACTTTTTCATGTGTTTATTAACAGTTTTGATTTCTTTGTAAGAATTTAAATTTAGGTTTTTATGTTAAATATGAGAATTCTAAAGTGATATTGTAGTTGCTGATTTAAAAATATTACAGCTTAAGTCAAAATGACTTTTAGCAGTCTTATTTACAGAGCTGGAAAGAATGAAAGTGGAAAAATGTAGATAAAGAGACAGAAAGTACTGCTTAGCTACCAATACCCTAAATTTAATCCTAATGTCCCCAGGCCTCAAATGCAAATCTAAAAGCAAATCTCACCAGGATCCAAAGTCCTAATTAGAAATCCAAAATTTGAAGAGACAGGAAAGGCTGAAGAATCTGCTGAGAACCTTCAGTGAACAAGAGGCTAAGATTGCCACCAGAACTCATGCTGAAGGAAATGTCCCACTGAAGTGCCAATGAGCAGAAAGGGTCTCCTCGCCTAAGAAATAAGGAAGGAATCAATGCAAGATGCAGGGAAAGAGTCTCCTCCTCCAGGCCAGCTCACCAATGCAGAGAGACTCAATGAATCCTTTAGCTGACCTTTTAAAGCAGTTTTCTCAATGTCACTTCCTGTAGCTCCCCCACTTTATGGAAACCAATTGCAGTCTTTCAACTTGCCTAGCACTGCCCAAGGGAGGAAGTGACTTTTGGAGGTGTGAGCATAAGTTCTAGTAAGTGACTTGCAAACTCTCTTACTTAGTGTCAACTAGAGGTACTTTAGTTTTTCATTGATTAACTTAAAAGTTGCTGATTGATAGACAAAGAGAGTTTGATTCACTCTTCACATCTTGATGAGTATTTTAAAATTTTAATATCTAAAGTCAACATGAGATGGCAGCTTGGTGACAACATGAATTAATAAAGGAAGCTTCCTCACCTTAGAAATAATTCCCTATGCCAATAAAATCACAAATCTGGTTCCTCTCTCTATAAAACATAGAATTTTAAAGCCAGGTTATCTCATCCAATTTTCCCAAATTGTACTGTGAGTAAAATAATGCCTAGAGATAAAAAAATGACCCAATTAGGTCAGAAACCTAGTTAGGGGCAGAATGGACACTAGAAAGAAGCCAGGTCCTGTGACTCCTTTTCTGTGCTCAATTTATTATTCTGCTATGCCTCTTTTTTGCTCCTATCTCATAATCCTACTAAACTGGGAGATCCATAAGTGTTATGGGGTGAAGAGGTGCACTCATTGGATTCAGGAAAGATACCTTTCTGCAAGAATGCAAGACTCCAAAACTTAGCTTAAAAATAAAAAGAGAAATTTATTGATTTAGAAAATAATGTTGAGAATGACCAGGAGGATATTATAGGTAGAACAGCAAGATGGAAGGCTGCTCCTGGGAAGACAGCATGAATGGAAAGACTGTCACCCTGGGAGGACAGCATGGATGAAAAAGCTGTCCCCCAGACGACTTCAATTCTGGGGATTTTATACTCTTTACATCTACTGTGTCATTGTGTAGATGTGATTCTAGAGTGGTAAACCCTCAGGCATTTGGCCAGGGGTTTGGTTATCTGACCTGGGTCTGCCTGGAGATATAGGGAATGACCCTCATAAAAGATTCCTTAGTTTTAGGGAACAGTCAGATCTCAAAGATACAGCATGATAGTATCAAGGTGTAGCCTGGAGGTTCATCTCTCTGTCCATCTTAAATCTAAAGGAGGATCAAAGGAGGACAATCATGTCAAGGTCCTATAGGAGTCATTAGATATTTTAGGCTAGGAGTCATGAGGATGTAAGGGAGCAAAGGAATTTTCCTGATAATAGTTTGCCTGAGCTTCTGGGGGTACAATAAGGACAGGGAATATATGCCTTTGTAGCTGCACCATGATTCTACCAAGGTAGTAGGCACAAAGTAGGTGTTTTTTCTTTTGAGTTTGATTATTGAATGGGTGGGGCTAATTAAAAAGGATAGAATCTGTCTTATTTATCTGAGGAGAGGGAGGAGAATTAATGAATTAATCTCAGAGACTATGAGAGTATTAGCCACCAGTACACACCTGAATCACTGCTATGTCTGGCAGAAATACACACACACACACATATTCCTTCCACATCATGAGGGTTAGGGGCATGATGTCCCCAACCCCATCTGGAAAATCCTAATATCTTTTTTTGGCTCTCCTTTTGTACCAGGAAAAAAAAGTCAAAAGGAGAAAATAGAATTTATTAAGCAGAGTAGTAATATAGTTAGTCTTGGACACTTAGGAAATTACTTTGGCAAACAAAGAAGGGAACAATGGAAAAGTGAAAGAACTGAGCCAGAGAGACCCATTAACAGCTATAGCAGTAGTATATATATATATATATATATATATATATATATATATATATATATATATATAGTTATATAGTTATATAGCCAGGTAAGAGGTGATGGAGCCTTAACTAGAAGTGGCTGTGTGAGTAAAGTGAAGGTATGTATTTGAGAGGTATTGTAGAGTTAGAAATGACAAGACTTTCAAAATAATTTGGATATGTGAAATTAGAAGTGAAGAGAGAAGAAAAATATTGATGATGCAGACTTCTGTGACTAGAAGAGTAGGTAGGCACTCAATAGAAATAGGGGAAGATTAGTTATGAGGGAAAGAGAAGTTGGGTTCTCCTTTGCAGATATATTGAGTTTCCTATACTTATCAAAAAGGGAAAAGAGATGTCAAATAATAACATGTAAAGTCAAGAATACTTTATAAGCTTGGAGAGGCCACGGTATATTTTATAGGAATAGAAATGTCATTGCATTCCATAACCTTTGAATTGTTCTTTTCCCCATTGGTTATGCAATAAGACAGGACTATGCAACTATAAGATCTGTAACCCAGTAGCAAAAAACAGAGATGAACTGATCTAAATTTGACTCGATAGTATGCAAAATTATATAATCTCAAATGGTGATTCAAGAATAATTGGTGTTTTCAACTGGGATCTAAAAGATTCTGAATCCCCAAACTGATGAAAACCTTCTTTTCCTATTGAGCAAGGAATTCATATTAAGTGGACATAAAGAAGAAAATGTTCCCCTCTCTCCTGATATCACTGTGAATTATATAGAAGGTGGCAATAGACTTGGTTGCTATGGGAAAGAGGACATCCCTAACAGTCTGAGGATCAGTCTGAACCTGTCCCCAGATACTCCAGAAAACACTCTTACTGCCTTACATATACACTGAGCCCTTCTGAGAAATATAACATGGGACTTTCTGGAAGATCCAGGGGATTGAGTGGGCTTTATTACATCCTGACCATTATGTATCTCAATTCTTCCAGCTTAATGGGGGATATAAATATAAATGGATTAGTAAATGTTCAACAATCAGCTTTCCAAGGGAAAAGAAAAATGTATGCAGGGCACTTTTAAATTTATTCTACTTTATCAACATTTTATCTGTTCCTTCCTTAAATTTATATAATCAAAGATAGAGAGACATACAGACAGTCAGATAGATAGATAGATAGATAGATAGATAGATAGATAGATAGATAGATAGATGGATGGATGGATGGATGGATGAATGGATCAAGTCCTGATTCTAGTGACTGATAATTTCTGAAGTGTGAAGGCTCACACTGAAAATTTAACAATCTGTTCTTTCAAGCCAGTAAGAATTGGCTCCAAGATACACTGAATATGAGGGAACATGACTGCAAGTGGGAATTATAATGCAAATGAAGTGCTGATCTATAGAGAATGAGAAAAAAATGGCCCCAAAAGCAAGCAGAGGTATCTAAGAGGAGGTTCAGAAATTGTAAAAAATAAACAAAGAAAAAAGAAATTAGTATGACAAAAATTAATGCACCTTCCTAGTGGGCAGCTAGGTAGCTCAGTGGATTGAGAGCTAGCCTTAGAGACGGGAGGTCCTAGGTTCAAATCTGGCCTCAGACACTTCCCAGCTGTGTGACCCTGGGCAAGTCACTTGACCCCCATTGCCTAGCCCTTACCACTCTTCTGCCTTGGAGCCAATACACAGTATTGACTCTAAGACGGAAGGTAAGGGTTTAAAAAAAAAATTAATGTACCTTCCTAATGAAAAATGTTACTGATCTCCACTCAGAAATAATGGGAATGAAGGATGACAGACACTGAGTCATAGCAATGATACTTAGATTCTTGGTGTCAACAACCTTTCCCAGTTCTTTAGAACCAATTCTGGGGTTTTCTCACCTCTGTAGCTCAGGAGGGGACTCCTTTCAAAGGAAGGCAGCTACTCTTCTCCACATTAAATAGAGGAAGTCATGCAAATTGGGCTCCTCCCTCTAGGCATGAAAGCCAACACAAAACCCATGTCTGCAGCTCTGGGAAAGGAGCTTCTTCTTTGTGTGAACGTTCTCTCCTAAGGATTCACACTGTGTAGCCTAAACCATGGGTTTTGGATTAATTGGAATTTTCATTCTTTCTATTTTGCAAGGTAATTTTGTTTTTGCTTATTTTTTAGGGGGAAGAAAACACCTTTTGAAGGGATAGATTTCTTTGACTTGTCTTTCAATGATTGTTTGCAGGTGTCCATTGTGATATTCAGCTGTTGGAGTCTGGAGGAGATGTGAGACAGCCTGGAGGATCCTTGAAACTCTCCTGCAAAGCTTCTGGATTCACCTTCAGCAGCTATGGCATGAATTGGGTCCGCCAGGCTCCAGGGAAAGGGCTGGAGTGGGTCTCATACATTAATACTGATGGAAGTAGCACAAACTATGCAGACTCTGTCAAAGGTCGATTCACCACCTCCAGAGACAATGGCAACAGCCTGCTGCACCTGCAGATGAATTCCCTGAAAGCTGAGGACACAGCCACGTATTACTGTGCAAGATACACAGTGAGGGAAAGAAGTGAGAGACCAGACGTAAACCACTTCCTTTGAAGAGGCCTGGTGGAGAATGTCTGAGAGAAGGAAGTCAAGAATATTCAGTATAAGGAGACCAGCTATAATAACAGGTGAAGAGTGAGGTGGACAAGTTTATTTACACTATCTCTGGGTTTGTCCCAATTCCCAGAGAACAACTCTATAGCAATCAACTCTATTGTCTCTGAATCTCTTTCCTATTTATGAGTCAGAGAGGGGGATATATAATTTTAATGTATTATGTGTTTCATACATGGTGACTAATTTTCCTGAATTTGTCAAAGATAAGGCATAGACAATATCAAATGACACATTAGAAATTATCTAAAATTGACTATGTAGACATCCTGTAGACATTTCATGTGTATTAAGCACTATGTGGGAAAGGCAGCTAGTGTGCTGAATTAGTCTGAGGTCATATATTTTATTATTTTTTTTATTTTTATGTGTTTTTTTCACATTGCTTTATTTATTTATTTTTAGAATATTTTTCCATGGTTACATGATTCATGTTCTCTCCCTCCTCTCTTCCCTCCCTGCTCCTGGAGCTGACAAGCAATTCTACAGGTTTATACATGTCTTATTACTTAAAACCTATTTTCATATTGCTAATATTTATAAAGAATGATTTTTTAAAAACCACAACCCCAAATCATATACCCATATAGCCAAGTAATAAATCATATGTTTTTCTTCTACATTTCTACTCCTATAGGTCTTTCTCTAAATGTGGAAAGCATTCTTTGTCATAAGTTCCACAGAATTGTTCTTGATCATTGGATTTTTATTAGTATCGATCTTATTACATTTGATTGTCCCAAATATTTCAGTTTTTGTGTACAATATCCTTCTGATTCTGTTCATTTCACTCCACATCAGTTCATGGAGGTTCTTCCAGTTCATATAGAAATCAATCAGTTCATCATTCCTTATAGCACAGCAGTATTCCATCACCATCAAATACCACAATTTCTTTAGTTATTTCCCAATCCAGGGACACACCTTTGTTTTCCATTTTTTTGCCATCACAAAAAGTACAGCAAATATTTTTAATTAATTAATTTAGTTAATTAATTTAGAATATTTCTCCAAGGTTACATGATTCATGCTCTTTCCCATCCCTCTTCCCTTTCCTCTCCTGGAGCCAACGAGCAATTCCACTGGGTTTTACATGTATTATTGTTCAAAACCAATTTACATATTATTAATATTTGCCATAGAGTGATCATGTAAAGTCAACATCCCTAGTCATATCCCCATCAAACCATGTGATCAAGCAAATGTTTTTCTTCTGTATTTCTACTCCCACAGTTCTTTCTCTGAATGTGGATAGCATTCTTTCTCATAAGGCTCTCAGAATTTTTCTGAATCACTGCTTTGTGGCTAGTAGAGAAGTCCATTACATTCGATTGTGCCACAGTTTTTCAGTCTCTATGTACCACGTTCTCTTGGTTCTGCTCCTTTAACTCTGCATCAATTCCTGGAGGTCTTTCCTGTTCACATGGAATTTCTGCAGTTCATTATTCATTTCAACACAATAATATTCCATCACCATGAGATACCACAATTTGTTCAGCCATTCCCCAAGCAAGGGCAACCCCTCATTTTCCAATCCCTAAGCCAGTACCATATAGCTTTGATAATCATTGCTTTATAGTACAGTTTAAGAAGTGATACTCCTAGCCCCCATCCTTCATATTTTTTTCATTATTTCCCTTGATATTCTTGATCTTTTGTTCTTCCAGATGAATCTTGTAATAATTTTTTTTCTAATTCTATAAAAAGTTTTTGGTAGTATAGTATTGAATAAGTAAATTAATTTAGATAGGATTGTCATTTTATTATATTAGCTCATCCTACCCATGAGCACTGGATGTTTTTCCAACTGTTTAGATCTAGTTTTATTTGTGTGAAGAGTGTTTTGTAGTTATGTTCATATAATTCCTGAATTTACCTCAGCAGGTAGATTCCCAAGTGTCTTATCTTGTCTAAAGTAATTTTAAATGAAATTTCTCTTTCTAACTCTTACTGCTGGATTTTGTTGGAAACATAGGAATGTTTATGATTCATGTGGCTTTATTTTGTGTCCTGCAACTTTCATAAAGTTGCTGATTATTTCCCCTAGTTTTTTTTTATTAATTTTCTAGGATTCTTTAGGTATACCATTATGTCATCTGCAAAGAGTGATCATTTAGTTTCCTCATTGCCTACTTTAATCCCTTCAATTTCTTTTTCTTCTCTAATTGCTTCTGTTAGCATTTCTAGTACAATATTAAATAGTATTGGTGGTATTAAATATCCCTGCTTCACTCCTGATCCTATTAGGAATGCATCTAACTTGTCCCCATTACAGATGATACTGGCTGATGGTTTTAGATATATACTGTTTTTTATTTTTAGGAAAGGCCCTTCTTTTCCTATACTTTCAAGTGTTGTAATAGGAATGGGTATTGTATTTGGTCAAAAGTCTTTTATGCATCTATTGAGATAATCATGGGATTTCTATTAGTTTGGTTGTTGATATGGTCAATTATGTGGATATTAATATTAAATCATCCTTGAATTCCTGGTATAAATCCCATTTGGTTATTGTAAATAATCCTTGTGATAACTTGTAGTCTTTTAGCTAGTGTTTTATTTAATATTTTTGCATCTATGTTCATTAAGGAGATTGGTTTATAGTTTTCCTTCTCTGTTTTTGTTCTTCCTGGCTTGGAAATCAGTACCATATTTGTATCATAAAATTAATTTGGTAACACTCTTTCTTTGCCTATTTTGTCAAATATTTTGTAGAGTATTGGGATTAACTGATCTTTAAATGTTTGATAGAATTCACTTGTGAATCCATCGGGCCCTGGTGATTTTTTCTTAGGTAGTTCTTTGATGGCACGTTCAATTTCTTTTTTGATATGGGATTAAGTATTCTATTTCCTCTTCTGTTAATCTAGACAATTTTTATTTTTGTAAATATTGATTCATTTCACCTATATTGCCATATTTATTGCCATATTATTGGGCAAAGTAGTTCTTAATAATTACCTTACTTTCCTCTTTATTAGAGGTGAGATCATCCTTTTCATTCATGCTACTATTCATTTGGTTCTCTTCTTCCTTTTTCTTCATTAGATTAACCAAAACTTTATCTATTTTATTTGTTTTTCAAAATACCAGCTCCTAGTTCTACCTTTTATGACACAAATATGGTACTGATTCTAAAGCCAGACAGGTCAAAAACAGAGAAAGAAAACTATAGACCAATCTCCTTAATGAACACAGATGCAAAAATCTTAAATAGAATACTAGCAAAAAGACTCCAGCAAGTCATCATGAGGGTTATTCACTATAATCAGGTGGGATTTATACAAGGAATACAAGGATGGTTCAATATTAGGAAAACCATCCACATAGTTGACCATATTAATAAGCAAAACAACAAAAATCACATGATTATCTCAACAGATGCAGAAAAAGTCTTTGACAAAATACAACATTAATTCTGATTGAAAACACTAGAAAGCATAGGAATAGAAGGGTCTTTCCTAAAAATAATAGTTTATATCTAAAAGCATCAGCAAACATCATCTGCAATGGGGATAAACTACAAGCCTTCCCAGTAAGATCAGAAGTGAAACAAGGATATCCATTATCACCTCTATTATTTAACATTGTACTCAAAATACCAGCTTCTAGTTCTTTTACTTTCATTTTTTATTAATTTCTCCTTTGATTTTCAGGATGTCCAATTTGGTCTTTATCTGAGGGTTTTTAATTTGTTCTTTTCCTAGTGTTGTTGTTGTTTTTGTTGTTGTTGTGTGCCCAGATTCATTAATCTCCTCTTTTTCTTTTTTGTTAACATGGGCCCTCAGATATACATTTTCCTCTGAGTACTGTTTTTACAGTGTCCCAAAAATGTTGATATGTTGTTTCCTCATTTTCATTCTCTTCAATGAAATCATTAATTGTTTCTATGATTTGTTCTTTAGTCAACTAGTTTTGGAAAATCATGTTATTTAATTTCCAATTAATTTTTATTTACCTCTCCATCCCTTTACTAATTATAATTTTTATTGCATGATGATCTGAAAAACTGTATTTATTATTTCTCCTTTTTTTGCATTTGTTTACAATGTTTTTATGGTCAATTTTTGTGAATGTACCATGTGCTGCTGAAAAGAAGGTGTATTCCTTTTTATCACTATTTACTTTTCTCTATATATATCTTAACTTTAATTTTTCCAATATTTTATTCATTACCCTTATTTCTTTCTTATTTATTTACTCTCCATATAATTCCTCCACCCTGTTTATCCTTTTCTCTCTCCTTTCATGCTTTCCTTCCTCAGAAGTGCTTAGCTTCTCATCACCACATCCCCGGATGTACCCTCTTTTCCATCAGGACTTGCCCCTTCTCTTATCCCCTTCCCTCTTACTTTCCTATAAGTTAAGATAGATTTTTATACCCAATTAATTGCCTATGTTCTTCCTCCCTCTTTGACATTTTTTGAGATAATTCAGATGAGTGTGAGATTCAAGTGCATCCCTCTCTACTTTTCTCATCTTCCCCTTTACTGAAAATCCTCTTTTATGCCTCTTATGTTAGCTAATTTACCCATTCTGTTTCTCTTTTCCCCTTTTCCTATTGCATTGCTCTTCATATCTTCCCATCATATTCAATTCACATCTTTACTCTCTGTCTATGTATACTACTTCTGTCTGAATAATTATAAAGTCCTTAGGAGTTATAAAAATAATCTTCTCATGTAGAAATGTAAATAGTTTAAAGTTTTTTTTATATTTTTGATATCTCCTTCCTACTTACCCTTTTATGCTTCTCTTGCATCTTATGTTTGAGAGTCAAATTTTCTATTCAGCTCTGATCTTTTGATAAAGAATGTTCAAAAGTCCTGAGTATTTCATTGAACACCCATTATTTCCCCTGAAGAATTATCCTCAGTTTTCTGAGTAAATGATTTTTGGTTGAAGTCCTAGTTCCCTTGCTCTTTGGAATATCATATTCTACACCCACCAATCTTTTAATGTAGACCTGTTAAATGTTGTGTTATTCTTTCTGTGGCTCCACAATATTTGGATTATTGTTTTTTGGCTACTAACCATATTGTCTTGTTGACCTATGAATTCTGAAATTTGGCTATATATCCTTGGGAGTTCCCCTTTTGGCATCTCTTTTAGGAAATGATCACTGTATTCTTTCCATTTCTATTTTACTCTCTGGTTCTAGAATATCAGGACAGTTTTCCTTGATAATCTCTTGAAAGGTTATGTCAAAGCTCCTTTTTATCAAGGTTTTCAGGTAGTCTGGTGATTCTTAGATTATTTCTCTAGGATTCACTTTTCAGGTCAGTTTTTTTTTTTTGGATGCAAACATTTTATTTTTATTTTATTTTATTTTTTTTAAGTATTTTTTGCATTATTATTTTTTTAATTCAGTTGTTTTTACAATGAAATAATTCACATTTTTCATCTATTTTTTTCATTCTTTTGATTTAAATAACTTAAATAAAGATAATTGAGGGAAAAATCTAAAAAGATAAGGGAGGGGCTCAAAAAGGACTGTAATATCAAGTAAGAGAGGTAGAAGAAAAATTGGAAAAGAAATGAGTGATACAGGACAATCCTGAAAAAAAAAAGGGTAAATATCTTGGTAAAGGAGGCACAACATAATACTGAAGAAATGATTTCTTAAAAAACCAGAATTGGCCAATTAGTAAAAGAGGCACAAAATTCCAATAAAGAGAACTTTTTAAAAAGTAGTGTTAGCCAAATTGGGAAAGAAATACAAAAACTAAATACAGGGAAGAGTCTTCATCTGAAGATTTTTGATTTGTTCACTTTCTGGTTTTTTTTAATTTGCATGCCCAATTCATTGACCTCTGCTCTCCTTAATTTGTTAATATATGAACTCAAGGATATAAATTTCCCCCTGAGTATTGCATTGGTTGCATCCCACAGGTTTTGAAAGGATGTCTCATCATTGTCATTTTCTTCAATGAAATTATTAATTGTTTCTATGATTTGTTCTTTGACTAACTGGTTTTGGAGAATTGTATTTTTTTAATTTCCAATTAATTTTTGATATATCTCTCTATGTACCCTTACTAATTATTATTTTCATTTTATTGTGATCTGAGAAGGTTGCATTTATTATTTCTTCTCTTTTACACCTGTTTGCAATGTTTTTATGCCCTAATACATGGTCAATCTTTGTGAATGTAACATGTGCTACTGAAAAGAATGTGTATTCCTTTTTGTCCCTATTTTTCTCCACATATCCACTAACTCTAATTTTTCTAAGATTTCATTCACTTCTCTTAACTCTTTCTTCTTTATTTTTTGGTTTGATTTATCTAGTTCAGATAGAGTAAGTTTCAGGTCTCCCACTAGTATAGTTTTGCTATCTATTTCATTCTTGAACTCCACTAGTTTCTCCTTTAAAAATTTGGATGCTATGCCATTTGGTGCATACATGTTGAGTGCTATCAGATAATTTTAGTGTTTTGACTTAAATCTAAATAATTGGTTGCCAGGGATGATTCCCAAATAATAAAATACCCAGTCAGCTGGGAATTATGGAGATTTTAATTAATATAGAGAGAAGGAATTAAGGAAAAGTCAGAGAGAGAGAGAGAGAGAGAGAGAGAGAGAGAGAGAGAGAGAGAGAGAGAGAGAGAGAATTAATTTAAACTGCTCTGGCTCAGGTTATTTCCTTTCTCTCTCTCTCTCTCTCTCTCTCTCTCTCTTTCTTTAATTCCTCATTGTATTATTAATTAAATTCTCTATAAAACCCAGTTGACTTGGGTATATTCATAATTGGGAAAATTTCCCTGGCGACCACCTTATATATTGATTTGAAACAAGACACTGTAGTGAAAACATATTTTCTGTGGTCACAATTTACTCATCCACTCTTTTATCTACTGCAATTTAAGACATCCAATTCTTTTAATTAAATTAAATTAATTTTAATTAAAATTTAACATTTTGCTATTTTAATTATTACACTCCATGGAAGGAGGAGCAAAGGAAATTTGAAAATGAACACAGGAAGGGGAAAGCACTTTTTGTTTCTGCCTTTGATTGGTTTCTAGGGTTTCCCCATCTCTCTCTCTCTCTCTCTCTCTCTCTCTCTCTCTCTCTCTCTCTCTCTCTGTCTGTCTGTCTGTCTCTCTCTGTCTCTGTCTGTCTCTATCTGTCTCTCTCTCTTTGTCTTTCTGTCTCTCTCTGTCTCTGTCTCTCTGTCTCTATATCTTTCTATCTCTGTCTCTCTTTGTGTGTGTGTGTGTGTCTCTCTCTGTCTCTCTGCCTGTGGGCCTATATGTCTGTCTGTGTGTTGCTCTGTCTCTGTTTCCCTCTCTCTCTCCCTCCTCACATCTCCCTTTCCCCCTCTCTCTCTTCCAGGCCCTGGCTTATCTATTTAGCCATCTCTGGCAAGCCCCACATGGAAGGAACATTACAGGCCTGTTATCTTAAGTTAGAAAAGCACAACTACAAATATTTTTGAACAAACATTTTTCATTATCCCTATGGGATACAAACCCAGCAGTGGTATGGCTGGATCAAAGGGCAGGCAGTCTTTTAAAGCCCTTTGATTACAATTCTGAATTGCCTTCCAGAATGGTTGGATCATTTCACAACTCTACCAGCAGCATATTAATGTCCCAATTTTGCTACATTCCCTCTAACATGTATTATTTTCCTTTACTGTCATATTGGCCAATCTGCTAGGTGTGAGGTGGTACCTCAGAGTTGTTTAGATTTGCATTTTTCTCTAATCAGTAGGGATTTAGAACACGTTTTCATGTGATTATTGATAGTTTTGATTACTTCTTCTGAAAACTGCCTATTCATATCCCTTGATCATTTGTCAATTCGGGAATGACTTGATTTTTTGTACATTTGACATAGTTTCTTATATGTTTGGGAAATTAGACCTTTATCAGAGAGTATTCTTATAAAAATGTTCCCAAGTTTGTTGCTTTCCTTCTAATTTTGGTTGTATTGGTTTTGTTTTTACAAAACCTTTTAAAATTTAATATAATTATTCATTTTATATCTTATAATGTTCTCTGTCTCTTGTTTGGTCCTAAAATCCTACCTTTCCCATAGATCTGACAGGTACACTAGTCTATGTTCTCCTGATTTATTTATGATTTTACTCTGCATTTAAGTCATTTATCCATTTTGAATTTATCTTAGTATAAGTTATGAGATGCTGATCTAAATCTAATTTTTCCCAGTCATGAGTCCCTTTTCTGTGGAACATTTATTTCCCCTTATACCCAAATCTCCTCTAAACCTATTAAGACATCTCCTATGCAAACTAAGGGAAAGTATTCCTTGCTCCCCCAATGATACTCTGTCCCTACTGTTGTACTGAGCAATGCAGATCTCCGTTCCCTTCTGGTATAATGGGAAAAATATGAGAAACTTTCATCTCCTGGAGATACTTGAATTGCAACCAATTAAACAATAATTTAACAGTTTGTTATTAGTAAATTAATGAAAAAGTCACCTAAGTCAAAATGAACTATACAACTTGGGAAGTAAGTGCTTAGTGAGTCATTAATTATGACTAATAGGTTTTTTTTTGTGTGTGCAAAAGGAGAAATTCAATTCCATGGATAGGCTGGGTTACTATTGAAATATAAGATTTTAGGGATTAAGCAAGCAAAAGAAAATTAGGAGAAGGATATGAAGGAAATGAGAAAGATATGGTTTTGAAGGCCACTGGAGAAGTATTATAAAGAAAAAGTGGAAAACTTATAGTTTAAGCATAAGGGAGAGAATAGTCTGAAGGTTTTTTTTTTATTTCATAGAAATAAGGATGTGGGAAACTTTATGCCATTATTATTTAGGATATGAATTATGGTAATTGGATTTGAAAGGTTGAAATTCTTTTGCTCCAAAGCTAGGGGATAGGAATGCCTCCTATGATATCTCCCCTTCCTCTTATAACTTGGGGCAAGAAATTGAATGGGGACAAGGATTTCATTAGGCTTTTTGGGTAATTTGAAAGAAAATAAAGAAAGTTTTATAGGAAATTGAGGGCATCACCATGTGTCTTTTAAAATGAGCTAATTTATAACTATGGGTTTTTATCATGATATGCTGTCATAAATTTTGAGATTTTAAATGTTGACATTAATGCATAAAACCCAGCTTTGATTTGTCAAAATATGTCCTGAAACTAAATCAGAATGTGACCTGTATTTCTTTTTAGGGTGATTTTAGTAGGTTGGGTGTAATATAAATTATAATGGTCACTTGATATCTTTGAGAAGAAATTTAAATTACTTATAGCCATTTACAAGGATTCCTCTATAATAGTTTAACAAGCTGTAACTGTGTGATTTAAATAAGATATAAAAGGAATAGAAATAGTATTAAAAAGCCCCTGCATTGAAAATGTCTGTATATACCCCCTTACCTTGCCACACACTGCAGAGGTTGTGACATAGGGAAACTGGGTCCTTAGTCTTGCAGTGTCATAACCATGTCACCTGAGAAGGGAAAAGTGAAAAGGAAAGGGGATGCCTTGGTCATTACTCTTATTACTAGAATTTATTCTTGAAATCTATTTTATCAAACTGGTTAGGATCCTCATCCAGAACACCTGGACATAATCATGATCATTGTTTGAGTTGAGTCATTCATTGCCTTTGTTTATAAAATATATAGGATCTGGAAACTAAGAATTTCAGGTCACATAGATAGGGGGTGTCTATAGGCACCTGACTTCTTTATTTTGTGCCCACAAAATAAAAGTCAGATTTTTAGCTCGAGATTTTGGCCCAGTTATTTTTTATTTCTTTTACATATAAATGAATTTATTGGTTACCTGAACTCTGCTTTGTCTCAGTTCACTAATAACGAGGTGGATGAGCTAGTTAGTATTGTGTCTCTTATGCTTCCTTATATTAAAATTGTAATATTGGGAAAGTAAATTTCCTTTTAATCTGGATTCTCTTGGCTTATAGATTCAATTGTTAAAAGGCAATAACTTATTACTTAAATTTAAAATAATGTGGTTTCTTAACTTTCATAAATCTCAATACCCTAAGCTTCATGATAATTTCTTTCAATGTTTCCTTACTTCACTGGATCATAAAGTTGTGTTTAATTTCAGTGTTTAAAAATAAACACTTTATTAGAAAACATTACAGAATGTAAAATGAATAATTTTGATTACATTAAGTTAAAAAGGTTTTGTACAAACAAAACCAATGCAACAAAAATGAGAAAGGAAACAACAAATTGTGTGTGGGGGGGGAACTCCATAACAAAAAACTTTGACAAAGGTCTAATTACTCAAATTTATAAAGAGATAAATCAATTGCACAAAAAATCAAGTCATTCCCCAATTGATAAATGTGAAAGGGATATGAATAGTCAATTTTCAGATAAAGAAATCAAAATTATCAATAACACATGAAAAAGTGTTCCAAATCTCTTATAATCAGAGAGATGCAAATCAAAACAATGCTGAGGTATCACATCACATCTAGAAGATTGGTTAACATGATAGCAAAGGAAAATAATGAATGTTGGAGGGGATGTGGCAAAATTGGGACATGTATTAATACATTGCTGGTGAAATTGTGAAATAATCCAGCCATACTGGATAGCAATTTGGAACTATGCCCAAAGGGCGATAAAAGACTGTCTGCTCTTTGATCCAGCCATAGCACTGCTGGGTTTATACCCCAAAGAGATAAGGAAAAAGTCTTATACCAAAATATTCATAGCTGCACTCTTTCTGGTGGCAAAAAAAAAAAATTTAGAAAATGAGGAGATGCCCATCAATTGGGGAATTGCTGAACAAATTATGGTATCTATTTTTATTGATTTAGAATCTTAAACCCTAGAGACTGCATTTCCCACAATCCCCTTTTCCCTTTTCCTGTTGTGCATCTTGGGTTAATTTTGTATTCACTTTTGGTTTTGAGCACATGTGAGCTTGCCAAAGCTGATTTGGAGGGCTTGGTGGCTGAACTTAGTGGAGCTGAGGAGCTAAACTGGAGGGTCTATCTGAACACTAGAATCTTGCTTGGGACAAATCTTGTGGTGAGTGGATTAAAGAATGACTGATCTCTCTCTTAAGGCTTAAGCCTAGGCTGGCCTAGCCCTTTTCTCATTATTTCCTCTTACTCTCTCTTTCACTTTCATTAATTCCTTAATTTGTATTAATTAAAATCTCTATAAAACCCAGCTGACTTGGGTATTTCATATTTGGGAATTTTTCCCATGGCGACCACTTTATTTTTAATATAAAATCAAGACACTGTCTTGAAACCATATTTTTGCGGTCACAATTTAAGGCAACCACTCTCTTTAACTGTTACAGTTTATGCTCTGTTCTCTGCTGGAAGTAGCAGTGTGTAGTTAGGTGGTTGGCATCTAATTTTCCTTTTTTGATCTAAGTCAATTTTTAATAAATAGTATTAAAAGAACACTTGTAGTATCAAATTATTAATTCTAATCTTTACAATTGGCTGACTACAAAGGAATCTGATCTTAGAATTTTTATTTTAGGCCACTCCTGGGAGTTTTCAAACCCAGGATGCTCTTGCAGCCACCCCAGCTGAGGCTTATTCTGTGGTTTAAAAACTACTGGCTTATAGCCACAGCTGCTTCCCAGTGCACGCTCCCTGCTGCCACTCTCTATTGGCTCCCATGCCCAACCCAAGGAGCTGTGACTTCTGGAACCTAGCCATGCCTGGCTTGGTTACTCCTCCCTGTATCCCAGAGCAGCTTTTGGGGTTCGGTAGCCACAGCAAACTCCAGCCTGGCTCACAACTCCTGCTAACCTGCCCAGCTGGAACACCCTGGCACCACCTCAAGCTGCTACCTCAGCCCTGGGCCCTATCCCCATGTTGCTGGTGCTTCTGTCACTTCTGCTACTTCTGCTGCCCTGAACCCTTCCTAGCTGGTAAGAACAAGTTTCCCTTTGCCCAGTCAGCTGGGAAGGGAAACTCCTTTTCCCACTGTACATCTGATTGCCTCCTAGGCACCACCAGGCTCTTTGCCTTGGCTGAGAGGGTCCTGGCCCTCTTTTAACCACCCCAGCTTAACTCCTACCCTTCTTTGCTTTACCAAATCTGTCGTACTTCCATCTCTCAGCCTCTGCCCCATTTTGTAGTCATAGCATCTATTTTGGTTTCTGGCAGTCCCTAACCACACCCCTTACCCTGAAACCCATCTCTAACCAAGCACCTAACCCCTCCCAGTTGAAGTGCTGCCTCTTGGTCACTAGAGCTCAATATTGAGCACTAATTTTTTTTCCTACTTTTTTTTCTCTTTTCTACATCCCTTTTTTTTCTCTATTAGTTTTTCCCTTTTCTTGCTTAGCTACAGTGGTTGTTTGCTGATACTAGAGGGCAGCTATAAATAAATAATTTAAATTTTTCCCTTTTTTATGAATAAAAATCCAATACAATCATAAAAATAAACTAAATACCCTCACATTCTACCTTCATCCCTTATAATAATAATAATTTAAAAATAAATTAATAAAAATACATTTGTCCCTTTTTTGATCAAAATGCTAGGCAGCATAAATGCTACAATGCATGAAAGTCTTCTGCTTTTTACCCAATTAGAAGCATGTAAAATTTCAAATTCCCTCCTTCTCCTTGTACTCTTAGAAAATTTTATTTTTCTGATCTTCATTCTTAAGACAAAAAATGCTATTATTATGAGAGATTAAAGCAGAAATGCAGGCTGACAGGAAAGTTCAATCAAATATTTTCAAGCACTTACATGATCTAATGAAAAATACTGATACCATCCAAAACAAGTCTGAAGTTTGGAAGCCTGTTCCTGAAATACAAACGGAAAATGATCCTATTTCTCTCAAAATTGTCATGATACACTCCTTTTGTATACATCAGGTGCAGAACCTTCTCTCTCGTACTCTGCAACATCTCTTTCATGCTCTCCAAATCCTGGCTGATCTTATCTCCCCTGATCCTTCTGTTAATTCCACATCCTCTCCTGCCCATTCTACCACCCCACCACCAGCCCCAAACCCAAAGAAATTGCATTCTGCTACCATAACTGTTCCTACCCATGTTGCCTCAGCATACCCACAGACAACTTCAAAGGAATCACAGTCATCGGATGAGTACAATGAATTCTTTTTTCCCCTTAAGGGAAGTGACTGAAAAAGGACACAATGGGGATGTGGTGACCCTAAGATACATATAGCTTTCACTCCTCAAAAAATTAGAGAACTGAAATATAATATATCTTGTTTTGAATGCGAACTTCTCATGATAACCAAGAAAATGGCTGATTTTTTTTAATCAATATAGCTGCTCCTGTAAGGATGTTGAGAATTTCACCAATGCCTTTCTAACAGAATGTGAAAAAAATAAAATTATCTCTCATGTGAACAAGGTCCTGTGGCATGGCACACTGACAGCTCAGGATTCTGCATGGGATTATAACAATACCAAGGACCAATTGCAATTACAACATTGTAGGGTGGGCATTATAAAAAGCTATTCTAGAATGCTCAGAGTATATGGAATCATGGTCAGAATTTGAAAGCCTTAACAAATCAGATGATGAGACACCCTCACAATTCATGGATAAGCTCATTGAGCTTGGGGATTGATATCAAGACCTTGATATTTTTTTTTCAATCCTTACCTTCTGTCTTGGAATCAATACTGTGTATTGGTTCCAAGGCATAAGAGTGGTAAGGACTAGTTAATGGAGGTCAATTGACTTTCCCAGTGTCACACAGCTAGGAAGTGCCTGAGGCCAGATTTAAACCTAGGACCTCCCATCTCTAGGCCTGGCTCTCAATCCAGTGAGATACCCAGCTTCCCCCTAGACCTTGATATTTCTAAAGAAAAGGATATTAAGCAAATAAAGAGATATTTTGTCAATAACTCTTGTGGGGTGGTCCATTACTCATGGTAGCCTCAGATGGTCTTTGAAGAGTTGAGGAACACTGCTGCTTATGTCTTTAAAGACCAAAAAATAAAAACAGGAAACAACTAATAATGTCATAGAAACCTTGAGAAAAAAATCAAATCTTTAGTGGATAGTTTTGATAAACAAGACAAAGGGAATGATGCTCAATCAATGCCTCTCCAAGGTCTAACCATCGGTCCCTTACCTGCCACTTCTGTCATAAGAAGGGCCACATAATGATAAACTGTAGGAATTTTTCCCAGGCAATGATAAACTATACCAACCAGAGAAATTCTTATAGGAATAATTACAGGAATGATAATTATAATGGGGATTTCAGGAATTATAACTTTAGGACTGATAATAATAATCCTAGGGTAGTGAATCAGGCATTTGACAACTTATACCATATGACCCCACAGCAGTATATTTTGAGTGGACCCTGAACCACACAGGGAGCCCAAGGTACTATCCAAAGATTATGAAGGTATACAGGGAGGGGGGAAGAGGTTGGGGAACAGGAATATAACCTTTGATTTTTCAGACCTTGATGTCTTACTACCCATTGTCCCAATCCACTGTCCCTCCCATACTAATGAGCCCCATGTAATATTAAATGTTGATAACACCTATTATGATTATATTTTGGACACTGGAGCTTCCCAGTCTGTATTTAAGAGTATACCTGAATCAGATTGCAGTTCCATTGGCTCAGTTAATGTCAGGGGGATCAGGGATACCCTTAAAGCAGGGGTCCCCAAACTTATTACACAAGGGGCCAGTTCACTGTCCCTCAGACCATTGGAGTGCCATACTATTAAAAAAAATATGGAGAGGGGCGGAGTCAAGATGGTGGCATAGAAGCAGCAAAAGTTCAGACCTCTGAATACCCTTCCTTACCAATTACAAACTAAATGCTCCTAGGGGACTGAAAATCAAGCCTAACAACAAGACAGAGCAAAGGAACAATCCTGTTGGACTCAATTCAAAAGGTACCCCCCCAAAAAAAGCTGGAAATTGAGAACACTCAGATTTAAGAGGAAGGCAGAGGGTAGGTCCCAGGACCCCTCCCCCCACCTATAGCACTAAGTCTCCAGTGACAATGGGAAACTCTGGGTGGACAAAGGCACCTGTCTGCTTTGCGGGCAGGGTGGTTCCAGGCTCAGAGCGTCAAACATAGGGGGTGGCAAAGGAGCTGAAGGGGGATTGAAAAGCAGGCAGCCTGGTCACAGTGAAGGAGAAACCCCATATTGAGCCAACCTTCTAGGAGGTTTTGACCTCAGAGCATATCCAGCCCAACCCAGCTGAACTTAATCCCATCAAAAGTCTTCAGACTTCAGGGAATCCCATGCTCCAAAACCCCTTCCTCACAGACTGCTGGACTTAAATCCAATCAAAAGCCTCCAGGAGACAGGGAAGCTCAAACTCCAACACCCCTCCCCCACAGACTGCATGGAGAGATCTATTGACAAAGCTCCATCAGGGGAGACTGTCAGAAAACCCCAAAACCAAGAAAAAATGAGAGGAGCAAAAGCACAGACAAATAAGGGGATTAAAGAAGGGGCAAATATGAGCAAACAGCAGAAAAATAAAAAAGAAATTACAATCAACAGCTTCTATACAGGCAATGAACAAAGAGCAAACAGAATAGAGGAGGAGGAATCATCAAACAATAAACCAGAAATCCCAGCAAATTGGATAAAGGATGTGGAATAACTCAAAATGCAATTCAAAACACAATTAAGAGAGGCTGAAGACAATTGGGAAAAGAAGATAAGTCATCTGGAAACAGAAAATAGTGTCTTGAAAGCCAAATCAACCAGCTTCATTGAAGAAAATGACAATGATGAGACATCCTTTCAAAATCTATTGGATGCATCCAAAGCAGTACTCAGGGGGAAATTTATATCCTTGAGTTCTTATATTAACAAATTAGGGAGGGCAGAGGTCAAGGAATTGGGCATGCAAATTAAAAAAAAAAACTAGAAAGTGAACAAATTAATCCTCAGATGAATAATAAATTAGAGATCCTAAAAATCAAAGGAGAAATTAATAAATTAATAAAATTGAAAGTCAAAGAACTATTGATTTAATAAATAAGACTAGAAGCTATTACTTTGAAAAAACAAATAAAATAGTCAATGTAACTGGTCAGTCTAATTAAAAAAAAGGAAAGAAGAAAACCACATTGACAGCATACAAGATGATGTGAATCTTAAAATTTCTCAGACTTGTGAATGTTAAAAATTCTCAGACTCTACCTTAGAACATTTCGTTAAGACCATTCCCCATTTTAAATAATGAAGGTACTTGATCAGGAATGTGAGAACTCTAACATTACTCCACCCATACTTAAGCATACTTTAGGGGAAGATAAAGTTGTAAACTCCTTACTGAACAATGAAAAGTACTTAACCCATACTTAAAGTAAAGCTAACCTTAAGCTGGGTCTATTTTTATATCTAATACAAAAGGGTGCTAAGTACCTATGAGGTCAAATTAATCACTAAAAGGTCAGGCAACTTGCAAACTTGCAAGGGACAAGCTTAATAAAAGAGGTGTGAAGTTTTAGTTTACTCAGGTATGAATTACTCAAAAATTTAGTCTTCTCAGGTGTGAATTAAGAATGGTCAGTTCTGTGAAAACATCTACTGTGATTGGTAGATGTGAAAACTTAGGGGAGTTGACATAGGAGAAAATTCTCTTTAAAAGGAGGTCAGAAAGGCCTCTAAAAGAGTTTAGCTTGCCAAAGCTGAATTGGAGGCTGGGATCTCTCTCGGTGGCTGAACTGAGTTCAGTTTCCTGAGCTAAACTGGAAGGTCTCTCTAAACACTAGAATTTTGCTTTGAGTTGATAAAAGACTGACTAGTCTCTCTCTTAAGGCCCTTCATACTATATTTCTCTTACTCTCTCCCCCTTTCTTTAATTCCATTATTTGTATTAATTATGTAGGATTACAGATATATACATAATGGAAAATGTGGTTGATGTATTGATATGATATTATACTTGGTCAGAGCAGTTTATGAGACAGCTCAGAGGCCAGAAGTATCTCTGGGCTGAGCCACAGAGGGCTCAGCTCTGGCCTAGTCAGACAGCATTCCAATGCATGATTTATGAGCAGACCATGTGGTCTTTGTTCTTGGAATTTCAAAAGAGTGGGCTGACTTTACCACGCCTCTAGCTTGTACATCATTGATATGTCAAGCCAATGTAAATCCACTATGTGCTGTTGCATATGCATTACGTACCTTTTACTTCATTACCTTAATAAAAAGTCGGGAAGGGTGCCATTCCTTCTCTTTTTCCTTTCTTTTCTCCTCTCTCTCTAACCTACCTGCTGGCCATATGGATCGCTCTTGCTATGGAGCTCCATTGTGGTGTCTAAGATCTTCTTTCTTTATTCTTTTCTTCCTTCTCACCTGACTGCCAGCCAGTGCAATCTGTACTTGGAGTTTTATCTCCCAATTCTACAAGTGGTACTTTTCTTTAACTGATTCTTTCCTCACACCTGATTCCTAATCCTATCTAAGAATTCTACTCTCCACACATTCTTGGCTATTTTTATCTTCCTTCATTGTATGCCCTACAAAGGAAGATAAAAGGAAGAAGCATCCTTCCTTAACAAAATGTGATCTGTATGTGTCTGCCTCAATTTATTTACCCTCTCTCCGGCTTCTGTTTTTATCCTCAAAAAATCATAATTCCTTTAGTTGTTCCCTTTTATGCAGTAGTTGCTGGTAGACTGCTGTATCTGACACCCCAGATGTGGTTAGGACCCTTCCCTTTGGCACAGAAAACGACAGTGCACTCGTTTTTGAAGAGACAAGGGCATTAAGAGACTGAAGTCTGAACTGAGATTACCGTTGAAAGGCCATCGAGGTAAGGCTCGTTCTAACAGAGACGGGTTGGAGTACTTCCTCTCAGCAAGGTTGAGAGAAGCTGAGAAAATGAGAAAGAGGGACACAAAATATTACAGATTAATTGGAATGCGTGGATTATTAGTAGAATGATTTTAGCTGTTCAGCCATGACAAAATGCCTATGATAAGGAGAAGGAAGCTTTACAGAATCAAGAGGCAAAACCTCAGGATTCCACCCCCATTCACATTGGTGCTGGAATTCTGAATTGGTGGAGGCTGTTGCCTCACCCCCAACCTCTTACTGATAAGATTTCTCTACCTCAGACTATCTTCTCTACCCACCAAGGCAGTTGGCCACAAAGAAACATTCTCCAAGATTAATTGTAACTTAGTTACAATAGCCCGGTGATCTTTGAACCAAGCAAAAAACAGCTCATAAACTTCACAAAACCCCAAGGAACTCCTGAATTCAGAAGCAAGGGAGGGTGATATGCAGCCCCTCCCCCAAGTTTCATGGAGTTCCCTTCCCCTCCACAGTATTCCCAAGAGCAAATGGCCACAAAGGAATCAGCTCCAAAGCAGAACTCTTACCCTGATTTATTTACAAGAGCTGAAACAAACTTACAAAATCATTCCGATTCTTTTGCATCCCAGCCATTTGGCTTGCCTTTACCCCCTTCTGCATTACAAGAGGACAACTTTTGTCAGTGAGCCTGTAAACAGCCCATGCAAAAAAGGAAGCAGGATATTTGGCTTCCCCTGTAACACCAAGAGAAAATCCAAATGCTCAAAAAAATTTACACCACATGATTGAAAATTAGGAAAAATATTAACAGCAAATGAATTAATTAATATGCTGCATTAAATATGGAGGATTAACTTACTTCTCAAGTTTCTGCTCCCAAACTTTTACTAACAAGCTACTAACAATGTAATTAACTGAATTCTTCTTTGCTCTTATCTATTCATGCCCCTAAACCCCATCCCCCACTGCCAGCTCACTGCAGGGCTGGCAGGAAAATTTCCCTACTATATTTCATATTTTGCCTCCAATAAAAACTCAATGCAGTATTATAATTATTTTAAATCTGTAAAAGAAAGCAAATAGAAATGCTTCTCCAACAAAACTTGGAGATGATTGGAAAAGTGCAGACATAGATTTAGTTCAGGCTATGGGCATTGAACTCCTGACTTCTAAAGAAATTCAAAGCAGGGTGATTCAGTATGTTAATCAAGTTCCTTTAACTCAAGGCTACTGAGCTAGATAAGGCCAGATCATTCATATCAATTGAATCTAAGTTTATTGCAAAAGATTTCTTTACTTAAAAATTGCTTATTTCAAAAGTTATGCAAGGAACAAACTAAAATTCATAAGGAAATTCATGTGCCTCTATCAGAAATTATCTAGCACAGGTAAATTTTGAAGGTTTAATAGGCAATTGTTAACTTTGGTCCTAAAGAATTTAAATGCAATTCACCTTGAAAGGAAGAACACGTGTATGCTTTGACTCAAACAAAGCGGGACACTTCAAAGGATCAGGTCAATTTACAGCAGAGATAGTTTCTGAAAGCTGTTTCTAATAAAACCACAGGTCTAATCAAAATTAGTAAATTGATGAAATAATCCTGAGTTACTTTAAAATTCAGAAAAGGCTAGTTGAAGCAATTATTTTGCTCTCCAGCTGCCAGAGCAATAAACCTTGCTCTTCCCAGTAAAATTTAACACCACTTTTAGCATATCAAAAAGAGGATCTGTGAGCAATCTCAGAGAATTCAGACAGAGTATTGTTTAAATGCAAAGGTATAAACCTGATATATTTTTCAAACAGATCATTGCTAATAAATGGAATTACTGTGAAGTAAAATTTAAAAATTAAATTGTTCTAATTTAGATTGGACTTGGCAAAATTATAAAAGAAATATCTGATTATATTTCTTGATAGGAAAAGTTAAAAATCTTTATCTGATTTTTGTCATATACTACAGAATATTTGGACAAGACATATTTTATCTGTAATAATATTTCAATATAAATTATAATGTAACTGTAGGTTGAGGACTGTGAATCTTAAAAATTCTCAGACCCTACTTCATAAGGTTTGGTTAAGACCATTCCCCATTTAAACAATGAAGGAACTTAGATCAGGAATGTGAGATCTCTACTCCACCCCTACTCAAGCCTGCTTTAGGGGAAGAAACCCCTTGCTGAACAGTGAAAAATACTTAAACCCATTCTTATAGTAAGGCAAAAGTTCTTAAGCTGTGCCTATTTTTAGATCTAATTCAAAAGGGTGCTAAGTACCTATAAAGGTCAGGCAACTTGTGAATTTACAAAGAGCCAAGAGGTGAGAAACTTACTCATAGGTTTTTCAGGTGTGAACTTAATCAAAAGCTCAAGCCTTCTTAAGTATGAATTAAGAATGGTCTGTCCTTTGGAAAATGTCTACTGTGATTGATAGATATGAGAACTTGGGGGAGGGGACATAGGAGAAAATTCCCTTTAAAAGGAGAGGAAAAGCTTTCTTGAAGGAGAGTCTCAAGAAGAGTCTCTCTCAAAGAACTCTCTCTGGAGAAGGCAGCTGGCCAAAGCTGAACAGGTGTCTCTCTGAACACTAGAATCTTTGCTTGGACAAATCTTGTGGTGAGTGGATAAAAGACTGACTGATCTTTCTCTTAGGGCTTGGGTCTGGATTGGCCAGGGCTGGCCTGGACCGGCCTATCTTTTTCTCATTATTTCCTTTTTTCTCTCTCTCTCCCTTTCTTTAATTCCTCATTTGTATGAATTAAAATCTCTATAAAACCCAGCTGACTTGGGTATATTTAATAATTGGGAATTTTTCCCTGGCAACCTCCTTATATTTGATTTAAAATCAAGACACTGGCTTGAAAACATATTTTCTGAGGTCAAAATTTAAGACTCCAACTCTTATATCTGCCACAGTTTATGTCTTCCACTATTTTAATTATCACAGTACCAAGGTGCAAACAGTATTTTTCAAAGCTTTTAGAGTTAAATCCACACGGACTGTTGCAACCATGTCACTAAATGCTAAAACTATTTGGATATGGAAAGGAAAGTTACTCCAGCAGTTTGATAAGTTGATCCTGCCATGTGGGGAGCAATACTCCTACACCTCAGGTTATAAGTTTTTATCACAAGTACTGGAATTGATTAAAAGGAAAGTTAATACTAAGTAGTAGCAGTAGTCTCTTGGTGACCGAGAATAATAATTGTCTTTCTGCGTTTTCATCTATGGTGTACCCTCATATGGCTTTGGAGTCCAAAGACTGAGGCACAAAGTTTGTGATACATGGGGCATGGAACACCATTTGTTACGGGAGGTGACAGCGAGTGAGTGAGGAATGTCTCTGACTGGGGGGTTGGAGGGCACACCAGGGTCCTTTGGATCTAAAGACTGCTAGGAAATGACCTATCAGGGTGGTTTCACAGGAGAACACTGGGAACGTGAGAACACACAGAGGGCGGGCCCCCTGCAAACTGGGAACAGTGAGGAGTCTCGAGAGTTTGTAAAAACTGCCTAAGGCCAAAGTGTTGCCCCTCACTGTAGTGAAGGGGGGGCAAGCCAGGATCCCTGGAAACTGACAGGGAATAACAGAGTTCCACGCCTCAGAGGTTTTACAAGAGATTCCTGCGCACAGGCAAGAAGAGATAACAGAGAAGGGGGGGCAGGCACGCTGAACATAGGAAAGGTTGCACTGAGCACAGGGACTGGCGCACAGAGAACAGGGGCAGTTGCACAGAGAACAGGGGCCAGCACTCTAAGAAACCTCAGAGGCTGGGAAGAACTAGACTGAGGCAACCTAAATACACAGAAAACACGCCCATATCACTTGGACCCCAGACCAAAAAGGAAAGGGAAATAAAACCACCAAAGGAAAGGCTCACTCAGCCCAAAATCAAGCCTCCAAGAAGAAAGGGGAAAAAGTGACTATTGAAAACTTTTATCGAGGGAGTACCCAAGGAAAAGAAGAGAAAGAGGATGAAATCAAACAAAATCAAAACAGACCTCCCAAAATGGAAATTATCCACAAGCTCTGGAAGAACTCAAATTGGAGCTTATCCAAAAGATAGAAACCTTCTGGAAAGAAAAATGGGAGAAAGAGATCAGCAGTCTGATAGACAAGACTTCACAATTGGAGAAAGAGCTGGAAGTCTCTAACAAAAAGGTAGAAAAAGATGAAAAACAAATCCAGTCCCTAAAGACCAGAAATAAGCAACTGGAAGACAGTGAGCTTGCAAAACAGCAAGAATTAATGAAGCAAAGCCAAAAAATTAATGAATTAGAAGAAAACATAAAATATTTCACTGATAAGGTAACAGACCAGGAAAACAGAGGAAGAAGAGACAACTTGAAATTATTGGTCTGCCCGAAAAACCAGAGATAAACAAAAACCTCCATGCTATACTACAGGAGATTATAGAAGAAAATTGCCCACATGTTATGGAGCAAGGGGGCAAAATAGAAATAGAAAGGGTTCATAGAACACCCTCTATAATAAATCCCCAAAAGACAATCCCCAGGAATATAATCGCGAAATTCAAGAACTTCCAAGAAAAGGAGAAAATCCTATAAGGAGACAAGAAGAGGAGCTTCAGATACAGAGGGGATCCTATAAGGATCACACATGATTTAGCAGCTAACACGCTAAAAGACCGCAAAGCATGGAACAAGAAAGCTGGGTCTCCAACAAAGAATCAAATACCCAGCAAAACTGACTATATACTTCCAGGGGAAAGTATGGGCATTCAACAAAATAGAAGATTTCCAAGCATTTGCTAAAAAAAGACCAGAGCTCTGTGGAAAGTTCGATATCCAAGCACAGAAAGCAAGAGAAACATGAAAAGGTAAATATGAAAGAAAGGGGAAAGGAGATAAATCTTTTTCTTTAAGTCAAACTCTCTTCTATAAGGACTACATTTACATCAAATTATATATGTTAATATAAGGGGAAAATGTATTGTGTAACTCTCAAAAATTTTATGCATCATGAGATTAGTTAGAAGAATCATGCATAGGGAAAGATTGGGGCATCATGAAAATTTGGTGAAAGGGGGGACAAAGAAAGTAAAAGGGAGTGGGGGAATCATTGATGATACTAAGATTTACTTCAAGAAATAGGGGAGGGAACTAAATAGAATAATCTTTCCCATACAAAGATATACATGGGAAGGGGAGGGGAAGAACTCTCATATGAGGAGAGGAAGAGAGTGTGAAGTGCTATTACTTAAACTTTACACTCAGTGAAATCAACTCTGAGAGGGAAGAACATATAGATCCATTGGGATCCTGAATTCTATCTTATCCAACAGGGTAAGAAAGAAAGGAAAATTAAGGAGGGGGATGGGAAGAGGGAGAATAAAAAGGGAGGGAAAGAGAGGGGGGAAAGGAAGGGAGCATAAAAATGGAGGGGCTAGAATAGGAAGCATACAAAGGGAGGGGACTCAGGGGACTGACCTAAAGTAAATCACTGGTTCAAAAGGTTATGGCTAAAGAAGAAAGGTCAGAACTGGGGGAAGATATCAAAATTCCAGGGAATCCACAAGTGACAATTATGACTTTGAACATGAATGGGATCAACTCACCCATAAAATGTAGACAAATAGCAGATTAGATTAAAACCCCAAACCCTACCATATGTTGTCTTCAAGAAACACATATGAGGCGGGTTGATACTCACAAGGTTAGAATTAAAGGTTGGAGTAAGACCTTTTGGGCCTCAACTGATAGAATGAAGGCAGGAGTTGCACTCATGATAAAGCCAAAGCAAAAATAGACCTGATCAAAAGGGATAGGGAAGGTAAATATATTCTGTTAAAATGGAGTATAGACAATGAGGAAATATCACTAATCAACATGTATGCACCAAATGGTATAGCACCCAAATTTATAATGGAGAAATTAGGAGAATTGAAGGAGGAAATAGATAGTAAAACCATATTAGTGGGAGACTTGAACCAACCACTATCAAATTTCGATAAATTAAACCAAAAAATAAATAAGAAAAAGGTAAAAGAGGTGAATGAAATCTTAGAAAAATTAGAGTTAATATACATATGGAGAAAAATGGAATACACCTTCTTCTCAGCACCACACGGCACATTCACAAAAATAGATCATACACTAGGTCACAGAAACATGGCATTCAAATGCAGAAAAGCTGAAATAATAAATGCAAACTTTTCAGATCATAAGGCAATAAAAATAGTGATCAGTAAGGGTACATGGAGAGCCAAATCAAAAATTAATTGGAAATTAAATAATATGATACTCCAAAATTGGTTAGTTAGAGAAGAAATCATAGAAACAATTAATAATTTCATTGAGGAAAATGACAATGGTGAGACATCCTTTCAAACCTTATGGGAGGCAGCCAAAGCAGTACTTAGAGGAAAATTCATATTCTTTGAGTGCATATATTAACAAATTGGGGAGGGCAGAGATCAATGAATTGGAAATGCAAATCAAAAAACTTGAGAGAGAACAAATTAAAAACTCCCAGAAAAAAAAAAAACTAGAGATGCTAAAAATTAAGGGAGAAATAAATAAAATTGAAAGTCATAGAACTATTGAATTAATAAACAAGACTAGAAGCTGGTACTTTGAAAAAACAGACAAAATAGGCAACGTACTGGTCAATCTAATTAAAAAAAGGAAAGAAGAAAGGCAAATTATCAGCATCAAGGATGAAAAGGGAGACCTCACCTACACTGAAGAGGAAGTTAAGGCAATCATTAAAAACTACTTTGCCCAACTATATGACAATGAATATACGAACCCAGGTGATATGGATGAATATTTACAAAAATATAAATTGCCTAGACTAACAGAAAAAGAAATAGATTTCTTAAATAATCCCATATCAGAAAAAGAAATCCAACAGGCCATCAAAGAACTTCCTAAGAAAAAATCCCCAGGGCCTGGTGGATTCACCTGTGAATTCTATCAAGTATTCATAGAACAGCTAACCCCAATACTATACAAAGTATTTGACATAATAAGCAAAGAGGGAGTTCTACCAAATTCCTTTTATGACACAAACATGGTACTGATTCCAAAGCCAGGCAGGTCAAAAACAGAGAAAGAAAATTATAGACCAATCTCCCTAATGAATATAGATGCAAAAATCTTCAATAGGATTTGTAAATCTCAAAATTTCTCAGACTTATGAATGTTAGGGGTTTCCCCCATTGAACTTCCAAAAAAAATTTTTACTGACTTAGAAAAAAACATAACAAAATTCATCTGGAATAACAAAAGATCAAGGATATCCAGGGAAATAATGAAAAAAAAATACAAAGGAAGGGGGCCTTGCAGTCCCAGATCTCAGACTATATTATAAAGCAGAGGTCATCAAAACAATTTGGTACTGGCTAAGAGACAGAAAGGAGGATCAGTGGAATGGACTTGGGGTAGGTGACCTCAGCAAGACAGTATATGACAAACCCAAAGATCCCAGCTTTTGGGACAAAAATCCAGTATTTGATAATAATTGCTGCAAAAATTGGAAGACAGTGTGGGAGAGATTAGGTTTGGACCAACATCTCACACCCTACACCAAGATAAACTCAAAATGGGTGAATGACCTGAATATAAAGAAGGAAACTATAAGTAAATTAGGTGAACCCAGAATAGTATACATGTCAGACCTTTGAGAAGGGAAAGATTTTAAAATCAAGCAAGACTTAGAGCCACAAAATACAAAATAAATAATTTGTAATACATCAAATTAAAAAGGTTTTGTACAAACAAAACCAATGTAACTAAAATCAGAAGGGAAGCAACAAATTGGGAAATAATCTTCATAAAAATCTCTGAGCTCATTTGGGAAGTAAACAGGAAAATAAGAATCTTTAGCTAGAAGACTCCAGTGAAGAGTCACAGCTCTGTGATTATGCTTACTTGTTTTTTATGCTTATTTATTAAGCACTGGGGCCAAGGAATCACAGTGACTATCTTCTAAGGCAAGTCTGACTACTAGCCTCCAGTCATATGCTGTCAAAGGATGTATGGAATTGGGCATGAAAAGCCACCTTCAGGTACCTGAAAGACTCTTCAAGGCCAAGGAAGTGGCTTTAGGAACCACAGAAGACTCATGGATGAGAAGGATCTCAAAATGTTAGCATGGGGAAGGCCAAATGAGCAGAGATAGTCAATAGGGTTTTTTAGAAATAGATAAGAAGGATAAGTACATAAGGAAAAGTTTTTTGATTACTCACATTAGGGGACCACTATAACTGTCTCTTCAGGTAAATCCTGTTTTCACAGCTACTCAGATAAATATTTAACCTTGATTTTGAGATTTTCTAGATGAAAAGTATTATATAGTCTCATAGGGAAGGATCAAGTTGGAAAGGAAAGAATTGGGCAGAAATGCCTCATTAATCCTTTTAATGCAATTAATATAATTATATGCAGTAGATCCTACTAAATTTTCATTAAATTCCCATTGGTAACATTGGCATTTTCCAAATCTTCACAGACTTTTAGTCCCATTGATTTCCAGGTCAGTGGAGTCTTGAGGGTCAGACTGAGTGTTCCTGAGCCCCAGGTTCATTATTGAATTTTTCTCACAACTATAAGGAACGCTGTGGACATAAACAATAGATTTTCTTTCTCCTTCTTTAAATAAAGAGTAGTATAAGAGAAGGTTAAAGAAACTAAAATATCAGAGGAGGCCCTAAAAAAAATTGCTGTTGCTGAAAATCACTATTGAGTTTCTTTGAGGAGGAATGTAATCACTGATGATCTCTCTAATGGGAATAGGAAACTTCTGGTCTGTGCTTGGAAATTCAGGCCATGTTAATCTGAAAGAACTAATTGAAAGGTTTATGTCTGGTGGTGATTAAGATCCTGTGATGATAATTTGGGGTACTGGAGCTGGTCACAGTCTCCTTAAGTAAGAATGGTCTCTCTTTATCTTCTTTATGGCTTCCAAGTTAGGCCAGACACCATCATTTGGCTCATGACTCAGTTCTTAGACAAATCAGTCTATAGAGGTGGAAGGGTCCATTAAGACCCTACAAGTGAGAAGCAGTTAGTATGATAAGGGAAATAAAAATCTATAAGCAACTCAGTCCTAGAGAGTCAAGTCTAAAGACATGATCTTGAAGTAAAGGAAAAAGGGCGCAGGACCTCCAACCCATCTGATAAACACATCCTCCAGCTATGCTACCCAGTCAAACATTTCAGCAGATAGCTGACCGCAGGGTGTTTCAGGACTTTGCAACACCAGTTGCAACATTTCAGCAAAATAACTAGCCATAAAGTGCTCTAGGGTTTAAACAATCATCCAGGTTAAGTCATAGTGTGATGTATATATGTAGGGTCCCAACTCTGGCAGGACGGAACTCCTTTGCTGAGCTTCCCCTAGCATGCTAGTGATAGTGTGCTAGTAATAAAGGCTTTCCCTTGCTTGAATTGCATTGTCTTCATGTGCTCCTTGGGTGGTATGCAACTCGGACCCTAACAATCTATGTATCTTATTGTGACTATGACTGAGTTTGTTTGTCATCCATGAATCTGTCTGAAAATTATTTTGATTTCCATCTTGGAAATGAAATTATGGATCAATCATTCTCACTCCAAGTATTCAGAAAGCCTAATCTTTTTATGTATAGGCAACTAACCTGTCTTCCATTTTAACTAGTCAGAAGCTTAGAAACCAGATTCAGAAAGGGACTTAGCAAAAAGAAGATCAAGTTTTTGTACACCCACTAAAGGGACCCAAATTAATGTGACTACTTTGACATCTGGGGCAGGGGGGTCATTGTGACTGTCACCTCAGGTAAGTCATTTCAAAGTCTTATTCTAACTTATTATTATAGCATCTTAATAGAAATGGGGAAGAAATGAGGAATTTTAGGGTCTCTGACAGAGGTACCCAGGTTACTACCCATGAGAGGTCATCTGTCTGGACAAGAAACTACTCTCCTTCTACTAAGCTACTCATAGAAAAATCTTCCAATTGCTTTAGTCATCCTTTACCACTCTACTGGGATTACTTCTATCTAGTGAGCTCTCTACAAGGCTTTAATTTAGGGAAAATCCTGTGATCCCAGAGGCATAAATCAAATATTGCCTGGGACTAGGCAGACTTGTCCAATTCTGACAACTGGTTTGATATCTGGGGAGCAGGAACCCTGGTGACTGTCTCCTTAGGTAAGTCATCCTAACTTCTCACTCTAGCCATCTTCACTCTTTTGGGACATTTTAAGGAAAGAAAGAAAAGATGCCCTGTCTCTAAAAATCTAATGGGAGAGTTCTTCCAGGGATCTTAAAAAAAAATCCATGGTTTCTTTGGTCTTAGAGGAAACTAACTGTGATTTTCCTGGATATAACTTAGATTCTTAAACAGTGGTCTTGAGAGTCTTTATGATTCTAATGGTTGATAAGTATTTCAGTTAGTATTTCATATTTTCCAAGGAAGGTTTCTTAGTTAGGTTGATATTTTACCTTAAAAGTTGAATTGGGATTTTTTTTCTGGAGACATGACTAGCAGAGCTGACTGAGGGAGTCAAAATACCCAGATGAGTGGCTTGCCTGCAAATATTAGCCTAACAAGAAAAAGGAGAATTTACCAAGAAGTCAAGAGACAGTTCTTTCAGACCTCATTTATTGCATAGATTTCTATATATGGACACAGGTTCTCAGAAACTTCCCCTGAATAAGGTTCAATTATGAAGTTTCAATATGTATTAGACAGCCAGAATTAACACTGAACTTGTGAATTATGATGGAAAGATAGAATTCATATTAGAAATCATGTTATTTTTGAAAATATCTTTTTCCTGGGCAGTCAGAGGCAGAGGTCAAGGTTATTTCTAGGTTTTTGTGAGACAAGAGTTGTAATTTCCCTAGTATATCTATGGTATGCAGTACTGGGGCCAAGGGACTATTTCTTAAAGTAAAGATTCATGATTTTTTTTTGCTCATAAATATAGGGTTCTTTGCAACGTTTAAAAGCATATCCTCTAGGATAAGCTATCTAGAGAGGGACAGGCTGGAATAAGAGAGCAAGTTAGAGCATGGGGGACAGATAGACTGGGACATGGGGATGATTTTGGAATATAACTATTTCTGCCAATTTGTTTCCTGAGCATACAAAGGGTTTAAAGTTGTGTACAAAGGATTTTTTCAGAGACAAATACAGGATTTATATGCAGATACTAGCATAATACAATCACTATAAGTGTTGAATGTTCCTCCTATATCAAATCCACTATAGAGTCATCCAGTGTATAATATGCCATGTAAAATTAAAATACTATTATTTATCTTAATAAATATATATATTTAGATAGATTATCTGTAGTGTTACATGCAATATACATATGTGTTGTGTGTGTTTGAATATTCATGTGATAGCATGTGGTAAACATCTATGCAAGTACATGCATAAATTAAAATATCAAAAAGACTAGTGAAAGAGAAGTTGAGAGAGAAAATGTAAAAGTTTAGTTTGATTTAACTTGTAAGCTGAAGGGGATCAGTGAAGACATTTATGTCTCTAAGTTAAAAGTAACAAGTTAGATCAAGGGACAGCTCATAAATTCCTTCTCCACTTCAGGCAACTGAGAAATTATTTTGCTAGGAGTTGCCAGCTTCTGTTCTTTGTTTTATATAAAGTGATTGAAACAGTTGATCTCCTGTTACTTTTTTTTTTACTTTAGTTAAAGGGGAAAGTTTAAATATGAAATGTTCCCTATAGAATAGGATAATATAATAATTATAAGATAATAATATGATGATATAATATAAGAAAATATGAAGATGGGAGATTTTCAAAGAATATCTTAAAGTAAATTCTGAAAATGACTAAAATTATTAACATTTAAGCATTTAATTTTAAAATCCTTTTTTGGCAGTCACACGTAATTTAAAACAATTCATTTAACTGTTTTTACCATAATTCTTCTTTAAATATTCTGTTTATTTCATTTAGAGTGAGTGCAAAAACTTTATTTAAATTTCTACTTCAGATAAAGGAATATTTTTAAAACTTGAAAGATTCAAAATCAGTAGCTGAAAAAAGATAAAAAGTGCACTTAAAAATTATAACATGAAAAATAGCAGTTATCCTGTGGATTTCCTCACCTTGAGAGGTTTATTATAAATAATCACATTATGTAAAATAACTAAACATAAATTAAATTAACAAATACTTCCAGGTAGAACCAAGATGGCACCCATTCATTTTCTGGCCTCATGCACCAGATGGTGCTCAAGGATCTGGAAAGGAGGTGACAGGAAACCAGCTACATCTTGATTCTATTCAAGAAAAAATGGGAAAAAAATGATTGATTCATTTCCCCATTACAGTTGAAAGGAAGTAGGTTTTAGCTAGTTTTTTGCATAGTCCAAAATATCTGAAAATGTTCCACTAAGAAAAACTACCCCTGGGTAATTTGTATTTCTTAGTTTTGAAAGAGGCACTTAAGAAATTTAGCAATTCCAATTTTTATTATGACTTACTCATGCATCTAGCATATTTTTCCTTGGTTGATTTTTGTTTTAAGATAATCTATTTTGTACCATTTCAGCTTCAAATATTATCTTTAGATTTTTCTATGTTTAGAATTTCCTTTAAAGATAAAATAACATCAATCTTAAAATTCTAAGAAATGTAATATCAGTTATTGAAAGATACAATTATCATATTTAATTTTTATATTCAATATCATATGAAGTTTGCCTAGACTTTGAGAATTTTTACATTTTTAAATGATAGAGGAAAAATAAAAAATTCAAAGCTGAAATGCTATTTTCAATCACAATCAAATTTTGATTTCCAAAATGTATAGATTATAGGAAGAAAATACCTGCTTGATTAAGAAAATACTAAAACTCAGAGCTATATTGAAAACTGAACAGGGTTCTTTTCTTGAAGAACCAGACACTTCTAAAGGTGATAAGTTTATTCCAGTCTGTTCTTTTGATATTGCCTTTTGGAGCACAGACTGCTCTCCATTGAGCCATTTATGCAGGTGGACTATGTTTTTGGTCATGCCAACTTTTAGCTGGGAGAATCCAAGTAAAATTTTAAACAAATACCAACAAGATTATTTTATAAAAGAAATGGTTATAAAATGAGATCAAAGATCAAGGCCAAGAGGCTCAGCTACATATTCCAATAACTGGTCACCTAATAGGTAAGAAAACAGCTTTGACTGTTGCCCATTTCATTATTTACCTAGTCTTCTATATGGTGTCAGTTACTTTTTCTGGGTTTTGAAAAAAATTTTATTTCATGCATAAAGTTGAATTTTATTTCATTTCAATGAACATTTATTGAGAAATAAATATCTTGTAAATATATCTTTATTAAATAATTGAAAGATCCTATAAATTTAATTTCTTCTGAATCATGTATTAATTAGAAATTGTTATGAACTAAATACATTATATTTAATATTGTTTATACTTATAAGTTAAATTGTGCATTAATATTTTTATGGTCAATCTTTAAAGTGCAATATTAGTAGTTTTTAATTAAAGTATCATTACTTTAAATAGCACATTAGAAAATTTAGACAATGCATATTTTCTATATTCTATAAAATAATTTCATTGTCAGAGAATTCATTTGAAACCAAATTATTCATTTAAATTTAAAAATATGGAATTTAAGCCTCAGATCTGTTTGGGGCCTTTGCCTCAAAGAGATTATCTCCAATAATTTCTTTGTTCATGTAAATATTGTTCATTATTATGCAGTCTTGGGTCTGAAAATAGTTAACATCAATGCCATTATAGATTATAAATCTTGCAAAACTTTTCAGTTTTGAGAAAATTTCAGTTCAAATGAGAATTTCTTTGCCTATTCTAGAAAGTTGTCTAGAAAGCTAGTGTCTAATGTGGCAGACGGTTTCAGGGCATGGAGCCTGGATATGGACAGGTGGAAGTATAACTAAGGACATGCAGATTAATACTGGGCTACATAATTTAAGGCAAAAAGAGCTAGAATGGAGAATGAAATTAAGAAAGGGTAGAAAAAAGAGAATCAGGGAGAAACCTGATATTTGGATCATTGTGTTAAATTGGCATCAGTGGACCTTGTGGGATTTAGTTGACTCAAGTCCCAAAAGCTTATTTATCTTACCTCCTCTCTTTCCAAGACACCCCAAATGGCATGAGTGCCAGGGTAAATCTATAATTATCACTTGCTGTGCTTCTGAACTAAATTGATCTGGGCTGCTTTGAATTAGGATGAAATGTGACATCCACTCCAGTCACCCGAGGGGATAGAAGTCAAGCTCAGGGCTGACTAAATGGGACCGAGTCTAGTCTATGCTGATGTCATGCTAAATTGAACAGAACTCACTATGTGTACCTGGAGCTGGGCTGGAACTGGAGTTGTACCCTAACTGATGCTAAAACAGAGATGAGATATAGTTGAAACTGGGGCTGGGGCTGAGCACATATGAGGCTAACTAGAACTAAGGTTGAACCAGAAGTACAGCCAGCATTGAGTCTGGAATGGAGGGTAATCTAGAACTAGGACTTTATTAGAGTTGAAACTGAATTAGGGATACAGTCATGGCTGAGGCTAGTGCTGGGACAAGGGCTGAGGTTGCAGTCAAGCCTCGGGTGAGCTTGAGCTAGGGCTACCGCTATGACTGTGGACGGGGCTGGGGTTGGGGCTAAGCTCAAGCTGGGGCTGGGGCTGAGCTATCAGTAGGATTGAAGCTGAGCTAATGCTGGAGCTGAGCTCAGGCAGTTCCAGAGCTTGGGGTAGGACTGAGCTACAGCTGGAGCTAGAGCTGAGCTTGAGTTGGGCCTGGGGCTGGGCTAATACTGGGGCTAGAGCTATAAGGTGGGACTGAAGCTAAGCTAATGCTGGAGCTGAGCTGGGGAAGGACTGAGCTAGAGCTGGAGCTAGAGTTAAGCTAGGACTGTGGATGGGGCTGGGGTTGGGGCTTAGCTTGAGCTGGAACTGGGGCTGGGGCTGGGACTGAGCTGGGGCTGGGGATGAGTTCCAGCTGGGGCTAGGACTGAACTCGATCTGAGCTAGGAGTGTGGATGGGGCTGGGTTTAGGGCTAAGCTCAAGCTGGGGCTAGAATTGAGCTCGAGCTGGGACTGGTGCTGACCTGGGGCTGGGGCTGAGCTCAAGCTGAGCCTGAAGCTGGGCTAGAGCTGAGTCTGGGGCTGGGCTGGGGCTGAGGCTAGAACTGGGACTAGTGCTAGAACTGAGCTCGAGCTGGGGTTGGAGCTGAACTGAGCTGGTGCTAGAACTGGGGCTTTGGCTAGGACTGAGCTAGAACTAGCGCTGGGACTAAACCTGAACCAGAGACAAGGTTAACTGGGAGCTCTTAGCTTTTCTACTGAGGGTATATGGAGCTGAGGCTGAACCAGAGCTCTAGCTGGCTAGAGATAGGCTAAGGAATGAGCTGGAGCTGGAGCTGTGATTATGGTTGACCTGGAATTGAATTTGGGCCTGAGTTAGGGGCAAGAGATAGGAATAAATAGGAAGTGGAGGTGGGCTAGAGTTTCCACTGAGAAGAAAAAGAGGATGAACTAAAGATGGCAGCTTAGAGAAAGCTAAAGTTCGGAGCTCCAGAAACCCTTCCTTACCGATCTCAAATGGAATGCTCCTAGGGCATCGAAATTCAAAACAAACAGCAGAATAGATCCTGAAAACACTCCTCCTGGACCTGGATCAAAAGGTACGGCCCCCCAAGAGTCGGAGCCTGAGATCACTCAGATCTAAGGGGAAGGCAAAGGGAAGGTCCCAGGACCCATCCTCCCCAACCCAGAGTGCTGAGTCCGAGGCAGCAGCAGGAACCTCAGGGCAGGCCTCAGGAGCCGGCTGTTCTGAGGGCTGCCCCCTGAAAAAGACCTGAGCCAGTTGCGGGGGCACCCAGACAGCAAGGAGGCAGAGAGAGATGGGGGGGGGAGCCTGTAGCCCCCTGACCAGAACCTTCCATCTGGGTCTCACTAAAGGTCACTGCCTGAGGGCATACTCAGTCTGAGGTTAATCCTATCACCAGCCCTCAGAGCTCCACGAAGCTGTGGCCCCTCCCCCCTAAGAGTGCTGGAGCACAGAAACAAGGGCCAAGTCATAGAACAGAAAATCTGCCTAGGGCTAAAACCTCTGAATGCCAGACAGAGATAAGAAAAGCTAATCCTCCCCACTCAGATAGAGATGGAAAATTCCACAGAAGCACAAAAAACCCAAAATTCCAAAAAAAAACAAGAAGAAGGGGGCAACTTTGGAAACATTTTATGGAGAAAAAATACAAAACACAGAGGAGATAGAAGAGGAAACACAAGCAAATGCTCTGAAACCTTCCAAAGGAAATGGAAACTCTCCACAAACCCATAAAGAATTTGAATCAGAAATGATCAAAAAGATGGAAGCCTTCTGGGAGGAAAAATGGGAAATAATGCAAAAGAAATTCACACATCTCCAAAACCAGTTTGACCAAACTGAAAAAGAAAACCAGGCTTTAAAGCAAGAACTAATAAAGCAAAGCCAAAAGACCAAGAAATTAGAAGAGAACATAAAATATCTCACTGAAAAGGTGACAGATTTGGAAAATAGAGGGAGAAGAGATAATTTAAGAATAATTGGACTTCCAGAAAAGCCAGAAATAAACAGCAAACTCGACATCGTAATACAAGAGATAATCAAAGGAAATTGCCCAGAGATTCTAGAACAAGGGGGCAATACAGCCACTGACAGAGCTCACAGAACACCTTCTACACTAAACCCCCAAAAGACAACTCCCAGGAATGTAATTGCCAAATTCCAAAGCTCTCAAACAAAAGAAAAAAATCCTACAAGAAGCCAGAAAGAGATAATTTAGATATAAAGGAATGCCAATCAGGGTCACACAAAACCTTGCAATTTCTACTCTGAATGATCCTAAGGCATGGAACATGATCTTCAGAAAGGCAAGAGAGCTGGGTCTCCAACCAAGAATCAACTACCCAGCAAAACTGACTATATAATTCCAAGGGAAAGTATGGGCATTCAACGAAATAGAAGATTTCCAAGTTTTTGCAAAGAAAAGACCAGAGCTCTGTGGAAAGTTTGACACCGATAAACAAAGAGAATGGAATACTTGAAAAGGTAAATATGAAGGAAAAGGAAAAGGAGAAAAATGTTATCTTCTTCTTTTACTCAAACTCTCTTCTATAAGGACTACATTTATATCAATCTATGTATACTAACATGTGGGGAAAATGTAATGTGTAAATAGGGGGAAAAGAAAGACCAAATAGAAAAATCTTTCTCACACAAAGATTCACATGAGAAGGGGAGGGGAAGGAAATTCCAATAAGAAGGAGAGGAAGAGAATTTTTACTTAAACCTTAATCTCAAAGAAATCAACTCTGAGAGGGAAAAACACCCAGATCCATTGGGATCTTGAATTCTATCTTACCCAACAAGGGTAGGGAGAAGGGAAAACCAAGGGGGGAAGGGAAGGAGAGAGAAAACAACAGGGGAGGGAAAAAGAGGGGGAGTGGGAGGGAACAAAAAGGGAGGGACTAAAAAAGGAAACATATCAAGGGAGGGGACAAGGGGGACTGATTTAAAGTAAATCACTGGACTAAAAGGTAGAGCTGAAGAAGAAAAGGTTAGAATTAGGGAAGGATATCATAATGCCAGGGAATCCACAAATGACAGTCATAACATTGAACGTGAATGGGATGAACTCACCCATAAAACATAGACGAATATCAGAATGGATTAGAATCCAAAACCCTACCATATGTTGTCTTCAAGAAACACACATGAGGCGGGTTGATACCCACAAGGTCAGAATTAAAGGATGGAGTAAGACCTTCTGGGCCTCACCTGACAGAAAGAAGGCAAGAGTGGTAATCATGACATCTGATAAAGCCAAAGCAAAAATAGACCTGATCAAAAGGGATAGGGAAGGTAATTATATTTTATTAAAAGGGACTTTAGATAATGAGGAAATATCACTAATCAACATGTATGCACCAAATAATATAGCACCCAAATTTCTAATGTAGAAACTAGGAGAATTGAAGGAAGAAATAGACAGTAAAACCATATTAGTGGGAGACTTGAAACAACCATTATCAAATTTAGATAAATCAAATCAAAAAATAAATAAGAAAGAGGTAAAAGAAGTGAATGAAATCTTAGAAAAATTAGAATTAATAGACATATAGTGAAAAATAAATAGGGATTAAAAGGAATACACCTTCTTCTCAGCACCACATGGCACATTCACAAAGATTGACCATACATTAGGTCATAGAAAAATGGCATTCAAATGCAGAAAAGGAGAAATAATAAATGCAGCATTTTCAGATCACAAGGCAATAAAAATAATGTTCAGTAATGGTACATGGAAAACCAAATCAAAAACTAATTGGAAACTAAACAATACAGTACTCCAAAATCATTTAGTTAGAGAAGAAATCATAGAAACAATTAACAATTTCATCAAGGAAAATGACAATGGCAAGACATCCTTTCAAACCTTTTGGGATGCAGCCAAAGCAGTAATCATAGGTAAATTCATATCCCTGAGTGCATATATCAACAAACTAGGGAGAGCAGAGATCAATCAATTGGAAATGCAAATAAAAAAACTCAAAAAAGATCAAATTAAAAACCCCCAGCAGAAAACCGAACTAGAAATCCTAAAAATTAAGGGAGAAATTAATAAAATCAAAAGTGATGGAACTATTGAGCTAATAAACAAGACTAGAAGCTGGTACTTTGAAAAAACAGACGAAATAGACAAAGTATGGGTCAATATAATTAAAAAAAGGAAAGAATAAAGGCAAATTAACAGCATCTAGGATAAAAAGGGGGATTTCACCACCAATGAAGAGGAAATTAAGGCAATCATTAAAAATAACTTTGCCCAAATGTATGGCAATAAATATACCAACCTAGGTGATATGGATGAATATATACAAAAATACAAACTGCCTAGACTAACAGAAGAAGAAATAGAATTCTTAAATAATCCCATATCAGAAAATGAAATCCAACAAGCCATCAAGGACTTCCTAAGAAAAAATCCCCAGGGCCTGATGAATTCACCAGTGAATTCTATCAAACATTCAGAGAACAGTTAAGCCCAATATTATACAAACTATTTGACATAATAAGCAAAGTGGGAGTTCTACCAAACTCCTTTTATGACACAAATATGGTACTGATTCCAAAACCAGGCAGGTCAAAAACAGAGAAAGAAAACTATAGACCAATCTCCCTAATGAATATAGATGCAAAAATCTTAAATAGGATACTAGCAAAAAGACTCCAGCAAGTGATCAGAAGGGTCATCTACCATGATCAAGTAGGATTTATACCAGGGATGCAGAGCTGGTTCAATATTAGGAAAACCATCCACATAATTGACCACATCAACAAGCAAACCAACAAGAACCACATGATTATCTCAATAGACGCAGAAAAAGCCTTTGATAAAATACAACACCCATTCCTATTAAAAACATTAGAAAGCATAGCAATAGAAGGGTCGTTCCTAAAAATAATAAACAGTATATATCTTAAACCATCAGCTAATATCATCTGCAATGGGGATAAACTAGATGCATTCCCAATAAGATCTGGAGTGAAACAAGGATGCCCATTATCACCTCTACTGTTTGACATTGTACTAGAAACACTAGCAGTAGCAATTAGAGAAGAAAAAGGAATTGAAGGCATCAAAATAGGCAAGGAGGAGACCAAGTTATCACTCTTTGCAGATGACATGATGGTCTACTTAAAGAATCCTAGAGATTCAACCAAAAAGCTAATTGAAATAATCAACAACTTTAGCAAAGTTGCAGGATACAAAATAAACCCACATAAGTCATCAGCTTTTCTATATATCTCCAACACAGCTCAGCAGCAAAAACTAGAAAGAGAAATCCCATTCAAAATCACCTTAGACAAAATAAAATATCTAGGAATCTCTCTCCCGAGACAAACACAGGAACTCTATGAACACAACTACAAAACACTCTCCACACCACTAAAACTAGACTTGAGCAATTGGAAAAACATTAACTGCTCATGGATAGGACGAGCTAATATAATAAAAATGACCATCCTACCCAAACTTATCTATCTATTTAGTGCCATACCCATTGAACTCCCAAAATATTTCTTTACTGATTTAGAAAAAACGATAACAAAATTCATCTGGAATAACAAAAGATCAAGGATATCCAGGGAAATAATGAAAAAAAAAACACATATGATGTTGGCCTTGCAGTCCCAGACCATAAACTATATTACAAAGCAGCAGTCATCAAAACAATTTGGTACTGGCTAAGAGATAGAAAGGAAGATCAGTGGAATAGACTGGGGGACAGCGACCTCAGCAAGACAGTATACGATAAACCCAAAGATCCCAGCTTTTGGGACAAAAATCTACTATTCGATAAAAACTGCTGGGAAAACTGGAAGACAGTGTGGGAGAGATTAGGTTTGGATCAACACCTCACCCTACACCAAAATAAATTCAAAATGGGTGAATGACTTAAACATAAAGAAGGAAACCATAAGTAAATTTGGTAAACACAGAATAGTATACATGTCAGACCTTTGGGAGGGCAAAGACTTTAAAACCAAGCAAGACATAGAAAGAATCACAAAATGTAAAAAATTTAATTTTGACTACATCAAATTAAAAGGTTTAGTACAAACAAAACCAATGTAACTAAAATCAGAAGGAAAACAACAAATTGGGAAAAAATCTTCATAGAAACCTCTGACAAAAATTTAATTACTCAAATTTATAAAGAGCTAAATCGATTGTACAAAAAAGCAAGCCATTCTCCAATTGATAAATGGGCAAGGGACATGGATAGGCAGTTCTCAGATAAAGAAATCAAAACTATTAATAAGCACATAAAGAAGTGTTCTAAATCTCTTATAATCATAGAGATGCAAATCAAAACAACTCTGAGGTATCACCTCACACCAAGCAGATTGGCTAACATGATAGCAAAGGAAAGTAATGAGTGCTGGAGGGGATGTGGCAAAGTAGGGACATTAATTCATTGCTGGTGGAGTTGTGAACTGATCCAACCATTCTGGAGGGCAATTTGGAACTATGCCCAAAGGGCGACAAAAGAATGTCTACCCTTTGATCCAGCCATAGCACTGCTGGGTCTGTACCCCAAAGAGATAATGGACAAAAAAGACTTGTACAAAAATATTCATAGCTGTGCTCTTTATGGTGGCCAAAAACTGGAAAACGAGGGGATTGCCGATCAATTGGGGAATGGCTGAGCAAATTGTGGTATATGTTGGTGATGGAATACTATTTTGCTAAAAGGAATAATAAAGTGGAGGAATTCCATGGAGACTGGAATGACCTCCAGGAAGTGATGCAGAGTGAGAGGAGCAGAACCAGGAGAACATTGTACACAGAAACTAATACACTGTGGTATAATCGAACGTAATGGACTTCTCCATTAGTGGCAATGTAATGTCCCTGAACAATCTGCAGGGATCCAGCAGAAAAAACACCATTCATAAGCAGAGGATCAACTGTGGGAGTAGAAACACCGAGGAAAAGCAACTGCCTGACTACAGCGGTTGAAGGGACATGACAGAGGAGAGACTCTAAAGGAAACCCTAATGCAAATATTAACAACATAGCAATGGGTTCGAATCAAGAACACATGTAATACCCAGTGGAATCACGGGTCAGCTACGGGGGGTGTGAAGGGAGGAAAAGAAAATGATCTTTGTCTTTAATGAATAATACTTGGAAATGATCAAATAAAATATTATAAAATTAAAAAAAAAGAGGATGAACTAAAGCTAAAATGGTATGAATCTAAGCTGCTAGGAGCTAAGCTGGTTTGGTGAGGGGCTGATTGTGAGTTGGAGTCAGAGCTGGGACTGAGCAGGAGTTGGAGCTGAGACTAGAGATCTCACTGAACCTGTCTGTACTGGAGCTAAAATTGAAGCCAGAGATGGTATTAAGCTGGATCTGGGATTGGGAATGAAACTGAGAGCTATAGAGCTCTCAGAAAATGAGCTACAGAGAGGATTTTTTAGAAGAGCTGGAGTTAGAGCTGAAACTCAACTGCAATTGGTTCCCGTTCAGCCATGTTCTTCATGACCTTGTTTGGTGTTTCCTTAGCAAAGGTACCAGAATGGTTTGCTAATTCCTTCTTCAAACCATTTTATAGAAGAGGAAACTAAGGCTAATAGGGTTAAGATACTTGCCCAGAGTCACACAGCTAGTAAATGTCTGAAGTCAGATTTGAACTCCTGAAGATTAGTGTTCCTAACTCCAGGTCTAGCATTCTATCTACAATACCGCCTAGCTGGCCAAGATAGGGAACTAAAGCTAAGATTAGGCTAAAGCTGGAGAGAGTTGGAACTGCAGCAATAACTGAGACTGGGGCTGGAGCTAGGATCACACTCCCTTATCTGAGTTAGATCTGGAGCTAAAGTTAAAGCCAGGAGTGGGGGTAAGCCAAAACTACACCTGGTTGAGTAGAACTGGAGCTGAGGCTTCACACTGACTCCAGACTGACCTAGACTGGAGTTGCACTGCAACTTATCTTCATAGCCTTCTTGAGTGGAGCTCTTTTGGGACTCGTCTGCACTACATTTGAGCTTGGTCCTAAGGCTAAGGCAGAGCTAAAACTGATCTGTACTGAGCCTTCCAATATCCCCCCTTCCAACGTGTTTGATAAGGGGTGGGAGAAGGTGAAGTGGAGAAGGAAGGCAGGTTAGGAATAATCCATACTGACACCTGGGTAAACTGAGCTATTCATTTCAGTTCTTTCTGCAACAGATATTGGCTAAGCTCTACTGGGACTGGTTCCTCTGGACCTTTTGTTACAGCACAGCTGACCTGGGGGGCTGGGGCTGGAAGTGAACTAGAGCTGAGGCTGGGGCTGGGGCTCTGTGGAGCTAAAATAAGTTCAAATGAGCTTGACTGAGCTAGTTCAGATCCCTACTCAGTCCCTCCTGGAGCTGAGCTACACTAGGGGTAGAATTAGCTCAATAAATCACTACCCTATCCTGTAAGCTGAGTTGAACTGAGCGGAAGCTTTTTTGAGTCATACTAGGTAGTCTGAGGCTATATTTAGTCCTTTCTAGACTGAATTGAAATTATCTGAGCTGGAAGGAACTGATTTGGGCTCAGTCCATACAAAAGCCATTGTACAGATGCCAAACTGAGCTGAAATGGGATTGATGATCTCCTATTTACTTTACCTGAGTCTGTCCATGAGTTTCCTCTTGGTCTGAGCTGTAGTGGTCCATACTCACAGAACTTTTGGGATGAGTTCTTCATGAAGTCCATTGTTTCAGGCTTTTAAGGCTTTTGCTCATATCACCAGGGGCCTGTCTCCTGGGCACTGGCCCTTCAGATGATGCATCATCTCTCTTTTTTCCTTGTCTAAAAAGATGTTACATTTTTAGTTCTGGGGATTTGGAAGGCTCTGGGAAATAAACATACCACCATCCATACAGAAATATACATGTGCTGTCTAGATTAATGAAGAAGGAGATTTTCTCCATGAGTGGATGGCTAGTTTCTCCAAACCTATACAACAATCATGTTTTCAGACTTAAATAAAGCAAAGAAAAGCTCCCTTTGGCATGGCATGGAGAACAGTGTTCCCAGAAGCTGACAGATTTTAGCCTAAAGACTTTGGTTTATCTCACTGGGTGGTAGAGCCTAAGGGATGGATGAGCTGAAACATGCCCAAAGTGGTAGAAAGGCTAGTCTGGCTCAGAGAGAACTTTATTTACTTCCATGACCCTCTATTTTTGATGCTCACCACAATGGTTTTGTTTTGTTTTCTACCAGAGGATTCTTCTAGAGGTTCTTAATTGGTGAGGCCTTCTCAAAGTAAAATGCATAAAATAAAATCCATAGGATTATAAATGAAAAATAAATTCTATTGAAAATACAATGAATAAAATATTAATTTTCAATATATATTTTTAAGTTCACAGACCCCCAGTTAAGTTTCCTTATTTAAGTGAAGGTCTTGGGGGTTGTCATTTCCCTAGGCCTGATCTCTTCAGAAATATGCATCCTCATGTTTTACTGGCAATGCTTGGTACCAGGCCCTATATGGAGCCTATGCTGTGGTGCCTATCTCCTATTTGGAATGGATGAAGAGAAAATGGGGCATATGCCCAGAATGCATGAAAAGGAAGGTATAATATACACTCCTTTGGAAAGTCAGCTCACTGCACTTACCTTGCTCCTGCATCTCACCTAAAACTTTACAAAGGAATTAGCCATTTTGCCCACTGCTTCGGGCTTAGTACTCTTGAAAAAGCTTTCGTTTTTAACATTTCTCCTCTTCCTTTTTTTTGTCGTCCCCGATCTTTTCCTCAGCTCTCCCATCTGCACCAAATCTCTTCTCCCTCTCACCCTGTTTGAATTCTGGAGTCGAAGATGCCCCTGTGGCTGTGGGTTGTTTGGCAAAGGATTTTCTACCTGATTCCATTAACTTCTCCTGGACCTACCAAAACCAAAGTGCTGTAAGTCACACAGATTTAAGGATCTTCCCATCTCAAATGAGCGGCCCTACATACACAGCCACCTCCCAAGTGATCCTCCCTGCCTAGGATGTCCTTCAAGACAGTTACTTGGTATGTAAGGCCAGCCATCTCAACAGCAACAAGCAAGTTCAAGTTTCCCTCCCAGGTGAGATCCTTTATCTCTTCTCTCCTCCCTACCCTTGCTTTGGTTCCATGAAGGGGAACTATCCTGCAATTTTGAGGGGAACAAGACACCCCAGTTGAAAGCACAAGACATGTCACACAAATAGGCATATTAAGATACACAAACATAAGTCCATATATAAAAATAACATATGAACACACCAAAGTCCATACACACAAATCCCCATATATTTGCTTGTGCTCCTCCCTGGCTCTAATGGGCTCAAAAGGGAGGTCTTGATTTAAGGGAGCTGTTGGGCAGACCTCCATTCTAGATGCTGATCCTTCTATTTCAAACTTCCTTCCATCCTCAGACTATCCCTAGCAAAAGCAACCATCTTGGCAGGGTCCTAACTTCCCCCTTTGCTGGCTTGTGTTTCTATCCAGATGCTACCACCAGTTCCCCTAATGTGACTGTGTACATCCCACCCCGTGATGCATTCTCCAACTCTGGCCTATGAAAATCCAAGCTCATCTGTCAAGTCACTGACTTCAGACCAAGGGAGATCAAGTTAACATGGCTGCGAGAGGGGAGGCCAGTTTCATCAGGCTTCTCTACGGGTCAAGTCCTACCTGACGGTTCTGGAACCTACTTCCTGCAGAGCAGTCTGACTATTAATGAGAGTGACTGGTTCAGCCAGAGCACATTCACTTGCCGAGTAGATCACCTCAATGCCCAATTCCAGAGGAATGTTTCCTCGAGGTGTGCCATCAGTAAGTGATGTTCAGAAGAGGGTTGGAAATTGCAGCCTTCTCACTTCTATGGTTCTGCCTAGATCATAAAAGATCCCCAGAGAAGTACTCTTCCCCAGGAAATCTTCCCTAGCTCAGGGCTTGCTCCTAGAGAAAAAATGTATCAACATACCCCTAATGTGCTGAAAATGTAAATTCTATGAGGCTTTAATCCTGGATCTTGGAGGCCATATGGGGGACTTTTAAATCTCATGGAGTCTCTGAAAAAAATTTGAGTTCATCTGTCTAGATTTAGGAAGACCAGACAAAGGTGCTCAGTCTTCTTCCATCAGCCACTTAGAACTAAGATCAGCTCTGCTAAACAGGAATCTGGTTTCTTCAGGAGTCTCAAACACTGATGATGGCTGCTTAATTACTTCCCATTCTGTCTCACCAATGCCTGAGATCAATGATGCTTACTAGAATCCCCCTTCTCTTTATTTACTTGCGTGGAGGACACTGGGGAAAGGGTACATGGAAGATAATTCTAGATATTCTCTATCAGAGCTCTTTAAATCACATAAGGTATCCAACAATCCAATTAGAAAAGATTTACATTCTTCTCTTCTTGAGGAATGAATGAAAGGAAATAGAAGCATACTGATGCATAATTAGCTTAGATATAAGAAAGGGAGTCCTCGGCGCATTGCCTAGCAATCTCTGGAGTTGGTCATTGAATAAAGGTGAGAATGGTCTTCCCTGGGACCAGAAGGAGCATAGGAAATTCCCTTTAGACAGAGATGACTGAAGTTAATACCTGCCTGGAAGAGTAGTTCCAGAGAGCTCTGTAGAATTTATCAGATCCATAAACTTAGATTGCTTGCCACTTGATCAAAAAGGAGAAAGCTCTCAAGCCCGCAGTGAGTATGCATGAAGAAAAAGTGTTAAGGGAGAGGAGAAGCATTAAGGGAGAAGAAAGATAAATCCATAGGAAACACTACTGGTATTTGGAGAGTCAGTATAATTCTGTCTCTATTTGCCTCCTTTTGGAAACTAAATATGACTTTTCCTTTAATCTAGGCACAGATTCACCCATTGAAGCTTTTGCCATTCCCCCCTCCTTTGCAAGTATCTTTGTTACTAAATCAGCCAAATTAACCTGTGTAGTCACAAACCTGCCCACCTATGACAGTTTGAGCATTTCCTGGACTCGTAAGGATGGACAGCTTCTGAAAACTAAAGTTAAAGTATCTAGCAGCCACCCCAATGGTACCTTTACTGCTGAGGGAGAAGTCTGTTCAGAGGAATGGAATTCAGGGGAGGCATTTAAATGCATCGTGACTCATTCTGATCATCCTGTTCCCTTGAAGAAAGAAATCTTCAAGCCACAGGGTAAGGATTCCAACTTTCTCCTCCTTGTCATCTTTCCTCCCTCCCCTTAACCCAGAAATTGGCCCATCCAGGATTATATGATACTATCTTGGAGGCCATATGACTGGGGGACTTTTAAATCTCATGGAGTCTCTGAAAAAAAAATTGATTTCATCTGTCTAGATTTAGGAAGACCAGACAAAGGTGCTCAGTCTTCTTCCATTAGAGCAAAAACAACCAAATCAGACCAGGAAAAGACCATGAGATCTTCCTTTTCCTCTCATTCCTTCTTCCCAACCTTTTTCTCATCCTTCCACATGTTGCTCTTGAATTAATGGAAAAGACTGAGAGATTCTTTCAATTTGAGCTCCATTCATCACACATAACTCTTTTCTAGGATTTTAGAGGACTCAGGAGCCTCTTTTCCTACTTTCTATTACTAAACCCCAGACTCACCACAGGAATCTCCTACCTTAATCTGGTCTTGCCTTTATGCTTTGACTATGAACTCTCTAATCTCAGACCAGCCATTTTCAAGCCGACTTCATCTAATTTCTCTTTGTTTACAGAAGTTGACCTGCATACTCCATCTGTCTACCTGTTGTCTCCAAATCCTGAGGAGCTGAGCCTGAGAGAATCAGTTACTGTAACCTGCATGTTTTGTCCAGTGGATGCACAAAGGACAGCCCATACCCTCAGAGAAATATGTCACCAGCAGCCCCCATCAGGATCCCCAGAAAGGTGGTCGCTACTTCTCCTACAGTATCCTGACAGTGTCAGAGGCACAGTGGAATTCAGGGGATCCTTTCACCTGTGTGGTAGCTCATGAAGCATTGCCCTTTTCATCAACTGAGAGGACCATGGACAAGTCCACTGGTAAACCCACCCTCATCAATGTCTCCCTTGTGCTAGCTGACACAACCAATTACTAAAAGAGTTACTGAGGGACTTCCGGTTAAGATGGCGGCTTAGAGAAAGCTAAAGCTCAGATCTCCTGAAAACCCTTCCCGACCGATCTCAAACGATAAGCTCCTAAGGCGCCGAAATTCAAAACGATCAACAGCACAGACCCTGGGAACCCTCCTCCTGGACCTGGACCCGGTTCAAAAGGTACGGCTCCCCTTAAAAGCCAGAACCCGAGATCACTCGGACCTCAGGGGTAGGATTGCAGAGTCCAAGGCTCCTGGAAGCCGCAGCCCGGCCGGGCTCAGAGAGCAGAACCCTCAGGGCCTTCTACAGTCCCGGTGAAAGTTACTGCCTGGGGCTTCCGCTGCAGAGAGCTGGTCGAAACAACAGCAACCCTCAGGGCGGGCAAGACAGCCTCACGGGCTGGATCCTGCTATCCAAGTCTCAGTGAAAGTCCTTGCCCGGAGCTTGGGAAAGCTGCAGCCCATCCCCCCGCAGGCCAATGAAACAGCCTCACGGCCAGCGATTCTGAAGGCAACTTCCGGAAAGCGAGCCGGGGGGACAGTGTGGCCTCGTGGTCCGACCCTTCCATTCCAGTTCCAGTGAGGCATATTCAGTTTAACCCAGGGAAAGCTCATAGAACTATCTGCCCAGGACTAAAGCCCCTGAACACCAGAAAGAGACAAGAAAAACTAATCCTCCACATTCAGAAATGGCAAACTCCACAGAACCACAGAAGCCCCAAAATACCAAGAAAAATAAGAAGAAAGGGGTGACTTTGGACACATTCTATGGAGCCAAAATACAAAATACAGAGCAGACAGAAGATAATATAAAAGAAAATGCTCCAAAACCTTCCAAAGGAAATGGAAACTCTCCACAAACCTATGAAGAATTTGAATCAGAAATGACCAAAAAGATGGAAGCCTTCTGGGAGGAAAAGTTGGAAATAATGCAAAAGAAATTCACGCATCTACAAAACCAGTTTGACCAAACTGTAAAAGAAAACCAGGCTTTAAAGGCCAGAATCAGGCAGCTGGAAGACAACGATCGTGTAAAAGAGCAAGAATCAATAAAGCAAAGCCAAAATACCAAGAAATTAGAAGAGAACATAAAATATCTCACCGACAAGGTGATAGATCTGGAAAATAGGGGGAGAAGGGATAATTTAAGAATAATTGGACTCCCAGATAAGCCAGAAATAAACACCAAACTGGACATGGTGATACAAGATATAATCAAAGAAAATTGCCCAGAGATTCTAGAACAAGGGGGCAATACAGCCACTGACAGAGCTCACAGAACACCTTCTACACTAAACCCCCAAAAGACAACTCCCAGGAATGTAATTGCCAAATTCCAAAGCTATCAAACAAAAGAAAAAATCCTACAGGAAGCCAGAAAAAGACAATTTAGATATAAAGGAATGCCAATCAGGGTCACCCAAGACCTTGCAAGTTCTACTCTGAATGATCGTAAGGCATGGAACATGATCTTCAGAAAGGCAAGAGAGCTGGGTCTCCAACCAAGAATCAGCTACCCAGCAAAACTGACTATATACTTCCAAGGGAAAGTATGGGCATTCAACAAAATAGAAGACTTCCAACTTTTTGCAAAGAAAAGACCAGAGCTCTGTGGAAAGTTTGATACCGAAAATCAAAGAGCAAGGAATACCTGAAAAGGTAAATATTAAGGAAAGGGGAAAATGCTATCTTCTTCTTTTACTCAAACTCTCTTCTATAAGGACTACATTTATATCAACCTATGTATACTAACATGTGGGGAAAATGTAATGTATAAATAGGGGGTAAAGAAAGACCAAATAGAATAATCATTCTCACACAAAGATTCACATGGGAAGGGGAGGGGAAGAAAACTCCTATAAGAAGGAGAGGAAGAGAGGGGGGGGGGGGGTTACTTAAACCTCAATCTCAGGGAAATCAGCTCTGAGAGGGAAAAACCTCCAGATCCATTGGGATCTTGAATTCTATCTTACCCAACAAGGGTAAGGAGAAGGGAAAACCAAGGGGGGGAGGGGGAGAGGGAGAACAAAAAGGGAGGGTAAGAGAGAGGGGAGGGGGAGGGAACAAAAAGGGAGGGACTAAAAAGGGAAACATCAAGGGAGGGGACAAGGGGGACTGTTTCAAAGTAAATCACTGGACTAAAAGGTAGAGCCGAAGAAGAAAAGGTTAGAATTAGGGAAGGCAATCAAAATGCCAGGGAGTCCACAAATGACAATCATAACTTTGAACGTGAATGGGATGAACTCACCCATAAAACGTAGACGAATAGCAGAATGGATTAGAATCCAAAACCCTACCATATGTTGTCTTCAAGAAACACACATGAGGCGGGTTGACACCCACAAGGTCAGAATTAAAGGATGGAGTAAGACCTTCTGGGCTTCAACTGATAGAAAGAAGGCAGGAGTGGTAATCATGATATCTGATAAAGCCAATGCAAAAATAGACCTGATCAAAAGGGATAGGGAAGGTAATTATATTTTGTTAAAAGGGACTATAGACAATGAGGAAATATCATTAATCAATATGTATGCACCAAATAATATAGCACCCAAATTTCTAATGGAGAAACTAGGAGAATTGAAGGAAGAAATAGACAATAAAACCATACTAGTGGGAGACTTAAACCAACCATTATCAAATTTAGATAAATCAAATCAAAAAATAAATAAGAAAGAGGTAAAAGAAGTGAATGAAATCTTAGAAAAATTAGAATTAATAGACATATGGAGAAAAATAAATAGGGATAAAAAGGAATACACCTTCTTCTCAGCACCACATGGCACATTCACAAAAATTGACCATACATTAGGTCACAGAAACATAGCACACAAATGCAGAAAAGCAGAAATAATGAATGCAGCCTTCTCAGATCACAAGGCAATAAAAATAATGATTAGTAATGGTACATGGAAAACCAAATCTAAAACCAATTGGAAATTAAACAATATGATACTCCAAAACCGTTTAGTTAAAGAAGAAATCATAGAAACAATTAATAATTTCATCGAGGAAAATGACAATGGCGAAACATCCTTCCAAACCTTTTGGGATGCAGCCAAAGCGGTAATCAGAGGTAAATTCATATCCCTGAATGCTTATATTAACAAACAAGGGAGAGCAGAGATAAAAGAGTTACTGAGAAGAAGCAGCCAAACCTATGAAACAATATATTTGCTGAATTCATAAGCAACTCCAGAATGGGATGAGTACATCAGGTATTTGTTTTAGGACAAATACCATCTTTAAGAGCAAAATTATAATTATGAAAGCATAAAGATCATTGATTTGCCTGAGTCACTAATCATTGTTTTTGCATCCTTTTATAAGATATTTAACTAGTAATAGTTAAAGCAGAAAATATAATTTTGAAGACATTAATATTTGTAAAGAAAAGTGCAATATTTACTTAGCAAATTAACATATCAAAGATTTTGACTAGGACTAAAACTGAAGTCCATTTTCAAGGGACCAGATTTTCATGCATTCTCATATTTTAACAAGCGTTGAATGTGAAGAAATTATATATTATATCAATATTATTTTCCTTTATTGATTTACTGCTTCTGAAATATATTTTTTAAGTTTTATATAGATAGCTGAGATTACAATCAGAATGCAAAGAGATACCAGGACTTGCTTTTTGTGTTCTTGTGAAAGACATAGTAGGAAACTACCCAATGAAACATTGCTATGAACAGGGCCAAAATAAGAGAGATGGAAACAGTCAAAATGCATATTATCAGGGAAAAGTATATAATCACAAATCTATGGGAGACAGGACTCTAATAGCAAGCTCTCACTGCAGACTTAGAGCACAGGAGACCCCAGACCTGAAATCCATGGAAGCAGCAATAGCTTCTGGAACAAAACCCCGTTATTCAGAAGTTGTACTGAGAAATAATCATTATACCACATGATGACAGGCTCTAGCATTATCTAGTGAAAAAGAGACGAATTTGGGAGGTACCCCAGGGTGGAAACATGAGGGCATAAGCATAAAAGGAAAAAAGAGAGATATTATAAAGGAAAATGAAAACTTTAAAATTTTAGTGGTGAATAAACAGATAGTTGGGCAAGATGCCAAGGGAAGCAACTTAAGTACAAAACAAAAGTCCAGAATTGTGGTAGAGAGTGAAAATGCATAGATAATAGCAGACATGAAATATGATATTTATGGTTCACAAAACATGGGCACAAAAACTGCATGGAGAAAAGTAAGGAACAGACTAAATCTTTTTTGGAAATATTTTTAGCTTGCAGAATGTATCTAGTCAGTGGAAAATCAAATAGGGCTAGCAAATCTTTCTAACAGCAATTTAAGTATCCAGACCATTCTGACAAGATAGCTAAATGCAACATTGTTGCAAGAGACTTTGGAGCTGATACACTTATACATCTAAGAAAGGAAAGAAAGGAAAATGTGGGGAGAACTGACTTAAATCCAAAAGCCAAAGAGTTTTACCCACAAAATCCTATAACACTCAAAGATACCAGTCCCGGGGATGGCTTTAATACAGATCAATACCAAACTTCCAATGATTTTCTATTCCCTGTACCAGAGACTGCAAAACAATTAAAGGGAGTGGTAATAGAAGAGTCTTTAATAGTGAAACATCACCCAAGCAGTTCTCAAACTGAAAATAACACAAACACAAACCTTTCCTCTGAGCAAGCTGTTAGCTCACAGACAGCAGGGGTCCAAAGTGATACAGAGCTAGTTAATAATAGTGTATTGAATGGAGATGTGTAACATTTAAAATAGTGGAGTCATAAACTGTGACAGTTAAAAGAGTGGTTGGCTTAAATTGTGACCTCAGAAATGTGGGTTCAAGACAGTCTTGTTTTAAATCAAAATATAAAGTGGTTGCCAGGGAAAAAATTCCCAAATATGAAATATACCCAAGTCAGTTGGGTTTTATAGAGATTTTAATTAATACAAATGAGAAATTTAAAGAAAGGAAGAGAGAGAGAAAAAGGACATAATGAGAAAAGGGGCCAGGCCAGCCTAGGCTGAAAGCCCTAAGAGAGAGATCAGTCAGTCTTTTATCAACTCACCACAAGATATGTCCAAAGCAAGATTTTAGTGTTCAGAGGGACACCAGTTCAGCTTCAGCTAGCTCAATCAAGTTCAGCCACCAAGCCCTTCAAGGCAGCTTTGGCCAGCTGCCTCCTCCAATTCAGCTTTTCCCAGCTGAATCTCAGCTGAATCTACCAGCTGAATGATACCCAGAGCCCTTTCTGAGCTCCTTTTTAAAGCGAATTTTCTCCTATGTCACCTCCCCTAAGTTCTTACATCTACCAATCACAGTAGACGTTTTCCAAAAGACAGACCATTCTTAATTCACACCTAAGTAGACTAAACTTTTGGGTAATCCACACCTGAGTAGACTAAAATCTCTGAGTAATCTCTTTGCCACTTGTAAGTTTACAAATTGACTGACCTTTATAGGTACTTAGCACCCTTTTTTATTAGATCCAAAAACAGGCACAGCTTAAGGGCTTTTGCCTTACTATAAGTATGGGTTAAGTACTTTTCATTGTTCAGCAAGGAGATTACAACTTTATCTTCCCCTAAAGTATGCTTAAGTAGGGGTGGAGTAGAGTTCTCACATTCCTGATCAAGTACCTTCATTGTTTAAATGGGGAATGGTCTCAACCAAGTGTTCTGAAGTAGGGTCTGAGAATTTTTTTTTTAATTTTATAGTATTTTATTTGATCATTTCCATGCATTTTTCATTAAAGACAAAGATAATTTTCTTTTCCTGCCTCCCACCCCCCGTGGCCGACGCGTGATTCCACTGGTATCATATGTGTTCTTGACTCGAACCCATTGCCATGTTGTTAGGATTTGCATCAGAGTGTTCGCTCAGAGTCTTTCCTCTGTCATGTCCCCTCAGCCATTGTAGTCAGGCAGTTGCTTTTCCTCGGTGTTTCTACTCCCTCAGTTTGTCCTCTGCTTATGGATAGTGTTTTTTTCTCCTTGATCCCTGCAGATTGTGCAGGGGCATTACAACGCTACTAATGGAGAAGTCTATTACGTTCGATTATACCACAGTGTGTTTGTCTCTGTGTACAATGTTCTACTGGTTCTGCTCCTCTCACTCTGCATCACTTCCTGGAGGTCATTCCAGTCTCCATGGAACTCCTCCACTTTATTATTCCTTTTTGCAAAATAATATTCCAACACCAACATATACCACAATTTGTTCAGCCATTCCCCAATTGATGGGCATCCCCTCGTTTTCCAATTTTTGGCCACCACAAAGAGCGCAGTTATGAATATTTTTGTACAAGTCTTTTTGTCCATTATCTCTGTGGGGTACAGACCCAGCAGTGCTATGGCTGGATCAAAGGGTAGACATTCTTTTGTCGCCCTTTGGGCATAGTTCCAAATTGCCCTCCAGAATGGTTGGATCAGTTCACAACTCCACCAGCAATGAATTAATGTCCCTACTTTGCCACATCCCCTCCAGCATTCATTACTTTCCTTTGCTGCTATGTTAGCCAATCTGCTAGGTGTGAGGTGATACCTCAGAGTTGTTTTGATTTGCATCTCTCTGATTATAAGAGATGTGGAGCACTTCTTCATGTGCTTATTAATAGTTTTGATTTCTTTATCTGAGAACTGTCTATCCATGTCCCTTGCCCATTTATCAATTGGGGAATGGCTTGATTTTTTGTACAATTGATTTAGCTCTTTATAAATTTGAGTAATTAAATTTTTGTCAGAGGTTTCTATGAAGATTTTTTCCCAATTTGTTGTTTTCCTTCTGATTTTAGTTACATTGGTTTTGTTTGTACAAAAGCCTTTTAATTTGATGTAGTCGAAATTATTTATTTTACATTTTGTGATTCTTTCTATGACTTGCTTGGTTTTAAAGTCTTTCCCTTCCCAAAGGTCTGACATGTATACTATTCTGTGTTTACCCAATTTACTTATGGTTTCCTTCTTTATGTTTAAGTCTTTCACCCATTTTGAATTTATCTTGGTGTAGGGTGTCAGGTGTTGATCAATTCCTAATCTCTCCCACACTGTCTTCCAATTTTCCAAGCAGTTCTTATCGAATAGTGGATTTTTGTCCCAAGACCTGGGATCTTTGGGTTTATCGTATACTATCTGGCTGAGGTCACTTGCCCCCAGTCTATTCCACTGATCCTCCTTTCTGTCTCTTAGCCAGTACCAAATTGTTTTGATGACTGCTGCTTTGTAATACAGTTTGAGGTCTGGGACTGCTAGGCCCCCCTCATTAGTGTTTTTTTTTTTCATTATTTCCCTGGATATCCTTGATCTTTTGTTATTCCAAATGAACTTTGTTATGGTTTTTTCCAAATCAGTAAAGAAATTTTTTGGGAGTTCCATGGGTATGGCACTAAATAGATAAAGAAGTTTGGGTAGGATGGTCATTTTTATTATATTGGCTCGTCCTACCCATGAGCAGTTAATGTTTTTCCAATTGCTCAAGTCTAGTTTTAGTTGTGTGGCGAGTGTTTTGTAGTTGTGTTCATATAGTTCCTGTGTTTGTCTCGGGAGGTATATTCCTAAGTATTTTATTTTGTCTAAGGTGATTTTGAATGGGATTTCTCTTTCTAGTTTTTGCTGCTGAGCTGTGTTGGAGATTTATAGAAAAACTGATCACTTATGTGGGTTTATTTTGTATCCTGCAACTTTGCTAAAGTTGTTGATTATTTCAATTAGCTTTTTGGTTGAATCTCTAGGATTCTTTAAGTAGACCATCATGTCATCTGCAAAGAGTGATAACTTGGTCTCCTCCTTGCCTATTTTGATGCCTTCAATTTCTTTTTCTTCTCTAATTGCTACTGCTAGTGTTTCTAGTACGATGTCAAATAATAGAGGTAATAATGGGCATCCTTGTTTCACTCCTGATCTTATTGGGAATGCATCTAGTTTATCCCCATTGCAAATGATATTAGCTGATGGTTTTAGATATATGCTGTTTATTATTTTTAGGAATGACCCTTCTATTCTTTTGCTTTCTAGTGTTTTTAATAGGAATGGGTGTTGTATTTTATCAAAGGCTTTTTCTGCGTCTATTGAGATAATCATGTGGTTCTTGTTGGTTTGCTTGTTGATGTGGTCAATTATGTGGATGGTTTTCCTAATATTGAACCAGCCCTGCATCCCTGGTATAAATCCTACTTGATCATGGTAGATGACCCTTCTGCACTTTCAAGTTTTTTTATTTGCATTTCCAATTGATTGATCTCTGCTCTCCCTAGTTTGTTAATATATGCACTCAGGGATATGAATTTACCTCTGATTACCGCTTTGGCTGCATCCCAAAAGGTTTGAAAGGATGTCTCGCCATTGTCATTTTCCTCGATGAAATTATTAATTGTTTCTATGATTTCTTCTCTAACTAAACGATTTTGGAGTATCATATTGTTTAGTTTCCAATTAGTTTTTGATTTGGTTTTCCATGTACCATTATTGATCGTTATTTTTATTGCCTTGTGGTCTGAAAAGGCTGCATTTATTATTTCTGCTTTTCTGCATTTGTGTGCCATGTTTCTGTGACCTAATGTATGGTCAATCTTTGTGAATGTGCCATGTGGTGCTGAGAAGAAGGTGTATTCCTTTTTATCCCTATTTATTTTTCTCCATATGTCTATTAATTCTAATTTTTCTAAGATTTCATTCACTTCTTTTACCTCTTTCTTATTTATTTTTTGATTTGATTTATCTAAATTTGATAATGGTTGATTCAAGTCTCCCACTAATATAGTTTTACTGTCTATTTCTTCCTTCAATTCTCCTAGTTTCTCCATTAGAAATTTGGGTGCTATATTATTTGGTGCATATATGTTGATTAGTGATATTTCCTCATTATCTAAAGTCTCTTTTAACAAAATATAATTACCTTCCCTATCCCTTTTGATCACGTCTATTTTTGCTTTGGCTTTATCAGATGTCATGATTACCACTCCTGCCTTCTTTCTGTCAGTTGAGGCCCAGAAGGTCTTACTCCATCCTTTAATTCTGACCTTGTGGGTGTCTACCCGCCTCATGTGTGTTTCTTGGAGACAACATATGGTAGGGTTTGGGATTCTATTCCATTCTTCTATTCGTCTACGTTTTATGGGTGAGGTCATCCCATTCACGTTCAATGTTATGACTGTCACTTGTGGACTCCCTGGCATTTTGATATCCTTCCCTAATTCTAATCTTTCTTCTTCAGCTCTACCTTTTAGTCCAGTGATTTATTTTAAATCAGTCCCCCTTGTATTTCCCTTTCTACCCCCCTCCCTTCTTATTCCCTCCCTTATTTTTCCCTGTAGTCTTTTTAAAAATTCCCCCCCCCACCCTCTCCCTCCCTTGTACTGCTTCCCTCCCCACCAGTCTGTTTTTTACCTTTCTACTCCCCTATAGGGCGCAAATCTATTCTCTTCCCCAATGGATTGGATTGTTCTTCCCTCTTTGGGTCAGTTTCAAAGTACATAAGAGTTGAATATTTCCTGTCTCCAACCTCTTTACCTTTCCAGTGTATCGATGTTCTCCCCCCTCCCGCCATGAGCTTCTTTGTGACATATAAATTTACCCCCATTTGTTTCTTTTCCCATTTCTTTTAGTCATAACCTCTTTTCTTTTTTAGCTTTAGTCATGTATATATATACATACACATGTATATGTATTTATGCATGCATATCTCTATATACCTATTTATGTCTTCTCCTTTCATCCTATACAGTTTGTCGCTGTTCCCTCTGAGTGTAGTTCTTCTAGCTGCTTAGGTGATAGCAACAGTTTTTAAGAGTTGCCAATGACCTCTTTTCTTATAGGGATACATATCATTTTAACTTATTGATTCTCTATGGTAAGTTCCTCCTTTTTTCTTTCCAAATGAATTTTTCTCCTTCCTTATTCTTTCTTCTGTAAAGATTAAAATTTAGGGGAGACAGGGAGACTGAGGCAGGTGAGGCAGAAATTAGTTTCTCTCTGCAAGGAGTATTATATTTTTTTAGAGGTTTATTAAATGTTAAAGATTAAAGAATATACAAGTAAGAAACATGTGCCTAGGCCAGAGGCCTAGACAAAATAACCTCACATCATGCAAGAGACGCGCCTGCTCCAAAACGGAAGTCCAAAGAGCCAAGAGACTTCAAAAGCCTTTGAATCAGCTTAAATACCTTCTCGATCTCAGCCCAGGTGAGATTACAAGGCATTCTGGGGAAGTGGAGCAAAGGCTCGTGGGGATTGTAGTCCTGTATTCGAGTCTATTTTTTACATTCCCCATGTGATCATTTTTGGAAAAATTAATTTTTCCCCAAAAGGATCATAAAAACATAATAAACATAAAAGATTACAATAGTGTGAGGATAAGAGAAAAAAGAATAAAACCAATAATTGCTGAACACATTGACAAAAAGCCATTAGGGGGCAGTCCCCTTTGGCATAAAAGTATACATACAAATAAATGTTCAATCAACCACACCTAAAGTTCAATTTTGTGCAACTTGTGGTCTGGAGGCTTCTTCATGGTGACTTCTCCAACAGTTCAGTTCTGGATTCAGAGAGGTAGCATCTTCTTTACCTAAAATTCTTCTCAAAAGGAATTTAAACTTTGCAATTTAAATAATGATATTTTTTTACATTCCCCCGTGTTGTGGGTGATTGAAAGATTCAGAATCAGTTAGGGATGCATGGCTGAGGTATGAGGTATATGAATCAATTGGCAAGAGATATTAAAAAGACATCAGAAAATCCAAAAGAAAAGAAAAATTTCTGGATGAAAATATAGACTATCAAAGTCTTATGTGTAAAAATTCCAAGTAGAAGAAAAATAAATCTATAACAGGTCCTTCAATCAGGGCCCAATCAAAATGATCTAAGTAATGATGCATTTATCCAGTCAGTGCCAGGACTACAGAAAGGTACCACACTATGAGAGGCAGAAAAGGGGACCAGATTATAGGAGCCAAAGTTTCGGGGATACTCATCTGTGAGTATCTTCAGGGTGAGTGTGTATACAAGGAAAGCCTATGTCTTAACACATGTTAAACATAGTAACCTTGAGTCTTCACACTAGGTTCAAGACCTTTGTATTGGCCTAGAAGTGCATCAATCCATCCTAGATTGGCCTTTCTTTGGCCCTATGAAATGGCTCTTGTGTGTATCTCTTGTCCTGGAATCAGACAGAATCATTAAGCAAAGTCCCATAATTTATTTAAATAATTAGTGGCATCATTTTTATAGTCACAAGCCTTTTAGGGCATGTATTAGCAAATGTATCTTAAACTTAAAAATCAAAAGGTTAAAGAAAATCTTAATACTGGTGACATGTGCTTCAAATATAAAAAGGAGAGAAAAAATAATAATAAACTGAAAAAGTATATTGCACATGCAAGAAAAATATAATAATAAAAGAGCTTTAAAAATTCAAAAATATAGCTTATAACCATTGACACTCTGTGTCAGTTAAGAAAATATAAAATACAAGGCTTTCTCACCAAAAAATGAGATCCATTTCCTCGTTGTATCTGGCCATGATCACTGTGAGTAGAAGGCAAATGAATTGAACAAGGTTAACAATTTTTTCATCTTTAAAAATACAGTACTACAACTATGTAGATATCAAAATCCCCAAAATTCTCAATAGCCCCAATTAATTACAATAGCAAACAAACACACTTTCATATTTCACATAAGTTGCTGTATGACATTTTTAAAACCTATGAATTGATGGACATTTGTCATAATTTTTACAAACATAGCAATCCTTCAACCTTGGTATTTAAACATATTTTTTTAAAAAACAAAGTAAAACTCATCTTGGGTTTAGAACATAATCAAGAAATCTATATCATTCTGGTAGAAAATAGTGAGCTGAAGAGCATAAATAAAGGAGTGCTCCTTTTTCTTGGAGGCTTATAGGGATACAAATGCCCTGAGATTAACTGCCCAACTTCCATTCACATGTGGGAAGGTTGGGGTTTATAAAATGTATTTCACTTCAGCTAATGGGCCTTACCTCGTGGTAGAGACAGGCAAAAATAACCAGATTGTTTAAAAAAATTCCAAAAATCATATTTAAAAAACCCTTAAAATCAAATCATTTGAGGTATTTAGCACATTAAATTTTCCTAAGGTTGTTAATACAATTATAACCAGTTCTGAAGTCCATCTATCCTCAGCAAAATAGAAAAAAAACTCTTTTTTCATATATGGGCTTATTCACAATAATATTTGTTCAACACAGTTATAGGGGAAAAACAACAGAATTTCAAAACTCAGTACATTCAAAATAAATTCAATCAACCCTCAGTTCACAGAATAATATTCAATCCAGTAATATATGAACTTAAAATCACAAAGTTATATCTTAAACAAAACAGTGCAATAGAATACAGAGATTTTTTTATAAACCATTGGAGTCTGAAATGCCTTAGAATACAGCCTTTTTAGTCTCTTCAAAGTTCCTTGGGGTTTGTTTGTTTGTTTTTTTGTTTTTAATTATCCATTTAAATGTCTATTGTCCGAAGGTAGAGTAGTAAAGGCTAGGCTATGGGGTTCAAGGGATCCGTCCAGGGCCCCATAGCTGGGAAGCATCGGAGGCCAGATTTTAACTAGAGACCTCCCGTCTCTGGGCCTGGCTTCCAGTTCGCTGGGCCACCCATTTTCCTCCCCAAAGTTAAAGTTGAATCTTTGGGCTGAGTCTGCTCCCAGACAGGCAGGTAAAATCAATGAAATTGCCAGAAGAGTCAAAAATCCTTTTAAACCCATTGCTTTTTAGGTTTGTGTTTGAAAAGTCTGTTTCTTCTCTCTAGTCTTTTCTCTCTTTCCCCTCTCTGATACCCCTGTGGCCAATACCCCCATCCACGTGGAGGCTTAGCCTAAGGGAAAATTGCCCGGTCTCCTTTCCCTCTCTTCTCTCCCCTCCACCCACGTGGCCAATACTGTTACCAGCTGGTCGCAATGAGTCCTCAGCAATCTGCTCCAAGGATCTGGGTGATGAGCCAACTGGGGTTGTGCTCGAGGGTCTGGGGCGCAGAAATAGGCAGGCAGAGGGCCGGTGAGAGGCCAGGAGCAGGAGCGGCTGCGGGGGTGGGCAAGGCCGGGACCAGGTACCAGGTGAGGACAATCAGGGCTGCAGGCTGCAGGCAGGAAGCGGCAGGGCCGAGCCAGGTGGGGTGGGCGGCAGGTCTGGAGCCTGTAGCAGCTTTGCGAGGGTAGAAAACCTTGGCCAGAGAGATATGGCTCAAAAAAAAAATTTTTTTTAGGTACTAGATATTAAAAGTTGAACTAAAGATCAGAAAAGTATTCAGAAGATTGAGGTTTTTTTTTTTCCCATTAGGTCGCCAAACTGTAAAGATTAAAATTTAGGGGAGACAGGGAGACTGAGGCAGGTGAGGCAGAAATTAGTTTCTCTCTGCAAGGAGTATTATATTTTTTTAGAGGTTTATTAAAGGTTAAAGATTAAAGAATATACAAGTAAGAAACATGTGCCTAGGCCAGAGGCCTAGACAAAATAACCTCACATCACGCAAGAGACGCGCCTGCTCCAAAACGGAAGTCCAAAGAGCCAAGAGACTTCAAAAGCCTTTGAATCAGCTTAAATACCTTCTCGATCTCGGCCCAGGTGAGATTACAAGGCATTCTGGGGAAGTGGAGCAAAGACTCGTGGGGATTGTAGTCCTGTATTCGAGTCTATTTTTTACACTTCCCTTAAAGTCCCCCAAACACAACAAACTCACATCCAGGCCAAATGTTAATCTATATTCTCAAGAGACAGTTATATCTTTTTTCCCTATTGGAATTGCAAACCAAGGCTCAAGTGACTTCTCTTCACTGGTGGAGACTTATTTCCAAATTCTCCATGCTTAGATGAGAGGTATGTATGTAGTAGTCTCTCGGTAATCAAGGATGATGATTGACTTTGTGCATTTTTGTGCACAAAGACACTTGTGCATGAAGATTTAAGTGGAAAAGTCGATGCACAGAGACAGTCCCACTCTCTCGGCGTTGAAGCCTGGGTCCATTGGCACGAAAAGTCGTTACATCTGGAGACTTCCTCAACTGCATTGGATGGCCGTGTTGTCCTTTGTGCTCCAACATGCCCTAAGCAGTCCACAGTGCCTTGCTGCATCGCCATCTCAGCCATTGAACCTTCTTGTTGGTTTCTTCTGCCTGTTCCGCTGAAACAGTCTACACATGCTGGGTGAGCAAAGCCCTGGTTCACCAGGGGTTGATGATGACCCAATGGCTACCCTCACAAGGTTTAGCCGGCCTGTTGAAGTCGTTGCCCGGGGTGTGGTCACTGCCGATGCTAGCAGCTACTGGGAGCCACAAGTGAGAGCTGGGTGTCAGGTGAGGGTCAGAGGCTGGAGAGCTGCCCTAGGAGGGCACGACAGGCCCTCCATACCAAAGATATTACTCCTCCCTGAGCACCCCATACATCCTGATGAGAGGTAGAGTTAGCAAAAGCATAGGCAAAGAGAATTTCTTGTTGTTCTGATGGTTTTCAGATTCTTTTTAGAGAGATGCTTGAAAGGAGAGAAAGACTTCAGAAAGAAAGTGGAGGAGCCAGTGCCTTGCTCATATCTCTGTCCCTAGTTTACAATCTCAGAGATTTATGGTAATTTCTACCTGACTGAGATCAGGGACTCTCTCTTACAGTTGAGCTAAGATATCTTGCTTCCAGTAGGAACACTCATTCATTATGTGAATGTGTATTTTAATCTAACTTCTTTGATTTCTGTTTGTTATTGGTTTGACTAAATGGGTTTATTTGTTATTCAGTATATATAATGGTCTTTGTGAAATATGCATATTGGTGATGAAGTTAAGTCTTTGGTAATATAGCTTGAGGCATATTTTACCCTTAAGGAGTCAATGTAAAGGAGACTAGTTTGAACCTGACAACTATTTCCCCTCTACTAACAAATTTAGGGGTTAAGATAAACATACTTTTCTCCTAGTACTCTCTATCTCTATCTCTGTCTAAGTCACTCTTGCTTTAAAATGAAAATTCTGGAATGAACTGACTATTCAGAGGATAGGACACAGGAGAAGAATTTTCCACAATGAAAAGGTTGCAGAGGAAATTGAGAATAATCAGGCTACTGGAGCATGAAGGTGAAAACATCTTTCAGGGTGAGAAGGAACATAATGGAAAAATAAGTCTGAAGAATGAGGAGAGGAGCCTGAAGAGGAATAGAGGGTCAACTTGTGATTAGTATGTCAACGTGGATCTAAGAGACCCCAAAGTTTGACCTTTTCAAATGAGAGTTCTCCTAGAGGGAGATCCCAGACTCAGAGTTCCAAACTAACAATAAACTTAAAGTACCTTAGGTGGAGCTAGCAGCCTCAATCAAATGCTAAATACTCTTTTGTCCTAGGAGGTTCTCCCATTGTGTCAAAGTCCTTTCTTTAGGTAACCCAGCTCTTGGCTGGATATTTCCCTTTTGTGTCCATAGTAAAGCATTAGCCTCTCCCTGACAATTCTGTCTAGAATTTCTCATTTCTTTGTAGCCTTTATAAAATCAATCAACCATACTCCCATTCCCCAATTTCCCAAGAGGTATATATAAGTTCCCCAAATTCTATGGTGGTTTGGAGCTATCATCTTGCATGAAAATTTCTCCCAGGGATACTGTTTGCCTGAGTGCCTGGGCCTTTTGTTCTGTGTGGTTTGGGGCCTGTGACTCTGTGTGGAGGTCTAAATATTTTAACACTATCCTACTTCTGATTAAAGACTTGGTTTTTCTGACTATTTCTGTGTTTTTGGCAAATTAACAAGTTCTAAATTTCAAAAGGAAATCTAGACTTATTACCAGAATCACTTGCCTAAGTGATTCCTTCTGTGAACTGGTAATAAAGTTTATGAAGGAAGAAAGTAGGATATTTACAAGTCTGTATTTCTAAAATGCTGGTAAATGCTATTTCCATGGTGAGTTATGGCCAATCAAAAGCCACTGAGAATCAAAATAATTGAATAATCTATGTTCACTGGACTATGTTAAAATTGCTGGTTTGAGATCCAGACTCAAGTTCATGTGCTCTAATGTCCTCTAATTTCTTAATCCATTGTCAGGACAATCTATGTGTGAAGTGGGACACTTCATAAAGCGAGTCCGGACACCCAGAAATTCAGTTATTGGAACTGTTATTTATTGATTGATAAAGAATAAAGAATCTACAAGCTGGGACAGACTTCCTAGTGGAAGCTGCATCAGACTGACATTACAGGATAGCTTATATAGGTTATAAGATACAAAGTTATTTCCTTTCACATACAGGTTTTTATTTGAGAATCAAACAAACCTTATCACAAACACAGGTATGTGTAGTCAAACATAAATGGACAATACTCAGGTCATTCAGGAGTTAAATTTCACATGTACTTAATACACGTTTCCCTAGTTAGCTAAGTGTTACCTTGCATTCCATCCTGACCTCTTTGGTATTCCTTTGTTTCCTGATTCTCATCCTTAGGTTAATTAGATTCTAACCTGATGCCTATATGAGCTGCTTGACCTTAAGGGGTGTTGGGGGGGTGGGCCTGGGTCAATTTCCTAAAAATTCAGGAAGGGATTGATCTGCCTTATCTACCTCAATTTTATTATCTAACCTAATTCCCTTATTCAGACTAGTAGTAGTCTCTCGGTGACCGAGAATGACAATTGTCTTTGTGCGTTTTCATCTATGGTGTACCCTCATATGGCTTTGAAGTCCAAAGACTGAGGCACAAAGTTTGTGGCACATGGGGCATGGAACGCCAGTTGTTACGGGAGGTGCGGTTGTGGCCTGGTGTTGGCGTTCACGCACAGCAGCAAGACATCGACGTCGTTCATCTTCAAAGGTGGTGGCGGCATGGTTAATGTGGGTTCGCCAGCTGCTTCTGTCAGAGGCAGCGAGTTCTAGTTGCTTTGGTGTAATGCCAGCCCACTTCGAGTTGGACTTTAGCTGATCCTTGAATCTTTTCTTTGGTCGGCCTTGTTTCCTGAGTTCAACTGACAGTTCACCATAGAATACCTGTCTTGGTATTCGCTGTGGGTCCATGCAGATGACGTGTCCAGACCATCGTAGCTGTGTTTTGAGGATCATGGCTTCAATACTGGTGGAGTTGGCTCTGTCAAGGACTTCCTAATTGGTGATTCAGTCCTGCCATCGGATCCTCATGATTGATCGGAAAGAACATTGGTGGAATTGTTCCAGCTGTTTCATGTGCTTCTGGTACAGTGTCCATGTCTCACAACCGTACAGGAGCAAACTGAGGACCACTGCGTTGTACACTTTGAGCTTCGTCGCAGTGCTTACACCGCTGTGTTGGAGGACTTTTCAGCGCAGTTGCCCAAGTGCCTGGCTGGCCTTTAGGATCCTGGCATTGATCTCATGGTCTAGGGACCTGTCAGCGATGGTGCTGCCCAGGTACTTGAAAGTGTTGACATTAGAAAGCTGCGTGCCATCGATTGTAATGCATGGCTGGTTAGTTGGCCTCCCAGGTGGAGGTTGAAACAGCACCTCTGTTTTGCTGAGGCTGATAGTCAGGCCAAACAGTTTTGTTGCTGTAGAGAACCTGTCCACAATGGTTTGAAGATGATTTTCTTGGTGGGCCATGAGAGCACAGTCATCTGCAAAGAGAGCTTCCAGGATGAGTCTCTCTGTTGTCTTTGTTTTTGCAGTCAGGTGGCGAAGGTCGAATAGTGAGCCATCCAAACGGTATTTGATGTAGACACCCAGGTCCAGATCCATCGCAGCATGTCGTAATACTTGGATGAACTATAGGTTGAATAGTACAGGAGTGAGGACACAGCCTTGTTTCACACCATTGGAGATGTTGAAGCGATCGAAAGTCTCTCCACCAGATAGGACTTCCCCTGTCATGTCAACATGAAAGAGCTGGATCAGTTTGACGAATTTTGCTGGGCAACCGAGCTTGCTGAGGATCACCCACAATGAATCCCTGTTCACTGTGTCAAACACCTTCATCAGGTCTATGAAGACAATGTAGAGACTCAGATTCTGCTCAAGGCATTTTTCCTGCATTTGCCTCACTGTGAAGACCATGTTGATGGTGCTGCGATCTGGTCAGAAGCCGCATTGTGATTCAGGCAGGTTCTGCTCTGAGACAGATGACAGGATGTTGAGTATAACACAGGCAAGGATCTTTCCAGCAGTGGAGAGTAGTGAGATGCCTCTGTAGTTGTCACAGGCTGCTCGTGCGCCTTTGTTCTTGTACAGGGCTATGATGGAGGCATCTCTGAGTTCTGGGGGCATGTCTTCCTCTTCCCATATGCTGGTCAGCACTATGTGGAATGCCTGGAGCGCCTTTCCATTTAAGGCCTTGTACACCTCGGTTGGGATCCCATCTTTACGGGGTGCCTTTCCTGTACTCATTTGTTTAATAGCTTTTTGGACTTCCTCTATTGAAGGAGGGACATCAAGTTGTTCAATGGTGTGGTTTGGGGGGATCTGGTCAAGGGCCCTTTGGTCGATTGAAGAAGGTTGGTTGAGAAGCTGATTGAAGTGTTCTTTCCACCTGTTGCTGATGCCTTTTTTATCTTTTATGAGAGTGTCACCATCAGAAGATAGCAAGGGAGTGGTAGAGGGTTTTAATGGCCCATAGACAGTCTTGAGGGCACTGAAAAATTGTTTATAGTTTTTCGTGTCAGCAAAGCGCTGAATTTCTTTTGCCTTTTTTTCCCACCATCGGTCTTGCATTTTCCTGATCTCACACTGCACTGTGGCTTGGAGAGACTTGAATCTGTCCTTTTTAGGAGCAGAGTTTGGGTTATTTTGCCACTCCAAAATATTCAGACTACTTCACATGTAACAGTAGCTATCCTAGAGTATCTGAAATCACTCTAAATTATACTAAGTTCAGCTTCAGAGGGACCAATTGTCTACAAATAAGAGATCTTAATGAGCTAGCTAAAATTTAGTACTTTGAAGATCTATCTCCTCAGCTCAGGAATAAATGAGTTGACCTAGATAAGAATGATCTACACCAGTCCAAAGAAAGGTTTTGAATAGGGCTAAGAATAACAGAGAGAAAGAGCCAGGGTGAGTAGCAAGGGAAAAGCCATATGACCAGAACCATTGCATAGTAAAGTTGCCATCAGCAGTAAGCCTCTACCTTACAAGAAAAAAAAAGGGAATTCAGACTACTTGTTGCCAGAAAATGATTATACAGTAGAAAACAGATCAATGCTTAACAACTGAGTCTCTGAAAAGAAAACTACATAAAGACTATAAGACACGCATTTAAGAGTCTTGATTTGCAGTAGTGTCTGATTTTTTAAAATGTGAATAGTTTTTTAATGTATTTATTTGTTTGATACATTAAAATGCCCAGTTAACTCCCTTTGTCCCCTCTCCATTATAGAAGGTATCATTTGACAAAAAGATATGTGTATATATAGAATTATGTC